>NC_087335.1:4805000-6005000 GCF_037043105.1 Vanessa tameamea
CGATTAGTGTAGTACACCGGTTTTCGTGGTTACGCGACTCCGAAGTCCCGGGCGCGATTCCCAGCCGAGTCGACGTAGCAAAAGTTCATTAGTTTTCTACGTCGTCTTGGGTCTGGGTATGTGGTACCGTCGTTACTTCTGATTTTCCATAACACAAGTGCTTTAGTTTACATTGGGATCAGAGTAATGTATGTGATGTTGTCCGATATTTATTATTATTTATTTATTTATTTATTTATTTAGATGTCATACGGCGCCAATTAATTCTGTTCGCCTACCAATGCCAGGGAAAGAAAACGAACTGTTATATTTTTATAGTATCGTGTCTTATTATATACATGTATATCTATATATCATATTGTTAGTAAATTATTTTAGGGAGACGCTAAAAACATTGAAAGTGCTTTCATTACAAAAATAAGCTATCCGGACTAATTATAATCTTAGTATTCGGGACTCCCGTAGAGATGTGTTTATCAACGTAGATATATTTATAATTGCGTAACTACATACAACAATATATAATCAAAATAATATTTATCATCGGCTAAGTAATCGATATTAATTGCATAAACACGACTATTAAGGAGCCGAGATAGCTCAGTGGTTTTAACGCGTACCTCTTAGCCGATGATTGAGGGATCAAACCCAGGCAACCTCTAAATTTTCACGTGCTTAATTTGTCTTTATAATTCATCTCGTGCTCGGTGGTGAAGGAAAACACGGTGAGGAAACCTCGATGTGTCTAATTTCAACGAAATTCTGCCACATGTGAATCCTTCAACCCGCATTGGAGCAGCGTGGTGGAATATGCTGCCTACCTTCTCCTCAAAGGGAGAGGAGACCTTAGCCCAGCAGCGGGAAATTTACAGGCCGTAAATGTTGTTGCATGTTACTAAGGTTAAACTTATTGTACCAAGTTTTCAATATCGCAAGATCAATAAATTCTTCCCAGGGCGGTATGCTATCTATAATAAAATTCCTGAGATATATTAAACTGAACGAATTAATTAGTTTCATTAAAATTTCTATGTAATTTAATTGTTTAAGAATAACTACTGAGCTTCTCGCAGGAGCTTCGGTATCGACATTCCGTACGGGTTATTAATATAATCTTGTAAAACGAAAATACAAAACTGTTTGTAAGAGCTCTCTTGGATAAACTATTATAATGTTCTATTTATTCTAATTTCCCATATACACAAAAAAAACTACCGAATTTTTTTTCAACATATTACAGTATGAACAGGTCAAATCGATTGTCATGATCAGATAAAATCCAGGAATGTCAAACAAGAACGACAATCTGAAACGACTTTTGGTATTTTCCGATTTTCTGAAAAACGGCATAATATATAAAAAAACATGTCAATTCAAATCAAATCAAAATATAATTTATTCGAGTAGGATTTTACAAGCACTTTTAAATCGTCATTTAACAAACATTTTAAGTAAAGCTACCACCGCTTCGGAATGTAGATTCTACCGAGAAGAACCGGCAAGAAACTCAGTAGTTACTCTTTTTCAACATCTAAAAATACAGTCATGTTAGTTAAATACAATTATATACATATGTATGTTATATATCCTGCCTGGAAGTCAACAAGCATTAACTCCACGCTTTTTTATCATCTATATAATCTTGTATCGAATAATATGCCTTCTTCACCAATGAATTTTCTACAAATGATTTGAATTTATGAAACGGCAAAGTTAAAAATGTCTGCGGAATTTTATTATAGAAACGGATACTTTGCCCCAAGAATGATTTATTGACTTTGCGGAGTCAGAAACTTGGCGTGATGAAACTTGGAACCTAGTGATCATACTTCAATTGTAAAGAGCTTTTATAGTAATCTGTCTAGCCGTTCCCGAGTAATGAGTAATATATCCAAACAAAAACACACGTCTATCATATCTGTGGCGTTTGGCTTTTGACAATCAGAAGAGAAACCAGTGAATATATGTTAGTTGTTTTATATAACATGCATTTTAGGTTATATTGTTTAGTAATGTTAAGCTTATGTCGTGTTTCGTACACGACAAACTTATTTTTTTAATGACCCATAAAATCCTACTTTGATTCTTTCAACTACGTCGTTGATCTAGTTGCTAAATACGGTTCTGCGTTGAAACCAAGATTGGTGCAATAAGTTATTGAAAAAAGATTCTCAGTGACAGCCCGGATTCTGGAAGTTTACTCGGTGGTAGTGCTTTGTGCCAATGTCTGGGTAGGTACCACCCACTCATCGGATATTCAGTACTCAGTATTGTTGTGTTCCGGTTTGAAGGGTGGCGAAGTAAGGGGCTGCACACACTCCAGTGTGCCGGAAAGTGCGTAAAGTCCTGCGCCTGAACTCTTTCCGGTTGTATCGGATTTGAAGTCCTATCAGATCCTGAGAAACTAGGAATAAAGAGTGCACTTGTATTTGTGCAAAATCATATGTCCCGCGTAGTTGGCAGTTCTACCTTAACATTGTCTGCCGTGGCTAGAATTGGTCACAACGACATCACAACCACCTACTTTTTTTAATCTGTTACATTATAAAGGACTACGATTTAATTATCTCGACCGTTGTTGATTAAATCAGCTTGACGTCGGAATTCCGTACTATCCCAGTAATCCATCGAATATATACATATAATTGAAGCGTCTGCTTGTAGTATTAAAATAACCGCTATTTACTAAATACATAATATGTATGTATACACAGTACATATACCAAAATATATTTTTTTTCAATTTTTGTCTGTCTGTCTGTTTGTTCCAGTTAATCTCTGGAACGGCTGGACAGATTTTGATGGGACTTTCGCTGGCAGATAGTTGATGTAAAAAGTAGTAACTTAGGCTATCATAATATCTTTTTTGTTAAATTAAAACGCGCTCGAAGTCGCGGTCACAGCTAGTATATAATATAGTAGCTCCCCATCCCGATCCCAAGTAAATAAGGATTTCATCCAGTACATATAAGATATTATTTACTTGCTGGAATGTACAAATCGCTTCGTTCAACACGTCCTGTATATTTATTTGACGCGTATACATTTTGTCATACTTTCCTTTCAAAGTACTGTTTCGGATGTAAATTATTGAGGTAATATTTTTCAATAAATTGTTTAAAATAAATATGTTATTTTGATTATTATTTATATTTTATGCAAATTAAATTAAAGACCACGTAATGTGCTGTTTCTCATTTTTCTATACCTTCCTGTGTATTTATTGTAGATTTGACTGTGTTCTGTGTGGCTCAAAAACATACAATATAGACTATGGATGCACTTAAACCATAATATAAATTAATATGAAATCTCCATATCAATTGGCTTAGTATTTTAAGAGAATCGGTAAAGAAGAACAACTGACTTAAGTTTTTTTTTTATGTTATAAGACTTGGGAACCTTCAAGAAAAGAGCCTACATATTCCTTAAAGGCCGGCATCGCACCTCTGTAATCCCCCGGTGTTGCAGATGTACATGGAGCTATAGCTTAATGTCACTTTCTATCAGATGGGCCTCCTGTTCGTTTGCCAGCTATTCCATAAAAACTAAAAAGCTTTTCTAAAACAATCGCGAAACTAACCGCAAAATACGATTGTGACATGTCAGACGGTGATATGTGACGTGCCCTTTATAAATATTATTTTTAAAAACACGCATATAAATAGTATATCCTACTTATCATGGCACGTCAAGATTGACACGAATTGAGTTCTTACAGAATATCTTTGCCGTTCCGGTTTGAAGGGTGAGTAAGCCAGTACCATTAAAAGCACAAGGGTCATAACATCTTAGATCGCAGGGTCGTACGGGTATAATGATGTAGGGACGGGCTTATAAAATGTCCTACAATGCCCCAAGCGTAAAACACTTACTATTAGGAAGCCAATTCACTCGTCTACCTTCAAATTAAAATTTAAAACAAAATCAGTTAAAATCTGATCAAAGATACGAATACTCATCCGGTATTAATTAATGTCCAAATTTTATAAAACTACGTATTATGACAGTGATTACAAAATTATTTTGTTGAGGCGCTTAAATAAACTCAATCATAAAACTACTGTTTGATGTTAGTGTCAATTAGTTGTAATAAATTCTATCGATAGATCTGTTTGAGATTTAATTGTTAATCTAATAAAGATAAAGATCTCCATTCGAATAGATAAGATAGATGTTAAAAAATTAGAAAGCCGAATCGGAAAATGTTCGTTTTATTTTCCAATTAGCTGGAGTGTATTTTTTATGTTTTGTTTGTGAGTTTTTTTTATAGGAGATGCTATTAGGTTAAATCGATTTTGTATTTCTTTTCCTTATTATTATATAATAAAATACTTTCATTATACATAAAAGTATTACTTAGTGGCAGGGCTTTGTGAAAGCATCAGATATTCTACCGCCAAACAGAAATACTTAGTATTTTTGTGTTCCGGTTTGAAGGGTGAGTGATCCAGTGTAACTACAGGCACGAGGGACATAAATCTTAGCTCTCAAGATTGGTGACGCATTTGCGTAATGTAAGGAATAATTATTATTTCTTACATCGTCAATATCCATGGGCGGTGACCACTTACCATCAGGTGGCCCATTTATCCGTCCGCCTACCTATTATATAAAAAAAAATAACGAAAATCTTTTATTTGTATAATTTATTATATACGATGTTTACCATAAACATATTTTTCGTGTGAGATGGTTTTAAGATCATTCTTAGCGTATTTTGAACTTTAAGAAAAGACTAAATTTATCACTTGATGGTAAATGATAACCACTGATAAAAGACTTGCGCTCAAAATTAAAATCAAACTATACTTTATTCAAATCGTCATTTTACAAAACTAAATTAAATCCAACCGGTTTGGACGGTAATTCTACCAAGAAGAACCGACACGAAAATCAGTAGTTAAATCTTTAAAGTTTATTGATTTACGCTACTTTGAAAATTGGTTACAATATTAACTATTATTATATAACAGTACCACACAGATTAAGTCAAAGTCAAAGTCAAAAATCTTTATTCAATATAGAAGTGTTTACACTTGCTTATTGATTGTCAAAAATCTACCACCGGTTCGGAATTTAGCACCTCGGACCTGAGAAGAACCGGCGAAAGAAACTCAGCGGGATATATATATATTTTTTTTAACCATTATTATGTACAATGATAATTATATTTTAGTTATTTGAAGCAGCAGATTAGACCTCGACCCTGCGACTTTCATATCACAAGCGGACTCGTAACTCAAGCTATCAAGTCTTGTTTGAAATTAAATTATAAACACTTGTGACTTCGTGCGCGTTGTTTGGATTTAAGTTATTTGGATATTGTAGCGTGATTTTATTTTTATTCTATATATAATTATAAAATAAAAGTAGCCTAAGTTACTCCTTATTACATCCTCTATCTGCCAGTGAAAATCCCGACGAAATCGGTTCAGCCGTTCCAGAGATTAGCCGGAACAAACAGACAGACAGACAGACCAACAAAAATGGTAAAAAATGTTATTTAAAAATGTATTATTTTAATATTACAAACAGACACTCCAATTTTATTATATGTATAGATTAACCGGGAATTTCGTTGTTTTATTTTTATTCTATAACTTTTCAAACTCAAAAGTATTTTTAATTTATAAGTGTTTATGAAAAAATACGGTCAATATAGCGATTGTTATTATAATCGAAGTTACGACGAATTAGCACCTGCTGCAATGTATAGGAAGAGGTCATGTTATAAGCGGAAGCGATTTATTGATTATACCACAAAACTTAATTATATTTCGCAAACGTAAACACACATACATAAAAAAAAAAATTAATAAAGATAAAATATATATAAATTGTCATTTTAATATAGTATATTTTATCTTAAGATTGACAATAATGTCATATTAATTAAATACATATCATAATACTTTTATTGGTGCTGTAAAATAATTTGTATAGCGTCAGTCACCTCTGATTGGTGGATGATGTAATTCCAATGATTTGAACCAATAGGACGACGCGCAGGCTACGGTGCAAGCAATAGTAATGGTGACCAAAAGACCAGAACATAGAGTAATCTATCTTCCATAATATTTAAATAAATAGTTTTAACTTAAACTGTATATGTATCAATTGAACACAGTGTACAGTATTTGTAGCA
Organism: Vanessa tameamea; assembly: GCF_037043105.1. Classification (NCBI taxonomy): domain Eukaryota; kingdom Metazoa; phylum Arthropoda; class Insecta; order Lepidoptera; family Nymphalidae; genus Vanessa; species Vanessa tameamea. Next base: position 4,811,149 of record NC_087335.1, read on the forward strand.
TTAAGAAAAACGCTTCGCTTATCACACAGGACATCCAACATAGGGTCACATTCCACGAAGCCAGGTGGCGAGTACCAGCGAGATTTATTCTCAAGAATAGAATACTCGAGACGCCCTCTTACGGTTGCGGAGGGGCGTCTAAATTTAGTGCTCATATATTATTAGGTACTTGCATAATTGTTTACGTCTGTGCATAGCTTTAATGACCATAAAGGTTGTATTCCATAGTAATTTGACTTTGTAATTGGGATATGGAAATGACTATTCTATATTCCGCTGACTTGTATTTTCCATAATCCAAATCTAACAATGTTAAACTACGTTTAACAAGGCCAGCCCGACTCCTTTATTACACTACCAGTATTTCCTCGTATTTGAATAACAATCCAATTTAAAATTAATAGTTTATTAATTGGATTTTAAAATTTGTGGTCACAAGGGCTACAATAATATTAATGTTTTAATAAAACGATTAAATCTTCCGGAGTTTTTAATTCTGATGGTGTCACTAGTATTTGGATAGAAATTTTGGACATGAAGATATCATCCTACTTATATAATACATGTAAATGTTTGTGTGTCTGTATGTTTGTTTATCAATCATGCATTAACGACTGGACCGATTTAGATGAAATTTCAAATAGTGATACCTTATGTCCTGATTTAACTTATGGACTAACTCATGCCCTTTCCCTTATAAGCGGGCAAAGTCGCAGCGGTAAGCTAGTACAGGGAGCTAATTTTGTCACTTCGTTGCAATCAAATCGAAACGTTATCGTTGCGGTTCGGTTGAAGTCGGAATATAATTAAGATAATAACCGAATAAATAAGTCAAAAACCGTAAAACTGGGTTTAATTTTCGCAAGGAATAGTCGCAGTTAGATCGGAATAGAATCGAGAACGTATCATGAAGGAGGAGGAATGATACAATATTATATCAACACTTAAATATATATTAAATATTAGACAAATATTGGACAACATCACATACATTACTCTGATCCCAATGTAAGCAGCTAAAGCACTTGTGTTATGGAAAATCAGAAGTTACGACGGTACCACAAACACCCAGACAAAATAGAAAACTAATGAACTTTTTCTACATAGACTTGGCCGGGAATCGAACCCGGGACCTCGGAGTGGCGATGAAAAAGCCCATGAAAACCGGGGTACACACTATTCGACCACAGGGGTCGTCATCGACGGACACACATCGGCACAACAATTATATGTTAGTTGAATTGACCCCTGTTCAACATTACTAGCTAAAGTCCGCCAAGCGTTGCGATGATTATTTCTTTTGTTTTGTAAACAATAATATCCGATACACATGTTTTGATTTATAACGCGCTTACGTATGTTTACGTTGCTATGCTGGAAACTTAGACGCAAATGTGTAACAGCTTTATAAATATCAAACTCTATCTGATGAATGAAAAATTCTGGAATTGCATATTAATTTCTAAGGTTTGTCCGTAAGCCATATTTAAATAAAAATCGAAATATTCTTTATTCGACTAGGCTCATAAAAGCACTTTTGATATTACAGTGTTGATTTTGAATTAAATCTAAAGCTACCGGTTCGGAAAGTAGATTCTACCGAGAAGAACCGGCAAGGAACTCAGTAGTTACTCATTTCCACCTTTTCAATGACATATTATTTCAGTGAAGTACAATAAAAAATTTATATATCCTGACTAAAAATCAACTAATACTATCATATATACTAACTAGGGACACTTCGACTTCGCACGGATGCAATGCTGATACTAAATATACTACAGAATGTCTTACAACGTTCCTAGATTTTTTGTCAATAGGCAATAAAAACCGCTATGTCCCTGCGTTTTAAATCTTTAATATTTTCGAAAATATTCATTTAAATTACTTGCTGTAAAGGGCCATATTGATCTATATTAAATGCACGATATATTTAAGGTACTCGATTGGATACGCATTATTGCTTAAAATCCCTTCGAAAATAATCCATTATTTCTCGTAAAAAGTAAAGGATAAAAAATGGTTATTGTGGGTTATCCCTAAACGATAGACATATACCATCGCGGACTTTTTTGAAGAACTTTATAAGGTGTACAATACTGTAGTACATTATTAAAAAAAATAGATGGTATGAATTTTTGTCGAAGTGTATAAGTACATACGTGAGAGTGTCGTTCATACTTACAAAGTGTCTTAGAGTGCACAAATATACAAATTCTATTTAATTAAATGACGTAGTGCGCATTTTTGAGTGAATAGATCTATACTCTATTCCAATCATAAGAGGAGAAAAGCCAAATAAACATTTGACAGCAAATTGACGCGATATCATTGGTTGAGAGCTTAATTAATCTATGATGTTTACTATGGATTTGCGAAATTCTGGCATTTTGAACGTCGACGAAACTGCAATCGGAGTTTTAATAGTAAAATAAAAGGGGAAATGATTAGTTGTATTATAAATAAAGACATATTGATCATAAACTCTTATTAGTGCACAATATAGCTGAGTTACTAGCAAATAGTTTGAAATACGTGAATCTAAGTTTTGTTTATGTCTTTTCCGACTTCCATTGGAATAGGCTATATATAATAATGTTCTGGAATCCTACTACATATTTATTAGAAGACTTTTAATTGATAATTCTCTCTCTTACTTTCATGATTGATTTGACATTTGAAAGAAGAAGACACAGCGTTGTTTAACATCTCACCTCACCTAATATTCATTGTATTATTTTCGTAAAATGCGCGAAGTTTTTTAAGAGAATTCTGTTGCTGTTGTGGTGAGTAAATACTTTATACTCACATATATTTGTATATACATACATACGTGTATATATAATGGACAGCCTCATAGGTTTAGTGGATAGATATAACCCCAAAGAATCCGATCGGTTCTGGGTTTAAAACTCAGGTAAGGCCAATAAAGGTCTATTGGATTTTTCCGTCCAAAATTCTTGATAACAGCCTCGGAAAACACGTTAAGCCGTTAGTACTCTTTCCAGGTGTATCCGATTCGCCGACCCATCTAGTACCAGTCCGATCCCAGTGCGGTCCCAGTGAGGAAATAAAAATGCACCTGTGTTTTCTGGACACTTTTGTGCACTATAATATGTCCTGTGTAGTGCTAACCTTCCTTGAGAATGTCACCTGTGACCAAAATCGGTCCAGACGACATCATCATGTATAAAAGATTATTAAACATATTGAAAGGTAATTTTTATTTTTATTTAGTTATACTTCCCTACGGGATAGAATCAAACATCATGGCAGGTGTAACGGATACGGACCGCTTTAGACAGTATACAGAATGTTCACAAATAGATTATCGATTAAAGCAATCGGCGAACGTAAAGTATTTACTATGCTGGTGTATATAAATAAAAGATAATTATATGTGCGTCGAGATAATTGTGTTTACATTTAAACTTCGAATTTATATGTTACCGGAACATTGTAAGGTCTGTTATTTTATAATGAACTTAACTTGATTGTAAACTGTATTTAAATATGTTTTTAATATAACGGACTAATCAGAGCTAATTAAAATAGACAAACCTAACCTAATAGATTGTAAACTATTGATTGTTTATACGTTTTATTATAAACAAGCTGTCGCCTGCGGCTACGCTCGCGTTTGATCATCAGGTGTTAGGATCAAAATGCCTGTCTGTTCTTGGAGTTCAAGTTTGCCTCATAAAAAAATTCATCAAATTCGGTTCAGAGTGTAACAACAGATAGACATACTGACAGAGTTACTTACGTATTTATAATATTAGTATTGATTTGCGATTATTTGACGGTTTACAATGAATTGAATATTCCGATGTCATATATATATTTATGTAACAGTTCACTTACTTTTACCGTAAGACAGTAAACCTTTGTAGACATTGACTGCTATCGTGGAAGTTGAGATGATGTGTTTGTGTACTAATAATTACACTGCCTTACTTACTCGAACAGAAAAAAAATCAGTACAAAAATACAAGTGTGAACAAAGACCTAGAACTGTTAAACACTAGAAATATATTTTTATAGAAATTATACTTAAACTAATATTGATCGAAAAATTGTCAAAATATTTCATTTCCACGACATTCTGTATAGTGCAGCTCCGTACTTATAAGTGATAAGTTTGTCTCGCTCATACTAAAGTGTATTGAACCTTTAAAGAACCTCACATATCATCCAGTTTATAAATACCTCTGCACTCCTATTTCCCGTACAGAAATAGAGTTCTCGTAAACTTAGTTGCTATCGTAATAAGACCCCTGGTTTGTAACAGCATAAAAGATGGCAAAGATCATCAATACTGGATACTAGATAAGCGACCAATTTATAAAGACACTTCATTTTAAAATTTTCATAAAGATACAAGGGAGCTTATTGATTGGTTTCTTGAAACCAGCCAGTTTTATTAGATATCAAATCGTGTACATTATGTACCTATTGATGGATCCCAGACATTCATCACTAAGCGGAAAGACAAACGACTTTTTATATACATTTGTAATGTGGTTTGTGGTTGACGCTACACATTGGCATGTCAAAGTAAATTATGAAAAAAAATCATAAGCTAATATTTTCTGCTTGAATAATTGTATACGATTTTATTGAAATCTTAACACAGTCTATCCATTAATCCCGTTACGAATATTATACCTTATTTTACTAAACCTCTAAATAACCCTCGAGTCCATTGTCTAACAGAGATATTTTAAGGTTCGGCAATTTTAATCAATTCGGGTTCGATTTCCGGGTCGAGTCAAAAAGTTATTAGGTTTTCTGTCAAGGGATTTAACAGTCCATGACAGTCTACTCCTTTGACAGATCTTATTTTGACGACGATTATATTTATAAACATAATAGTGGGAAGGAAGAAAAAATAGTATTTTTGAAAAACGACATTTAAAGTTTTAACCTCAAAGCTCACTTTCCAATAATACTATTTAGGTGTTCGGCGTATCTTTCTTTCCACTGACGATACACGTGAGCTGTCTTTCCTGAAATCATACGAGTTATATAAATATTGTATAAATCCCGAGATATTTTCAAGAGAGAGATGAAAAAATATCGGTCTCAGTATAAATAAATTCGATCAAACCATTTAAGAGTTTGTTGATTACCAGGCAGGATAAATACAAATTTAATTGTACTTTATTGATATAAACTCTACAATTAGAATGTTGGAAAAGAGTAACCTTCTTTTTAGAACCTGCTTTCCGCTTAATATTTACTTCAATACTGTTACATGACGATACAATTTTAAGAGCCTACTCGAATAAAGAATATTTTGATCTTGGTGAAGAATATCGAACATACAAATATATACACACACATATATAAAGTCAAGTATAAGTAATCAAGGAAATGATCTATATAAAACCAGAGCCTCAGATGTTGTAGAATAACCATAAAGAGAACAGGAATTGAATCATAACCGTTATTTTATTGTGACCACATAGATGCGGTTACGGAACGCAGCGGTTACCAGTTCGTTTACTGACTCATTGAAACTGAACCACTGAATTTTCATGTGCTCAATTTGTGTTTTTAATTCATCTCGTGCTTTACGGTGAGGGAAAACATCGTGAGGAAACCTGCATGTGTCTTAGGAGGACTTAGCCCAGCAGTGGGAAAATTCAGGCTGGTACTGTGACAAGAACACATAAAAGCCCTTAATTAATTATGTAACGAATGATTAAAATTTTTACAGGACCAATGTCTAGGGGTAGTGGTAAACATACCCATTTACCAGCCAACTAACCAACCAACAATACTGGTGGTAGAATGTATGATGATTGGGTGGTACCCATCCAGATGGGCTTGCACAAAATCCTACAACCAAGTAAAACTACAAGACTTGCGAGACCTTTAAATTACCTAAATGATATTAGTAACATTGTAACTAACTAATCAGATACAGGACCAATGGATTTCGTGTTTTCCGAAACACAGCTTTCAAATTTCGAAATCCAAGATCGGCTGTGACTAAGAACTTCTGTGCCGAAAAATCTAATAAAGTTATATAGGTTATATTTGAAACGTCAATAGCGCAACGGTTTACGGGCCGCTTAGCGATGTAAAAAATCGCAGGTTCGATCCTGAACCCTTGGGCTATTGTCGTCCCCACTCTTAACACAAGTGATAAACTTAAAAGGAGGGGAATATAGGAATATTAGTAATTCCTTAATTAATTTGGGGCATTGCTCGTATATTTTTTTTTAAAAAAAAGGCCTGACCCGTAAAGCCTAGGAACTCAAAACTTGTGGCCTTGTAAGCTAAATACTTAGCAACGAGGTAGTTAAAAGTACATTTGTAATATTAATACCTTGGCGTAGAATTCATGTAGCCAAAATTACAAATTAATTCACAAGGAGAAGACAATATTTCACCTTAAAACTGTAACGAGGTAACATTAAGGGTACCTAAATGTTTTAGTCTAGACCCAAGTTGCCACAGACTTCGGTCTAAGCTCTACTTAAAAGCGACTTCTGCTGTGCTTTTAAACATTCAGAATTTAAATCTTAATGTTTTCATTTTAGAAACAACCAAATATTTACATATAAGTAACAGCCTATAAATATTCCACTGCTGGGATAAGGCCTTCTCTGCTTTAAAGACATGGATTATAGCTAATTCCACCACTCTGCTCCAGAGTGGATTGGTGGATACGCATGGTGGATATGGCAGAATTTCGTTGAAAAATACAGGTTTCCTCACGATGTTTTCATTCACCTAGCCAGAGATTAATTATAAACACGAATAATGCACATGAAAATTCAGTGAAAAGTCAGCCTACGTTTGTACCAGTAATCATCAGTTAAGATGCATGGGTTCTAACCACTGGGCCATCTCGGTTCACTTGTACTGTAGAATAGCTTTCAATTTTCCCGTTAATTGGTACTTAAGGTTTAAATATAAATATTTTCTATATAAATAAACATATTATTATAAAAACGAAATAACAATAGTATTATTTAATAAAGTTGTTTTTTTAATAGCATTACCGTATAAAAGCCTGTGTAACATTCCGTCCAAAACAAATGAGGGCTCAAAGGGTTTAGGATAAGAATTGTCTGAGCGTAACGTTGGCAAATTAACACGTGCCTCGCGAAATCCCCATGGCTTGTAAAACGTGTCAAAGTATCGAATGAAACGAATTGTAATGAGATTATTTTAACTGTCTTTTAATATATTTAATAAGAATTAGGACTGTTGTGATGTGAAATGTCTATATGCTGGCCTTGATGACTGATATGCCGTTACGGAAAATTAAATGACGCTCTCTTATTCCGTCATTACCTCTACTTTATTCCCTTGTGTGCGTGGCGTCTGTAGCACGTAATTAGTAGCTAAATATATAGTACTTCGTAACTAAACTCGACGTTTTTATTTATTTTAAACTAAATTTATTTACATCACATTACATTAACAGCCTATAAATTTCTCACTGCTGGGCCAAGGCCTCCTCTCCCTGTGAGGAGAAGGTTTGGAGCATATTACACCACGCTGCTCCAATGGGGGTTGGCGGGTTTCCTCACGATGTTTTCCTTCACCGCCGAGCACGAGATGAATTATAACACAAATTAAGCACATGAAAATTCAGTGGTGCTTGCCCGAAATCATCGGTTAAGATGCACGCTTTCTAACCACTGGGCCATCTCGGCTCTTTAAATTTATTTATTGTTATTTTTTTAATCATAAATCCATTTCATAATCATCAATTTCGTTTCACGTCTGGTCGGCGTCCCGTGATAGCCACATATTTATTTATTTTTTACAATTGATTCAACTGATTGAGTTCAATAAATAAATAAATGAATAAACGATGGTAAATAATCGTAATAAAAAACATATGTTTTTTATTTTAAATATTTTTATATCGAATTTGTAAAATATTTACATGCAAATAAATCGGTACATATAACAGACTGTATAAAATTGTCTCATGGAGTTGCAAAAACAGCCGATATGGTTCCGTGGAAAAAATACGAATAGCCTATTGTAACGACAAGAGAAGCCAAATAAACAATATATATCACAGATATGACTCGATACGATTGGTCGAGACAATGAATGTGATATTAATTATGGATCTGCGAAAAAATTACGTTTTGAACGTCGACGAAGCTGTTATCGGAACTTTTGGAAGAGAAATATATTAAATATATAAGTAGTTTGTTTGAATAGTGTTGTCATAAAAATAAATATATTATATTCATTAAGGATTTTTAGAACCGGCTATAGATCATTTTTGTATACAACTTATTTAATTTTTAACAGCAATAAACTAAATATTTCACAAGTAAACTGAATTGAGCGCCAAGACAAGTATCAACAGATAAGTACGACTCATTACAAAACATGAGTGCGATTTTCATAATAAATATAACATTGAAAAGCTCAATCAATTGGGTGATACTTGCATATTAATCACCTGTAGGATTACCCATAATAACAGCTGGTTAAATTTTACTTATTAGGTCTTTGGGCATCTCGATAGGTACAATCCACTCGTCACATATTCTAACAACAAAAACAATAGTTATTATTGTTGTGTTCCGGTTTAAAGAGTGAGAGCCAGTGTAACTACTGGTATAATTATATATGTAATTAATTTGACAAAAACAAAAGAACCGCTGAGTTTCTTTCGTCGCTTCTTCTCAGGTCAGGGTGTTCCTTTTTCCGAACCGGTGGTAGTGTTTAATTTGCCCATCAATAAGAAAGTGTAATGCTTCTATGTTGAATAAAGGAATTTGAGTTTGAGTTTGAGTATAAGGGGCATAACACCTTAGCTCCCAAGAATGGTGGCACATTGGCGCTGTAAGGAATTGTTATTATTTCTTACGATACCTATGTTTAGTGGTGGTGGTGACGACTTATGACCTTTTGCCTGTCCAACTTTAAAAAAGCTATGCAAAAATTTGCGTAACAGATTCAAGACATATAAGATATAGTTGCAAAAGATTAGTATCTAGTTTTAATTAAATACCTCGTTGATGTAGAGTCTAGCTTATACAACTGTAAATTCGGAGTCCCTGAAATTAGCCTAGGGTTTAGAAAGTGGCACTGCTTTACCCCCTTGCTTCGAAAAGAATGTAAGTCACTCTGCACCAGAAATGTTTCAGTATTGTCATCCCATGGGATTATGAGAATTAGGGCACCATACAGTACAGTTAGCATAAAATGGTGTTCTATAATATCTCCTGACTTCATCATCATCATTTATTATTACTGCAATCATTGCAAATGATAATGCCATACGTATTTCTGTTTTTTCTGAAAAAGTACAGAAATATCTAAAAACATGCCGAAGATAACACAGGCCACCGTGTAATTTGATTTCGTGTCGAATATTGTATCCATTCCCAGCAATAAAACCTTATAAACAATATCACACCGAAACAAGCTTTTACAAATGATATAAATCTCCATAAATTTTACTTCACCGACTCCAAGTTTCGTAACTGTAAATGGATACAATATTGTCGAACGAAATATTGAACAGTGGATATTTTTAATGGTTATTATGTTGTAATATATTTTGAGGCTGTATACGGCTGACCGAAAGAAAAAAATAATTTACCGTTATAGAAGTGAAACTTCTCAAAATATATAGCTCCACTTCTCTTTCTCTCTGCGTTACATAAAACGTAACGCATCCTTCAAATTTTGCGCTCAATTTACATTATATCGATTATCGAATCATAGCCCAAGAAGTTTCACTTCGAAACAGAACGTCTCTGTTTTAAGCGTTGCACATCAATTCGACCTTGAAATAATATTTTCGAATCTAAAGAATCTCCTGTTCAAAAACTAATTTGAAACTATTTAAAGAAGGCTATATATAACAATTTAAACGATTGCAAGTGATTAAACTCACCACACGCCCATATATTTTCATTAAGCTCTAGTATTTTAGCTCTAAACTACATCTGTAGAGCGAATTACTTCTAACTTCCTTTTAAATACGATCGACACTCGTCTCCTTACTAGAAGCTTCGGAGCTTTCGCCAAAAATTATACGCGTCTTTTATTCAGGCTGGATCTATGTTGTTTTTATTTATTTTTTCTGTGTGGTGTACAATAAAAGTATAAAGTAAAGTAAAGGCTTTATATTACGTTTTTCCAGTAGTCACTATTCATTTATCTCCATAATAAACTTCCGTAATAATATCGTTGTTTTAGTAACCTATTTTTTTTTTTTTTTTACCGTCTCTTCTAGCCACAAGACCGTTTAAACGTACACTATCACGTTTGCTTAAACGTAACATCTATACGAGTTACTTGCAGCGCCTTTGTGCTTATAATTCGTCTCGTGCTCGGCGGCGAAGGAAAACATCGTAACTAAACCAACATATGTGCGATATAATTCTGCATTATGTGTATCCACTTCCGCAATGGGAATCTTTAGAGGATTTGTCCAACAGTGGGACATTTACTGGATGTAGGTGGATTAGGAAGTTATTGTTCAACTTGAGAATTTCAAATGACCTTGAAATATGGAAGTTTTTAACTATACCTTCAGAGCAACAGATACACCTACCAGCTTCATTAATATAATTAATATAGTACATCTATACATATAATTAAATTGGAGTGTCTGTTTGTAATATTATGTATGTATACACAGTGCATGTACAAAAATATTATTAATATTTTAATTTTGTCTGTCTTTCTGTTTGTTTCAGTTAATCTCTGAATCGGCTGGACCGATTTCGACACAACTTTCACTGGCAGATAGCTGATGTAATAAGGAGTAACTTGGGCTAAAACAATAACTTTTTTTTTTAAATTCAAACGTGCGCGAATTCGCGGGCACAGCTAATCAATAATATATCTAAAATATAATATAGGTTAGATAAATAAAAAATAAGTTTTAATAATGTTATATTAAGCCATATATAATAGAGGGGGAAAGAGAGAGACAGTAATGGTCGCCTGGAGGGGGGATAACGCCTTTTCCTTACGTGGCGATCTCTGCCAGTTCACTCTACTGTAAGCCGCGTAAATGAACTTCGTTCCAAAAATAAACGCCCTTGTCCGGAAGCTAGAACAAGTGAATCTGCGTGAATATTGCGGATTCAAGCCTGAGGAACCACAGTTTTAGTAACTTAATTTATAATTCAAGTCATACTCATCGGTAAACGAAAATATTGTATGGAATGCATATGCCTGATGAAAATCTACCACGTGCATATCCACCAACTCTAATCGGAGCAACGTAGTGAAATAAAGCCGAGATGGCCCAGTGGCTAGAACGCGTGCATCTTAACCTATGATTTCGGGTTCAAACCCAGGCTAGCACCACTGAATTTTCATGTGCTTAATTTGTGTTTATAATTCATCTCGTAATCAGCGGTGAAGGAAAACATCGTGAGGAAACCTGCCAACCTCCATTGGAGCAGAGTGGTGGAATATGCTCCAAGCCTTCTCCTCAAAGGGAGAGGAGGGCTTAGCCCAGCAGTGGGAAATTTACAGACTGTAATGTATGTATGTAGTGAAATAAACTCCGGAACCCTCACCACAAAATAAGAGTAGTAGTACCTTAATAGGAGTACCCTAGTCCAGTAGTAGGCTGTTCCTTTTAAAACTGGTGCCGTTATTTCATTTTGGTACTTCCTTCAAATAAATTTGTTTTCATTGTTTTTTCCACTTCATTCATCCGCACTTATGTAATCTTCTGCATAGGACTGTCTCGTAAAAAAAAAAAAAAAAACATTTTTTGTCATCTATTTAAACGGTAATGTCTGTCGTCAGTATAAAATTATACTTATGTCAAATGAACCGACGTGTTTACGATGCCTAGTACACGTTTGACGTTGAAATAATGGTTTATATTAAAGGAAACGTTTTAAGTAATTGCGAAGGAACTTTTTTTTTTTATAATGTGTTTATTTATACAAAAGAAATGTTTTATTGTCAAATGCTTTGTCGCGTACTTTATTCTAATAGTTATTTTGTAAAGTGCAGTGTGTAGTCTTTGAATAAAGTAACGTTCCCCATACGGGTAATGGATATCAACTGAATCTTGAAATTAATTCAATATTGAAGTGATTGAAACAAATATGAAATATGCAGTTTTCTAACGACAGACATGTTCTCGCCTCGACACTGAATGTATTTAATTCTATATCATCACAATTAAAGGTGTATACCAAATATCAGATCAATAACTCAACAGGAAGGGGATTAAATTTCAGTTACTAAGCTTGATGAAAGAATAAACAGGGCAAGCTAAATCTAAAAGAGAGGTGAATCTCGATGTCGTACCCAGACTTACCTATTCCAGACAGGAAGACCCTACACATACAATCACTAGTTAAAAAAAACCAAACATCCACTTGCAGACATCGTAAACCATAAAAGCAAAAGTAATTAAAATTGTTCACTTATTAAAACCGATAACTTTCTAGAAATAAGAAATAATATTTATACTATTGAATGAATATTGAAAATGACGAATATATTTCCAATGTTAAATTGTTAAAACTGTTAGTTTATAGTTAATTCAATGTAAACTGAAAACTAATATTATTTCATGTAATCTTGTAAAATAACGATTCACAAAGCGCTCGTAAGAGTCTACTTGAATAAAGTATATTTTGATTTGATTCGATGTTTAAAATGTGCTAGAGTATGTTTGTTTACAAACTTGCTTTTCAATTTGGACGGCTGGACGGCGATTATGTCTTGGAATATTTAGGAAGGCAGACTAGCATATGAGACATTTGTTGGTAAGTTACCTGAGCTCACACACACATTGACGATACAACACATATAAAGCATTCCATACACCGTCAGTATGTCGCAAACCTTTGTGCTTGTAATATTTTTTTATGGTATTTGTTGACGGACGAGCATATGGGCCACCTGATGGTAAGTACCACCGCCCGTAGACATTGATGGTGTAAGAAATATTAACCATTCCTTACATCACCAATGCGCCACCTACCTTGGGAACTAAGATGTTATGTTCCTTGTGTCTGTATATACACCGGCTCACTCAGCCTTCAAACCGGAACACAACAGTATTGTTGTTTGGCGGTAGAATATCTGACGAGTGAGTGGTACTTACCCAGACGGGCTTGCACGAAGCCCTACCACCAAGTTATTATTCTATCTGTAATTATTGTAACTCCTCTATTTTATTATTATAAAGAAGTTATATTTGTTTGTCTGTATGTAGAGGATCATCTCCTGAAATAATGATCTAAGTCTCCTTTTTTTATATTATTTCTTAGTGTTAAAGAGTACAACATTTATTGATATCATATAAATTTCTTTATTAATTAATTACGGCCATGAGAAGTCGGGGAAAGTCGCTAGTTATACGAAAATTATATATTATCAGATTTTCAATTGTAAAAAAACTGCTTCAGATTTGCAAATGGGGTGGACGTCATATAATACATGACGTCCCCAAATGTCACGTTTTTATGTCGGTCAGATATAATTCGTCCTTGAATTAAAGTCTTTGTTAACACAAACCAGTTATGAGATTTTTAATCCTCTAGCTTAACAGGTGTATTTTATTGTAAACGACTTTAAAAAGGGGTTTTTTGTATTTTATTTGGGAACCGTATCATTAACTGAGCTGAATTATGTTTTATTCCAAGGTGTTATCTTTTTACTTTATTAGGTTTCATCAAAATTAATCTAGCGATTTCAAACGTTTATGTCAGAGAAATACGTATACAGACAATGAAATAAAATTTTCAAGCAATTTAAGTAATATTAACGACCTCACGCGCCATCGCAAGATGATGACGAAGGTTGGTTGCACTATCATGTCGCTTCACAGGTTTCACTTCACACGATATGACATATTGTAACGGAATACGAAATACGTTTTAATTCAATGTCACGCCGAAGTGAGTTCAGCAGCGCGATTCTGTAAGAATTCACTTCGTATCTCACTCGTGAAATGTTGACAATCGACTTACAGTGATACGCCAATTTGATATGTGTATCCTATAAATTTTGTAGTTATTATACTCAATGTCACATATCATTCTCTCTGACATTTCACGTTCGTGTTCTGCGGTGTTATTCGACCTTCTTGTTACAGAATAGCCCTACAGATATGAAAACTGATTTCTAATCCACTCTCGGTTTTATCAGACTCACATAGCGGACTTTGAAGTTATTATTTGAAATTCGAACGATTATTTTGCTAGTAAAACCGTTGAATGTCAAAGTATTTAAGCGAACAAAGTCGCTGACAACACGCCAGTATTAGTAGACTATGTTGTTTGTTTTTAAGATCGATGCAATTTCATCGAATTTTCTAGAACAACACATACCAAACGTTACATTCTCAGCTGAAACGTATCATATATCATAATACGAGATAGTATTGGTGTTAACGACGACGTACTCGAGTGTCCGTATTGCTACATAAAGGCTTTTCACACGTGTGCCATTATCATTAGCCACTCAAGATGTTAACATCTTATACATTAAGTTGTATTTATGTATTTAGGGATTCAGCACACTGATGTTACGATGCGAAGCGATAACGAGTACCCACGGAGGTCGTCAATATCATCTTGTATCGAATAATATGCCTTCTTTACCAATGTATTTTTTACAAATGACTTCAAACGGCAAAGTTAAAAATGTCTGCGGAATTTTATTATAGAAGCGAATATCTTGCCCCAAGAATGATTAATTGACTTAATTACAGATTATATCCGTAAAATACAAATAAATTTATACATATCCAGCCTAGAAATAAAAACTACTAAGTCCAAGCTTTTTTATTTTTAATATAATCTTGTATTGATTAATTTGTCATATTTATAAATTTTTACGTGTTTTTATATCTTAGTTGATCGTATTATAATAGTAGTAGATTATGTCAATGTTGTTAATTGAGCAAATATGTCAAATAAAGTTTATGTCGGACCATATGTTAATATACATAGTTATGTTAGTATGCATGTGTACAATGCAGTGCCTACATCGTAACTTTGAAAGAATTATTAAGGTTCAAATGCCCGAAGAAACTTTGTATGGAAGTTCCAATTTTGAAAATGGAAATATGGAAATTGTAATATGCTTCTGTTTACAAATAAAAATCGTATCGAAGCTATATTTTACCTAGGTAGGTAAAACACATAATCTGAGTAGGTACATAGGTATTTTAAAAATCTCTCTCAGATTTGGTTGTCTGGAACAGATGGCTAATTAGCCATATATCCGCCCGTTGTACAACACATCGAACAATTTTTTTAATTTTTAGTATTATTTCTATTTATTTTTTTCTTTTGTGAGTAGTCCAAAAATTCCTGTACTTTATGTTCATGGCGTACAATTTTTCTTTGACGTACAATTTACTATTTTTTTTAAATAAAATGTTTATTGAAAAGCCGATTACCTTTTTTTGTACTTTCGCACAACATATTAGCGATCCATTCGCAAGTTATCCAACAATATAATTAGTAATAACGCAATTAGACAAAACTTAATTAAATTTATCTACCGTTAATATTATGTTTGATATCGCTAAGTGAAATTAATACAGTCTTTGAGCTTGTCCGGCTTCAGATAGCTCCTTACAAAAAAAAATCGTCTGAGTTATATTTAACTTAGTGCCTTTGTGATAAATTTGAAGTCGGTATTTTTTATTGAATAAAATATATTTTGTATAAGATTTTAAATTAACATGGTTATTTTTATTACTAACAGTATTTAAAACGGGATATTTACCATGTTTTTTTTTTTTATTTGGTGGAGCTCGATATTTCGTAGATTCGTAGATAATGTCGAAATATCGAGCTCCAACAAAAAAAAAAAATATATATTTGTTCTTAATTAAATAAAATAATATATTCATATCATTATATACGTAAATCCCACACTTAAACTTACCCACCGGATGAGCGGATACCTTTAGATCACATTTTACCTACTTTAACCCCGATAATCAAACCCATCATCTAACGATTTCGAATAACCGCAGGTAGTAATGGGAGGTACCCCACAACGAATAATGGTATTGAAACGACTACTAGTCTATATGTTTTTTATAAACAACTGCTTCAGAAGCGTTTCACTGTAATGTTACGCGTCGAAACGTTGCTATTAGATAGACGTGTTTTATTTTTTTTTTTTATTTCATATAAAATTTAAAATTATAAATAGGCAAAGTTATTAACGAAGTTTTACTATAGATAAATTAATAGTTAAAATTATTTTGATGCCGATGTTGTATAATGATGAGGATCTCCGCCTGGAGACAATCAAAGGTATAATCAGGTCATGCTTACTATGAAAATGGATTATCATCGGAAAACTCTGTAGAATAAGCATTAAACTAGCTTATCCTGCGGCTTTACCCACGCGAATTATATAACTTTACCTATAACAAACAAAGAATCGACCCTGTTTTACTCCCTAGAGAAATTAAAAAAGCAGCTTATGACTCCCGGGTATCAAACTATGTCCAAACCAAATCACATCTAAATCGGTTCAACAGTTAACGCGTGATGAGGTAACAGACAGATTTCCTTTCGCACTGATAATATTAGTATAGATCACATCATATATCTAGCGCTGTTTCATCTTAATAAATGGAATGAAAAGAGACACATATATATAATTTATAATTAGTTCGCAATAAAAACAAATTTAAAAAAGTAACTTTCGCATTTTTATAACTGAACCTTAGGCTTTACCTGCGCGAAATTTATAACACACAAACTTCCAATCCCCTTTTTACCCACTTAAGGGTAGAGTTTCGTAAAATTTCAGCGAATGTCTACACCCTATAAGGAACCTACCTGCCAAATTTCAAGTTTGTACGCGTTATAGTTATTAATCAGTGAGTGATTTCGCTTTTATATACATAATAGATTTACAACTGTTACATAAGAATCAGAATTTCTTGGATTGTCCAATTAAAAGCAAGATTTGCTTTTAAATAAATATTCTAAAAAGAAAACCTACCCACTTAACCTGACCAGGAGTAAGAGTCATTACGATACATATAAAATCAAAAGTAATAAACAAACAATTATTTTATGTATATATTAATAGTTTAATTAATAATAAGGCCTATATAACATTAGTACCTCGTCTGTCGGTTAGGAGACAACTGAAATTACCATAAATTGTTCAGCCGGGGTTTTATTACAGATTTCGGTTCAATTATGAGTTAATTTATTCTGAAACTAAGGATTACTGAATAACCATTATCGGTAAATGTTAATATTTAATTATATATTTTAAGCTATATTTGATTGTAGAATCAAATTATACTAAACTCGAGTAGGCTTTTATAACACTTTTCAATCGTCATTTTACGCAATCGATTTAAATGTAAAGCTAACACCGGTTCGTAATGTAGATTTACTAAGAACCGGCACGAAAATCAATAGTTACACTTTTCCAAAATTTTAATACAATGTTTTTTATCATCAGTGTAATATTGTGTTATTATTTATAAAATAATGTGATACTCAGGCACGGTGGAGTGTCGATTTGCGCAAGACGGCTGGCAGGAGCTAGATGCGAGTAGCCGAAGAGAAATCTCAGTGGCGTGCAATTGGAGAGACCTATGTCCAGCAGTGATGATGATGATGAATGTGATACCAGAAATCTCAAGTATAGAACATGACATTTTAGTACTAGCGCGATTTGAACCTGTGTTTGTTGTATATGGTCAATCTGGGCTATTAATTCTCTTAATAATAATTTGATATTAAGTACAAATGAAGCACTTGGTGGTAGGGCTTTGTACCGTTTGGATGGATACCACACACTCATCATATAATTTAACGCCATACAGCAATACTTAATATTACTGTGTTGTTGTTTGAAGGGAAAGTAAGCTGAGTAGCTACAGGCACAAGGACATAACATTTTAGTTCCCAATGTTGGTGGCGTATTGATTATGTAAGAAATTATAAAAAAATACGATGCCAATGTCTATGTGGTGACCACTTAACATCAGGTGGCTCATTTGCCGGTCCGCCTACGTATAACATTAAAAAAAAAAAATTAGTACGAAGCCAGCTTGAACCCCTAGGTCCCTGAAACCTAAGACAGTGTACTGTATAAATATTCATATACATATATATGTATTAAAATTTTAGAGTTAGGTATATAATACAATGTAGACCAGGAGCGACTTTGAGCTCTGCTCACACTATTAAAAAGTATTATGACAATATTTATCGAATTTCTCACGTTTATCAATTCGTCGGACATAACATTTATCGACATTAATTTTAACAAACAAACGCTCGTACAAATATTCTCTATTCATAATGATATTCTTCTTATAAATTCAAACTTATTTCAAAAGTTAATAATTTATTCTTGTCAATACCTGAACGCAAATATTGTTATAAAACAAAATAATACAATCGCAATAAGTAAATTAAAGTGTACAGAGGCGACCTAATCCTAATAAGGGATCTCTTCCGACCTTTGATGTTGAAATAAGATTTTATAACGAAGGGTTATGTTTGCAACAGGATTATACCAAGTTATATTTGAAATGGTCGTGAATTTAGCTGTTTTGGCATTTTAAAAATCATTTCTAATAACAGTCTCAATTATAAATCTTCATAGTAAATAAAACTACAGTGACAATGGCGCTGTAAGAAAAATTCACCCTTCCTTACATGCGCCACCAGCCTTGGGAATTAAGATGCTATGTCCCTTGTGCCTGTAGTTACAGTGGTACACTAACCCTTCGAACCGGAACACAACAACACTGAGCACTACTGTTTGGCGGTAGGATATCTGATGAGTGGTTGGTACCTACCTCGACGGGCTTGCACAAAGCCCAACTAAGTAACTATTATAATCCACTCCCTATGCTTCCAATTGTACACTAACTGGGCGCCAATACTAATACCAAATTTTCACTTAAACGCAATAAAAACGAAACGTGCTGATGTTTTCGTATTCAACTAACACAACGATCTGGTTGCGATTCCGTCGAAGTTGGATCGTAATAGAATCGGAAACGTTTCATAGCCGTTACATGTTTGTAGAATTATCCCCCAGCATGTATATGTCCCCAGTGGTAATCTATGTCGTTATTTTTTTTGTTTTTTTTTTTATGTTATATGTGGCAAACGAGCAGGAGGCTCATCTGATGGAAATTGACTACCATCACCCATGGACATCTGCAACACCGGGGGGCTTGCAGGTGCGTTGCCGGCCTTTAAGGAAGGAGTACGCTCTTTTCCTGAAGGTTCCCAAGTCGTATCGGTTCGGAAAAACCGCCGGTGAAACCTTCCACAGAGTGGTTATACGAGGCAGAAAATGTCTTAAAAATCGCGCTGTTGTGAATTTTCGGATATCTAGGTGGTGCGGGTGAAACTTAGGTTTAGCGTTATTTTTTTGTTTATAAGATTTAGAGTTTATTCGGACTTATCTATTTACTTTGTAAAATTTCATCAATCATACCAAGTGCCCTGTAACATAAGCTGTGTACCGAGTTGGGACATCGAACTGTGCCGATTTTCTGAGTATGAAAGCAGCAAGTATAGTCGGGCTTCTATATGGCCAAGCGAAAACTGTTTGAACAGGAAAAAAGTCTCTGAAGAAAACCTCGTGTTATTTTTATTCAAAGACCAGTACGAGATTTGAATGCAGGATGTGAAAACACAGTAGAGTACGACGGGAGAATGACCCGCGATCCTCGTTGAAAATACATACGTTTTATCTATTGGACCATCTCGTGTCTTTAAATAATAGTCGAGATATGTTTCCAAATGCTTGTTGTGTAAAAAAAGGTTTTATATATTTTTATCTAAATCTGATATAAATACCTTCGCCTCGTTTTAACGATAAATCGTAAACAATTTGTTTTATCTGTATTGTTTTATCTGTTTCCCGACGTACAGACTGTTTGTCTATGGATAGAAGATTTACTAACTTCCAGTACCAAAGACGTAGATCGTAAAAAACTCAAGACGGGGATCTGTTGCAGTAATTCCCAGTAGTGTAATGCATTCTGAATCTTTGTAAAACAATGCATTTAGGACATCTTCATTTAGTTTTATTGCTTTTTATTTTTATTTAATACTATTTTTTAAATTAAAGAATAATAAGGCTCTCATTCATTTTACCATTTAAAAGCAATTTGTTATCTTTTATGTACATGTAGCAAAAATTTAATAAATTATTTTACAAATATAACATACATTATAATATCCGTTAACTTTATCGAATCTCTATTTGATATAAACCGTAACATTGACATAAGAAATGGACTAGTAACGCCATCTATTATAAATTCGTGGTACTTTTATATTATATGAATACTATAAATTTATAAATTCAACGATAACAATATAAAATCGTATCGAACCAAAATATTTAAATTGAAGAATATAAAGCGTAAACTTTAAAATGCATCAGATATTTAAAAGTATAATCAATTGATCTGTCCTGGTGTATTCGCTCGCTTAAATTGTTTAAAGGATTGCAACGTACGAATCGATTATGTCAATTATACACTCATCAATTCAACCCATAAATAAAACTACCGGCATTCCATACCGTTGACGTTAAATCTTTGCAATTCGACAGAACAATTGCTTAAAAATCGACGTGTGCGTTTATTTTGCAATAATAATCAATCAATTGCACGTCGAACACAATATACTTTTGATATTAAATCAATAATTCACTTTGAAAAAAGTCACACACATCCCTTTGATGTGAAAAATCCAATTCATTTCATTGGTTCGGAGCGGCCATATTTTTTTGGATGTTTTTTGTGTCGTGATAACTTGTTTTTGTATAACCATGGGAATGGGTTCTTTAAACAACAGGTGCTACCGGACCTTTTTTTTTAAATGTCGTTGATTTAAATCTGTTACTGGGTCGAATGGATTCTACGTCGAATGTGTAACATTGAAGTATAACAAAGAATGAATGGTTTCTCTTTTACCGCGTTTTTCAACTTTATATTTTAAAAGCCATTTTAAACGAAACTAATGTGCCTTAAAAATTAATTACTTCGGGTATGAAATTTTAGTTTTATGTGTATTTAAAATCGTTTTTATAGCGAGCGTTATATTTCGAATTTTTAACTGGATTTTATTAAAGTTTTTATTTGAGGAGAATTTATAAAAAGCATTCGGTCATAAATTGCAAAATGAGCGGATCACTTAGCACCGTTACTGATAAAAGAAGTTTTATTCATTTAGTAACTAACTCGCCACCCTAACTTCTAATCAGCTTATGCTTAATATTAGATAAACGTTATAATATAATCTACAAATATCATATAATTTAAACAGTTATGTCAACTATACCGATAAGTTTTTCATCTCATAAAAATCCCACGATATTTTTCTAAAAGTTTTCTTTTAGACAATTTTCTATACTACACACGTCAACTATTGTACCATAAATTAAAAAAAAAGGTTTTATATCAAATATAGTATTAAACAATTTTTTTAAAAATATTATTACTTGTTTATCTATCACATATTAACAACAATAACGTAACATCAATAAACATACTTTATAAAAGTTAAGACCTTTTTTATATTTACTTAGATTTTTTTTAATTCTAAATATCTATCAGATACCATAAACGATAATGTTATAAAAATGAATATATTTCGTTAAAGTTAAGACCTTTTATATATTTTTAAAAAAAATTAGCTCCATTTACGTACTCAACACATTCAATTTAAATTGAATATAAATAAATTGCTTAATGAAAAATAAATATGTTCGCGCAATGAACTGTTCGAACTGTTTTCGCTAACAATTATTTGTCATTGTTATTGTTTGAAGAAATAACGTAATAAAACAAATTAAGCACTCGCTAAATATTTATATCCGTAATATTTAAATAAACAACAATTGATCGATATTCACTCATCAAGTATTTCGTGTATTTCAGTAAAGAAGTCAAGATATAACGAGAAAATGTAACTATCTAAGTTGCGTCAGTTTTATTTATAAAATTCACTTGATATAATTTATTTAATACAATTAAAAGCATCGGGCCAAGCAGGACCATCTTATATACATACAATACTGAATGGCTACGTAAACATCGCCAAAAAAGTTCTAGACTAGATAGTCTAGAACTTTTTTGGCGTTTGGTAGATACCAAACCGAATTGGATCAGCGTGTCGGAATAAGCTATAAACCCCAATGTTAGGAAGCTCACACGTGGGACAATTAAGAACAATGTTTTAAGACGTTGGCATGTTAATGATCATTGACATTTCTTATATTGCCAATATTTATTTGAAAGAAGACGAAACGCAGACTCACACACGCACACAAATACACACACACGCGCGCGCACTCCACACGATGACGCAACTGCTAGCAATTCCCGGGACTTGCGACCCGGGTGTGTTTAAGACTAGACTAGGCTTCGCAATGCGTATCAATACCTATACCTATTCTAGAGGAAACCTGTTACGATAGATTTGGATGTTCGCAAATATATTTGAATACTTTACGAAAAACTAAAATGTGGCTTAAAATGTTAACGAAAAAGACTCTACTTATCTATAATCGTGTTACAAATCGAATGTAACTCTGTCTGTCTGTTTTTTGTATGAATCATTTTATCACAATCCACTTGGTGGTTGGGCTTTGTGCAAGCCCGTCTGAGTAGGTACCACCCACTCATCAAATATTCTACCGCCTTACAGGAATAGTTAGTATTGTTGTTTTCCGATTTGAAGGGTGAATGAGCTAGTAATAACAGGCACAAGAGACATAACATCTTAGTTCCCAAGGTTGGTGGCGCATTGGTGATGTAAGGAACTGTTAATATTTCTTACAGCGCCATTGTCTATGGATGGTGTTGACCATATACCATCAGGTTGCCCATTTGCTCGTCCGCCTAACTATGTATTAAAAATATATACCAGACAAGATTCAGTAATAACGACTAGTTTATTGTAAGACTCGGTACAAAAACATATTTGTGTAACGACCGGTATGATACGTGCACAAATGTAGGTATTTCTTGAGCTATTCTATAAAAAAAACGAAACTCGAAACTCGACGTAAAACTCGATCATAAAATCTAAGAATGCGATATTGTATCCAATAATGTTAATATAATCGTAATACTAGCGATCAACGTCGGGGCTTTACTTGCAAAATTTACTTATATAACATGAATTAATCATAGGTGATGTGATCTTGTTAATTTTTTGATTTTTCGAAGAAAGACCACAGTGGCGTGGATTTGGAGAGGCCTGTGTTCAGCAGTGGACGAATGCGGGCTGATGATGATGTGATTTTTGCCTTTGACACTAAACCAACACACGTGTGTTGACAATTATATATATTTTTTTTTTATGATCTAAAGCGTAAGTGATGAAAGTGGTGACCGTTGACACCAAATTTTGAAGTCTTATGACGAAAGGTACCAAAATTTTTAAAGTAAAAATGTGTTAGCCGATTTTAACCCCATAAGATTTTTTTAAATATTTATATCAAATGAACTACTAAACTAACTACTTTTAAACTTGACTACAGCGCCATCTCTCGAACCTACAGAATACATTTTGTAAAGAAGATCTCAATTCAAGTCGTTCAGGAGTTATACGACCAGTAACAGATGGACCGACGATTATAAATGCATAAAAATACTTAAAGTATACAACCATTAAAACAGCGTATCTCTTCAAGATATTTTACGACCGAGCCAAGTATCGAATATCCAAATTATTTCTTAGAGAATAGATTTGTTGCCATTGATTTAACTAATAAAAACACAAGATAAAATTTATTCTATTATAATTATACAATCAAATATAAGCCTTTCGATTTTAGGCCTTATGTGTATTAATATTAAGGTTCACAAAGCTACAGTGCGAAAGCCTCCCTTTGAGGAGATGGTTAGAAGCTGATTTCACTACCAGTTTCTTTCTGGATTTAATAAATACTTTGGCGGGAACTGAAATATAAAACTAGAACTCAAAATTCGTATTATTTAAAATGTTTATTCCATATTTGAACTTGATATTTTAACTCATCTATTAAGTGATGACGAAGTTATTATCCATTATTTGTATAATAATTTAAAAAAAAACTTTTCTTTTTAAACATTTTCTAATATTACTATTAACTCCTTCAATTAAACTTAAAGCGTGTGCTAGTGGGACAATACCCCAAGGGGTCAAAATCGAATCTATGTCTTTTTCGCTAGGGGGCAATCCATTGCGCTATCGACGCTTTTTTTTTTTAATATTTAAGAAGGCCAAGATAATGGTGCCATCGTCGATAGTCACTAATAATGTAAAGAGCTACTTCCTCTACCGTTAATACGCTCTCATCAAAGGATTCCGAGACATTCTATCTTGAGCCTGTAATTATACTGACTGACTCACCCTTCAAACCGTAACACAACAATACTAAATATTTAACTACTACAGTGCCATAGATTTTTTATGCTTCCAATATAATTTATTTATTTTTTTTATTATTCCATTGTAGGAATTATATATTATTATTATAGTAATAATTAAAATATCTCGTAAGTTTTAAAACAATTAATTCATTCTCAACCAATCTTTTTAAAGATATATATTCTGTAATCAATACCATAAATAACTAACTAAAAAAATAACTCATCGAATAAACAAAAATAAAAATACCTATTACGAATTAATTTATTTTAATAAAAAAATCTTTCACTAGTACCTATTTAAATTATACTTTTAAATTATTTAAAAGATATCATTAATTATCTGTTCCACAAAACTTCATATTAAAGTTTATATAACATTAAATATATTATTTGTTTGTTTTCTTTCTTTACCGGCTTGACGTTTTTGGTACATAAATAGACAGTATTTGGTATCTACCTATATAGCAGTTGGACATTTTTGTCCAAAACAAACACATGCAAAGAGAAATCGCGGGATGAAGTAATTATAGCTTACACGACGGCTAATTAATAGTTATGATAATGTTCTCATTTTAAATCGAAATCGTTTTTCAATAAAATTAACTGTCATATAAACTTACCGATATCCTTTTAAAATCCAAACATAACCACACAATATCACTGAGAGGATTATTTGAAGAATTTTCCAATTTTAAAAAAAGTTATGAAATCTTTTTTCGTAACTTTTTCAAAGTCTATGATATACACGCGTCACGATATTCCGAATTCGAAATTCAATCGACGTAAGTACAACCGGATGGAGCGATGCCCGGGCAAGTACTGAATAGGAATGGTTTCCCGCCCTTATGTCACAGATTAACAATACCCAGATATGATAACGATATTCCATTGTGTGATAGATTTGTTATTAAAACAAATAATTATTAATTTTTTACGACGATAATAACTGTTAATATAGACAAGAAATAATATTATACAGCTTGAATAACTTTAAAATTACCTGCATTAAATTGAAAATATCACGGAACGCATCTACATGCAAAACAAAATATCTGAACTCTAAAAATACAGTCATAATTCTAGCTTAATATTGTATTTACTTTGCTCAATTTGGTTTTATTTTATAATAACAATTTTTTTTTTAAATGTTATTATTAATATGTTTTAAAAATATATTTAATTTTGTTGTTTATTATATTATGACATATAAATTCAAAAATACTATTAAATATTCTCAACGAAATAAAGCACAACAAATAAAAAAAAAAATACGATTAAAACATTAAAACCTCTTACAACTTGAGTAGAATATGCATTTACTCTATGACATGTGGATATAGCTATCCTTTTTCGTAATATGATTTAAATATATCTGTCCTCTTCGCACGCCACTGCAGCACTTTTATACTATTAATACCAAGCGTTAGTGAACTTGGCGAAATGTAATTATTCCTTCTTATGGTAACTGTTTGTCTAAGTTACTTTAAAGTGGAAAAGAAATCTTTACTTCGTAAGAAATTTATTTTTATTTTCCTTTTAGCAACGTGTTCTTGTTTGCAAATGTTTTGTTAGTTACTGGTCATAATTCGAATGAATTCCATTTTTAAAAAAGTATCGTAACAGCCGTTAAATTGTATTGCGAATTGTATTGGGTTATACTTTTACTGAATTTTATATTTAAATCGAATCAATAAAACAATACATTAACCTTGGGAACTAAGATCCCCAGTTCCTTGTGCCTATTAGTAATCTAGATAACTCAGCCTTAACGGAAACAGAACAATAATACGTATTACTTTTTTTCAAACTAGTTTTTTAAATGATCCTTTCGATGACATTTTCTTTATTTAAAATTCGAATGACAGCTTCTACAATTTTATGTAAAAATTCGCTTTTGAGCAGCGTGGCACCTTCTTTGGAGTAGCGAGGTGCTTCCTCCACCTCAAAAAGGAGAGGCCTATGCCCAGCGGTGGGATATTTACAGTATACTTTACTTTTAATTATCAAACAATTCACACAATTTTCCAAGATATCCGTCCATTTACCCATCCAGCGACCGACGCCTGATGTTGCTCGACCTGTTTGTCATAAAACATAGCGTGTTTCGAGCGAGCTCCTTATTCAATATTTAAAATTAATGCTGTAAAATTAATAGGTTCTATTGATTATTTGAATATAGAACGAAGAACTGATACTTGAAGTATACTAAATTTGTTATCATTTTACTATAGGTATCAAACACTAATAACACAGATGTATAAATAGTTATACTAGATGTAGTCTAATGAATTAATAATTTTAATAGGTCGATAACATATCCTGCACTTTCAAACTCTACACTTTATACGCAGATACGAAAAAAACAATGTAATTTTTTTAAAATTTATGTATGTATCTGTGTGAGTTACTTTATTCTATTATATCTTTTAAATGTGTGTATTTTGATGGTATAAGATTGTGTGATAGCGAGGGACATTGGCTAGATGTTCATACATTCGTAGTCGTGTTTTTTTTATATTTTCCATGTAAAAAATTTGTTCATTATCATCTATATTAATAATTTCGTCCAGGTCTGCGATAGATCCGATCGAAACCTATCCACACTTGTAGATCGTCAAAAAATAAGGATTTTTTAGTCGACAACATATATCCGCAAAATTCGTATAATCGAGATATTTCAATAATAAATCCATGAAATGTCAAACATGTCAGTTCAACGGGCTGCCATGTTTGACGTTTACGGTTGCGTTAAAAAAAGTGTGTTCCAAATAATAATTTCGTGCAGGGCTACGGTAGAGGGTTCAATTTTATTTATTGTACCCGAACAAAGCCGGGTTTCCATCTAGTTTATATAATATTTTATTTGTATTGTTTGAGTAATAATTAACATAAGATTTAAATTTATTTAATAGTGACGTTTTAACTATCTGCTGAATATTGTTGTATTAATAATAATACCTTTATATTGGATAGGATTTTTTTTAAATAATAATATTAAATTATTTCTCGTCCTTTTCTATAACATCAACCGTTATTTTACCGAAAGTCTATATTGAAAAAGTATATCTATAGATAATTAATAAGGACCAATTTATCCAGACGAATTTATTACCTTACGCAAATACTTAAATTTTATTTACATTGCTAAAGTTCATTATTATAGCTTAAATAAATGTTATATATAAATTAGGACCATGTAAATTTAAAACCACCTTTTTGACCTTGGCATCGTTAATATCATCCTCAGTGATAAAACCTTTGAACCTTCATAAACCACGTACAGAATGAGTAACATTGTTGGAACGTGCGTGAAGTTATTCGACGTTGTACCATCAATGTATGGAGCGCGAGTCGTATAGGATAATTAGATTTGCACAAACGAAAGCACCTTGCAATATTTTGGTACATCGTTTTGATATTTATAACCTTCGACGCTGTTCACAAAAATATCCATGAAGACTAACTTGGGTTACTCTTAATATATATTTTACACAATTCAAATAGAGAAAGTTTTTATGTCATCCATTAGTACAGCTTGACTTTACAACCGCTCATCATAACAATTGATAAATGGCAAAATTTGTTAAGGCATAGGTAGGTGGACAGGCATCCGGGTTTAAGCGAAATCAAAACGTTCGGCCAAGGCCAAAAAAAATGCTTCAAAGACCTTCTGAAGCGCTGCATTGCTGATCTAAGACTTGACCATCATCAGCAAGATACAACGCAGCGCCTAGGTTTTTTTTACATCCCATGCATTCTGGATTAACACGGGCCTGTATAGAAGGAAATTGCCAAAGTGCCAATATTCTGATAGACTTTCAACGCAAAACCAAAAGTTTAAGCCGTAAATTTAGATTCTTCGTTAATTTAAAGGCATAGAACCAGATTCATAGACTAAGAAAAGATTATAAGAATTTCACAATTGGAATTAGCTCAATCTTCGTTTGAATTTACATGTTTATAAAAGGTGTATCTGAATCAATGTTGGTGGATTCAAACCCAAACAAAAACCGTCGAATCTTCACGTAATTATAGTTCTTCATCTTGGTTTGCATTGAAGGAATATGACATGAGAACATATATACGTATAGGATGAAAGTTTGCCAAAAAAATCCTCATTATAGCAGCATGATGAAATAAGCTCCACGCCTTCTCGTCTATCGGAGAAGATAGAAGACTTTTATTATATTACTAAATACTTCACCAGATTGACCCTTTCATCGTAAAGCTGATATAGCCTTTCTTGTTAAAATGTTTATGTTACTTTTTTTGCCAATCGAACATGGTGCTAAGAATTTGGACCAATTATTTTTCTCATTATATTAATTAGGTATCAAAATCTACTTTTATTAATTTTCATAATAAACTTCTATCATAAAGGTTTAATTTAATGAAAAGGTCTAAAGACTGGTTCATATAAAAACAAATTAGGCACTTATTATTCAAGAATACGTGAATGGTCGTCTTTTTGTGATGTTTCTCGTGAAAATTTATCAAAGGAACGTTTCTTTAGCGGCGCAATTAATCATCGTTAATGAGATTTAGCACTTAGCCGCAAAAAATAAAACTGGTAGAATGGAAATGTAATGTTTTGATAAAATTTGAGATCTAATAGCGATGACCGTGGATTCGTTGGCACTAAAAATTTGAACAAATTATTGGAACAAATAACTGGCCTAGCCCTTTTTTATATAAAAGAGGTAGATTGATTTTCAAATGGGATTCCTAATGGTAAGTGGTCACTAACACCCAATGACTTGGACACTGAAAACAATTTTACCTTCTGTTGTTCATGCGCCATCAACCTTGGGAACTAAGATGTTATGTCCCTTGTGGCTGTAGTTAGTATACTGGCTTAGTGACCTCTTAAACTGGAATACAAAAATACTAAGTGTTTATGTTTGTTGGTAGAACATGTAAAACGTGGGTGATACCTACCCAGACGGGCTTGCACAAAACCCTACTAACAAGTAATTTCTGGCCTTTAAGTAACTTAACCTGCTGAACAGAAGGCTAGTAATTAACCTAGAGAAATATTTAAATAACAACTATGCGCCATCTCAAAATATTTGTCACAAACTTAGACTAGTATATCTTCCGCTTTTTGAAAAAAAGTCTGTGAATAGCCTAGACAAATAGCTGGCCTCTATTAAACAGAGAATATAAATATTAAAATA
This sequence comes from Vanessa tameamea, assembly GCF_037043105.1. Lineage (NCBI taxonomy): Eukaryota > Metazoa > Arthropoda > Insecta > Lepidoptera > Nymphalidae > Vanessa > Vanessa tameamea. The sequence goes on from NC_087335.1 coordinate 4,840,702, forward strand.
AATATTGGACAACATCACATACATTACTCTGATCCCAATGTAAGTAGCTAAAGCACTTGTGTTATGGAAAATCAGAAGTAACGACGGTACCACAAACACTCAGACCCAAGACAACATAGAAAACTAAACTCTTTCTACATCGACTCGGCCGGGAATCGAACCCGGGACCTCGGAGTGGCGTACCCATGAAAACCGGTCTACACACTACTCGACCACGGAGGTGGTCTAGTCTAGTCTAGTACTTAGGTCACGACTATGCTCTACTGTGAAATTCCCAATATACAAAGCTTTATCGAAATTCTTTTCAACATACGAGCGTACAGATATGCTCCCAAGTGTCCTATTTGTTTCCATTGATAAATTATGAGCACCAAATTTACGCATAAATCGTGATTTTAGTTAAAGATCTACTGGGGAATTTCTGGACATCCATGTGCTAATTTAGTTACGAACTGTCTTTCGAGATCAATTTATCACTCGAAAAGAGTTCGATACACAAAAAATTTACATACAAATATATCAGTGCAAAAAACATGTAACTAACCGATTGAAATTTTAGCAACGCGCCACACAGTTTTGACATATTTACTTTGTATTTATGGTTTTTTACCAAGCGACGACTTTGAACCATTTTTTTTATGATATAGGTAGCAAGCAAGCAAAAAGCTTACCTGGTGGAAAGCGACTACGTTCTTTTCTTGAAGAACCGTTGGCGAAAGCGAACATAAGATATTTATGGACCTTGGGTAATTGTATAATAATATAAAATGCTTTTTATAATATAAAACAATATCCACATAACAATTATCCGGAAAAATTATAATATTATATCTTTACTGATTTTTAACTTCGTAATACATTGATTGATTGAAATAATAGATACATAGAAAATGGATAAATATTTGTTTTTGCATATCCAACTTGTACTATAAATGAATAAATTCAACAAAGTTTATTCTAGCAAATGATTATTTTCTAGAAAGATGTACTTGATAATTTTAACCAAGATTTGCATTATTGCATTGCATTAGCAGCCTGTAAATTTCCCACTGCTGGGCTAAAGGCCTTCTCTCTCTTTGAGGAGAAGGTTTGGAGCATATTCCACCACGCTGCTCCAATACGGGTTGGTGGAATACACATGTGGCAGAATTTCGTTGAAATTAGACACATGCAGGTTTCCGCACGATGTTTTCCTTCACCGCCGAGCACGAGATGAATTATAAACACAAATTGAGCACATGAAAATTCAGTGGTGCCTGCCTGGGTTTGAACCCGAAATCATCGGTTAAGATGCACGCGTTCTAACCACTGGGCCATCTCGGCTCTCCAAGATTTATATTATTATAAATATATAAAAAATCACCTAAGCTAATTCAGATGTCTCAAGTCGAAGAACCGATAAATATTTCTCAATTTCTTAACTGACATAATGTATTAATTTCTTAACTGATATAATTCAATACATCTTACTTCCTCATTTATTCAAGTATATTTTCACTATCAAGGTGACCCAGAATTTATTCAAATGCTGATCAAAGGCCTCTCCGTTTACGGAAAAGGTTTAATGCTTATTCCACAACGCTGCTCCATTGCGGGTTCGTGGCTACAAATGTGACAGAATATCATTGAAATTAGATTTCCATGGATTTCACCGAGAACGGGATGAATTATAAACACAAATTAAGCACATGAAATCCCAGTGATATGTCTGATGTCCGGGTTTGAACTGGAGAATTTTGTTTAAGATCTTGTTAGACTTAATAGATTTTTGATTCTGTCGAAATGTCTGCTAAAGTTAAATAAAAATAAATAAATACAGGAAAACATCTTACTTCGGAAGGGTTCTCAACCCTCGTTGAAAATTCCTACCTTCAAAACCTAATCAGTTTATTTAGTTGGACGCACGAAAGCTTTTACTAATATGGTATCTTTCTGCGAATCCTTATAAACTTACATTAGGACACAGGCTAAAACATATTAAGTTACTTACTTACAATGTACAGCGTGACGAAATTACTTAGACGTAATGGTTAAGACGTTAAACTTCAAAAGATTTTTCTAAGTATGGGTGTGGATCTATAGTTAAGTGAAATCTCATGTCTTGGCTCGAATAAAATTCCGATTTCGGCCTATTTCTACCTTCCTATTTTAAATTAAAAAGTAAAAGAATTGTTTACTTTTTTTTTGTTCTTTGTAGTACTCAGATATAGTATACGGGCCTAAGCGTGATGTTGACTATTTTTGTCCTGAAAAATTACACGAAGTAAACTCGCGTGTGCATGTATGAAAGCATAAAATAACAATATTAAATTACATGTCTCTGAGGTTAAAGAGCAAGGTAAAAAGGCAAAGTAAAGGCTTTCAGTATACTGCTCCAAATGATCTAGTGAATATACATTTGTCAGAATTTCTTCCGCCTAGGCACTTATTATAAACATGTCAAGAAATTCTGAAGCGAACAAATGGTCATTATTTTCTCTTTTTTATCTTACCTTAACATTAACAGCCTGTAAATTTCCCACTGCTGGTCTAAGGCCTTCGCTCCCTTTGATGAGAAGGTTTGGCATATTCCACCACGCTGCTCCAATGCCGGTTGGTGGATACAAATGTAGCAGAATTTCGTTGAAATTAGACAGATGCAGGTTTCTTTTCGATATTTTCATTCAACGCCAAGCACGAGATGGATTATAAACATTAATTAAGCACATGAAAATTCAGTGATGCATGTCGGACTTGAACCCGCAATGATCGGTTAAGATGCACGCGTTCTAACATCTGGGTCATCTCGGCTCTTCTTTTATCAAATTCCAAATTATATAAATGTGCTGTTTACAGTCCAAGACTTTAGCTTCGAGATACTAAAACAACAGAAAAGATTTGAAAAAAGTTATTTGGTCAGAAAATGTAAATTCCGATTCATTGGTATCATTGTCAATATTTCTTGAATCAATATTTTTTATAAGTTTATTAATTTTAAATTTATTATATTATTCAATTTAGTTTATGCCATAATGTGTAAGATTGTATGTGTAAATATTCAAGTTTTTATATTCGATGAAGAAGTATGTAAGTACTACTGAATTGAAAAGAAACGGCGAAAACCAGCGCGTTTTTTAAAATTTTTGTAATTCTTTACAATTTTCAGTAATAAAAAGAAACAAGTCAAGAGGTAATTTTCTTATTCCCAAGGTGCACTATCATGTATGAACTCAATAACTGTATGATAACCTTATAAAAAACAAACAATCCCTCACATTTTTTTTTAAATTAGCAAGAAAAGCAATTTCAATTTAGCTTAGTTAGATTGTGCAGTCGACTTACGAGAATAATAGTTAAAGTAGTAATAAATTGTTCTTTGTAGTAATGTTGAGTATCACATTTTTTCATAAATTTGTTAATATTTTAGAGCCAAGATGGCCCAGTGGTTAGAACGCGTGCATCTTAACCGATGATTTCGGGTTCAAACCCAGGCAGGCACCACTGAGTTTTCATGTGCTTAATTTGTGTTTATAATTCATCTCGTGCTCGGCGGTGAAGGAAAACATCGTGAGGAAACCTGCATGTGTCTAATTTCAACGAAATTGTGCCACATGTGTATTCCACCAACCCGCATTGGAGCAGCGTGGTGGAATATGCTCCATACCTTCTCCTCAACGGGAGAGGAGGCCTTAGCCCAGCAGTGGGAAATTTACAGGCTGATTATGTTATCCGAACATACATAATAAAACAATTATGGTAAATTAAAAAAAGAGCATCTATTTTAATCAGCTCTATTCGGGTATGTGAAGGACGAAAATTAAAAAATAAATATTAGTAAAGGCATAAAATAATTGTACTACAATGACAAACCAACATCAACAAGGCGATCATATTCCGAGAAAGGAATAATGACCATTGTCTGGATTCTATGTTCTCATAAGAAAACTACCTCAAATAGACAGTGTAGCTATCTCTTTCAAACGTGTGATATAATTTATCCGTCTCGCTCGTACCGTTGTCACTTGCTGATCAAGCTTTTTTCGATTCGTCACAGGTGCAAGAGCAGTATATCTAAAACTTTTAGATTAATCAAGGAGTTATTTTTTACTACGTTTATAGTTTAAATCACTATGGTTACAAATTGTTATTAGGTAAACTTAAGTTTGAAAGAGTTTCATTACAATTTGTTTGTTATGTTATATTATTAATATGTAATTCGATTGTATTCGATTTTATAAGGGGGGGAAAATGTCTGATTTTGAAGCGCTGAAATGATATTATTAGGACTGACTTTTAATGCAATAGTTTTCATTGTGAAGCTCAGAAATCAGACGTCAGCAATTATATTATCAAATACAGTGTACTTTAATTTGTCAAATTTAATAAAGTAAAGAAATTCAATACTAATAAGTATAGATACCTCTAACGAATTAGGTATCGCCTTACGAACTTCTTTCATAACATTTAATTCTGTTATTAAACACTATCGTTAGAAATAACTTAGGATTGCTTGCTATTATTAATAGTAAGTGAATCAACGTATCGTAAAAAAAAAAACAAAATTGTTCAAACTCACTCACGATATAATCTAAACAGCATTAATATCGGTTTAGTAATTTTAATGTTAATATTGCATACGCTAATAATAATATAAGTATGGATTCGGTCATAAAATAAACTAAAAATATTCATTGACTAATTGTAGGAGAATTATATCTGCGTTATTTAATTATACTACAATTACCTGCTGACCTTGCACGCCCGATTACTTACATCAACAATTCTTGATACTTGAAGCTTTTATTCTCGATAATCAAGTTGTATCAAGAAGTATGTAAATTAATAAATTGTTGTCTCGTTTCTTACTATAATTTCATAATGTTAAAAATGTCGTAGCTAATGTTGTAGTAAAATATCTGAATGGTTCTAGCAGTATAATAGATTCGATCCATCTCACCATAAGAGCCGACTAAGGGTTTCTTGTTAAGCAATTCCAAATAATTGAGTATGTAATAGACTTTAACAACCTTTATAAGTTTGTAATACATAAATATTGCCATCCTTCAGACCAATTTCTTCATCATCATGACGTGCTAGTGTTTAAGTATATGCGCAAACATAGATGCTCAATTTTCCGGTACGGCAATCCGACACGACAGGAGAGTACAGTAGAAGAATCAATGGTTTTACGTGTCAAACGGGAGTTTCCCGCACACTCCCGTGTGGTTAAAAATTCGGACTGCAACAGTGAAGTTCATAACTCATTTGGAAAAAAAACGCGAGGAAATCTCGCTGACAGATAAAATTGTGCCAAATAATTATATTCACCTTTACATAAGTTGCAATGTATACGCATAGGAAAATACAGAGTTCAGTGGAAGTCTGTAGAGGAGGTCTTTGTCGAAAGACAAGCTGATACGAGGGAAGAATAACTGAACGACGAGTAAATTATTATTTTGTATGATTATATTAGTTAAACAATTTCTTACCTCAATTTTGAACTTTTTTTTTTTATTTAAATTAAGCTAAACATCAATAAAGGCTTATTTTATTTTTACTTACTGAAGCAGTTTATTATAAGCTCTAAACTCTGTACTTAACAGAAGAGTCTGATTAAGTACAGAATACAGTTTAATATTTAAAAAATATTAGTCAAAAAATTCATCTAATATTTTCGATATACGTTAGTCACTGACCTGCACAAGTCGCAGTTTCTTGTTATTTACTCCCGGGACCCTTTGATGCGTTCACGCCTGACAAGTTAGCAGCAACGCGGTTAAAATTTAATCTTTTGGACACGCTAAAGATGTTTAAAACACTATTTGATATATAAAAAGTCTCAATGATTCTCCGTAATAATGATTTATCATCGTGACTTCCGGATAAGGTTTTTATTTAAAATTTCGTTAAGAGATACAACATTTATTCAATTTATATATTTAGATAAAAGCGAAATACCACTCACTGATTAATCACGAAATTAATTACTTAAATTACAATAATCTATCCCAATCTGTCTGGTGATAGGGCTTTGTATTAGCCCGTCTGGGTAGGTACCACCCACTCATCAGATGTTCTACCGCTAAACAGCAGTACTCAGTCGTGTTCTGGTCTGAAGGCTGAGTGAGCTAGTGTAACTACAGGCACAAGGGATTGAACATCTTAGTTCCCAAGGTTGGTGACGCATCAGAGATGTAAGGGATGGTTAATATTTCTTACAGCGCCATTGTCTATGGCGTTGGTGACCACTCACCATCAAGTGGTCCATTTGCTCGTGCACCAAACGAAAGTACGACGTCAAGTCACGACAGTAACTCAGTCCGAACAAACCCTGAAAATTTGGTTTGGATAGATGAGCCCGTTCTTGAGTTATAAAGTGACAACGAAAAATGCCACTTATTTTTATATATAAGATTGACAATTCAATTCAGGTATATTCTGTCTGGAAATCAACCAATAAAAATCTACCCCTTTTCATTATTAATTTTATCTTGTATTGAGTAATGTGCTTTATTAATCAATTATATTTTTTTTTAATTAGCCAAGTTAAAAATAATAGAATCTTATTATAGAAATGAATACCGTAACCGATGTATTGACTTTGTGAATTCGGAAACAGGATGTTATTTTAGTTACCTTTCCTCCTCGTGCTTATACAATTATTATAATAACATAAGATATATTTTTAATAAATGAAAATATATTTAACCTCTGTATATTTATAATTTTAATTTTAAAGTTAATATAAATTTAAATCTAATAATTTCGTAAATAATATAGAAATATCTATGTTGTATATTTCAGTAATAATCAGTACATTTTTCCGGGATAAATAACTTCAATAGCACTGTAAAAATTCAAACGCAATTTTTACGCTTAAATGGTTTAAAGAGACTTCTAAATTTACTTGGTGGTAAAGGCTTGTAGATTTCCTGACGATATTTCTTTACCGAGCACGAGATAAAAAGTAAACACGACTTCACTTGGTGGTAGGGCTTTGTGTAAGGGGTAGGTACCACACACTCATCAGATATGCTACCGCCAAACAGCAGTACTCAGTAGTGTTGTGTTCCGGTTTGAAGGGTGAGTGAGCCAGTGTAACTACAGGCACAAGGGACATAACATCTTAGTTCCCGAGATTAGTGGCGCATTAGTGATGTAAGGAATGGTTAATATTTTTTACAGCGCCATTGTCTATGGGCGGTAGTGACCACTTACCATCAGGTGACCTAAGTAACTGAAATCTCAATGTCATGCCCAGAATTGAACCCGCTATCATTACTATTACGTATGTACATATTATGTACGAAAAAAAAAATAGTAATCGAATTAAAATTGTCCAAAAAAAATATCTTTTTGAACCAACGACTTTTTTTTTCATCTGACAATCAATAAGGAACGTCGATAAAAGAAATAAAAATTGAAATTGAAATTTGAAAATATTAATGAATTCTATAAAATTTTATATTCAGTTCGCAAATAAATATATTACTAGAAATACAATTTAAAGTATAGTTGTTAATAAATTGCTTTCGGTATGGTTAATGTTCGTTTAGAATTATTAAACACACTTTCTTGGCCATACTTTTAACGAATTCCACAATCGACTTACAAGTATAATGAAATTTTTCCCTCGCCTTGAAGTCACTCCAAAGAGCTGCCTTACAAGGGCAGTGTTACCGTCATTTCTGTAATTATCTACTTTTACGAAATGTTCAAAAGAGGGTTACCCTTGAGTGCGTGTAATTTTAGAATATATATACACATTTCATAGTGATATAAGAATTAATGACACTTATAATATAAAATATACACATATATATATATATATATATATTACAAAAACAATATTTGCTCTATTATTTTATAGTAGATGAATACTTGTTGTGTTTTAATGAATTTATGGTCTTATTGTTAGAGTTAAATGTTGAGCTAATTCATATATTTTATTTTGTTAAATCCAAATATTATTGTTGAAAATTTTTTTTTCTACGTGCCTACAACATAGGATTAAGCGTCACCCTTACAAATGTAAATGTCACTTGACACCAACTATTAACCTTCCGCCAGACGTTTCCTACACAAAAACGAGACCGTTACGAAACTATCGGTTGTAAGTACTCGAACGCATTCCGATGAAAGTACTAACTGTCAAATTATTAACACAACCATAAAGGATAATTGTTCTAAACCGTTTCAACGTCTATATAATTTTTTAATGGTAACGGCTTTGTGTAATTTTTAGCTCTTTCATGGATTGTATGTAAAAAATGATACTGCAATCGATTTTTGGATCTTGTTGTCCCAAAATGTTTCTTGTATTACTCCTTTGCTTGATCAACACATTTGACAACGGGACTCTGGAAGTCATATACGAATACATAGATAATAATAATAGTTTATTGTTGTTCATTACACACATATTATAAAAAGTTACCCTGACTCCTGAACTGGTGGCAACCGTGTGTCAGAAGTAAAATTATTACAAAGTATTACAATACAAAGTGCCTTATTACTAAGAATTGTAAGCTAATCCAAGCTCTCTGTCTCTCTGTGTGTGTGTGTGAGTGTGTGTGTGTGTGTGTGTGTGTGTGTGTGTGTGTGTGTGTGTGTGTGTGTGTGTGTGTGTTTGGATATGCGTTCATTCGTGTGTGTCCGCTTAGATGTTTTGTTTAGCATGAACCAATATCAAAAAGGCGGATGGCCAAGTGAAACGCGTGAATGTTAAACGAAGATTGGGGGTTAGGATCTCCCAGCCCATGCAACCTCTGTATTTTCATGTACTTTATTAATATTCATAATTTATAACTCAGTATTGGAGGCAAACATCGTCACCTGTATGGATCTGACGGAAATATGACACATGTGTTTCCAACCCGTATTTTAGCAGCGTGTTGAACTTAGCTCCAATTTTCTTCCTTCTGGCATTAATTTTCTACTTTACTTTTATTCCAAAATCTTAGTTGTTCAACAGCATCGAATGCAAATACTTGCAAATGATCGACAGCATAAATAAATTTAATCATTTAACATTTATTTATTGCTCGCTTCGTGACTAGATAAGGCCGCAAGTTCCGAAGTCGTGGGTTCAATCGCCAAGTCAGGTTGAAAAACATTTTTCTTTTTCTATCGAAATTTCCATTAAAATTCCCGTCCTGCGACTGAACTCTTTCCGGTCGTGTCGGATTTGCCTTCCTTATTTAGAGTGAGGGAATAAAGAGTGCACCAGTGTTTACGCACAAATTTGTACATTATAGCATGTCTTGCGTAGCTGGTCTCCCTTGAGAATGGCCATCGTTGCTGAAATCAATCAGAAGGACCATCATGATTATTAATATTTAATTATTGTAATAACTTTCAAATACTCTAATCATAATCGTTAAATAATATTTTATTCAATGAATTGTGTGACTATAAAATGACTATAAAGATAACGAGCGGAAATTTTAAATGTATCGAAAACAATGCTCCCCAAAATTTTTAGAATTTGCAGCACAACCCTTTTTTTTTACTGATTTTTACGGTGAGTAATATTTGGTGGTAGGGTATTGAGACATTCTTCCGACAAAAAGCAATACTTAGCGTTGTTCGTGAGTCAGTGTAACTACAGGGACAAGGAACATAACATATTAGTTCCAAAGTTGTTGGCGCAATGGTGATATAAGGAATGATTAATATTTTTTACAGTACGAATGTCTACGGGCGGTGCTGGCCATTTAGCATCAGGTGACCCATTTTCCAGATCGCCTAACTATTATGTAAAAATAATATTAAACATATATTATACCTGTAAATATTGCTGAGGTGAACTCTTCTTTCGCAGTTTTAGAGTATATTCCAAGTCGCTGTTCCGATTTGAGTTGGTTACACACATGCAAATTATCATTCAATACGATGTTTGCCCTCTGCGTTGAGTGTGTGATGAATTATGAACACCAAAACTCAGTTTAACATCAAAATTCAGTCGCCTGGAATTTGAAACCGCAATCGTCGATTAAGTTTCTCTTTCTGACTCTATTATATATTATAAATGAAAACATACTAAGTATCCCAAGATGTCTTTTCAGTACCAGGGAATCATACGACGACTAGGGCTTAAATGGACTTAATTCCACAGTTCTACAATTAGCGCTTGGACGAGACCAGGAAAGCTATTACACACTAATTTCCCGGAAGATAATTCGAGCGTAAAATTTAAACGGAACTACAACAAAGCGGTACGAGCCTCGTTTACAAATTAATTTACACAAAACGAAACCACTGAAAATTAATTTATCATGTAATATTACAGTTTTGCTTGGTGCTACTTGTACGAAGTTTGGATGGATACCACTCTTCAACACATGATCTATCGCTAAACAGTAATGCTTGGTATTGTCGTGTTCCGGTTTGAAGCGTGAGTGAGCCAGCGTAACGTTAATGGTAGGCATAAGATATATAATATGTTATTAGAATAAGTTTGGGGGCACATTGTCAATACAAAGGATGATTACAGTGCTATAATAGGTCTTACAATGACACGTCTAAATAGCAACCAATGACCATAGATGTCCTATTTGTCAGTTGTACTGTCCTTGAAAAAAAAGGAAAACATATCTTATGAATACACATTCGAACACCCACACATACACACACACACGCGCGCGCACGCGCGCACGCACACACACGCAAGCACACGCACACATACAAACACACACAGCATTTATTAAATTCAGATTAATATATGTTTCTAGTTTGTTTTTCTGTTATCTAAGTATTTATAAAATTAGTCTTAATTTTTACTCATATATGTTTTTTTATTTTTCTGTTATTTCATTAGTTAAGAAAATGAAATGTAAACCGAGAAGAGCGGAGTGTTCTGGCGCAGGCACTTCATGCTTAAAAGAATAGCTCCCATCAACCCAGTATATTATAAACTATATTTATGAAATAAATTTGTTATAATTATCAGATAAATTGAATTTATTTATATTTTAAATATTTTTTACTTTTTGTGTATAGCGCCGCAACCGCCCCAACAGCAAATTGAAGCGTCACAGAGCTTCAACACAATATAAACATGAAAATTGCGACGTCGCTTTTTAATAAAATACAATTAATTGTATACATGACGTAAATATGAACGAAATAACAAAACATTTACGATAAATAAATCCATGCATTTATTTTTAATTAAAAGCGAAGCGAAATCGTTAATAAAATACAAAATAAATGGTACATTATTGACTCAATACAGAAAGGTTATCCATCAAAACAGAAATTGAGTTACGAATTACGAATAAAACACAAAACATCTAATCAAACCTCTTCTTGTTTCAAAACAATGAGAAACATAATACAATCGCTTTTCGTTCGAAACTAAGGCTGGTTTACCACTAAATATTTAATATCGCATAGCGCTCCATCGCTTTATAACGCGCCGATAAATTGTTCAGTCCTAAAAACATTTTATAAGGATGAATGACTTTGAATGCAAAGAAATGATTCGAAGGAAAGGGCTTTTATTCGTCCCCCCTACGAATAGGAGATATGTATATGTATCCCCGTGTGACGTCACAGATATACTTGCGCATATGACTTATGATAAGAACGTTTCTAGATATTAAAAACGCGCTTAGTCTTGACTAGACTTGACTTAATATTTGAAGGTCATCGTATCGTAATGAAGGGAGGGACTGGGAAGTGCTTTAATAACCCTTCAATCAACACCTACAGTTATCCCGTTCAAAGTTTTATTCTTTTGGTATTGGAAATTTACTAATATTCTTTATTTAATATATTGTGATAAACACGCTGAAAATTATAACTATACTCGCTGAACTGTAACCTAAATTTTACCCCCACAAGGATTGAAATAAAAAGAGTAGCCTATGTATTCCCAGGACTCAAACTATCTCCGTACCAAATTTCATCTAAATCGGTTAAGAGGTGATAGACAGACTTACTTGCGCATCTATAATATTAGCAGGGCCGGATCTACCATATGGCTCTTTGGGCTTCAGTCCAGGGCCCCGTGGATTTAAGGGGGACCCAGCTAAGTCAAGTCAAAGTCAAAAATATACGATAATGCGAAATAATCCATAACTTTATTAAATTAAACAAATCGTATGGTTTGCAGCCCTGCGAGTCCTGTAATTAATCAAAGCCATTCATTAATTTCATTCTAGTCTACGTTCAGATATGTCTTAGATGGGCCCCTAAGTAGTGTTAGCCCAGGGCCCCTAAACTTACGGTCCAGCCCTGAATATTAGTATAGATTAATTACACAAATACTTGATAAAAGTCACTCTGAAGAATCTGAATGATGATCTAATAAATAAACGAAACGGCTCCTTAATAAAGGCACTCTCATATCGTTTTCGTAAATCATATTATGCCTTTTCGTTCTGAACTTAAAAGGTTTTTCAATCACGAATGCATGTTTACGAGTATGCTTAGTACCCTATATTGTGCTGTATAGACATTTATATGCCATATATTTGCTTCAAATTTAAATTTCTTGGTGACTCTCATCATACGTCTGCTGATCCAGTAAATACTTGTTTTTATAGTCCATCCTGATCGTTCTAGGTTATAGTAAATTCTGCTGTGGTGGCCATTCTTATTTGTAACGGCTTGGGGTTAGTTCAACCTTCAAGACAAAAAATGTGTATGTACGTATTTTGTATATGTTTGTTTATAATTTATATATGTTATCTGTGGTAGTGTTATTATATATTTATTTTCCATTTTAAGCACCTACCCTTACAAGCACTTTTAAATTGTTATTTCACAGAATTGTAATAAACGTAAAGCTACCACCAGTTCGGAATGTAGTTTCAACTGAGAAGAACCGGCAAGAATCTCAGTAGTCATTCGTACTATTTTGTAAGCACGACCGATACTCTTACTAATGCACGCCGATAATTTAGCGTTGAAAGGAGCGCATTCGTGAATTAAGAGGAATATACTCTTTGACAGAAGAAATGGTTTAACTTTTTTACTGTGTTTGTGTCCACGGGATGGTGACCAACTGCCGCGTACTATTTTTAAATGTTAAAATTAATTATAACATATTTTTAATTAAAATAAAAACTTCGATACCTACTCAAATATTTAAATTTCACAAAAAATATATTTCGACATTTTTTTTTTGTTTTTAAACGAGAAAAGCGTTTAATCATTGTAGATCAGTCTAATTTATTTAAAAGGTTTGTAATCCTAAATAGAGCCGTTAAAATTTAGCGAGCTTTCAAAATGTATTTTTAGCCCCGAAATTATGCCTTAACATTTTTTTCCCTGTATGTGTATAAACAAACGAAAACAATACGATTCAGTACTTTTTTCGCTTTTGGTTTTCAACGGTTTTTTTACAGCTATCGATGAGTTTAAATGTTATCAATAAAAAAAAATTAAAACGGGATTGAAAAGACTTCATTATTGTTTTCTACGAATTTTTCAATGATTATTTATTACAGTCGGATTTCAACCACTAGGCGAACACTGGTTACATAATAAAATTCAGTTCTTACATTTATTATTTAGGCGTACGGCCAAATTTGCCCTTTGTAATTGGACATCATCATCCATTGATACTGGCACTGTAATTTACCATTCCATACATCTTCAATGAACCATCGACCTTGGGGACTAAGTTATGCCCCTTGTGCCTGTAGTTACACTGGCTCACTCACCCTTTAAACTGAAACATAACAATACCAAATATTGCTGTTTTGCGATAGAAGTATCAATAATTAAGGGATACGAATGGGCCGTACCACACTAGACGGACTTGCACAAAGCGCTACCAACTGTAAGTAATATTAAAACGGTATCCGAATTAAGACACACGTGCAGACACGTTAAAATAATATAAATATTGCCGCGAATGACGCCCAGTAAGTGGAAGATATTGTAACTCGCTTCGGCTACGCTCGCGTTTTGGTAGGTATTAGGTATAAATTATCCTTCCTTGAGATTTAAGATTGCCTTATACCAAATTTGATCCAATTCAGTTCAGTATCTAAGCCGTGACAACGTAACAGACATACAGATAAACAGAATGAATTTCGCAATGATAATATAGATCATAACAATTAAATACTCCCAAAAAATATGGCTTGAGGTTAGAGCAAATATTTTTTACAACGCAGTTACAATAAAATAATCTCTTAACTGTATCATATTATATCCTACAGAGAAACGTCGCCTTTATATTATATAGAACTAATGTCCTCAACTTTGCGTTAGAGAATTTTAGGTTACTAGCTTAGTCTGAATAAAAGCCCACGTCTGAATAACCTTTATATTTATGAGAAGCAATTAACGCTTCTAAGCGTAGACGCGACCACATAAATAAACTCAGTTTCATAATAATATGAAGATCAACATAAAAAAATACAAAAGCACGTTAAATTCTAAAAAAACGTTTCAACCAAACGTTACAAATAAAACGTTGCACTCAATTTCTATCTTTAAATATTACTCTCATGTCGCAATATTTAATAGAAAGGCTTCGTTGCGCGAAGTGATCTTTTATTCCTTTACTAGTCGCCCGCGTCTTCGCTCGCGTTTTAGGGGTTTCTCATTAGGGGTTACGCATAAAATGTCTTTGGAGTTCAAGGAAATTCAGTTCAGTGGTTTAGTTGTTTCTTGGTGGTAGGGCTTTGCGCAAGCCTGTCTGGGTAGGAACAACCACTCATCAGATATTCAACCGCCAAACAGCAGTACGGTACAGTAGTAATGGTTTGATAGGTGAGTGAGCCAGTGTAACTACAGGCACAAGGGATATAACATCTTAGTACTCAAGGTTAGTGGCGCATTGGTGATGTAAGGAATGGCTAATATTTCTTACAGCGCCATTGTCTATGGACGTTGGTGACCACTTACCATCAGGTGGCCCATTTGCTCGTCTGCATACCGATATTATAAAAGAAAGAAAAAGCATCTAAATTATAGCTTATTTTATCCCCAATTAGTTTTTAGTGGTGGTGAAAGCAGTAGCGAGGTTTGACATACTCGTATTAAGTTAAACATAAATTAAAACGTAAAACAACAGATTAAAATTAATGAAATTAAGTTAAGAAAATAAGTTGCACAGTTTCGAATGATATAACAATTTCATTTTTACCTTGTGAGACGACAGAAAGTAAATGAATTGCTGGCATTCCTTACTAAAAGGCATTTTTAAGAAAAGTTTATTATCTACTAAAATTTAAATGAAAATATAATGTCCTGAACTGTCCTGACTTATTTCTGTCACGAAGGCCACGTCGAATAGTCGACTACGCACAAGATAATATCCCTTATGCCTTTTTATTGGAACCCAATACAGCAAGTATTGCTACTTGGCAGTATTATGTGCAAAAAATTGATGTTACCTAAGACGAACTTGCTCAAAGCGACTTTCTTTAAAATAACGGCGGTGGTAAGCGGTCACCGCAGCACATATGTGAAAAAGATTAACCATTCCTCAAATCGTCAAGCGCCACCAACCTTGGGTAATAAGACATTATGCCTTATTTGCCTATACTGGCTTACTCACCTTCCAAACAAGAATGCAACAACACTGAGCAATAACTCAGTTTCTCGCTAGTTCTTCTCTAGAATCTACATTCAGAATCGGTAGCTTTACGTTGAGATTACATCGACAGAAATCCCAATTATTTCTTACAGGCCCGACTTAAAGCTTCAATTCTCCGAACTTGAGATCCAAACACACAAACCACAGCTTTATATTAATTTATTCATTTGTTTTCACAATTTAATTTTAATTAATACCCTCCTTTATTCGTGGTCTGGTGGAAGTCATGGGGTATTTAATTTATTAGAATTTTGCAAAACAATGCGATTACATCATTAGACTTGACTGACAGTTCATTTGTTTCATTATTACGTATTTAATTGTTAACGAACGCCATTAATGATGTTAAAAGACGCCTGGAGGGATTGAACACGTGTATCCAAACCAATATTCATAGTACGTCTCTCTTGTCTGTGTTCTTAATTTAAAAAATGCATAATTTTTTTTTTTGTTAACCAGTACTAAAAATGTATTAAGGTACAAACTTAATATGATTTATAATAAAATGTTCATCGTTATCAGATATAAATAAAATCAAATTATCGAACACACACACACACACACACAGAGAGACACACACGCGCGCGTTACTACCATTAACTATTTTCAGTAGTATTTTTGTAATTCTTAGCTTGTTTCATCTTATAACTTTGAATTAAACTATGAGTGCGTTGAGGAAGAGCGACTTCTGGCGCGGGAGCTCATGGCACTCAAAAGAAGAAGTCAACCTTTGTGATGTTATTGCTGTGTTGGTTATTGATGAAATAAACATTTATTATTATTATTATTATCTCGTTCCGATCTCAACATAGTACTAACATTGCAACATAAAACGAACATTATCGATAACAATTGCTACTTCTCGATTTACGACTTCTCGATTACGACTTACTCGAGATATCGATTATTGCAATCGTAAATAAATACTAGAGAAAAACAGTCTCGTCCATATTACAACATAAATTAAATCATTGTGAATTTTGACCCCGGCTAGGATAAGGTTTAGAGCTTAGTAAGTAGGATATGAATTATGATATTTTTAAATTAATTAATGTATTAAATTTTTACATTACATTAGCAGCCTGTGAAGTCCCACCGCTGGGCTAAGGCCTCATCTCCTTTTGAGGAGAACGTTTGGAGCATATTCCACCACACTGCTCCAATGCAGGTTGGTGGAATACACATGTGGCAGAATTTCGTTGTAATTAGACACATGCAGGTTTCCTCGCGATGTTTCCCTTCACCGCCGAACACGAGATGAATTATAAACACAAATAAACACGAATATAGATTATATCCATAACAAGACAACCCAATAGTTATTAGAGCTCTGTGACATATTATATTTCATCATATAACTAGTCGCGATCGTTATATACTTTTAAATAATTAAATCCCTTTTTTTATACAATTGAATAACTTCATTCATTGATTATAACCGACCCCATATCTCGATATCTTTTAACATTTCAAATAAATTAAAATTTCATCATAACAAAAGACAACATAAATAAGTATTAAATTTATATGAGGAAAACAGCCGAACAAATGTAGCAGCTAATACTGAATAGTGAAAATATTTCTTATGTTTCTAATACGCTGTCAACCAGATACTTTTGCTTTTAATTGCTGACGAACAAAAAGAGACACAAAAATATAGAATTGATATTGGCTGTAGAAAACTTGGGCAGACTGGCGATTATTGCAATACGGGGAGCAATGATATATAATTGTTTTTGGAACGAAATTCTTTTACGCGGCTTACAGTAGAATACTAACAAAAATTATCTGGTAAATAAAAAGCGTAGGGTGCCTTCCAGGCGAACTTTTCCTCTCTTTTTCGTTCCCTCTGTCCCTTTCTATTATTTTATATACGGTTTTTTATAATGCCAATTTTGTTTCTTGTCTTGTCTGTTATTTGAAACATAATAAGCGAAAGTAACTTTGTTCCAAACGAATACTCCTCGAAGACCATCGTTTTTTTTAACACGCTTATATTAGCTTCACTTGTAACTATGTATGTAAGAAAATCTTGGAATATTAATTTGACCCACTTCCCGGTCTTCGATTAGGATGAAATTTGCATACGCTTTCAGTTCTGATGACAATACATGACTAGCTAAGAAACGTCATTACAAATCCAATATGGCGGCCTCCCCAAGATGGCGGACTGGCTGTTGGAAATTCACCCCCATGATATGAATATCAAATGAAAGGGTTTGCTGTCAGGAATACGAAAAAAATTGTCATTTTGTAATTTTTAGTGCGTGCTGGAAGCGTGTTTTTAAGTTTTTTAAACAATTATTTAAATGGAATATAAGTTCATGAAAAATTAATATTTAAAAGATTATGACGTAACAACTTTAAAGTAACAAACGGAAAGACGAGAGAAAGTAACGATTAGCTAAAAACTTCAATTGTTCTTTTTCAACTATTTAATATTAGTTGAAAATATATACATTAATAATTGTCGAGGCGTTATTTTTTGTTAACTATATAAAAAATCTACTGAACTTTTATACATAAAACTTATACCAGAACACGAAGCGTTTATCGGAGGTTTTAGTATTTTGGTTGGTTTGTTTTTGGTTTTTTATTTTTACATTAGTTTGCTTTACAGTTTCACCCGCTTTGAATTAAAACTATTGGCGTTAATATATGATAATTTGTAATATGTTATGCCCTCTAAACTACCACTATGTGTAAAATCCTGTCGATCCGTGAAAAACAAAAGCAAATCTATCCCGAGGGAACTGTACACATTTCCGGTATAAAAAGTAACCTACGTAGTATTACAAACTGTACTAACTGTCTCTGTGCTAATATACTATACAGACCAGTCAGCTGTTCTGAGATGATTGAGTAACATTCATTCATCATCATATTTGTAGTGTTTGAAAGTAAGACTTACTTAAAATATATCCATCCTTTTCCTTTAATAGAGTTAGACAGCAAGAAAGAAAGATCGATCGTTAATTATGTAGCATGCTTATTCACAAGCATGTATAATAAGCATGCTTTCATCTGATACCAAACGGCGTATGTTTATTTCATGATGTATGCGACATTAACTACAATAAACGTAATATTTAAAGGATGAACGCAACAAAATCGCGTATCACCGCAATCCAGTTTACATCCGTTTCGATCGGTTCAAGCATCGGTTGTTAGAGTTTCTCATAGAGTGTTTTATTCGTGAGCACTGTTCATACAATCTTATTCGTTTGGATTAATGTTCTACAAAAACCCTACAAGTGGTAAAATTTAAATATTTCCAAAAAAATATCATTAATTTAAAAATGAAAGTAAAAAAAAACAACCTTATTAATTGCAACATTCACTTTTAAACATATTTAAGTATGGTTCAAAATCGTATAACAGTTCAATACTAACTGGCTCTCAAACCCCATATATTTTGACCAGTTGAAGAGCCTCAGAAGTAGGTCCAGGAAATTTGGATGCGGGTTTTATTAGCCGAGATATACGGGTTCGACCATAAATGACTTGCCAGTTGATGTTCTCTTCAAAGCATAAAACTCTGACTTTACGATTTAATTTGCGCTCACAAATATATACTGGAAGTGACATTAATAATATATTTTTTTTTTAATTTATCAATGTTACAATTCAATTGTTTTGAAAAGTAAATCAGGTGCTTTTGCAAAATTTATTTGTTAAAGTGTGGTCTATGGTGTCACTCAAATCCCTACAAGGTTTGTTTTTATATACCGCCTCCACTGATCTTTCCATCATCATCCACTTGATCAGCTTTTTTAATGTCTATATTTTTTCTATTTAGGTTGTATGTATGTAAATATTGATTATATTATTTACCTACAACGATGTATTTTAAGATGTTTCTTCAATTATGAAATTATAAATATTATCAGGATAATAGAATTTTATATTAAATACTTTACGATTTGTATTGATATTGATTTTTCAACGTGAGCTTTATTTTCTTTCACTGGGCCATGTTATAAATAACTGTGCTATCTTATTATATAAAAGAATAAATTGCCCGAGGAAGGATGTATCAACTTTGCTCTACCTTATTTTCACCGTTTCTTTAAAAAGTGTCTATATTATTGTAAATATAAATAATATTGTTGTTAACATACTGTGAACAGTAAACTATGAACCATGAACAATTATAAGTATACCCATTTCATTAAAAACATCCCGCAAGGAGTCTCGAGCTCCAAGATTATAAATAGAACACTAACACTAAAATCATCACAAGATAAAGTCATAAAAATATTAAATTTCCAAACAAATAAGTCTATTCCATAAATCACACATCTGTGATTCTTGAACTTGGCAGGATTATTGAAATTTTTACGTTAGGTACAAGAAGTGCTCAAATACTTAAATGATTGAATAATGCATTGAGGAAACGTCAATAAAGTTCGCTTTTTATATCTCTTAGCAAATATAAATATTTATGAAAACAACCATAGCTGACGAGAAAAGTATTAGAAGTAGGTCAAAGATCGGACTAGAAACCACGTGGCTATTTGAACCTTTTGAACTTCTTCTAACTCCTACCTTAATTACGACCTCGAGTTCCGTTGGTAGAGGAAAGAATGCAATGAATTAACTCGTAGAAGACATCTGATAGATTCATCTGATTTTGTCAAAATATGGTTCATTGTCAAATATATTCATAGTATGTTGAAGAACATACCAGATATTACTAAGTTTCTTGTCGGTGGAATGTACATTCCGAACCGGTGGTAGCTTCACTTAATATCGTTTTGTAAAATGACGGTTCGAAAGTGCTTGCAAAAGCCTACTTGAATAAGGTACATTTTGATTATAGGCAAAATTGAAGATATCAGACCTCACGGTTGGAAGTCTATGCGATGGACTGATCAAATCAGATCTACTCCGAGCGGACCATTGCATATGTGTTCTAGGATGACAGGTGATAGGGAGAGATGGCGTAACAACCTGAAGAGAATAATATCAGCCACCAATTCATGTCGACCACGACTGCTCTGCCAAGTATGTATCGACTGAGTAAAAGTTACTCATCGTATTAGCATCTTGGTGTACTTTAACGCTGACGGTACATGACGAGGTTTTGTTTGTTTGATGCATGAATTGCAATGGCAATCATTTACAGAATACATTTCTATTAACATGTTCTTAAATATATGTTTTTTTAATAACAAAAGGCTAGCGGACTAATGTGTAGGTCACCTGATGTCAACAATTCAACACCAATGAGCTAACATTGAAAATTAAAAAGCTCTTCGAGCTCTTCGAGCTCTTCGAGCTGGTACACAACCATACTATAAAGTGATGTTTGACGGTAGAACAAGTGATGAGTTATCCAGTCAACCTTGAACAAATCCACGTGGCTTTAAAACCAAGTAAACAAATTATTCTACTGTAAGAACCTAAGAACCCTCCTTTTCGAAGTGATTAAAAAATTATAATATTAATTAACAATTATTTTCTGTAACAAATAGTTACGAATAAACTAAACAATTACTACCTTATATAAACAGTATCGATAGAAGGCAGGTAATAATTTATAATTAATTGTTATACTTCAGCTTTAATACAAAAGCTTAACACACTAAGAACCTAGGTTTAATCAAATTTACCTACAATAAAGTTTGTTAACACTAGTACTAACCATGTCTCTATCGATGTCGATAAAAAGTTTTTTTTTTATAACCTTGCTCAATTGCTAAATAAATAAAAATATTTTGAACAAAAAAATTGGTTACCTTTAATTATCAATTAAAGTTTGATGTGACGTGAGACACTTTTAAGATCATTAAAGCTTACATTCCAAACTAGTATCTTTATATCTGATATAGCGGTAACGTTATTCGCTTGGAATATCCAGGACTCTGCCCTCCGACTACATTGTCATAATACACTATATCTTGAAAAATATAGATTATATTATGCAGCCTGTGTCCATTTTAAAACCATATCCAAATTAGAGCCAGGATGGCCCAGTGGTTAGAACGCGTGCATCTTAACCGATAATTTCGGGTTCAAACCCAAAGCACAACTGAACAACATCGTGAGGAAACCTGCATGTGTTTAATTTCAACGAAATTCTGCCACATGTGTATTCCACCAACCCGCATTGGAGCAGCATGGTGGTGATGCTCCAAGCCTTCTCCTTAAAGGGAGAGGAGACCTTAGCCCAGCAGTGGTAAATTTACAGGCTGCTAATGTTATGTGTGTTATGTATCCAAATTATTTTATAAGAATAATATACAAATTCACTAAAAAAAAATACATTTTTTCTTCAATTATATATATATAACGGCGAGCCGGCAATATTGTTTGGTTCGGGGTCATCATCTTCGTCATACATATTCACAAATAATACAACAAATCGATAGCTGGATTATCGTATATTGATTTTTACAATATTTCATTGGCCGCGACCACATATGTCTTATCCTTCTTGACAAATGACATTTTATGTTTTTCTAACGTTACAAAGAGTTATTGACTTCACTGGCCATCCAGAATCAAATCTCAAAACTTAGAGATTACAATCAAAGTATTTAATTATCTGACGCTGCGACACGGCCGTCCTGCGCCTCACACGTCCTCGTGTGGTATATCTGAAATAGAAATAATTTGAGGTACATATCCACTATCTCGGCCATACCTGACCAATGGGGTCAGTTACAATCATCGCTTAACCAGCGGCTTCGCTTAACCAGCGGCATCGCTTAACCAGCGGCATCGCTTAACCAGCGGCATCGCTTAACCAGCGGCATCGCTTAACCAGCGGCTTCGCTTAACCAGCGGCATCGCTTAACCAGCGGCTTCGCTTAACCAGCGGCATCGCTTAACCAGCGGCATCGCTTAACCAGCGGCATCGCTTAACCAGCGGCATCGCTTAACCAGCGGCATCGCTTAACCAGCGGCATCGCTTAACCAGCGGCATCGCTTAACCAGCGGCTTCGCTTAACCAGCGGCATCGCTTAACCAGCGGCTTCGCTTAACCAGCGGCATCGCTTAACCAGCGGCTTCGCTTAACCAGCGGCATCGCTTAACCAGCGGCATCGCTTAACCAGCGGCATCGCTTAACCAGCGGCATCGCTTAACCAGCGGCATCGCTTAACCAGCGGCATCGCTTAACCAGCGGCATCGCTTAACCAGCGGCATCGCTTAACCAGCGGCATCGCTTAACCAGCGGCATCGCTTAACCAGCGGCATCGCTTAACCAGCGGCATCGCTTAACCAGCGGCATCGCTTAACCAGCGGCATCGCTTAACCAGCGGCATCGCTTAACCAGCGGCATCGCTTAACCAGCGGCATCGCTTAACCAGCGGCATCGCTTAACCAGCGGCATCGCTTAACCAGCGGCATATGTACAGTCAGAGTAAGAAAACCCTCGTCAGTTTTCAAATTCATTCCTTTATCAAGTCATAAACTCTTAGTACCTTTTGAATCTAAACAGACAACTGCATATAAAATTAAACTAACATAGTATGATAACTTGGTTCAAAATAGTGTTACATAAAATAAATAAATTTGTTTTAATTAATAAATTTTACCATAATTACTATCTATTTTTACTATTTTATTTACTACTTCCGTCCTGCGGTTTCACCAGCGTTCCCAAAGATTTTATGTTTTCCCGGCATTAAAAGTATCCAATATGTTATTCCAGTACATATTCTATCTGTGTGCAAAATTTTGTCCAAATTCGTTTAGTAAATTTTACGTGAAATAATAACAAGCTCTCTCTTTTATAAGAGACAAGACAATGTCCTAATCTCTGATGTTACACGAGCATTCACGAAGGACTATGAGGTTTCGTGAAAAGTTGGTAATTACCATACCGATTGACGGCTTCTGTTATTATTATTATAGCTTTTAAACTCTTTGCTAGATGCGACTTATAATGACATTGCGACTCAATATGTTATACTCAATCGGTAAAGCAGGTTATCACTCATACTGAACACACGAAAATAGATCTTAAGCTGACGAACCTTTTTCTTACCCCGACTGTACTTTGTACGAACAACCTATTGTCTAGTAAACAAAATAATTAAAGATTCGACTCGATCTAGTCACTATCTGATATGAATATGAATCAACTTAGATTTAAACTGCAAGGGAATGTCTGTAACGATATTCTTAAAATTAATATTACTAGATAATGCAATACATGCGTTAATAACTGAAGTTTTACACAATGTCACTATATCGAGAGTGACATGAATTTCTAATTCTTGAACTAACACTTCTTGTCCAATCATAATATCATGTAACAAAAACTGATCTGGTAAGACATGAAACAGAATATTAATAACGTTGTTATCGATATTAACTACGGTCTTAATTTGCGAGGTACTATAAACGCTAGCTTGCCCAATTACCGGTCATTCTACCCAAACTAGAAATTCATTCACCACAAAAATTCAATCATATTGTTTCCTTAATAAGTGAGCACTCTGTCCCTGAGTCAAAACAAAATGAATAGAGCTCACCGGAGTGTTCCAGGGTTCTGATGACGCAGACATCTACACGCCGATCTACCAGCTTGATAGTTGAGGAAGAGGCAGTTGAACCTGCGTCCGTGTTGGTAGCTTAAGGATATCTCGATGCATAGTTTCCCGTGCCCCGGCAGTTGTAGCAAATTATGTTCGAAGCAGTCGTTTTCTAAGATGTCGAGGCCTTTTTTTTTACTTCTCCGTGAATTGTACCGGTAGGACGGTTACCCTTCCTTCTTTTGGCAAGCTGTTGTAAAGATTGATGAGCATTAAGGCAGCCGTCTCTGATTTATTATAGCGAGTGGTGAAAACCTCTTGGAAATCCTTCCATGTCATAACGGGAAAAGATACCCGGGGCAGCCAAGCCGATGCCTGTCCTTTCAATACATTGCTGAGACCTATCATTAATGATTCTCCAGATAGCGGTTGATCAGCCATACATATGTGTGCGGTTGATAACCAAGCACGGGCATCTACACTTGTCTTCTTGGGATCAAACGTAGGGAGATGGACACGACCGCTTGACGTCGATGCTTTCATAGCTTGAATTAGAGCAATAGTTTCGATTTTGCTGTTCCAATAATGATTTCCGTCTGTCTTTGTTACCATTCGTGGTAGGCTGCAGCTGGTTAGGTGGCTTACATCCCACTTCTGATAACGGCGAGCCGGCAATATTGTTTGGTTCGGGGTCATCATCTTCGTCATACATATTCACAAATAATACAACAAATCGATAGCTGGATTATCGTATATTGATTTTTACAATATTTCATTGGCCGCGACCACATATGTCTTATCCTTCTTGACAACTGACATTTTATGTTTTTCTAACGTTACAAAGAGTTATTGACTTCACTGGCCATCCAGAATCAAATCTCAAAACTTAGAGATTACAATCAAAGTATTTAATTATCTGACGCTGCGACATATATATATAACTTTATACTTATAACTTGGAAATATTAATCGAGTTATTAGATAAAATATATTTATCGATATTATTTATATTCGATATAAACGTAACTACATCACTACGGTATTTAGCATCGATTGACTACGTTGCTAGACTATTTTGTAAGCCGTCTAGCCTTTATAAGGAGGTTAATTTGTTGTTTATTTTTTTTACTAAAGTTCATTTTTTTTATAACAGATTATCATCATTATTTAAAAAAAATCTAGATAAGAGGACAGTACATATACTTGGTATGGCTTTGTGCAGGCCCGTATAGGTAGGTACCACCCAGTCATCAGATATTTTACCGCTAAAACAGCAATATTTAGTATAGTGGTGTTCCTGTTCGAAGGGTAAGATAGCCAGTGTAACTACAGCCACAAGGGACTTAACATCTTAGTTCCCAAGGTTGTTGGCACATTGGCGATGAAATGAATGGTTAATATTTCTTACAGCGGTATTGTCTGTGGGCGGTCGTACCGTCGTACTTACCATCAGGTGAACCATTTGCTCTTTCCGCTACCTACATCATAAAAAAAAATTAAATCACATGTTTAATAAAACTTTGATTAATACGGCGTATTTGGGGTGGAGATTTAGTATTCGTTGATTAACATTTGGGATTAGTTATAATTAAATTATTGTACGTAATAATCTATGTGACCGGTTCGTCTTGGTAGAATCTATATTTCGAACCGGTGTTAGGTTTAAGTTTAATTTAATCGTGTAAAAATCAAAAGTGCCAACATTGAATGAAGTATATTTTGATTTTATCTGTTTTTGCCCGCCTTTGCTCCGAGTGGACACAAACTTTGCAAAACTTCCGATACATGTAGGGGTTTTCATGGTGTTTTTTTACAATGAAGACGGCAACGAGAAATAAATTAATACACTATAAATACAAAGTAGACATCTTAGTAAAGTTTTACCAAAAAAAAAAAAACAAGTTTAAATAATACTCTGATGAAATAAATTATAAATAAAAATCAAACCCATAAAAATTCATCATCATCATTTTACCCTACCTCTATATCGTATTCAAATTTAAATGGGACCTAACAGGAAGTAGGCGTAATACGAAAAATTAAGAACCCCCTTCTTTTTTAAGTCTGTTAAATATTTGTGGCGCTTGTTTAAATTTAAATCTTTGCTCAAGTGATATAAATACGTATATAGTAAATATATGTATACAGTAAATTTATATAATAAACAATTTAAAGCTATTTAAAACAAGACGAGGTATTTCTTTCGGAATTTGGCAATTACCTACATGTCGAATTAAATTACTTAAGTGGATATAATCGTTTGTTAGAAGAAAGAAATCGACACAGATTAATAAATAATAATAATAATAAATATATTGGACAACATCACAGACTCTGATCCCAATGTAAGTAGCTAAAGCACTTGTGTTATGGAAAATCAGAAGTAACGACGGTACCACAAACCCAAGACAACATAGAAAACTTATGAACTTTTTCTACATCGACTCGGCCAGGAATCGAACCCGGGACCTCGGAGTGGCGTACCCATGAAAACCGGTGTACACACTACTCGAGCACGGAGCACGTTATGACATGTCAAATCGTGAAATTACGATAAAATTCGAAATTTAAAAAATAGAATACATTCGAATTACAAAATAAAGAGTCAAGTTAACATCTAAATTATTTTTATATTTGCAACGGATACAAGTTTTATTGTAGTTTACATTAACTCAAAGTAACATAAA
This sequence comes from Vanessa tameamea, assembly GCF_037043105.1. Taxonomy (NCBI): domain Eukaryota; kingdom Metazoa; phylum Arthropoda; class Insecta; order Lepidoptera; family Nymphalidae; genus Vanessa; species Vanessa tameamea. The sequence continues at coordinate 4,867,416 of NC_087335.1, forward strand.
TCCCGGTTAACTTGTCCAAACTTGTTCCCACCCTTGCACAGTTCCAACTTCCTACCAGAAACTATAACCGTTAACGTTAAAGTTTGTTTATTTTATAAATACTAACTGAAATTTCAAATTACGACTGTTTTCATTTTAATACGAATATATACGTTTCATATAAACATATATAATCTATAAATAAATATATATATATATATATATTCATTGTTACATTTTGTCCAAATTCAGAGTGTGTCTAACTAAACTTTTGACCTAACACAAAAATAATGTTTAATTTATAAGCTATTCGTAATTTTTAAGTTACTAATTTATATTTGTTTTTTGCTACGTATATTTTCGTCACTTTTTATCTTATGTAAAATTGAAAGAGCACACAACTTGTAACCCTTATATTGTTTAATTTAGTGTGTATCTTTTATTGGAGACTCGTGAATTAAATAAATAAATAATCCTCTTAAATAATTATTATATTACGTTATCTAATCAAGTTTCATTATAATTTTTTATTAGTCGCAAATCGCTAACGTCTAAACAAGGCCGAGCTTTCTTTTTATATACATATATTAGGTAGGCGGACTGGCAAATGGGCCTCCTGATGGTATATGGTCTTTACGAAATATGAATCATTCCTGACATCACCAATGCGCCGATAACGTTGGGAACTAAAATGTTATCTCCCTTGTGCCTGTAGTTACACCGGCTTAACTCTTAAACCGGAACACAACCACACTAACTATTGCTATTTAGCTGTAAAATATATATGGTAACACCCAGAGGGGCTTGCACGAAGCCTTTCCACCAAGTATCTACATATCTTACAAGTTTAGTATACGCTAGCTGCTGTGCCCGCGACTTCGTACGCGTTTGAATTTAATAAAAAAGCGTGACTTTATTATTATTTTACATATTATTCTAAAATAAAAGTAGCCTAAGTTACTCTTTATTACATCAGCTATCTGCCAGTCCCGTCAAAATCGGTCCAACGGTTCCAGAGATTAGCCGGAACAAACAGACAGACAGACAATAATTGTAAAAAATGTTATATAGGTATATGTACCGTGTATACATACATATGCATTTAGTAAAACGCGGTTATTTTAATATTACAAACAGACACTCTAATTTTATTATATGTATACATTTAAAATTACAGAAACAAACGATTTGGCCCAATGGTTTGACCATGTTAATCTCAACCGAAGATTGCGGGTTCAAGCACCGTTGTATCATGTGATTAATTTGTGTTTATTCATCTTGTGCACGGCAGTTATGAAAACATAATGAGTTAGCCAACATTTGGAGCCAACATTCATTGGAGCAACGTGGTGGAATTATTCGCCTCAAAAATGAAAGGCCTTAGCTTTAGTGAGAAAAGTACAGGCTGTTATGTTAATTATTTTTTAACTTGACTTAATACATTTTGTTATTGTCCGGCGACATGACGTCATCGTTGCGTTTATGATAAAAAAAATTACCAATATTTTCTTAAATGTTAATGTGTGTAATCATATAATGTAATAATAAACAATCGTACCAACTTAAAAAAAAATCTACTAAGTTTTTGTACTCACTATTTTTCATCATAATGAATTTAAAAAAAGAATTTTACATTCAGTCTATCTCCCTCAACACATACATATTTCATTTCCCTCTCTTTCATTACACAAATGTTTTATTAACTTATCCGACACGACCAAAGTTAGAAAATAAACTGAATCCTTTATTAGTGTTGTAAATCTACTGAAATCGTAAATTTTACAGTCTGACCCCAACGAAAGGGCCCGACCCTTTCACCCTACACGGGAGCCCTTGCGGAGTTCATGACATTTCCACAACACTATTTGTATAGTTAGTAATATATTCAGTTTTATACTTTGTGACAAGAATATTTTAACCCAGTGTGTTACTGGCATTAAAAGCGATATTTGCAGACCAGGTTAGTTCTTATATTTAGATATTTAAAACATTTTGTAACAAGAATTTTTGTTTACGTAATTGTTGATGATTTTAGTATTTATAGTGAATTCATATTCAAACCCCTTTTCACACTAAAATAACAAATATAGTTTTACAATATTATGTTTTTAAGTAAGAATTAACCGAGCCGAGAAGGCCCAGTGGTTAGAACGCGTGCATCTTAACCGATGATTTCGGGTTCAAACCCAGGCAAGCACCACTCAATTTTCATGTGCTTAATTTGTGTTTATAATTCATTTCGGCGGCGGTGCATGCTCGGCGGTGAAGGAAAACATCGTGAGGAAACCTGCATGTGTCTAATTTTCAATGAAATTCTGCCACATGTGTATTACTAACCCTCATTGGAGCAGCGTGGTGGAATATGCTCCAAAATCTTCTCTTCAAAGGTAGAGGAGGCTTTACAGGCTGTTAATGTAAAGTAAGAATTATTTACATTGAGGTCATAAATATATTAAATGCACATAAATTATATATGTACAACTGATGATTAGAAATGATGATAATGATGCCATAACCGATTTCGGTCACAGTATCTCAAAAAATAAGCCAAAATACCCGGGATAGTGCACAAGTGTGTACACAAACTCACTCTCATAATCTGTTGGATCGAGAAATCCGACCCGACCGGAAAAGGCTCAGTCTAAAAATAGATACTGCACAAATCATTACAGCGTCGGATGGTGCCAATAATATTAACATCATTACCCGTTGTCTTGCAATTCCAATGATTTGATCCATAAATGAACCAAGCCTCCTGCTTATATATCTGTATGTATTTACAGAGATAAATAATCCATAAGAATATATACGGGAGTGCATTGTGTTAATTGACTGCGTTGCAGAGATTAAATAGATATCTTTGGTTTAGTAGTAGCTTCAGGCTGCAGATTTCGAGGTTAGCGGTTCATAACCCAGAACGGGCCATTAAACAATATTGAATTTTTCAATCCAAACCCTTGCATAGAAAGTGGAAATTGACAGAGGTAACTCTTCTGTGCTCCGTAGATTCAGAAAAGCCGTCGATCGTACGCCTGAACTCACTCCGTTAGACTCTCTCGGAATGCCATCCTATCGTATTATGCAAGTGAGGAAATAGTGAGTACACCCGTGTTTGCCCATAATATATAATCTAACCGGTTAACACTACCATTCTGAAAGGTCAGTGAAAAAAGCAACATAAATATGTAACATATATATACATTTAGCAATAATATCGCGATAAGAAAACCCGAATCGAGCCCTTATCCCATTCAGAATTGCATCCCTTGATTTGAAATCAACTTCCGTACAAAGAGCGTGCTCCTCCTCAAAGACCGGCAACGCACCTGCAAGCGCCCCGGTGTTGCAGATGTCCATGGGCGGCGGTAGTCACTTTCCATCAGGTGAGCCTCCTGCTCGTTTGCCACCTATAACATATTAAAAAAAAATAAAGTTCCCACCGACTTTTAAACATTAAAAATACTTCACTTGGAAACCGAACAAACATCAATTATATATCGCAATCTATTTTTTACAATGATATGGAATCTATTATTTATTAATCAGAGAGTACGCCTACGGGAATGTGTTTATCCTAATGGCGGCACTCCACTTGGAGTAGCTCGTTCGCATGTTTGAATTAATTATCCGATAACAGCTATGTGTAGAGTTGCTGTTTCATCACATTTGCATCATTTGCACCAATATACCAGATAATATAATAAGCTAAATAGTAACAAACTTGATACTATATTGTCTAGACGAGGCTCATATCAGTCGCTCAGTCCTATCGTGGCTTAAAATATGCTTTCGGGGTGTGGAGGGGTGAGCTTAGGTCCTGTTTGTTTCAGACGTTTTTGACAATGATAGCCGAGGTGCCTCACGCACTAGTCAATCACATTACAGCTGCAGTTGCTTTATATTAAAACGATCCCGTAGCCTCTGTGGCCAGTGTCAAAGACCATCACCAGAATCATGCATAACCCGTTTCCTCCTGCCGGAAACTCTGGTGTGTTAATATTTAAATGTAAATTTCCCGGTTCCTCCTGCCGGAAACTCTGGTGTGTTAATATTTAAATGTAAATTTATTGTAGTTTATTTTCTATGAAGCATTCTATCCATCAATCTGCGTTTAATGGTAAACTGCTGGAAATTAAACTCCTTTAATTATCGCCACCCATACCAGACATGCTTTTTGAATCCAGGGGTTTCCCACCGTCTCCTAAAGCAGCCGCCGGATCAGTTCAGCTACGTCTCGTGTATTCCTTATTCGTAGTGAGTGATTAAGTATAATGCTTCAAATTACTTTGATTTATTAAACGGGGCAGTATATTTCGTATTTACAAATCGTAATGGAAAAAATCCCTACTTGTTTGATAATATAATTACTGTACTATAAACCATGCGTAAGTTCTAGAGAACTAGGTATCGAAGAAAATACTAACGGAATGATTTGACAATAATAAATAACACTTAAAAAATGGCACAGACGTATATAGTCAAGTATTAAAAAAAAAACTTTAAAAAAAAAGGTTTTATTGAAATGCTCAAAGAAGAAAGTAATATATTTCTTTAAAATTTTAACTATCAACTTAACACTTCATTATATGTTATATCATATAACACAATTTATATGATCATACGTATGAGTAATTAATAAAACTGAAGAAGACTAGCAGATTAAGATACTCAATTGAATAGGTACCAGTTGATTTACACAAGTAAATCGTATCGTGTATTGTCATCCAAAATAAACGTGTATACAAAATTTCAGCACAATCGGTTGAAGATATCTGCTTTAAAGTTGAGTAAGAAGATTCCACCCGAACGAATATACATTGCAAGTTAAATAAAAGCTTTCAAAGAATACGTTTACTTAAACAATACAAAAAATATGCTGATCTAGAATAAAGATAATAATTACAATATATTATATATACTAGAATAAAGATAATAATTATATCTACATCCATCAACACTTTAGCCCTAAGACTTCTATAAGGAGAGCGAATAAATCCAGCAATGTATTACTGTGTCATATAAAACCATAACGATTGATGGTAGGAAAGCTATCGGAATTTTCCAATTGAATTACAGTTCCAATGATTCCAGTCCTATCACTGATCAAGACAACGAGCGGTTTTGATTTTTCAATAACATTAATTCTAATTAATAGCCATATCTACATATCCAATTAACTTTTCGAAATCTTTGATAAGAAAATTCCAACTGAAACCATTTTCGTTTGTTTTGACAAATTGTTTACAAGTGTACATTGCTTTTACATCTAGTGAAATATGTACCTTACGTACATTGGAATAAGGTCTTATAATTCCGGATAACTAGCTAAGCTTCTTCGTGTTACATATGTCTGATGCACTGGCTATATTCGGGTTCTGTATTGTTTAAGAAAAACCTTCAAGTCTAATTAGAAGCAAAGTAAGTAGACATAACAGTTTAATACCCAAGGTAGGTAGCGTATTGGTGGATATTTCTTACCGAGTCAATATTTACGGACGATAAGTAGTCAGGCCGCCTACCTATGTCCATAAAGACATTCCACCACGCGGCTACGATGCGGGTTGTTGGATACACCTGTTGCAGAATTCTTTTTTTTATTGTTTTTTTTTTTTTGTGATATAGGTAGGCGGACGAGCAAATAGGCCACTTGATGTTAAATGGTCACCCCTGCCCATAGAAAATGGCGCTATAAGAAATATTAACCATTCCTCACAGCGCCAATGCGCCACCAACCTTGGGAACTAAGATGTTACGTCCCTTGTGCCTGTAGTTACATTGGCTCACTCACCCTTCAAACCGGATTACAACAATACTAGGTACTGTCGTTTAGCGGTAGAATATCTGATGAGTGGGTGGTACCTACCCAGACGGGCTAGTACAAAGCTCTACCACCAAGTTAAAATGGAAACTGGAGCTTGCGAACGGTCGGTTCAACTGGTGGAAAGGACGGACCACAGCCTATGGACATTAGAGTACTTGCATTACCGGCCTCGCTGGAATCTGATACTGAATATGTGATATATCTGACTGTACTCTTTATTACTTCACTTGTGACTTTGGGCATACCACTTTGTAATTCCCTTAATTATGTATATGTGCAGCGTATTTAGGTTTATGCGTACATGGAAACGTCAATATTTGTCTATGGAATGATTTGACGTATGAAGTACTTCCTTTTTCTCTTCCCTTCTCGTGTGAGCCGCGGTAACGTGTGTTATGCGAGTGCACCGCGCCTTTGAAATTAGCTTGTGTAACGGACTTATCCTTCTCCTGTAATATCACCCATCCCTTTTGCTGTGTTCTTCGAGTGTATGAAGACCAAGGGAGCGCTCCCAAGAAGAACGTGTCTTCATAAGTCAGAGCCCAGTTTTGAGGTAACAACTTCCCTTTATTCCTTAAATACAGTCCACTTTTCTCTCGCGCGTACAATATGTATATGTTGTTTATTGTCGTCTCTTTTCAACACCATTGTTTTGTCCTTTGAAAGAAGAAAACACAACATTGTAACACATACACCATTTATGGGTATAGCAAAAATAAACATATTAAGGATATTCCTTTATCCATCCATAAAAGCGCGCTAATCTGAATTTTGTTAAAGTGATGATGTATTTTATTTAGATTTATAAGCTTAGCTGAGTAAATAGTTTATAACAATATGTATGATTTGGTGGTATTATGTGGTGGTCAAAGATTGAGATATTTTTATTTGGTTAGTAAATTGTTTTAAGTAAATTTCACTTGTGGACCCTACATATATATTATATAAATATATACGGAACCAATGAAGATCAAATAGCTACCGCTTGACATTCTCCATCCTCTATTTTCACCGGCAGTTCGTTAGCACTGCATGTAATTCAGTCCCGCCGACATCAGTATACTATTCGCACGATGCTCTCTTTGGATTCCAGTTATTCCAGATTGAACTATTTTAAAAGTTCAGCTTTTGTTCCTGTTGGTTATTGGAAAATTTAATATGAAAGGAATCTAATCTCATAATGAAATCATGAAAATCAGAATGTGTAGAAGATACTTCACGTCTACTGAACCTTGAAAATTAATTATGAAAGGTAATATAAACCATAAACCGGATCAAACTAGATTAAAATGCGTTCTTGATAAGATTATAAGTGTTTGGAATGAAATGATTTATCTTATATAAATATATGAGAGAACGGGAGACACTATGATTTATATATATGATAGATGTTGAAAAAGAGTAACTACTGAGTTTCTTGCCGGTTCTCCTGGGTAGAATCTACATCCCGAACCGGTGATAGCTTCATTTAATATAGTTTATTAAATGACGATACAAAAGTGCTTGTAAAAGCCAAGCCTACTTGAATAAAATGAATTGATTTGATTTGACTCAATCTATAAAAAAAACAAAGCATATTTAAAATAATTGCTGGTACTTATACTAATTCGTGAACATTTCGATTACAATTAATTCGATGTTAAAAAATATTATGATAACTTACATAATTGACAGAAAAATCACAAAAATACGATCAGCTGGCTAATCACCAAAGAAACAGTGCGAGCACCGACAGTGTCGTGTTCAAAACGAATCCGCTTCTGACCTGTTGACATCTGTCGAGTCTTATATAAGGACTTGTCATTTGAATCAAAAGTACAACTATTTTATAAGACCGGAACTTGATTCAAAAATATTACCTCCCACATACTAGTTGTCGCTCGACTTCACTCGCATTTAAGAAGTCAATCGTTCGATATTAGACATAATAAAGTAGCCTATGTTCTTCATTGGGGTCCAACCTGGTTTCATACTGAATTTCATCAAATTCGGTTCACTGGTTTCAGGGTTCGAATCACACTTTCACAAGAGTAACAAACAGAGAGCATAGATAAAAATATCCATAGATCTATATAAAGTATCCATAGATACACCTTTATCGATTTTAATAAATGTATGTTGGTATATCTCCACAATATTTAAAAACATCGACACGGTTTACCGATCACCGTGAAAATTGGGACATATACATGTCCTAGCTATTACCGCAAAAATTTGGGAAAGGATAGACACGATTTTAAAAATTAATAGCCAATAACCAATTTCATACCGATAAGTTCAATCGTTTAATAGGTGATTATTATGTTCGTATGAACGAAGAAAACACATGAGTTTGTCATTAACCATGTAATTCCGTATCTAGCTTCATTCTGTCGCACACTATTTTTTTCACACCCACTGAATTTACTTTATTATTTAACAAAGTAAAAAAGCACCCTACATTTTTAATCATAACATTGTACATAACAGTGATAAAGAAAAAAACTAAAAATATATACATCGAGGGACAGCCGGTTGAATTAAAGTTGCTTTCGCTTTATAGGTAAAATACTTATAGGTAAATAGGCAAAAACAAAAAAATACGTGTTCCTCTTGAGACGCCCGACGGAAGTTATAACTGATTACTTTAAAAAAAAGTCCATCCAAAATTCGGCTAGCGCTGTTAGAGTGAAAGAGGATATAGTATATAGTCTGCCTACCGCTACCGAATGCGTAAGGGAAAGGGAAGCCAGACAGAATGTCGCCGTAACGCGTTACGTAACGAAGGGGTTTATAAGTAGTTATCACTTCACAACGTCTGAAAAGACTTTATTACAGTAGCATGCAACTAATTTGTATTTATCTCGTACTTGGAGGTAAAGGAAAACATCACGATGAAACCTGCACGTATTGGATGAAAATCTACGACATGTATACCAATCCATATTCGAACAACGTTTTAGAAATCTTCTATCTAACTCTCTCAAACTCAATAGCAAAGGACCATTTACGAGCCACTGTATTTATTTTATACTTGACTAAGCAGTTTAAAAAATTATAATAAATACTTATATTTTTAGTCTAGAAAGTTTCCAGGGTTTTCAGGACAACAAGGTCGCATGTAACACAACTCATCATATCATGTAATACACCAAGTTACGTTCCAAGCTTTCTCTATTTAAGGACCGAAGCTCAATAAACTTTATAACGTAACCTTACTTAAGTTAACCTTTACTTAGTAATTTGTGCTTAAATTACATTGTTAGGAACTGCTTAACTTGAAACGGTCGAAAACCATCTATTTAAAGTGCGCTCTAGGGATCCAGGGTCATCTAGTTTAGTTATATTAAAAGATAAAATATATGAAAGCTCACTATATATACATATGTATGTGTGTGTGGGTGAAAATATAATTATGTTTAATATTTCTTATGATTCTTTTTGTTGTTATATATTATTGTGTCTCCACAGACATGTTGTCCGTGCCTTAGTGTATCTAGCTTTAAATGTTTTTTTTTTTAAGTCCCTTCCTACATTTATTATCAGGCAGCCTCACAATTTAAATTTGAAGGAGTTTTATTTGTCATCTTTGGATTCTGAATACCTTGTCCGACCTCGTCTCTACTATGGACAGCCAATTTCAGGTCGTAGAATAGAATCTCCTTTGTAGTCGCCATTTGTTACTTCTTCACTAGTGTTCCCAACATCTTCACTGTTGTCGGTATAACATACGAATCTTTTCGTGTGACGCGACATTGCAACCACTGCATAGGTTGCAAATTTGATGAGGATCCTTCTTCATTGCCGTACCCTTGGACTTGTAGGCTTTCTCAGCTTGGGTGTATGCCAAGTACAGAGTTTTAGTCTGGCTTGTAGTGATCGCAAAGTAGTGGGGGTGCATTGGTGATACAAAGAATGGTATTTTTTACGGCCCCAATGTCTATGGGCGATGGTTACCACTTACCATGAGGCCACCGATTTTCTCGTCCACATACCAATAACATAATAAAAACTTTAATTCTTCATATGATATAATAAATTTATTTGTATTTTACTTTAGTTGTGTGCAATAAAGATTTTTTTTCTTACTTCATATTTTTAACCCCTGTTATTTATAAATATCAATATCACAGAATCAAGTTTTATTGCTATTTGTTATTAGTAGGAATTTATATTTCTTCAAATCACAAAATCAGACGTGCTAAATATTTCAACGATAACTTTCGATTCATTCTATGATATAAATGTCAAGTCAAACGGCTGGTGGATAAGTCTGCAGATCACTGCACGGTTTACTATTCCCTGCCTCGGGTAGCATTTAAAGCCGTTGATCCAAAGCCTTTACTCTATCCAGTCCTGTAAGATTTGCAGTCTCGTCGGATATAAGAGTTAGAGAATATATCGTGGAGTCCTACGCTGACTGTGGCTTTATAAACGCAATACGTTCTTCATCAAAAACAATAAATCTTGCTAAAAGTATTAATGAACATACAAATCCGGTTAAATGTTATCATATATATGAACGTAAGTGCACAAAACATACCATTACATAGCGCTCTTACAAATGTAACAGCACTTACAATGAAAGTGTACATTAAGACGATTTCAGACAATTTCAGAAGACGCTATAATTTAGACAGACCGCTTTAAACATGTATCGCTATGAAATACAGGGATATCTTTGCAAACAATAAACAAAGACATATGGAAATTGTACATCATAAACGTATCTTGGGTATAAAGCTTGGTTCACATGATTTTTTAGGATATACTTTGGTAAGATATCACCAGTAACTATAAAGACATTGGCGTTGTAAGAAATATTAACCAATTATAACATCGCCAATGACCATGGTCAGACCTGCTGTTCTATATGGATCAGAGTGTTGGGTTATAAAAGGGATGACTGAAAGACAATTGCATGTGGCGGAGATGAGAATGTTGAGAGGAATGTGTGGTGTTACGCGAATGGATAGAGTAAGGAATGAGTACATAAGAGGAACTTTGAAAGTGGCACCGGTAACCGAGAAGCTATCTGGAAACCGGCTGTCTTGGTATGGGCATGTTATGCGGAGGAATGAGGACCATGTTGTGAGAAAGGTTTTGAGAATGGATGTGGATGGATATAGAGGTAGGGGACGACCCAAGAAACGATGGATGGATTGTGTGAAAGATGATATGGTTAGAAAGAATGTTACTTGTGAGATGACGTCCGACAGAGAAGTATGGAAGAAGAAGACATGCTGCGCCGACCCCAAGTAAAATTGGGATAAGGGCAGGAGGATGATGATGAACATCGCCAATACACCACCAACTTTGGGAGCTAAAATGTTCATGTAATAACGAATTGTACCTTGTGCGTGTTACACTGGTTCATACAAAAACTGGGACACAAAAATAGGTAAGGTAAGACCTCCTCCCCTTTCAATAAATTTTTATTCCTTACATCCGACCACGAGATGAATTATAAACACAAATTAAGTACGAGTAGTTAATTAAAATACTAATACATATTATTTATGCCTCAAAATTATTAAGTATTTTTCGAACTTAATCTATACTAAGATTGTAAACGCGAAAGTAACTTTGTTCGTCTGTTTGTTGCTCTTTCACGGCGAAACCACTAAACCGAATTTGAAGAAATGCTATATAACATATATATGCTTTCAAAGCCGCGGTTACATCTAGTATCATATAATATGATCGTGAGTCTATGACTTTAATCGTAAAACATGTATATCGTCCAGTCGTGCATTTCAAATGTGTTTTCTAAGCAACAATAATAAACTTTAGTTTTAGAGATAAGTTTTATTAGACTACAAAATTCGGTGTCCACGACTTAAACGTGGACATTAGACACCTATATACATATATTATATCGATTTATATATATAATATACAGGATGTTATTTTCTCTTTCAAATATCTCAATGTTATTACTTCCCAGGTGTTCATCCTTAATATACAGGTTGTGCTTTTTTTTTAACCAATAATTTCAATTCTTCGCCTGGAATAGTAATTCCTGGCCTGATATATTTTCAAAAACAAATGATACTGTTTGTATTTTTATCAAAATCGTGCTTGATACTATTTCGAATATTTTTTTGCTATTCCTAATACTGTAACTAAGTTTATAATATACACGGCACATTCAGGCACAAACATTACAGACACGGGGAGTAGAGAACAGCAGGGCCGGATCTACCATATGGCTTTTTGTGTTTCAGCCCAGGGCCCTGTGGATTCAAGGGTGCCTCAGCTAAGTCAAGTCAAAGTAAAAAAAAAATGATAATGCGAAAGAATCCATAACTTTGTTAAATTAAACAGGTCGTATGGTTTCAAGTCTACGCTCAGATATGTCTTAGGTGGGTCCTCAAGTAGTGTTAGCCCAGAGCCCTCTAAACTTACAGTCCGGCCCTGGAGAACGGTGGTGGTGAGCGACTGTTTATCATCACGGTACACAAGTCAATCTTGTCCCCAAAGCGCGTAAATAGATGTTAGACATAAAAAAGGACATTAATGATTATCTAGTCTAACGTCGTAATTAGTAAATCAAATGGTTAATTATATAAATAAATACATTAACACATAAGCAGTTTTGAGTATATATGTATGTTATAAATAACTAATTAGCCGCGAGCTGTTATTATATATTCGCAAGGAATACGTGTTTAGTACAACTTATAAAACAAAGGCCCCTCGCTGTGTCTATCTGAAAGACTACATTACGAATCTTCATACGATTTCCAGTAATAGACGGATAGATTTATGAGAAAAATTTAAATGTATAATTCATTATTGACGACCTCCGTGGTCGAGTAGTGTGTACCGGTTTTCATGGGTACGCCACTCCGAGGTCCCGGGTTCGATTCCCGGCCGAGTCGACGTAGAAAAAGTTCATTAGTTTTCTATGTTGTCTTGGGTCTGGGTGTATGTGGTACCGTCGTTACTTCTTATTTTCCACAACACAAGTGCTTTAGGTACTTAAATTGGGATCAGAGTAATATATGTGATGTTGTCCAATATTTGTTTATTTATATTTATTTATTATTTATCTGAAAAACGACGATAATCATATAAAATGTCGGAGAATCATATCGACAGGGAGCTTCACTAGCGTGACACGTGTAAATCAAAAGACTACATGTACGTAACGTGTATACGATTAATGTAGACACGTATTCTACCCGTGCAAAGCCGGGACGGATAGCTAGTATATAATAATAGATAGATTACATGTTCGTTTGCTAAAAGCGCGCGTAGCATTTTCATCGTGAGCTCGGTGTTCAGACATACTCCAATATCAATTGTATTGAAGGTGTCAGACGATAATATCGATATTTCACAGCATTTCAAAGTGTCACTGATACATGCGTGAGCTTGCAACGACACGTCATAGTACTGCAGTTCTATTCTATAAGCTATCATGTTTATGTGTGTGCGTGAGAAGTTATATTATTTCAGTGTAATGAAAAAGTTTTTAATTGTTTTTAAACGATTAATTACAATAAAATAATAATATTTTTATTAATAATAAAATATCTAATAATAATAATTATTATAAATGTAATTTCTTCAATTTGATCACTACTCAAAGTCAAAATCAAAATATTCTTTATTCAAATATACTCATAGAAGCACTTCTGAATCGTCATGTGACATTGAAGAATGAAATGTAAAGTAAAACCGATTCAGAAAGTAAATTCTACCGAGAAGAATCAATCACTATTATCATCCTCCTGCCCTCATCCCAATTTAACTTGGGGTCGGCGCAGCATGTCTTCTTCTTCCATACTTCTCTGTCGGGCGTCATCTCACAAGTAACATTCTTTCTAACCATATCGTCTTTCACACAATCCATCCATCGTTTCTTTGGTCGTCCCATACCTCTATATCCAACCAATATTGGATATAGACGACCTCCGTGGTCGAGTAGTGTGTACACCGGTTTTCATGGGTACGCCACTCCGAGTTCCGGTTTCGATTCCCGGCCGAGTCGATGTAGAAAAAGTTCATTAGTTTTCTATGTTGTCTTGGGTCTGGGTGTTTGTGGCACCGTCGTTACTTCTGATTTTCCATAACACAAGTGCTTTAGCTACTTACATTGGGATCAGAGTAATGTATGTGATGTTGTCCAATATTTATTTATTTATTTAATATGACATTACAAAAACATTACCTTATAAATTTAAACAATTACAATTCAAACGTTGAATATAATTAATATTGTTAAATAAGAAGGTGTGAAGTTGTCTATTTCGATTGACTTGACGCACAATAGGCTATTTGACAATGCGAATAATAAAGTGACAATTATTGTAATCAGTATATATTATGAGTTTAAAAATGGTTATTCATTAACGAAAGTTGAAAACAATAATTAATTTATTCAAAAATCCATAAATAAAAATGCATTTTTTTAAATGTTTGTCACGTGACACATAAAGCTCCTGATTGATGGGGCTTATGATGACGTCACTTGCTTGTTAACTACTCTATTTGGATTATATGTGCCACAGATTACAATACAGTCAAGTGACGTCACCGACCCCATTGCAGAGCCATATTTTCAAAGTAGCGTTTTCGCGCGCTGTTTAAATATGGAATTTTTAATTTGATATTTTTCAGCAAATATGTACTAGAATTAAAAAAAAAACAACTTTTACTGGGTTCCTTAACCTCTACTAAATAATATAAAATCGATTTTAAAAACAAGTCAAATAGCCTATTGGCGGTCTAGCTTGCAACATTGTCATGTAGTTGTCATGTCACTGCTCGCGCATCATAAAAATCTAATCTTATAATTTTTTTATAACGCGCCTTAAGAAGTTTAACTTCAAAACCCGACTTAAGATGTAAGGTAATAGAGAGTTCAAATGAACTTGAAAACACACTTATACGATACAAAATCTCCACCTAGCTGGTTAACTAGCTACCAGACTCCGCATCGCACGGGTCGAACAAGGATCTATATAAAACTTTTATCATAATATAAAACTCTATTGGTCAGCGTATTTTATCCGACAATTTACACAGAATCTTAATGAATTATACGCCTAAACCTTCCTAATAAATCACTACGTCCATTAGTGAAATCCGTATAAATACAGATTTTTTGTTTTTTAGTTTATCGCGCACAGACTTCGCGAGAACTTCATTTTATAACATGTAGTATTTAATTTCATTGATCAAGGAAAAATCTGCGATGTGCGTCATCCGTTACCGCAATTCGCTTCAATTGACACTATAATCTGCAATATAAACGAACAATGAATACTGATATTTGTTTTAAAGCTTTATTGCACATTTAAAATTAGTAAAATGTGTTTCACACAACGGCGAAATGAATCAGGCTTTGAATATCCATTCAAAATTACTTGGTTTTCAGTGTGATTTATTTTAAGTTTGCAAGGGTTTCACGGTATCCTGTTTGAAATTGAAGTAAATAATATAAATTGCTGTAATACCGGTTATAGAGTTTGCTGTTGAAGTGCTAAATAAATAATATGCAATATCAATCACCATTCATTATGGGAATACTGAGAACTACTCCGAAAACTTATTACAATAAAATATAGCTTGGTACCATTACCGTTAAAATGCACAAATTCAGCCCTAGACCTAAAGATACTAGATATATTTAAAAAAAACATTTTAATATTTACATAGGCTGGAGACAAAAAATTCCGTATTTATTTAATAAAATACATATCTCAATATAAAGATAAGATTTGCTTTACCTATAGATTTGTTGATTAGATACGCTACCTAATTCAATATGTACCTTCCCAAGCAATATAAATGAACCCATTAAAAATACCTTAAAACAGGTCGCGTAATATTTACAAAAGTGCACACATACATATATGTAAGTAAACAGGCTTAACAGAACAATTTTTTTGGGTCGGTTATTAATTAGATTTCTTACAACAAGTTACATCGTAATATCTAAGATAAAACGCAGGCGACCGTTAAAATGACCGGTCTCGTTAAATCAATAGAGATTCAATATATCTTATCTAATGTTATTCTAGACCAGACCAAACTTCAGTCGGTCAGTTGGTTTGGATTCAATTAAGCCTGCGTCGTCTATTCGGAGAACGATTTAATACTGAAATTTGCCCATTTTCGAACGAACGAATTGGTATATTCATGATATTAAAACAAAATTGCTTTGAATATTATAATCGTAATTTTGATGAAACTAATTTAGGATAATTTGAGTCAATATAAATAGGATCGATGGTTATTTTTAATACCAGGACAGTTACATAAGCCTGTTACGACTGTCACCTGCCTACGAGGTACTATTTCTTTTGTGGGTATATGGATTGTATTCGTATTGGACGTTTTTATAATAGGGATCCCAGAAAACGTTCAGAAATGTTCAATTCTGACATTAAAATTTGATAAGGAAATTTCGTATGCTGAGGAAAAAGGTGACCTTTTTGAAAAAAAAATCTCGTTGTATTTCTGAAACTTTTTTTTTACTTGCTGGTATGGTTTTGTGCAAGCCCGTCTGGGTAGGTAGCACTCTCTCATCATATATTCTACGGCAAGCAGCAATGCTTAGTATTGTTGTGTTTCGGTTTTAAGGATGAGTGAGCCAGTGTAACTACAGGCCCAAGGGACATAACATCTTAGGTCCCAAGGTTCGTGGCGCATTGATGATGTAAGGTAATATTTCTTACAGCACTAATGTCTATGGACAGTCGTGACAGCTTACCTTCAGATAGCCTTTTTGCCCGTTCGCCAAATTATAGGATAAAAATTACTGAAGTAGTTTTTTGACATTTAATAATCAAGTGCAATACTTTAATATTAAATTAGATTTCAATAGCGACTTTGCCATGTGATTGGGAGGAAGGTGTTGGGTAGCTTGTGTCAATTCAGAATATAAACTATTTCTTTTCCAAATGTCATCCAAATCCAGCCATTTTTGCGTGACAAACCAAACATGCAAACTTTCACGTTAACAATATTAGTAGGACAGAAATTTTCACTTTGACAGACGTTCGATTCCACGAATTTTGAGAAATTATTTCAGTTAAGGCTTGAATAGAGTTCCAGGAAAGCCTCAATTACAAAAATTTCAACCAAGTTTGAAATTATAAACTTATCTGATTCTGAAAACGTTTCATAATCTTCAATTAAGACTCTTGTAGGCTTAATTTTTCGTTAATGGAATTATTATGTTTAGACAAATATATACTTCTAAAATGCTGTAATATAACATCAGTACCTACATTACATGAAACGGGCTAGGACCATTAACTGATCAGATATTCTACCGCCAAACAGCAATATTTATACAAATATGGTCACCAACCTTGGGCACCAACCATTACTTATTGGTTGGTGCTCAAAGTTAGTGGCGCATTGGTGTGCGAAAAAAATTGGTAATATTTTTTACAGCGCTGATGACTATAAGCGGTGGTGACCACTTACCAGTTGTCTCATTTGCCCATCTGCCTTCGTAATAGATAAATAAGTGAGTAAGGTAGTGTAAGCATTACCTTATTAAGTTCAAATTTGACATCATAAGATAACCTCGCCTTATTGCCTACTCCTCGGGTGACAGGAGTGGTGGTTCGTTTTTTACCCAGAGAATCGGAATTGCGATTCAACTGAGAGACGCTGCTAGCATTCTTGCCACCATTCCACGCGGTCAAGATTTATGCAGTAAATATTTTTAATTTATATTTGTATATATTTAAGGACATAAGACTAAAATAATTAAAAATATAATTACGTCACCGCTAATAAGAAAAAAATAATATATCAAGAAAAGGTAATTACAATCTTTTAATTTTTTATAATTTTTTTACTTACATTTTGTAATTTTTAATAGCTTATTCAAGTAAAATATCGCTACGTCATAAATACAAACTCGCTAATGAAACTATTCTCAATTTGTTAATTAGCCGTCTCCCCTCACTGTAATCTGTTTAGCTAATTATCTTAAGTTTGTACAAGGACGATGTCTTGTTATCTCTGTAAATTTGTATTGCAATAAAAATTAAAATATTAAGTACGATATTAAGAAAGAATACTTAATCATTTTTACAAAATAACCACCTATTTTTTGCTGGAAAAATGCTCTCATGCGTTTCCCCCCGGTGAAGTGGAGGGGCTGTCAACTCGCCAGTGTCAAGAACGCCCCATCTCATTGGAATTCACACTAAAAAAACCAGTGGTACCTACACCGTCTCTTGGGGGGGGGAGGTCATCACTGTATCGCTTGCGTATGCTACCGCGACACCCCTTCGACATCCTATAGCTTATTCCAACCACAAGAAAACCAAAGAAAAGAAAAACGCCTTTGATTTTGAATTCAAGCGTTTTAATTGAAATTTAATCGAAATACCGATTTTAATGTTATGTGGGTTATATTGTTATCGAAAATTTGATGTAAAATTGAATTAGTTCAATGCAATTGTGTTGTATTATAAATATAGATTTATTAATCAAGAACTATAAGGGATTATGTAGTAGAGCCATAGGCAAATCGCGTGGAATATGTTAATCAAAGGTTTGATCATCTTTACCTTCTTCGATTGGAATAGTCAGATATAGTTATATTTATTGTCCATTAAAGCAATCATTATACAATTTCTCATTAATTTTTCTTGTCCGTCAGCATAACTACATTGGTTTCGAATCCACGATGATGATCCTCTTGACCGATTTCGGTCACGGACGGGAAAACATTTTTAGTCCCACACTTGTTTTGAAACGTGTGGAAAGAGATAATTTGCTTTTACTATTGGAACTATTACTAAAGCTAACATTTGATTAAACCTTGCTAGTGTGAATCGAGCCTTACGAATTATCCTACTCGTTCAAGTGCTGATTAATTAAGATGATTGTTTGTCCTTTAATTAAATCACTTCATGCGTGGTCATAAATGTTAGTTTCATTTCTTATCAATATGAAGTTCAGACGATTGGGTATAGAATTAATTTTGGTTTACCTAAGTTTTTCATTAAAAGTAAGTATATTTGTAAAAGAATTAAATACGTTATATATGCCCAGTTATAAAACTAAATTGTTCGTTATTCGTGTAAACTTAAGCTTCATTGATATTTTTCGAGTTCTAGCCAGTAGTTAGAAAACGCGCATATTAAAGGAAGATCATAAATTCAAATTCACGTGAATTTTCATTTGCCTAACATGTGGCTTCTTGTTTAGGTGTGTGCTGCAATATGCACCAAAAATCTTCTCATTAAATGGACCACAGGTCTTTGCCCAGCTGTGGGATATAGACAAACTGTTATTTGCTTCATCAACATAATATTTTTTTCAGAATGCCTCATCGGACAGTCAAAGTAATAACCAGAGAATATTGAATTATAATTCAAAGATACCATTAATAGCGATACTTTATAAACGTAATGACGAAAACGTCAGAGCACCAGGGTTAGAAAGTGACGTCATAACTCCTGAAATCAGCCCAGTTGAACCGCCGCATGATCAAGAACTGTATAATTTCTACCACGTTTTAAGGGTACATTTTGTATATATTTTAATAACGCTTACTTAAAAGTACCAATGACCTTTTAAATATATTGTACTGATGATTGCAATCAGCAATACTATTCTGTAAGAGTCACTTTGTAAGTCACGCGTAAAATTTAGACAATTTTTGATGCGTCCGTTAAATGTTAAAATGAATATAGAAAATATTTCATATTAAATTTTGACATTCAGATGACATCTGCGGTGAGTTTTGTTGGTTCTAACAGAATAGTTCTACGATCAGATCCCCTTTGAAAATATTAATTATGGAAATTAATGATGTAATTTTTTTTCAATCGCAATCATATTTAAGACGACGCAAGAAAACGAAGAAGTCGATACAGATGCAGCGATGGTCTTTGAGAAGACTGAGAATGTTCTCCGGCAAGCTCTACGTGCTAGATGTGAAAGATTGGACTCGTGTGTGAGAAAATGCCCTCGAAAGAAGAAGTACACTTGTACGATAACGTGCAGGGAGGAGTACGATGACTACGATTTATGTAAGAAGCCGAAAAAACCATATTGCAAAAGACCAAAGTGTGGTAAAACTATGCCACCCGCTTGGCTTTTAAGAAAATAAAAAAAATCAAATTATTAAATTTAATCTATATTGTTATTTTATCGTTTGCCTTTATCAAGATTAATAAATTAAAAAAAAAGTTGAGTTGAAGAGATCATGAGTTTTCTTTTCGTACTTTATTAATAAAAAATATAAAAGTAGTTAAAGGATTAGTTATTATCAAGGATTAATAGCAAATAAGTTTTATATAATATAGATAATTTACGTTTTAATAATCCCAGAAGAAAGATTGCAAAAATCTCAGGACTAATATTAAAAGATCAAAATCAAATATTTCCCTATTCAAGTAGGCTTTAAAAGGCAATTTTATATCGTCATATGAGGATAAATTAATGTATAGAACTCTTTCGCAAAAACATCGGCAATAAACCCAACGAAAGGTTTTTTCTTATTGAATACATAATCACGCAGTAGCAAATAAATTTTGCATTGTTAACAATTAAAACAAAAAATATTATACACCAGTTATAATAATTGTAAACTAAACTTTACAAGAATATATTCTATTCTTAAATTTAAATAAAGACATTCCAAATTATCTTCAAAATATCTTAAATGCCATTTCCCTTGCGTCTTATAAATTTACCTTGTGATGTGTTAATTAACTTTATATATCAAACTATAACACTGTTATAAAAGTACCTCCCACTCATCATATATTCTAACGCTAAACAGTAATACATATTATTGTGTTCCGGTTTGGATGGTGAGTGGGCTAGGAACAAGGGACATAGCATCTTGGTTCCCAAGGTCGGTGGCACATTGTTGGTATAGGAAATACATTATATTTCTTAAAGTACCTAACAAAGTATGTGGGCAGTTGTGGCTCATTTGACAGTTCGTCTACCTAAATGACATAGACCTACACGAGACCTTGCAACGTAAATAAATATTACAATAAAAATATATAAAACATACATCTGATTTAAACATACGTTCGGGTAACACAAACACTTCAGGAGGCTGTTCTTCAAACTGACAATATAGACAGCGTAAAATTTTCGCAAGACTCGATTTTATTCCGAACGCGTACAATTCAATCTGATCAGGGAACCGAATACGCGAAAAGCACTAAAATGTCGTCTAGAGAAGACAGCGTCGATAAAATATTTTAAGGCGCTCAAAGGCATGCCTGAACGCAGGAATGTCTCGAGGAATGCTTTAGAAAACTCGGGTATTGGAACTTGATATTATATTGCCTTGAACACGAAATTCTTTGCTCATATCTCAGTTTAGTTTTAAAAGTATTCCAAACGAGCATCTCCCACATTTTTGTTCACGCTGGCGATGGATATGGGTATAAAGTTTGTCTATCCCCTGAAAGACTTGGAATAAAAAATAATATAAGTTTTTCAAATTAAATTATATTTACAATATTAAAGTACTGCATTCAATACTCACTTACCATGTATTAATATTAAGTGAAACTATAATCTTTTAACTAAAGATTATAATTTTTAGTCATGTTTAACTAACATGACTGTATTATTAAATGTTGAAAAAGAGTAACTACGGAGTTTCTTGCCGGTTCTTCTCGGTAGAATCTACGTACCGAACAGGTAGCTCCACTTAATAGTTTTTTAAATGACGATTCAAAAGTGCTTGTAAAAGCCTACTTGAATAAAGTATATTTTGATTTGATTTGTAAAGTAGTTACTATTTTTTTTTCTATCATGATATTTATATACGAATACATTTAATCAGCCTGTATAAAAATCTCCACTCTTTTAATTATCCCTTCATTGGAGTTTAAGCTTTCTTAACACCAAATTTAATCCAATTTGGTTCAGTGGACAGGCAGTGTAAGAGAAATAGACAGTCAGATAGACAGAGTTACTTTAAATTTAGTAATGGCGCATGAAATTAATAAGGAATGTGTTGAATCTTATTATAGAAACGGAAAACGTGGTCCAGGAAAGATGTATTGACTTTGCGAAGCTGTAGAAACAGTTGTGTCACGAGTTTATTTTTATCGTTTACTCAAATAATATTTATCAATCTTTCTATAAGATAATTTTACATATAATAATGTTGTTATTATTTTAGGATACTACCGAAAATACCGTAAGAACTTTATAGGAGACATGTGTCTATTCCAACCACAAAAGGACAAATGTCAAATGAACATTTTTTTACACCGAATTGACGCGATATCATTGGTCGAGAACTTCAATAATATTCATTATGGATTTGCGATAAAATGACGTTTTGGACGTTGACGAATCTTTTATCGAAACTTTGAAATTAAACTTAAAGTAGATAAGTAGTTAAGGGGAATAGTGTTGTTTTATAAATAAAGACATATCAATCAAGAACTGCACTCCAATTCTGTAAGAATTCACTTTGTATATCACTTGTGAAATGTTGACAACTGACTTTCAGTGATACGCCATTTTGATACGTGTATCCTATAAATTTTATAATTATTACAGTCAACATATCACATTCTGACATTTCACACTCGTGTCATGCGGTGAGATTCGAGTTTCGTGTTACAGAACCTACTGTTCGTAGTGTACAATATCTACAATCCAACGTTTATCTTTACTCCTTCAACAGTTGTAATAGACTATAGGTATACATCCGATAACATATTACAAAATTAGAGTACGATTATTTTTTATGGTCATCCTAAAATTTAGATTGTGATGCTACTTAGAAATATTAAACATGAATGTATTCTGAATGAACGTTAATTAATATAAAAGAAAAATTAAAGCAAAAACCCAAATAATACGTCCGTGGAAAAATTATTATTTGAGAAAAATAAAACAAGATATGTATCTATGATAATTTATATATAGAATAGCTCGGTGTGCGTCGCCGCTAAGCTTGACACTCACCAAACCGCATACTACCTTTGATCACTACATTTCGAAGCATTCTCGATTCTCGAGGTCGATCAAACATATAAAGGTTTTCATTTTTCCAGATTCAATCTAATGGTACTAATTCGATTATGACAGGTTAAAGTTTCAGCATTTCACAGGACAGGATGAAATAAACCGTAACTTTTGTCGAATTTATTATTCAAATGGTATTACTTTAACTTCAAACAACAAGCAAGTTTGAAGATCAATTTCAAAAAAAAAAAAACACTAGATACCTTAGCTAGATACTGATTTTATGTATTAACTAGCGACCCGCCCCGGCTTCGCACGGGTGCAATGCTGCCACTAAATATACTACAGAATGTCTTACAACGGTCACAGTTTTTCAGTCGTTAGACAGTAAAATAAATCTGTAATATCTTCGAAAATATTAATTAAATTACATGCTGTAAAGGGCCATATTGATCTATATTAAATTCACAATATATTTAAGGTATTATACTTAATAAGATAAGGATTAATGCTGTATTGCTTAATATCGCTTCGAAAAAAAAAAGCCACTATCTCTCATATAAAGTAAAGGGTAAAATATAGTTATTGTGGGCTATCCCTAAGAGATAGACATATACGATTGCGGACTTTTTTGAAGACTTCTTTAAGGTGTACAATACTGTAGTACATTATTTTGATCTATCTCGTGGGGTTCAGCCAGCGTTTGTAATGTAAGCGCAAAAAATGTGTTTATTTACTATATGACTTTAGAATCCTCTAAAATTATCAGTGATCCTCTACTATATTGTGCATGTATTATACATATAAACCTTCCTATTTAATCAATCTATATATTAAAAAAACAGCATCAAAATCCGTTCTGTAATTTTAAAGATCTAAGCATACATAGGGACAGACAGCGGCAAGCGACTTTGTTTTATAATATATAATGATTATTATTTTAAAAATGACATGTATTCAAACTATTAGTTTGTACACGTGCGTATTACAAACGAATGTTATAATTTTGTTCTTTTTTTATAATAGAGCATACTTGTATGCGTATCAAACCATGAATAAGTGAATTGCGTAAATTAATCCACACCAAACTGTTAATTGGCAAATAAATTTATTATCTCACAAAATATTATATAGTCCAGAACACATAAAACTTTCATTAGAAATTTCAATTAAAATCGATTAAAACAATCGGAGCGGAAATAAGTTTATTAAGAAGTTTAAAAAACTAAACACTTTTTGGCGAAACGACGAAGGAATAACACAAAATGGGTTTATGGAAAGAAATGTTATATATATCGGTCTGTATTTTGTTTACTGTAAGTATTTTTTCTATATAATAGTTATTATTTTACGTAATCGTAATTTTACGCAATAAAACTATTAATCCTATTAATATTAAACTTAATACAATAATAATAATAAAGCCTTTTTTATTTCCTTAACATACATAGAAAAAAAATAAGAATACATACATTTCGTATTTTTCTGTCAAGGCCCATGGCGGGTATAGGCCTCCTCCAAAAGTTTCCAAGTTTCCTTATCTGTGCTTTCATTAACCAGTCTTTTCCAGCTAATATTAAATTTACATCATTATAATATTTATATATTTGATACACATTACCCATATATGAGATATATTGGAGATTATAAATGAGAGTCTGTAGGTTTAGTCATTGGACTAAAACCTTCTATCTTGAAGTAACAATACGCTATAGCGGATCCCAATATACTGGTCAATATAGCAATAATGGTTTAGTGGTGTAGGTTTACTTAAGATGATTTCCTTTATCGCATGCCCACTGCGTCATCCCAGGCTTTAAATTAATAAAATTATCAAATAAAAGTGAATCGACAGCCAATATTCAAATTAACTAAAAATAAAAGTTTTAAAAACTCCGAATATGTTATAACAAATTTTTAAAATCTCTCTTATTGTCATCTTTAAATGAAATTTGTAATTTAGTTCTGTTTATGTTCTGTTCGAATTATGGTTATTCTGTAAACATATTTGAGACATACCATCTTATTATGCCCATACAAAGTTTTGTCAATTTGTCATCTATCTAGATGAGCAAATTTGGGACCGAGCAGATCAGGCCGTTTCAATTGAAACTATAAATATAATAATTGTAAACAAGAATAATTTAAAAAACAATCAATCTCGCTGATTTCTCCCTTCGATTCTTATCAGGTCTGTTTTCCGAACCAGTGGTTAATTATCAACAATCAATAAAATCGATGACAATTAAGATTTCGACTTACACCATTCATTTTAGTTTCAGGTGCAAGCCGATGTTCAAAACTCGAGACGAGATTTGTCCAGTCTTATAAATCTGCTAAGTCAAAAACACACCAGCGACAGACATCCTATTCTCCTCATAGTCGACTCTGGTTCCAAAATGGATGCTAAACAAGATCAGAAATATCGTGCTGGTTCTCCAGAAACCAGTGATGAAAATGGAATTGGACATTTACCGCACTTATTGTTACAGCATAAGGTCTAATATTTATGATATTATCCTATTTTATTTATATTCTTTCAAACTTAAATATAGTTAGACCTGTTGTGTTGTGTTTATAATTCATCTCGTGCTTGGCGCTGAAGGAAAACATTGTAAGCAAAACCTGCATGTATCTAATTTCAACGAAATCGTGACACATGTGTATCCACCAACCCGCATTGGAGCAGCGTGGTGAAATATGCTTCAAACCTTCTCCTCAAAGGGAGAGAAGACATTATCCCAGCAGTGGGAAATATATAGGCTGTTAATGTTATGATGTAAAAGTCTTATGTCTCAGATTAGCACAATGTTCTTTAATGATGTAAATAGGGATATTCGTGCATTTTTACGAAAGTTACGACAGAAAACAAATATCCAAAAGCTCTTACCTTTTTTTTAAATCGGTGAATTGAATAATATCCTTTATCATGGATCAATTTCTACAAATATTATTATAAAATAAAATATACAGTTTATACAATTATCCCGAAACTGACGAGAGACTATAAATTCACTAAACTTCATCCATACCAGTTCGTTAAACCAATTACTTTAACTAGCAAATATCCAAACATTCGATATTGTAATTTCAACTGGATTTATTTGAATCCTTCTAATTGAATTTCGGCCACGGCTAATCTCGAACTATTTGCATATCCCTCACTCGCGCAAACCGATGGGATGATAATCCGACACGTCCTGAGAAAAATCAGGAACAGAACTACGATTTAACAAGCTTCCCGAAGCTGGGAAGCCTAGCACTGGCTATTTCTAGGTCAGTTGCAGTCAATTTAACGATCATTCAGTCATTCAGTTCAGCAACATTGTAGAACATCGACAAATTTTCACTACTAGTTAAATAACTAAAAAAAAATAACATATTTTAAATCCAAAGGTAAAGAACCTGATAAAGAAAAGTACAACAAAATCATATGTCCAATTGAAAAATGAGGCGAAGCAGTTACACCGACTTCAAAGACTTCGAGACAATCAAGGACGACAATTGAACGACAAAAACGTACTAAGATCGCCGATCGTGAAGCAACTACTTAGAATCTCAAATAGAATCCAATGCGAAGCAAGAGACGAATGTCAAGACAGATGTGGCAATAGATACAAAGGTAAAAAAATTGTAACTTGTAACGTACAATGTGAAGTTAAGTATGAGTGTGAGGAAGAAGAAGAAAAGGATCCGTGTGATGACGGAGAATGTGACTCTTGTGGTAATTCGCTCGAATGTCTCATGAGTACGAGAGGAGAACGACTCGTCACCAAAGAAACTAAATGCAAACGTTGTTGAAAATAAACTCTGGGCTCATTTATCGTTATTTTCATTGCAAACAAATCTCCTTAGAATTAAATTGTAAAAGGTCACAAGTCTTAGCTTATTTAATATAACATACCTACATTCTATTAAAATATACGAATATCGAATACTTTTTTTTTACATTTCTATGTAAATTTGTAAACATTTCGTAATTCTGGCTGGATGATTTCATAATTTGTATTATTACCAATTCTAATAATAACTGACGTACGCCGATCATAATGACTACGTCAAATGAGTTATTTAATTGCAATTTCAAAATAGTCGATATTATTATGTTATTAATTATATTATATGAAACGATTAAGTTTAATTTATAAACAATATTTGTACATTCTTAATTTTAAGTGAATGTTATTATGGGAAAATATATCAGCAAGCTTAGCCGACTGGATTTATTTTTACTAAGAAATTAAATTATGTCAGCCGGTCGGGAGGTAAGGAAACGTTTCAAATAAATAAGATAATTGAATTAATATTGGCAATAATGCTATCTATGCTTTGGTTACTTATATTCTAAATGAACGTTAATTAATATAATAGAAAAGTTAAACCAACAGCTCAAATAATACGTCCATGGAAAAATGATTATTTGAGAAAATGAAATTAGTGAGAAGTGACTTGTAACTCCAATGAAATATGAAAACTCACGTCAAATGTCACTAATATATATTATTTGTGTTTTATTTGCCTCCAAAAGTGCTCTTTATATACCTTTCCTTACATAGTCTAATGTGATGGCAACGGCTTTACCATCAATGGCTTTACCTGCTTCCCGAGGCACGGGAGCTTAACACTTCCAATTTTCTAACTTACCCATGCTGTTGAGAACTTATTGACAAAAAATATATTATTAAATGGCCTTACTTGGGATTTAAACCTTCTCCATGTGAATCTACCGCCTTTTAAATTAGACACCAATGTGACTGTAAAAATTCAATTTAATGTTACATAATTATGAAAGATTTAGATTATAAAACAAAAAATTTAAAGCCCTGACACAACCATAAATAGACAGGCCGCTAACTGACGTGTAAGCGGTTTGGATCCTGAGCCCTTAGGATATTGTAGTACCAACTCCCGACAAATGTTAATATATGGTAAAATAAGAAATGTACTCCTACCGTCTAGTAGGGAGGGTAATGTACGTGGAACTTGGGTTGCTTAACATTGTATATATTGTGCATTTCAAATAGCCAATCCGCCATTTTGGATGTCCGTCATGTTGGATTTTATTTAGGTGACTATTTTATTCGTATTCTTGACAGCAAACCCTTTCATTTGATATACATATCATGGGGATGGATTTCAAACAGCCAGTCTGCCATCTTGAGGAGGCCGCCATATTGGATTTGTAATGACGTTTCTTTGCTAGTCATGTATTGTCATCAGAACTCACGAGCGTGTGCAAAATTTCATCCTAATCGAAACCGGGAAGTGGGTCAAATTAAGATTCCAAGATTTTCTTACATACATAGTTACAAGTGAAGCTTATATAACCGTGTTAAAAAAGGAAAACATATATATGAATAATCTGTATATTTTTCGTGTCGCTTATTAAAGTTTTTATTTACAGGCTATTGAAAACAAAACAACGCAAAATGAAGCTGTGAGTATTTTGGAATTAATTCACAAACACATCAATAGCATTTAGGTGCTGTTGGTTGACTTGCACAAAGCCCTATCACTAAGTGTCGAATTCTGTCTATTAAAATTAATTTTATTGATTAAATATATTGATTATATAATTGGTAGAGTTTTAAATGCAAAAGAAATGGCTTAATAAAACAACTTCCATTGCAAATGTTTATTTACGTACCCTGTTCCAACTACAGAAGGAGAAAAAACAACTTTGACGTTAATTTGACGCGATATCATTGGTTGAAGTTTTAAATATAATATATTTATTATGGATTCGCGAAAAAGCTATTTAAATTTAAAAAAATCAAAATATACTTTATTCAAGTAGATTTTTACAAGCACTTTTGAATCGTCATTTAACAAATTATATTAAGTGAAGCTTCCATTAGTATGAAATTCAGTTTAGAGTCAGTTGTGATCAAAACATGGAAATAAATTAAAGTTATAATAAAGTAAAATCGTGTCGTTTTATAAATAAATCTAAGTAAATCAAGAATTGCTTGTTGTGTATAGTATAGCAGAGCCATTAGAATCGCATGGAATATGTAAACCTAAGTTTTATTTATATCTCCTTCGGTTGGAATAGGCTTTATGTCAATGACCTACAGATTGACATTACTTGGCTGTTTTATCTATACTAATATTATAAAGAGGTAAAATTTGTTTGTTTATATGTCGGGGTAATCTCTGGAACAAATGATCTAACTACCAAAATTATTTCACTGGTAAATAGCTACATTAATACTGAGTGCTATAGGATATAAACTATATTAATATCATAACATTTACTGTGTTAAAAATTTGCACCCATGTGGAGCCGGGGCAGGACATTTTTGAATAATATACAAAATGAAAATATGATTTAAATTTGGAATGTAACCAAATAGTATAATTGTTTTATTCTAATTGCAAATCTGAATACAAACGAATTTAAATTCTGATCCATGTATTGTCCGCCTCGAAATATATACTCATTAAAATGACCATAGAATTTCAAATTTAGCCAAAGCGCTGATTTACAAAGGCGTCAACTGTGTGACGGTCAAAGTGATTTATCTAGAAATTTCGAAACAATGAACTTAAATAGAAACAATGAACCGCTATTGCATATTCACCGTGATCAAAGGAAAATCGAAACTTTGACAAAATATGCATTAAACGAAATGCTGAATTGTTCCTATCAGCTTGTAGTGTTTAATGATAAGGAAGGCAAAAGCCCTTTAAGCGATTTCACGGTTAGAACACGTGAACCTAAGCTGATGATTGTGGGTTCAAACCCGGATAAGCACAACAGAATTTTTATGTGCTTAATCTCGCGCTTGGTGGTTAAAACTGCAGTAAGTAATGCATATGTCCGACGATATACTCATACTACATATGTGTCCACCACACTAAAGCAGTGCAGTGGAATGAACTTCAAAAACTGTTTTTTTAAGAGAAACGCAAGCCTTCGCCTAGCATTTTCGCTGTATGTATATATCTCGTTAAATTTCAGGATGATGATATTACTTCCTTACGAAATTTGGAATTTGAGGTATCGGAATATTTGATTAGAAGTGACAGCACCGCTTACCATGAACTCTATCCCGGTGTTGAGATGATAGACTATGATTTTGTCGCAGAGAGGCAAAATCTTTATGCCACGAAGTAAATCAACATATTTCCATTATAACACTAGTTTATTTTTTTATCTCTTATTCAGTTAAAAATGTAATCACTTTAGCAAATCAGAGATTAGAATAAATAATATTACTCAATGTGAATTTCGTTAACTACTTTTTCTAATCTACTCGAGATTGTGTTATAGAAAAAGAAACGCCACTGCTAATTTGTTTTGTTAACTTTTTAGCCATTATTGTTCTGTTAAAAGCAACGCAAGCAACATCTGTCAAATTCAAAGTCTTAATCGTTTCGAGTCACATATAAGTAAGTATTTAATTACACGTGACTCGAAACTGCTGAAAATATTCTAAACGTGGTCT
Organism: Vanessa tameamea; assembly: GCF_037043105.1. NCBI lineage: Eukaryota > Metazoa > Arthropoda > Insecta > Lepidoptera > Nymphalidae > Vanessa > Vanessa tameamea. The sequence continues at coordinate 4,897,587 of NC_087335.1, forward strand.
TAAAAATGATATCAACATCTTTGAGCACGTCAATGTCGTGATGAGAGAAACTCATCTATGTCCCTGATACCATACTTATATCATAAAGTTAGTCAAATCATTAATTGAGAACGGTAGAATAAATTATAGTATACCGTCAGATTTAGATATACAGGTTCGAACAAAAATTTTTGACGAGCGTGAAACCGCAGCAGACCTAAGAACCGGAGCAGCAAAATAAAAAGTAAAATATAAAAGACTTCCCTTATATATCTGATCATTTTCAGTACTACTCAGAAAAATAGCATAATAATCTGCCCATAGTTTGTTAAAATGACATATAAATTGCTTCTAGTCTCGTCGAATCAACCGCCCATTTAGTGAAAGGCTGTATCGGTGCTGGTATATTAGGAATACATGAGGCTTATATGTATGGTGGGATTTGGACATCATTGGCAGTCACCGCCATCTTTGGATTCCTCATATCATATTGTATGTTAGTAAGTAATTTTTGAATCTTGAGACATATATAATATGGAAAAATAACAAATGTCGTAGAATTATTGGTAACTAAATAATTATCTGGTGGAGATCTCTGATCCACTATTACTTAGTAGGTAGGAAAGGTGAAACTTAGCCGTTAAAAGTCCTGGCTATAGATTTGTTGGTGGTTAAAAAATGTACAACAAACCAAGTTTCGTGGTAAAATCTACTAGTTATCTTATAAGAATGGCGAAAGATTTTGCCAGTATGGAGTTGTTATGGATCAAAATTGTCTTATAATATTTTCAGATTTTGGTGAAATCAGCCCAAAAAATGTACTTGAAATTACGTGTGCCAAGACTCTCCTATCCTGACTTAGCAGAAGTGGCTCTTGCCACGGGTCCTTTAAAGTTGCGACGATTCAGCAAAGCATTTAGGTGACAAATTTTCAAGAAACCTGTTCTTCTTTTAAATTAAGTGATCAAGGTCTTCAAATTTAATAGACGCATGAAATAGCATCACATAGCTAGATTCATTAACCAATTCCTTTAAAATTAGTACAATGATAGATATGACAGTTCATGTACTGTGATTGGCAGCGCTATTGATAGTATAAGGATTGGCTACTAGTCCAGGATCCATGGTCCATTTTTGCACTTGATTACTATCAAACTAATGTTTCGTGAGTAGCTTCATTATGATCAGACGCCCAACAATTTCCTGTACGAAAACTCTCGATTGTGGTAACTAACAGAGGAAGCAGAGATAAAATATGTCGATTTGATGATTCTCAAAAATTTATTACTAACTGGGTGTTTTTGTTAAATCTCAAAATATTTTTTGTTTAAAATTTATTCAGAGTTAAGATAGGCAGTATAATATAATAATAGACGATGTAATCTCTAACGCCAATAACAATTTTATTTTTTTATTTTATAGTACTGGTAGGGGTATAAGGTGATCACCGCCGACCAAAGACATTGGTGCAGTAATAAATATTAACCATTACTTACACACATAATATACATAATAATACATAATCAGCCTGTAAATTTCCCACTGCTGGGCTAAGGCCTCTCCCGTTGAGGAGAAGGTATGGAGCATATTCCACCACGCTGCTCCAATGCGGGTTGGTGGAATACACATGTGGCAGAATTTCGTTGAAATTAGACACATGCAGGTTTCCTCACGATGTTTTCCTTCACCGCCGAGCACGAGACGAATTATAAACACAAATTAAGCTCATGAAAATTCAGTGGTGCCTGCCTGGGTTTGAACCCGAAATCATCGGTTAAGGTTAGAACGCGTGCAGCGTTCTAACCACTGGGCCATCTCGGCTCTTTATTTATATTACTTACACACGCCAATACGCTACCAGACTTAAAAACTATAATGTTACGTCCCTTAAACTTGTAGTTACACTGGCTCACTTGACCTTCAAACCGGAATACAACAACACTAAGTATTGTAGCTTGGCGGTAGACTATATGATGAATGGGTGGTACCAATCAAGATGGGCTTTTGGTTTTGGGTCACAATTTTTGGTTATAATTATGTTCTATTGCTATACCAATTTTCTCTTGTTTATAAGAGTGAATAAATGCTAAGGCCTTCCGCCTGCAGATGCCTCATTTAGTCAATAGCCCAAGTCACTATCTGTACAAACTATTTTTGTAGACTCAGAAGCTATATGACTATTAATATTCATAATATTATCGGGTATAATTATTAAATGTCAGCGCCGAGTGATTTTCAATTAAGTACAATATTTATCAGTCGGCGCCGAAAACGATAGGCTCTCCGAAACACGTCGAGTGTTCCTCGGTAAATAATATAATATAAAAGTGATTAAATTATAAGGCATAATTATAAGTTACCGTAGTTTGAATTTTTTATTTTTTTTTGTTTCAGATATCTCGTGGACATATTTTTATTTTTGGAATTCAATGGAACATGCTGTATTTTCGATATAATTATGGCGAGGACATTAAAAGCGGTTCATATTTATGATTATTTTTATTATTAAAGAATGTATTATGATTATAGAATAATAATCACCAAAATAGCATGCTATTATATTTATTACTTTTTATTGACTGCCTTGCTTGTCTATTGGCTCGATATAAGGCCGCAGATCTCGAGGTCCTGGATTCAAATCCCAGATCAGATCGATAAAAGTTATTTAGTTAGTTGGGTTTCTCAGTCGAAGAATTCTCAATAGCAGCCCGGAGTCCGGAAGGAGGTCACTTCCTTGCCTCGGAAAGCACGTAAGACAGTTGGTCCTGGGTCTTTCTGGCCGTGTCGGATTTGCCATCATATCGTATTATGGGAACACACACACATATGCAGTTTAATATGCCCTGGTTTAGTTGGCTAGTCTCGCTTAAGATTAGCAGTCGTGACCGAAATCAATCACGACATTATTATTATATATATTTTTTATTATATGACAAAAAATAAAAATATAGTGGTTTAGTATCATCTAATTTTCGTATTTGATTATAAATTTTCATAAATTTTAAGGTAATGGAAGCGGCATCTAGTATTAAAATTTCAATAAGTATCTATATATTAATAGTGACTCTTCCATTGATAGCGATGAGCCTGATTCGAAGTTTAAAGTATTTGGCGCCATTTTCCCTCGCAGCTGATCTGATTACGGGTAAAATCGTACAGTGTTATTTGAAATTTTGTATTATGTAACATTATATATAATAATTTATTAATCTTACTAATATTATTATGGATGATTTTTGATCAAGCCAGAACGGCGGAATGGCTCCGAATTAAATTGACACAGATAAATTATAGTCTGGAATAGCAATATTTATTATACCGGAAAAATTTACTTAACACCTGCACACACTAGTTTTAGTTATTTTATACTAACTCAACAATATATTGTGTTGACAATTTCTTTTAGCGCCTCAGTGTAGGCGCTAGTGACACTAAAGTACATACGTTTAACGAAACGTAAACCAAACTGACGTAGTTTTACAGAATTACAATAGATGGCGCTACCTTGATGGAATTAATAATATTAATTTATTTTATTCACTTCTTGTTGCATTCACTGAACATTTGTTTATATTTAGTTTGATTGTTTTTTTTTTCTATATCCATACAGCCCAAAACAATATACAAAAAAGGTTTTACTATATCGTATTTATATAAATATAAGTACGATTCGAGTGGAAATTTCAAGTTTTTTTTTTATGATTTAGGTTGGTAGGTGGACGGCAATTTGACTACCTGATGGTAAGTGGGGGACCACTCATAGACATTGGCACTTTAAAAATGTTAAAAGTGACGTCACCGTATAATTTACACGTTGTTTTCTTTGTATATAGAATCTTAATTACTGAAATTAATAATAAAGTTTATTATAACGTCGACTTCCAGCATTATGCGTCGCAACAACAATGTACTACAGCATAACACTCGGGTCGGATTTAAGCGATCGTCCCGCGTGGAAGAACGTCCATGGATTCTTTAATATGCTCGGTGTTTGCATGTACAGTATGAATGGCATCGGTGTAGTTCTACCCATTGAAAATAACATGAGACGGCCTCAGTACTTTAATACTGTATTACAATGTGGTAAGAAATATTGGGATGTTTAAATATTTTGGAACGAAGTTCTTCTACGCGGGTTGCAATAGAGAGATCTGGCAGAAATCGTCACGTAAGGAAAAAGCGTCATGTCCCCCCTCCAAGCGACTTTTCCTTCCCTCTCTCTCTATCTATTTCTATTGTGAAATAGATAGAGAGAAGTGTACAGGAGAGCAACACGCATGGTGGTCACGACACTCAGTAATGAGGAAACGACTAGGAAGAAATTTCTGTTGTATGAGGTTTTTTTATGATAATATTTGGAAGAATATTTTTCTCACTCTGGATTCTTAATAACAATTTTGTCAATACCATTTAATTTGTATCTGTTTTTTAATGCATAATACACATGTATATTGTAAGCAACTTCGTTCCAACCGAGTGTCCTATTACATCTCTCGTTTGGGTCATCATGGCTCTTGTATTATGTAATAAACTGTTATAAAATTCTTCTATATGTTCCACTGAACTCTGAACGAGTGGACCGATTTTGATAGTTTGGATAGTTTGGTATAAACAAAAAAATAAAAATAAACAAAAATTGGCCTTTGAGTACATCAAATATGTTATGTTTGGTTTACTCCCATAACGTGCTAACTATGGGATATTAGATGTCAATCGTGCATATATTAACACGGACTGTATAACCTTGAAATAAGACCCACAATTCTATGTGTGTGTGTGTGTTATTATTGCTTTTATTGCTTCGTCACAGAGTAACTGAGACACCCAAAGTTGATACAGGTAAAAGGCACTATCCACTATCCAGCCATTATATATTTTCCTTTAAAAGAATAATGCATTAATTTTCTTTAACAGACGTTCCAAAATTTAAAATTTTATTTTTATTCATGTGGAAACATTTTAGGTATGCCCATCGTAATATCTTTCGTTATGATAATAGGATTCTTTGGTTACTGGGCTTGGGGGGAAAATTGCCGTTCCCCATTTACGATACATATGCCGTCGTATTTGTAAGTATTTGAATATTAATATTGTAGCTAATTAAATTATTAAAACACCTTCGGTGGTCTGGACTAGGTTATTGCTGCAGTTGCCGAAGTCCTAGTTTCAAATCCTGGTTTCGGTTCATATTTAAGTTATCTATTAAGAAATTCCCATTACGAATTAGAAGATTGAGAGTTATCTATATTTAAACTTAAACGCCTCAGGTAGCACATAAAGCCGTAGCCTTTGTGCTGAAACTGCAATCCTGTTGGATTGCCTTTCCATCGATTTATGAGAGTTGTACATAATTGTGTGTTATAACACATCCTACTTTAGCTGATTACCGTTAACAATCTCCACCATGACTGGAGTCGGATAGGAAGAGAATTATACATTCGATTTTGAAATGTCTCTGAAAAGAACAATATGTCTTTAAAATTCGTGTGAATTTAAAAGTCATTTGCGTTAAAATTATAAAATATATCTACTTTCTAGAAATTTCTCTTCCTCTTGAATTGTTGTATGATGCCTGATTATAGCCTGAGTCTTAATATAAAAAAAAATACATCAACTGCATGTCCCACGTCATTTTATCAAATATTCATATATCATGTTTCAAGATTACAAAGTTTAAATGGTATTGTTTTTACGCGTTAGCGTTTTTAGGGTTTCGTACCTCTAAAGGGAAAAAAAACCCTTATAAGATCACTTCGGTGTACGTTTGTCCGTGTCTGTCTGTCTAGGTATCGAGTCGCTCTTTCTCAGGAGTGCAATTCGTTTAAGCTGTAAGAATGTCAAATTTCTAAGTCTACGGAATCAAAAGATATGGCCGTTCAAGTCGCATTTTCCATGAATTCGCAAAGGGATCAAAACCTATAGGGCACTTCCCGTTGACCAAGTATCTGTTTGTCTATCTATCTGGTGGTACGGAACCCTCAGTGCGCGAATCTTGTATATGGCACAGAGGCTTGGCGTTATTACAAATTTTATTTACAGATCTCTTCTTATAATGCAAGGGTTATTAACGATAACCCTTGGGGTAACGTTTGCTGTACACTTCTGGGTCCCCTTTCGAATTATTTGGCATTACGTTGGAAGAAAACATGACACGTAAGTAACTATAGTCCCATAGTCACTAGACTTAGATTTCGAATAACATAGGGGCTGCCTAGTCTCAATAGTTCTAGATTTCTGGAGGCACTGGAGCAGTATTCCTATTTGAGGGTAGGCTACTCAAACGGATTATTACTTAGCCCTACCACTAAGTTATATTAGTTTCTGATGTTAGAGTTTTGTGAAGTTATTCGGATGTTTGTTCTATTTAAAAGGAATCAATGAATTTGAACGTAGAATTTTGCAGACGTCGTGGATTATGGGAGCGTCTGTATCGAGCTCTACATGTGATGGTGATCGCATGTTTGTCGATCGCTCTGCCTAACATAGTTACGTGGATGAGTTTCGTAAGTATAATATAATACTAAGAGTGAAAACCACGTTTGCATTTAAAAATCAAATCAGATATTGGCAAAACTTAATAACTGATAAAAAAAAATAATATAAAAAAAAGATTAATTTACTTTTTTGGTATATTCCGTGTGAACCATGTAAGCGTTAATTTTTAGTTAACGTAATTGTCAAATTTCATATAAATATACAAAAACCTTCTCCGTTAATTTAGGTACATAATGGTGAAAACCGCATCGAAATCCAAAATGTAATCCTAAAATTATTATCGAATAAAACTGATATCTGAGCCTATAAGATAGTCACTTGGACTTTAGTTAGGAAACGCTAAAGAAAAAAATATAATTATTTCTGTTACATAACAGAAAGTTTTATATACGATGAATGTATAAAACTTTCTTCTTTAAACAAACTAATTTGCATCCGCGGCTTCCCTTGCGTTTTAGGCGTTGGTCGTAGTGTGAGTCATAACAGTGTCCTACCCTATGTCCTTCTTTGGAGTTAAAGCTTGCTTTGTAGCAAATTTCATCAAGTTCGGTTCAGTTGTGTCGTGAAAGAGCAACTGACAGACAGTTACTTTCGCATTTATAATATTAGTACAGACGTGTTTCATCATCATCATCATCCTCCTGCCCTTATCCCAATTTTACTTGGGGTCGGCGCAGCATGTCTTCTTCTTCCATAATTCTCTGTCGGGCGTCATCTCACTAGTAACATTCTTTCTAACCATATAGTCTTTCACACAATCCATCCATCGTTTCTTGGGTCAGTACAGACGTGTTTATTATAATTTAATTTTTTTTGTTACAAAAGCGTCAGCGGCCTATCATCGACTGGAGAACAGATTACTGTTTATCTGTTTTCTTACAATGATTTTTTATGGCCTTTGTAGGCGGACAGCCACTTGATTGTAAGTGAAGCATTCCTACCATGGTTACCTAGATATCTCATGTATCTCTCATTACACTGGCTCACTCACCATTAAAACCGGAAAACAATAATACTAAGTATTGCTGCTTGGCGGTAGAATATGTGATATGTGTATGACCACCAACCCGCATTGGAGTAGCGTGGTGGAATATGCTCCAAACCTTCTCCTCAAAGGAGAGGAGACCTGGGCTAAGGCCTCCTCTCCAGTGGGAAATTTACAGGCTGCTCATTAGCAACCTCCTACCTAAAACTTGCACTAAGGGCTTGCACAAATCCTTAACACTAACTAAATTATCAAATAAAATTATTTCAATTGTACCCGTCTACGTTTTAGCTTGGAAACTTCTTCACGGCGGTCATGGTATTTATATTCCCAGCGCTAATAGAGATACTAATCACATGGAAAGAACCCATAAATCATCGATTAAGGTAACTAGAGTTCAAAACTAACTAACGTTTAACTATTGCTATGCACACCTCGCCTTAATTCTTAAGTCAGAAATATTACATAGCAATAACTCTAACAACTGTATATTTCTTAAATACGTATATTTTGTTTAGTTAAACACTGTTTCTCTTTCTATCGTTTAAGGGGTTGGTCGTTAGGTATTAGTCATAAAAAGTAACCTATGGAGTTCAAGTTACATACCTAATTTCATCAAAATCAGTTCAGTGGTTTGACTGTGAAAGAGCAACAGACAGACAGATAGAGTTACTTTTGTATATATAATATACTAGCGACCTGACCTGCTTTGCACGGGTGCAATGCTGATACTAAATATACTACAGAATGTCTTACAACGTTCAGTTTTTCAGCCAATAGACAATACAAACCGCTACGTCCCTGCGTTTTAAATCTGTAATATCTTCGATAATATTCATTTAAATTACATGATGTAAAAGGCCATATTGATCTCTATTAAATGCACAATGTATTTAAGGTACTTAATTGGATAAGGTTTAATGCTGTATTGCTTAAAATCTCTTCGAAAATAAGCCATTGTTTCTCGTAAACAATGGCTTATTTTCGACAGCGGTCAGCGACTTTGTTTTATACTGTGTAATAATGATGTATTATGAACTAATATAATAGATTTTATATTATGTTTCTATTTTTGGTATCTTTTTTTATTTTATTTTTTGCTATAATTTCTATTTGTTTTTGCAGGTTGTTGAAGAATATAAGCCTTATGGTTTTGGGGGGCATTTTATCTGGAGGCGGTTGGGTTTTGTTCACATAAATAATGTGATGATATATTTTTTTAATAAATTACATTGTAAACAAAATTGTTATTATTTTATTATATCTACATATTTTGTTGATAGAAGACGAAATTGCAAATTAAAAATTCTGACGTCACAGAGTTCCCTGATCTTCTGCATAATGTATGAACTGAAGAAAATAATGACATAAGGTGGGAAGGAAAACATCGTAAACCTTATTATATATAATATCTCAGACGAAACTCTGCTACTTGTACCTTCTCATCGGGGCGGTTCCTCACCGGGAGCATTCATCTACATTGGAACAGTTCATATTTGGGCATAAAATAAGTGAATGAGAATATTTTGTTAATTTTGAAATAAGTCGTAAAGCATAGGCTTTACGACTATATCATTTTTTCTTTGCTTTTTATGAAAATCACATAATCATATCAATATGATCGATATTGTCCGACACAACTTAGATGTAGCATCAGCAAAATTCGTAAGACTAATCACATCTGAATTAAGTGACCTCGAAATCATCAATCTTTATTTATTTGTTATGCGAAAATGATCTTTAAGCAAACGTAATAATTTGTAATATCATATAACCAAATACATTCGCCAAATTGACGATTGATGGGTCTTTTTTTAAATTGTCGATGCTACATTTAAATTTTGTCGTACTATAACGTAATATTAAAAATCGAATAATAAATTGTTACTCTGAAGTTTAGGGACCGCACACACACACACAGAGATTATAGAAGGCCTATCCTCAATTGATGTTTACGAGTTTACTATAAAGGAACTATCCTTTATAGTACGAACACGTAAATCATAATGGATTACGAATTCAAACTGTTCCAAGTTCATCTCATGCTCGGGGATGAAGACAAACATCTGGAGGAATTTTCTGTCGGATGAAAATCTACCACGTTTGGTCTGAAACAATCAATCAGGAGGGCTTTGCCCAGAAGTGGGACATAAGAGACCGTTACTTTTTTAGAGAAAATCCTACGTTAGTGTAACAATGTTTTATCTAATGTGACTCTCATGAACATTTATCGAACTCGGAAAATACTTAAACTTCGCACACATGCCACTTTTAACTTGTTTTCTGTATAGCATCTATAACAACTAATAAACAATATAAATCTCTCTGAATGTTAAGAACTTGTCCTATTAGCGGTATTTTTAAGGGATTATAATTATTTTATATCAAAGATCAAACGAATCGATCATCATAGATACCTTCTTATATAATATATAATGAAGCGTCAATAGCGCAATAGTTTACGGGCGGCCTAGCGATGTAAAAAGTAGCAGGATCGATCCTGACCCCTTAGAGGCAATGCTAGTATTCTTTAAAAAATATAAATATAGTATATAAGAAACACTTTTCGCCCGCGTGTTAGGAGGAGGGAGGGGGCGATCTTTGGGGTTCAAGCTTGCTTCATACCAAATTTCATTAAATTCGGTTTAGTTGTTTAGCCGTGTAATCGTAACAGACAGTCACTTTCGCACTTATAATATCAGTGTAAATTCGATTCGATATTTTTTAAGTGTCAGTTAACATTTTAACATTAGTAAAGTTTTACACTGAATTTGTATTAATTCATGTATTAGATTTGTCTTGGAACGAAGTTCTTTGACGCGGCTTAGCGTAGAGTGAACTGGTAGAAATTTTCACGTAAAATAGCGTTACCTCCATCTTTTCCTCTGCCTCTTCCTTTTTTTTAATTTTTCTAATTCAAAAATTTTTTTTTTTTTGTTGGCAGACGAACATATGGGCCATCTGATGGTAACAGGTCACCATCGCCCATAGATAATGGCGCTGTAAGAAATATTAACCATATCGCCAATGCGCCACCAACCTGGGGAATTAAGATGTTACGTCCCTTGTGCCTGTAGTTACATTGGCTCACTCACCTTTCAAACCGGAACACAACAATACTGAGTACTGCTGTTTGGCGGTAGAATATCTGATGATTAGTTGGTAGCTACTCAAACGAGCTTGCCCAAAGTCCTGCCACCAAATGTTTCTGATAATAAATTAATTTCTCAAATTATTCTCAAACATTTTTATAACACAATAAACAGCGAGAGCAAATTCATTCCAACAAAGTGTCCAGCGACAGATCTCGTTTTTAAATTTGAAGTATGTAGGCTGACTGGCAGAAATATGATGATAGTCAGCACAACTCATAGACTGTAAATAATACAAAGCACATTAAATCTCCAAAGAGCCACGAATCTTGGAAACCATCCGATATAACATTCGGAATGTAACGCGGAGTGACGTCAATTGACGCCAGTAAGTACAGTTAGTAACGCTATTGTTGCGTTATATTGATTTATAGTTCAGTTGGACAAAATGCTGAGAGATGACTTATGGTTTGAATGAGACAGAGATATAATGTTATTTGATACAAGAGGACCGGTCTCAGTACCTTAAATAATAATCATGACAATTTCCTCATCTGTCTGTCAACCTGTTTTTTTATTATTATTTAAATAGGTCTTTTTATTTTGTGTAAAAATTTAAAAATCCATTTTTTTTTAAATGTTTAAAATAGTTGTGGTCGAAATTCAGCCAATGACCGAAGCGTTTTATTTTTTTAATGATATGTGTTGGCGGACGAACAAATGGGACACCTGATGGTAAGTGGTCACCATCGCCCATGCACAATGGCGCTGTAAGGAATATTAACCATTACTTACATCGCCAATATACCACCAACCTTGGGAACTGAGATGTTACTTCTCTCTCTGTAGTTGTAACTACACTCTGGCTCACTCAAACCGGAATACAACAATACTGAGTACTGCTGTTTTACGGTAGAATATCTGATGAGTGGGTGGTACCTACCCAGATGGGTTTGCACAAAGCCCTACCACCAAGAAAATGTAATAGAAGCATTTATACAGGATGATAAGTTTTTTGCCATCATTTAGTTAAATACCCGAATGAAATAGATGAAGAGATGAAGAGAGTACCGCGGATTGTTTAGAGGGTATTCCGATGGCACCACCGAGTACCACATACCCATACATCATGTGGGTGAAACGCGTTACGCGTTTTTCCAGTAATAAAAATAAAGGATCGATGATCAGAATATTATATTTACAAATTCAACGTAGTGACTAATTTTACACTTAAATATTTCACAAGTAACAATTCCGAGCGTACATTGTAGCCGTTAAGGAGTGCTGATTGGAAACAATGAATGACACTTGTCAAATTGAGTACCAAAGACACACTTGATATATTGATATGCAAAATGTGCCGAGACCTAATTAAACTGGAATATTATAAGAGTTCGTTTCAAAACAACAATTTGGGATATTAGACTATTAGTTTATTAGTTTCGTCGTTTCGAAATTGTGAAGCGGAAATTAATTTATCAATTAAAAAATGAGCTAGTATATGACAAGTGTATCAAAACCGAGGTCACAACTTCAAATCCTGGGTATCTTTCTTTAAGGTTAACATCGTAAGGAAACGTATATATAAAGAGAAATTCTACCACATGCTTATTTACTAACATGTAACGGAGCATCAAATCAAATCAAAATATACTCTATTCAAGTAGGCTTTTACAAGCACTTTTGAATCGTCATTTAACAAACTATTTAAAGTAAAGCTACCACCGGTTCGGAATGTAGATTCTACCGAGAAGAACCGGCAAGAAACTCCGTAGTTACTCTTTTTCAACATCTAAAAATACAGTCATGTTAGTTAAATACAATTATATATGTATGTTATGTCTCCTGCCTGGAAATCAACAAGCATTAACCCCACGTATTATAGCTAAATAAGCTCCAAATCTTTCCCTAAAGGAGCTAATAGTCTCTACATTATTATTATACATATTATTGATATGCTCAGTCAAACTTACGCAATGCGATGCATTTAAAAAGGTGAGTGGCAGTTTTTTTAGTATGAGGAAAAATTAAATTGAAGACCCGAGGATTATATTCCGTAATGCAGTGGCTTGGCTGTGCCCCTGGTATTGATAACCAGATCATGTGGCCCGTTTTCTCGCCTGCCTTGAGAATTAATTAAAAAAGAGGACAAACACCAGATAGTGCACAAGGGGTTTCTACTCATATTATTATTGGCATTTCTAGATTTTTACTTAGGCGAAAGGAAAACAGAGAGGATATAGAGACATACTTATCTCCTTACAACATTTTTCCTCACTGCACATGAAAATTCAGAGGTTGCTCGGATGTGAACTCAAGGCCTTCAGTTATGATTCGTTTGTCCTACTCATTTGACCTTCACGGCTGTTGTACTTAGAAGATAAGTGGAATGAACCGAAAGCCTATGTCAGTAGACAGCCTGACCATAAATAAAATAAATGGTTGCTGATAGGAAAACATAAAATTTTGATTTAAGACTCGAAAATTGGTCTTAAAATATCTAAGAGTAAAGTCAATTTTAGTTTTATTATTTTCGCTATAAAATTATTTTTTGTTCACACAAGAGTCATATAAAAAACAAATGAAATTCTCATTCTGAATTATATCATTTATTCATATATACATCAATATGAAATCAACTAACACAAACAATATTTAGCAAACACTCCTTTCTACATATTTGTAATTAAATCGACATATATTTTCGAAAACTAAAATCACGCACCTACAAATTCAAAACGTCATAAGCGCCTAGTTTTTTCACGCAGTATCAATAGATAATTGATTCAAAATACAATTTCAATAAAAAAAAATTTTGAAAAGCCATCAATTTAAATTCTAATCTTTTAAATCTGATTGTTTCTCATCGTCTTGAAGTCGGCCACAATATGCTTCAGCCACAAAAAATATAATAGACAAAAACCAACCAAAAATCAATAAAACCATACAAGCGTTAAAATTTTCTAAAGTAAGAGGCACATTCTCATGACTGGTTGCTAATTGAAATAAAAGTTTTTTATGCCTCAAATACCTCGCGTGCATTAGTTGACAAAACCCAGCTTCCACTAAAATACTTAGAATACGACTGACCGGTTGGGTCAACACAGAATTTTTCTTAAAGAACATGACTGTTGGACTATTAACAATTTTCTCAGGTAAAATTTGCAAATGTCTAATACCATTATGATCAATTAAATGTTCAACAATTATTTCTTTATTGAACGCTAATACGATATCTGATTTTCCTTCTGAAATTTTATCAAGAACCTCATAAACTTGGTCGAATTCCATAGTTTCCCAGTTATCATAAATATAATTATCATCAGCATAATAATCTCTTAAATTTTCTAGACCACCGTAAGGATATTTACCTTTTAATACGTCTTCGAAACTTGTGAAATATTCTTCGTAATCGTGTTTTTTCAGGGAACCTATTAGAGCTGCTTGGTAAGCATTTCTAATGACAAAGCTAAACCATATCCAGCTGTACATAACTAACAGGAACTGTCGATTCGACGGATTTCTTAATATTGGTATTCCTACAAACAATGCCCAGGAATAGAACAATAGGCTAAACCTTGTAGGTCCAATCTTGAGAATCTTTCGAAGTCTTTGCCATTTACTCAATTTCATTAACGAGTTAATAAAAACTATACTAACAAATGTAAAAAATAATACGATTCTTAAATCGGTTTGCAATGGATTCAAAAGTTTCTGCCAAGCTGGTTTTTGCATAGGCAGTTTTGCAGTCCAAACAATATCCATTGAGTTATATACGAAGGAAATTTGAAAATTTCCGTACTTATCAGCGGTTACAGGAAGCGAACACATCGATGCGTCAACGCGGTCGTTAAAAACGTCACCTAAAGAACCAGTCCAATTACCATTATCATATTGACCCCAATCATTTCCTCCTTGAGGCATCTTAATTTCTAACGTAGCATTTAAAGCATTAGCCACGAGTCTTAAAATATTTCCGTCGCCTCCGGAAGGTTCTAGGGTATCGTTGCTCAAATACATAAACGGTGGTTGTTCGAATGTTGATATAATGAGTGAACATTTGTTGAAATTTTTTAATTTATCTGGAAATACTGTTTTGTAACATTCATCATCAGGACAATTGCCAGAGACATCTACATTATAAGGTTCACTGCTTATACATTTCCCTGGATGAACAATATCATAGGAAAACGATACAAAATCTTCCGAACTTTCTCCTCTCATATATATGACGTTTATAATTCTAATCTTCGCCAGAGTCGAAAATATTTGATTTTCATTACAATTAGCATAATCACTTGCAGTGCATATAATAATATATTTTCCGCTATTATCATAATTCATTTTATCAAGCCACAGTGCAGTATCGATAATTTCGATGGAACTTTGACCAAATATCACAAATTGTGGTACAGGTATACGATTACGAGGAACATTTTTTCCTAGTTTTATTATAACTGACTGCTTATAAATCTTTAAAAACGTTCCCAGTGCCAATGTATATTGAACTGCATTAAATATTACCAAAGTGACATAACGCCAATCAAAATTGTAATAAGCAATTTTTGCTGCTACTTCCCCGATCCTCTCTAAAGCGCAAGGTTCTTCTTTTAAAATTAAATCCAAACTATTATTCATTATAAATCTCTGCAAAATTGTCCAAGCTGGAATACTTTTGCAAAATAAAGCTACTCAAAGCTACATCTTTAACGTCTTATATACTGGTCACACAAATCAATAACCGATTGCCACATTACGTGTTCAAAAGTAATGGTTATTACATTTTTTATCATGCCTTATTATTTTCCGTTTAACTATCACTTAGAAAATTAATTTCTATACGAGGAATCAACGTTTTGTTTTTCTTATATAATAATTTTCAATAATTAATAATACGAACGACGATACCCAACCACAAAACAAAATTACATAACAACCTGTAAAATTACTTAATTTGATTGGTTTATCTACGTCTTCAGGTTTCTCAATATTGTTAGTATCCGTGTTATTCCTGAAGATCACATCGACCCAACCAAATTCGACTAAACGTTCGATAATTCTATTTATTGGTGGCACTAAAGGTGAGAACCTTTTGAAAAATATCACTGATGGGCAATTAATTATTTTTTGCGGTAAAATATGCAACTTTCTACCAGGTTGTTTTAGAAAGACTTTAGCTGTTGCTAGATTCATTCCTAAAACAAATTTCATACCTTCAGTCAAATTTAGCAATATCGTGTGGTACTGATTACTTTGCGTATGTTTCCAATTATCGTAAACTAATGAATTATTAATATAATAATCTTTTAAAGCAGCTCCACCACCAAAGGGGTATTCGGCTTGAATAGCTTGTTCTATATTCAAAAGCTGTGCCGAATATATATCAGTTTTTAATGAATTTATCAAATGAACTTGATAAAATGTTCTCATCAAAAAGCAGTACCAAATCCACATTAACACCAAGTAGCACAGTGACATATTTGATGGGAATAGTAAAATCGGCTGACCCATACATATTTCCCACGACGAAAATAAGACTTTATCGGGAATTCGACCAAATTTCATTTTCTTATAAACATATATACAAATATTTGTTTTAAAGATCAAAAATATAATAATCACAAGTGCAAATGAGACTAAAAAAGCTATTTGTGTATCTACTTTGAAAGGTCTTAATAGTTTATAGTAAGGCATCTCCATTTCAGGTGGATGTGTTACCCATACCAACGTTACAGTGTAATAAAAACTTGACATTTGAAAATCCTGGTATCTCGACTGAGTAATACTTGCAGAGGTCATTGAGAAATTAGCCAAATCATATAAGTCGCCAAGGGAGCCGACCCAAGTCCCATTATCGTCAAGGTTTCCCCAGCCATTACCATAATGTGGTGTCATTATAACCAGTGTTGCGTTGAGCGCTTCAATCAAAATACGCAACAGATCACCATCTGCACCCGATGGTACATCATCAGTGATGTTCATGTAAGGCACTTGAATAAACGTCGAAACTACGATGGGACAGCGGTGAAGATTTTTTAATTTAATCGGAAACATATTTCCACAATATTCCCCGTTCTGTAAACAATCATCCCAATTATCCAATTTCGTTGGAGGAGAATTTTTACAATCCTCTCCAAAATCATAGGTATAACCAATGGCACCACAGTTTGGTTCATGCTTAATAAAAGCAACATTTATAACTTTATGATTCCATAACTTTTCAACTGCTTCTGTCTCGTCACAGTCATTAAGCTCATTTGATTGGCAGATTATCAAAAACTTGCCAATGTAATTGAATTTATGATCTTCTAGCCATTGTATTAAATAAAGGACGTCCTTCATAGTTTGTCCAAATAAAACAAATTGTTTTGTTAGATCTGAATATCTCGGTTTAAGATTAACATTGGCAACGATCGAAGTCTTGTTATATGCTTGGAGAAACGCACTTAACCCGCAAGATGCTGCAGAATTTAGTAGTACCAAAGTAACGTAATGCCATTTAAAATTGTGGAATGCTATTTTAGCAGCACTTTTTGCTAGATTCTCTATTCCGTCACAATCATTTAATTGTATATTCGTTTCTATAAGGCTGTTTATCGACATTGCTTTTGTAACGTTCGTGTTAAATAACAGCAATTGAATAATAACTGTGGCTAATGTACCGATATTATCGGTTTTGGAAATCAGGGTTGGGGTGAAAATTGATTACGACAATAGCCGCGATCACTTTGTAAATTGATAAATGCTGATAATGTTCACATTTTCTTTTTTATTTGTTAATTCGTAATTATATTACTCAAAATATTTTAATTTATAATTATCCAATCAGAGTTGAAAGATCTAATGGCGTACATTGGGGGCATGACTGAAATGAATTGATAATTTTACATGACACATCTTTATTAAGCTTCTGTAGGACCATTTAATAAAACTAACTTAAAAATAACCGCAGAATTCGATCATGAAATTACATTTATCGAGTGAGATACGAAATGACTTCTTAGACAATACAACTAATGATCTAATTTATTTCATTAAAAATATTCCATATTGAAATTCAATCAGCGTTACACCAGGCGATTTTTTTATAGTACGCAAGCTTTCTGCTAAAAATGTATTGAACTTTATTAAGGAAATCTCTGTAGCAGCTCATAATTAAGAAGTAGGTGTTGTTTCCCAAATCTCAAAAAGCACTCTCAACCGATATTTCTACGTCTGAACTCTCTCCAGTAGTGTCGGATTAATATTAGAGATATATATATATCATAAAATTTCACACAATTCTGAACTGCTTAAAATACAAGATTACGTTTTTAATTGGTGGTATTGCGTGCAAGCCCGTCTAGGTAGGTACCACCCACTCAGCTTATATTCGACCGCCAAGCAGCTACTACAACTGATTGAGTCTGTGTAACTTAAAACACAAGAGACGTGTCTCAGTTGCCAATGTTGGTGGCGCATTGTCATAAAATAAATAAATATATTAAATTGTTTACCAAATTTTAAATTACATATCCCATTATCACAAATGTATGATGTTAATGATGAGTATCAATACAGTGTCGATCTGAATGTTACGTCCATTGCATCTATGAAAAAGATCGTACTGGGCACCAAAAATGATGTCTATGATGCATTTATCATATATACATATATATATAAAGGAGCGTCAAAAGGGGCCTCAATATATATATATATATATATATTATTATAGTTTTTTATAATATCTTTATTGATAAACATTTATTTTTTAGTAGTTTTAAAATTAAGAACCTTCATTTGGTTAGAATGTGTTGTTTTTTATTATGCATGCCGTTTACACATTGTTGAAGAACCAAATAAAATAAATAAATTATTATGAGGCTATGTTTTGTTTTTATTTTAATTTGTATATACGCCGCAACCCTGATACTTATAAGGATTCATTTAAAAATGTAACGATTATTACAGCAATTGTAATCAAATAGTTCGCTACGAAATTTAAAACAGTTTTTATTATACCAAAGTTATGAAATATGTACGATGTACATGCAAATATATATATCCAAATATATACAATTTAAAACGTTTTTCTAAGTAAAATATGCACAGGGTTTTAGAAATATATTAAATTAGTCAAAAAGAAACAGTTCTATATTTATATTGATCTAATTTTTAGTGCATAATGTAGAGGAGCTTGTCTCTGATCCTTATAATAACTACAATAGTCTTCCACTTTTCTCAATAAAACATCAGTTGTGCTGTGGGAAGATCTACTTTAATTAAAAACGAGATTAACCATCTTAATAATTTTAAAAAATAATCTGGACAAATGTCATAAAAAAAATGCATATTTAATTTATGAGAGCCCAGATGGCCCAGTGGTTAGAACGCGTGCATCTTAACTGATGATTGCGGGTTCAAACCCAGGCAAAGCACCGCTGAATTTTCATCAGCGTAATTTGTGTTTATAATTCATCTCGGTGAAGGAAAACATCGTGAGGAAACCTGCATGTGTACTAAGCCGCATTGGAGCAGCGTGGTCGAATATGCTGCAAACCTTCTACTCAAAGGGAGAGGAGGCCTTAGCCCAGCAGTGGAAAAATTTACAGGCTGTTAATGTTCCTCAATAAATGGGCTACGTAATGCTAAATGATTTTTCATACTTTACTAGTAATTAAATAAATTATATATATATACAGTATATAATGATGAATGATGAGAAAAAATAATTCAATGTAAAACTACTAACGTTATGATACACACAGATTTAAGATAACGAACCAAAATTATGTATATTGTTTTTATCAAGCGTGCATAATAAGTACAGTCGGCAAAAAAATATCGTAACATTTTAATTTTAAGAAATTCCGAGACCGGATTGATTTGTTGTAGATGTCAATTCAATTATTAGTTTAATGGCTTTTAGTTGTGCCACAGGGCACGTCTGTTTACAATTCATGTGTCAGAAGTAACATGTCAAAATGTTGTAATCAAATTTTACCTTAAATATCGCGCTTGACTTACACCGCGTCCAATGTTTTTTTTTTCAATTCTTGTTATATTCAATTAATTTAATTAAAAACGAATAAATGACATATTTTGAATATTTAATTATTTCCACATTAATTCTTATTAGTTAAGTATAAACAAAAATTTTAACAAAAAAAAACTGACTTTAAATAAAACACTATTCCAAAATAAATTAATATGCACTAAAAAGTAAAAAAAATATTGCGTATTCTTCTACGACTTAATAATAAGCTTAATTTTTCTACTCATTAATATGTAGGTACGATTTATGAATATACCACGCAAGAAGGTAGGTAGGTACCTACCCACTATAAATCTAACTCAACTCATATCTATAAATAACAAACAATGATCAAAATATTTCCTTAGATTTCTCCTAAGTAAAATGAAGTGAAAAATATTAGACTATTTAAAAGTCGATTTACTATAATAGAATGTAGTTACAATTATTGTTAGTCGGTAGTTCTGACACATATCGCACTTACCTTACTGTGAGCCGTTGAGCAGTTCCATTGACCAACATATTCGACTATGACAATTACTTGACCATAACCACGTTACGGTAGGTGACTCAAATATCCGGATACCCTATAAAAGATTCGGCCGAGTTACGTTCATTTGCTCCTCGGAATTGAAGATTTCCGATACTTTGTGATGGATCCCATAATCAGAACCTAACTCTCATCAAAATACCCTTTAAGTATAACCTTTCCAATAAAAAAAGAGTCATCAACATTGGTTGGCGTGATATTGAGTTATTCGTCCGTTTGTCGTGGATATACTTTATGAAAATTTAAGACTAATATTGTTTTCTTATAGATGCCATCATCAGAACTGGACCAAATTAAAAAACCACAAGAGAAGCACTAGCTTTCAAATAAAAAAAGAATCATCAAAATCGGTTTACCCAGTCGAAAGTTCTGAAGTTACAAACATAAAAAATAAATAAATATACAAACGAATTGAGAACCTCCTCCTTTTTAAAGTCAATTAATAAATACAATTATTTCATCATTAGGCGTTATCAATAATCAGAAATAACTAGAATAAATCGGATACAACTATTTTTAGTCAATTTATCTATAACTAGTTTCTGCCTGCTTGTGCAGATGTCCGAATCGAGTTTGGCTGTTAGGAACCCTATGTCTTATTGTCATAGCAACGTGAGCGATATGTCATAATAATCCGTTGAGAAGTTTTACAAAATAGATAGCGCGGGTAAATAGGTCACCTGATTTGTAATGGTCACCACGGTATTACAGAAATAATATCCATAAGTGATGAGTGGCTGTTGGGTTTGCACAAAGTTGAAGTGAACCTTCATGCGTAATTTAAGATGATTATGAAAAAAATATATCTATATTAATAATTTCGTTCAACTCTATGATAGATCCGATCGAAACCTATCCACAATTATAGATAATTAATAAATAATCAAATTTTAGTCGACAACGTATATCCGCAAAATTCGTATAACCAAGATATTTCGATATTAAATCCATAAAATTCAATGAAATGAAGTCCAACTGGCGGCCATGTTTGACGTTTATGGGTGCGTTCAGAAATTGTGTTCCAAATAATAGTTTCGTGCAGGGGTATAATAACAACAATGGAAAATTATCCACAACAAATTATTATTTGTTTAGTTTTCATTATTTTACCCGGGCAAAGCCGGGTTTTCAGCTAGTGAATATATATATATCTTAACAAATTTAATTATATACTTTTTTGCCTTCCACTATACATTACAAGGACAGCGAAGGCTGCTTGAAGCATCTTTATAATTGATACAAATGTTGCCTCTTCACATTCGAAGTCGTTTCATAGTGTCTGTGGATAAATTTGGTTTTTATTATTGCTGTAATTATGGAAATGAATTCGAATCACGTGAGTTTAATACAATATTAATAATAATTATTATTTTCGTGTTCACTTTTGTGTATACATAAATCGTTACTTTTGTGAGGAACAAGGAACTGTGTGTACTTTTGAGAGGAACAATACAGATTTTTGTATTATTATAAAATATTCGGTAGTTACGTATTAACGCCACCCCAGCAAAAATAAATTTCCGAATGCGTCAATATATATACGTAGGTTACGTTAGGTTTTATTTTCTTCTTAAAAAAAATAACCCCCACTATACTTATGTAAGTACCAATTATTTATATTAATTATAGTATTTTTCGTAGTAAATATTTTATATTGTAAAATCAATACACTAATACACTAATACAGGATTTTTTTAAAGTTTAAGTTTAATTTGTACATACAACATTTTGCATCAATTATAGTCATAATATGATATTTAAAAAAAACTTAATTCAAATATAATATATATCGCATCCTTTTCGAATACATTGACCAAAATATATTTTTAAAATTTTATGTGTAACCCTAAAAAAATAGGGTTTTTATTAAAAAGGTTTACATTCATAACAGCTAAATTTATTACAAACAGCTTAATATAATAAAGTATTTATTATGAGCTGAGATAGTGATCCAAACACGTGAGCCATAACCGATAATTGCGGGTTGAAACTCAGACAAGCACCAAATATTTCTCATGCGCTCTCTGTTACGAACTTACATATTAGTAAAAGTTAAATTGTCTATTTCAAAATATCCTTGTCTTCGATTAGATCAGTATATATAATATTCGCTGGACTATGTTAGAATAATCAGTACAGAATGTTATTAGCGACTGAACAAGTGAAGTGAAGAACTCAATAGTGATAATTATACAATCTCGTGCTCAGCTGTGTGAGAAAACAGTATGTGGAAACATGTGTGTGTTGGTAGAAATAAATCTATGACTCCAAAACTCCGATAACGAGGGGACGAAGTCTAGTCACGGCATGCGAAAGCAATCCTGTGACGCCCCTGAAGAGGCGGAAAGCGTGCCGCAGATTTTTGTTAGTGGGATATTCCGGTTTACTAGGGCGCTAGTCGGTTGGGAACCGGCGAGTCTCACATACCAAACCCCCCCAACGTCACGTGTGGGGAAACGCGTAACGCGATTTTTAGTCCAGCAGTTGCATATATGCAGAGAGACAATTAAATTTTTTACTATAAATATTGAATAATAATTATGTATCAAAATGTACAAAAACAAATATTTAATAGCCAGAGTAGTCAAAGGAAAAACTTTTGATTACATTTAGAAATGTTTTAAAAAAATAACCTCATTTCTATCAGTTGTAGTCTTGCTGGGTTTATTGACATCTCAATATTTTATTTCACTGACAAACAGTGATACATAAATATATGTATGCTTGTTAGCTACCGGGTACTGTACATTATTTTATTTTAAATATATTATTATTTCACTGTAATGTATTCATATATTATGTTTATATCTGCCTTGTACACCCCTACCTCTTTCTATATCTGTTTCTTTCCTCTACCCTAAGGTTGCCTGGAAGAGATCGCTGTTTAGCGATAAGGCCGCCTCTTGCGCATCTTTCTTAAATGTGATTCAACTTTATGTTTACTGGTGTACAATAAAGAGTATTTTGATTTGATTTTGATTTAATAAAAAGGTTAGAATAAGCCAGTATAATTAATTACGTGGTACAGGAAGTGATTGTCTATTGAAGAAAATCAATTACTTTAGGGTCACATATTCTAAAATACATTTTTCTAAAATGAAAAAAGTTCTGTCATTCTTTTTTTAAAAGCAAGTGGACGGGTAACTGAGGCAGTTGATAGTAAGTGGTCACCACCGCCTATAGACATTGACATTCCCTTAAACCGTCAATGCGCCACCAAGCTTGGCTATTAGATGACATATCCTTTGTGCCTTTAGTTTTCTTTGAACACAATATCATAGTAGTATTGTTTAGGAATAGAATAAGAGATGACCCAAACATGCCTGCACTAAACCAAGCTAAAAATAATTTCCAAGAAACACTGCATCAATTTAATCGAATTCTAATTATATCATCCATTTGAATAAATCGAATACGAGTGTGACTAAGCAAAAACCATCCAAACGTACATACGCACACATTCCCAACAACAATAAATACATAGAATTATAAATGCTACATATTATATTGAATGCGAACACTGAACCAATTTATATGAAATTTGGTATCACTTTCAGCATTACACTTACAAATTGACAGTCAAAAAACCAACTGTCTGGATAAATACGTAAGATTAAGATAAGAAGTAACAAAATAATACCTACAACGGTAAAAGACGAATGCTTTCTGCGTTCGGATCTTGTTGTAAAATCGTTCATACAGGAAATAAATCATAGGGTACGGTGGTAGAGCCGAGATAGCCCAGTGGTTAGAACGCGTGCCAGTAGAAATTTAGAAATAAGCGTAGACATTTTAACCGATGATTGCAGATTCAAACCCAGGTAAGCACTGAATTTCCATGTGCTTAATTTGTGTTTATAATTCATCTCGTGCTCGGCGGGGAAGGAAAACATCGTGAGGACCTGCATGAGTCTAATTTCAACGAAATTCTGCCACATGTGTATCCACAAACCTTCTCCTCAAAGGGAGAGGAGGCCTTAGCCCAGCAGTGGGAAATTTATACAGGCTGTTCATGTACCGTAATAGAGTCTGACAAAGGACTAAAGTGTTATTGGGTATGAGTTACGTTAAGACGTTCCATGTCTGCCAATCGTCGCTAACTTCACATATGACAATTTTGTATAATAAATACGTAATTGCTTGTAAAGGCCTACTTGAAATTTATTTCGATTTAATTTAATAATAAATGTTATTTCCTACGCAGTTAGATTACCCTTGTAAACAATTATAATCATTTTATCTTATTGATATAACCGAGATCTTTTATTACACGTTAAAAATAAATAATATTTTCTGCTTGTTATCATTAAACACATAATATATTGATAACTATATAACTTATCATTTATCTGCTGAATAAAAAACGTTTTAAAGGTATAATACGTTTTACTTGGTGTTAGGGCTTTGTGCAAGCCCGTCTGGGTGGGTACCACCCACTCATCAGATATTCTACCGCCAAACAGCAGTACTCAGTACTGTTGTGTTCCGGTTTGAAGGGTGAGTGAGCCAGTGTAACTACAGGCACAAGGGACGTTACAGCTTAGTTCCCAAGGTTGGTGGAGCATGCTCCATAAGAAATATTAACCATTCCTTACATGTAATATTTCTTACAACGCCATTGTCTATCGGCGGTGATGACCACTTACCATCAGGCTGCCCATTTGCTCGTCCGCCGACACCGACATCATAAAAAATAAAAATTAATAATAATAATGAACGGCCTCGGATCCGTATAAAGATAGATTCAGGTGGGCTTTGTCCAAGCTCGTCTGTTACCATTCATCAAATATTATTCCGCCAAACTGTAATACTTATTACTCTTGTATTCCGGTTTGAAGGGACATACTTACTCAATTTCCAAGGTTGATAACACATTGGCGATGTAGGGAATGGTTGATATTTATTACTGAATCAATCATTAGACGATGGGTGCCACATACCATCAAGTAACCCCTTTTCCAGGCTGCCTACATATACCAGAAAAGAAAGAGTAGTTTCTTTATTATCCACGAACCAAGATAGCCTAATTAAATAATTGCAGATTCAAACCCGGTTCAAATTCATCTCATGCTCTTTGATGAGAACGTCGCAAGGTAACGTATGTCATATGTCATGGTAATATTAACAGAATAAACAATTTATACATTTTAACAATATATATGAAATAAAAATCTAACATAAACATTTAAGTATCAACATAAAACTCACAAATAAAAATAAAACAATGTATCCATAATAATCCAAAACAATAACAATAATTATTATATATTACAATGTCTTCCATCGTGATCTCATTCAAATAAACTCAGACGAAGGTGGCGTAACAACAAAAGCGACTACAATTCACGGCAGTAGGAGTAGAGTATTTTTGTAAAAAGGTCAAAACTGCTGTCACTTTAACATCAGACACAGACTGCTTTTTATTCTGAACTAGTTGGTCGCGCGCGAAACTTCGCGTTTATTCAAAAGATTTGTTAGGAATTTTAAAACCTATGACAGGTTTTGTTTTGGTTTAATTACATTGTAAACTGCAAGTCGCTCATCTACATTTGGCGGCAAAATGATGAAACTTTATTTGGATTAAATTTTTACAATGTCAAATAAGATACATTAGTGAAGTTAGAATTAGAGTTTGTCGATATCAATTTAGTTTAATTTTTGTTTGTTTACGTTTTTCATTTTTTTTTTACTTATACAGCCGTAGCTTCACTATAACGCTGAGCGCGTTCTGATTTCCTTTTGTTATATAAACTGAGCATTTACTTACGTGGTATATGGTTACGTGGTATATTTATACCATTCAATTTTTACTTTGGATTTTATTAAAGTCTAACACTGTGTGTGCTCTGCGTGTGTGGTTGTGATGGGCTATAACAAAGTTTATCTAAATAATATATACCGTGGAAAAGTTTAATATAAATCTATACTAATATTATAAATACAAAAGCAACTCTGTCTTTCTGTTGCTCTTTAACACCCATAACACTGAACCGAATACGATGAAATTTTAGTATGAAGCCAGCTTGAATTCCAAGGAGGGACACGTCCACCTTTTTTACCTTATATCTAACGGGCAACCCTACAACAAGGGGGACAACTCGTGAAAATAAATACGCCTGGTTTTTTTTTTTCCTATTAATAATAATTTGTTTTTCCAGCTATCCGAGACACAGACTCAAATCGAATTTGATCCAGCATCCAAACCGCCTCCGCAACCTCCCCAAGATGACGGAACTAGACGAAGATTTGTACTCCATTCGGAGAAAGATCCTTACGATTTCGTTGCCCACAGACAGATCGCGAAACCAACAAAGTTAGTATAATTTCGTATTATTCAATTTAAATTGAAGTATTATTGAAGGAAATAGCCTTGCAAATATAGAACTTATGGTCGTTTATATCATCATGGTATAATTAAATATGTCGGTCTGTCTGTCTTGATATTCAAAATCATCAGCTTTGTATAAAATCTAACATGGAAAGAGATTGTTCAAATTAATCATACAATTTTAATAGAACACGCACAGCTGATGACGCGACTTTGGGTTCCTTAACGTGTAATATACTGCTGTTAGTTTTATGTGTATTGATTTAATAGTTTCTTGGTTAGACAATGCAAGTAAATTGTCTCATTGTTCGTTTATAAAAATGATAAGCTGTCGCTCGCGACTTCGCTCACGTTTCCAAAACGGTTTTCGGGTGTTACGTATAAAAATATAGCCTTCCTAGGAGTTCAAGGTTGCTTTATGCCAAATTTCAACAAATTCGGTTCGGTAGTTTGACCGTGTAAGAGCAACAGACAGACAGACAGAGTTCCTTTCGCATTTATAATATTAGTATAGATTAACATAAGACTTAAATAAGTATATACACAACATTATTAATAATACATGACACAATCTAACATCTGAACAATAACAACCTCCTCCCCCCTCCCTCCTAAAACAAGGACGAAAATTGAAACATGACGTGTCATGACGATAATATTTTTTTATAATATGCATTTTTTCCTGTTCGATAGATATAGTTTTATTCTAATAACAAGTTATCTTGAATCTTTTCCTTATATAAAAGTAAATTAATCCAATAGTTACATCTATGAATTTCGTAAACGAATTCATTCGTTTAATATTTTTGGCATAGATTGACGGACAGGCAACAGATGGTGACTGATCACCAAAGTCCAAAGACATTGGAATCATAACCATTACTTAGATTATTTATCAATACGACACTAACCCTGTGAACTAAGATTTATGTCCTCTGTACCTGTAGTTACACTGGTTCACTCACCCTTCAAATCGGAACACAAGTCTACAAACTGCTTGGTAGAATAACTGATGAGTGAGTCATATCTACCCAGACGGAATTGCACATAGATCTACCACCACAAAAAATAACAGACAACCTACTACAAAATATTTTATTTGTAAAATTTCAAATGCTTATAATACTATGATTAACCAGAATTCATATAATTTGAACTCCAATTTTATTAAAATTGTATGACCTTAGAGCTCTGTAAGTTATCAAATCTATACTTATATTGTAAATCTGGAAGTAACTGTGTCTGCCTGTCTATTGTGTTTTCAAAAAAACTGAACCAAATTTTATGCATCATGTTATGCAGCATACTTGAACTCCGAGGTAGATCAAGGTACTTTTTGCCAAACCCTACCTACTGACTATCAACCCCTAAAACACAAGCGAAGCCTTTAACGACAATTAGTAAAATATGCATATAAAAATTCATAATGTAGGTATTAGGTTTTCCTTAGACTAAGTATATAGTAATTTACATCTGTAATTACTGTACATAATCTTCTACATGCTAATCATGTCTTTACGATTGAACATGAGATTAATAATTTGGAGTATAAACACTATTTTAACATATGGAAAATGAAGTGATGCTTAACGTTTTTAGAACCCGCAATATTTCGGCACTATCCAAGAATAGAATATTTGTAAAAAATATACCAACGGCATTCTTACCCACAAATCCTTGGGATGTCCGTCACCAATCGGAAATCACCAAGGTTCAAAGATTAAAGATTACTTTCTATTTCAGTACATTAGAGTCCACTGGACATTTAATAAAGGGCTGCCTAGGGGGTGGCATACTCGGCATACACGAGGCATACATGAAGTGTGGCATTTGGACATCGTTATTTATCACTATTATATTTGGAGTCTACATCGCGTACTGTGTAAATGTAAGTAAACATTTTTTTTTAAATGCAAATCACTTCAAATTGAAAAAAAAATAGAAAGTTTAATTAAATCCTCGATGGTGATCACCACCGCCCATAGACATTGGCGCCGTGAGAAAAAATTACCATTCCTTACATCGCCAATCAGCCACCAACCTTGGGAATTAAGATCTTGTGCCTGCAGTTACTCTGGCTCACTCACCCGTCGAACAGGAACACAACAATAATGAGTACTGCTGTTTGGCGGCAGAAACTGATGTGCAGAGTGTACCTATCCAGACGGGCTTGCACAAAGCGCTATCACTAAGCGAAAACTGTAAAAAGGCTAGCTTATGTAAGAATTATACAAAACCGAGTCTCCCTTATCTTTATTAGACAAAAAAGTAGCTAAGGTTTTAAGGTTAAAATCACAAAAATCGTTGCCGTTCAACGTTATAAATAAAATTCTAACATGTTTTTCCTTCAAATTTAAAGGGGACCAAACGAAGGGAACTATGTTTACTTTCCAAACAAAAAAGGATTTCCCTAATCTGTTCATGAATGAGTTCTGTAATAACAAATATAGAAACACATACAATCGAATTGTTAAACCCCTTTTTCTAAATCACTTAAAAAATAACCCGGCTGCTCATAGCAGCGCCACTGGGTCCAATTTAATCCATCCACTCAAGCACTCATCTTTATGAGTGAATAACACCAAGTTTCCGACTCCGCAAAGTTAATAAATCCTTCTTGGGGCAAGGTATCCGTTTCAATAATAAAATTCCGCAGTTATTTTCAACTTCGCCTATTCAAAAATTCTTAAAAAATACTTTAATAAAAAAAGCATATTATTCAATACAAGATTATACAGATAATAAAAAGTGTGGACCTAATATTTGTTGACTTCCAGGCAGAATATTAACTTTGTATTTTAAGTGTTGAAAAAGAGGAACTACTGTGTTGCTTGCCGGTTCTTCTTGGCAGAATCTACATTCCGAACCGGTGGTAGCTCCACTTAATATCGTTTGTAAAATGACGATTCAAAGTGCTTGTAAAAGCCTACTTGAATAAAGGATATTTTGATTTTGATATATATAAAAGTAATGAGATACTAGCATTATGCAATACAAAATTTCCGGGAGATGATAAAAATTTAGTTTTCCCCTCATCCTCAACCGAAGCTTCGTATTACCACATATTTAAATCGAGCTAACGTTAACTTGTCAATGTAACATACGCGGAAATGTTTGAATTACATTAAAAAAAAAGGATTTATTTTAATTTATTAAATCCTCCTTGGTGGTCGATATTTAAATTTCGACTATCGTTCCAAGAATGAACTATGAAATTACTTTTGTTTAAGTTAAATTACAAAGATTCAATATCAGTGTTATTTTATGGAGTTATTTTTTCCTATAAAAGCAACTTTTAGAACGCGTGTAATATGTTGCGATATTAGCTAAAAATATTATAAATGCTATGAGATATTCTCATACGAATCGTTTAAACACTTCAAGACACTTATTTAGTTATCATACTAGAAGAGAGATAATAACAAATTAATTGTAGATGTTTATCAAACGAACGTAAATATGTTTGTTTAATTAACGTCAATCGATAGTAACATTTCCTTTTTTTAAATTTAATTTTTTTTAATTTTAAATGAATTGTTCATTCACAGAATTAAAAATCTCTTTTAGGAAGAGTGATACGATTAATCTTGGATTTTATATGTAAATTAGTAGTTTATAGTTTAGCTTCAGCTCGATGGTGAAGGAAAACATTTCGGCTAATAACGAAAACTCGAGATTTTTTTGAAACAAAGTCCTTTTACTCGGCTTACAGTAAACTGGCAGAAATTCTCACGTAAGGGAAAAGCGTTTACACAATACAGAATGTATAGCGAAAACACCTTCGTTCCAGCCGGGTATCAGAAGTCACCAATCATTATTCATATAAACATATATGGTATTTTTTCTCGTCCTTTCGATAGGGCCGTCTCGGAACTTACATATCCCTGCTAACCTGCCACAACGACTTATACCCCGCGGACAGCGATTAACTATGATAATTTTAATCTTTTTTGCTTTTCTAGCTACTCGTAAAGTCAGCTCAGACGTTATACAAAAGGCTACATCTACCACAGATGTCGTATCCAGATCTCGCAGAAGCTTCCCTAGAAGTTGGTCCCTTTCCTAGTTTGAAAAAGTACAGCAAATGGTTCAGGTAAATCGTGTTATAACTAACTTGAACTAACTAGCTGTTATTTTGTGTATATAACAGAGAGTTTACAGTCAGAGTAAGAAAACCTTCGTCAGTTTTCAAATTCATTCCTTTAACAAGTCGTAAACCCTTAGTACCTTTTGAATCTAAAGCACTAAACAGACAACTGCATATAAAATTAAACTAACATAGTATGATAACTTGGTTCAAAACAGTGTAACATCTTAAGACTACGTCTAGTGTCATATCAACATAAAAACTTTTTTATGGGCTAATTAGTCATTACAAGATTTAAATTAGATACGATATCTTCTACTGAATTGTCAAAACATGTCAGTGTCATATATTTTCTTGCAATATCTTGCAATCTTAGAATAAAAACGCTTGTAATATTATTCGGCCGTTATTTTAAGTGACGGTTAATGTAATGACGTGACGTGTGATGAGTGGTTCCATCGGCACCGGGAAGTGGTGGTGATTCCTTGGCCTGCAAAAGCGGCGGATATACCCTATCGAAAATCTATGTAAATATATGGGGTTTGATGGTGCAGCGGTGGATAAATAATAACGATAGAACCAAAGCAGCTGTCGCAGAACAGTACAGTACATTAAAAGTATCCAATATGTTATTCCAGTACATATTCTATCTGTGTGCAAAATTTTATCCAAATCCGTTTAGTAAATTTTATGTGTAAAGAGTAACAAACATCCATTCATACCTCAGAGAAATCAGCCAGATCCATACAAACAACCTTTGTAATATTAGTAGGAAGTAGGATTACTACTATGCACTCTCTTTTATAAGAGACAAGATGTCCTAATCTCCGATGTTACACGAGCATTCACGAGGGACTATGAGGTTTCGTGAAAAGTTGGTAATTATCATACCGATTGACGGCATCTTATTATTATTATTATAGATTTTAAACGCTATTGTACTCTTTGCTAGATGCGACTTATAATGACATTGCGACGCAATATGATATACACCATCGGTAAAGCAGGATATCGCTCATACTGAGCACACGAAAATAAATCTTAAGGTGACGAAGCTTTTTTAACCCCGACTGTACTAACTAAAATCAATGGCTAGAAAATATAAAATAAATACTCATTAACACTATTGTTTCTAATCTTTGTTTATTCATTTCAATTATAAATGCAAATATTACAATTATTATGAATTAATTGAATATAAAACGTAGATAATATTAGATACTTAATTATTTAGAAATATCTCAATTGTAAATTATTATCTTCATTGAAATATTGAAATTGAATAATAATTTTGAAACATTACGTGATGGCTCCGTTTTAGTCGAATAAATATTTAATGTATTTTGTTAACGCAGATACGCAGTTGATTTAACGATATGCATTGACCTCTTCGGCGCTTGCTGCGTATACCAGATAATAATAGCGAAGACCATCAAAGAGGTCGTGGAAAGTACAACAGACGTGCCCGTGGGCGACCAAAACACATTGAGACTCTACATACTGACTCTACTCATTCCGGTTCTACTTCTCTGTATGATAACAACGCTGAAGTATTTAGCGCCATTTTCTCTATTGGCGGATGCGTTTATAGGTAAATATATAGTTTCACATTTAGTAATCACATGTATCTTTTAATTATGTTACAAAGTATCATTGATCTCTATATCTCGAGAACGAGCAATAGAAAGGAGGTCCTCTAATTATCTCTTAACTGAAACTGGAACACAACTGTCCATTATACCTTTTTATTTTTTTTTCTGGATTTGTGTATTGCTGTTGGCCCTACTGGCCTTTACAGCGTCACCGAACGTTGGGGCGAGTGCTAAGACTCTGCCTTAAGGTGAACCCTTTTGGGCTCGAGAGTGACATTCGTCCTGAGGGTGTCTCCTATGAGATCGCACCTCGGCTCAGAACGTAGTCGGTGGGGACCTCCATTATACCAACACAAAGCCCTTTTTATACCGTAATAACCGCCGCAGCTTCACCTGTGTGGGACTATTAAGTAGATATTAGGCACTCTTTGTCCTATTCTGTATCTGTGACGTTTATGTACAATTTCATGAAAATCGGTTGAATACTTAAGGTGTTAAAAAATTATAAACTCACGTTCGTATGTATGTATAATATTCGTTCAGATATGATTAATATATCAATATTATGTATACATCTATGAACGCTTTACGTTGAGTTTAATTTACATAAAACTAGATGAATTGTCATAGCAAACCACCACAAAATTTTAAAAGAAAAAAATTGTCTGAAAATTGACAAAAAATAATTCTATCATAATTGATTTTCCAGTGGCCTGTGTTGTCGCTACCGTTGTTTATGGCTACCAAAAAGCACCACCATTGTCTTCTGTACCAGCGTGGAAGGATGCGATTGGATTCTTTGAATTCTGCGGCATCGTTATATTTAGTATGGAGGGCGTTGGAGTTTCTCTACCAATTGAGAATAACATGAAGGACCCAACAAAGTTTCCTTTAATATTATGTTCTGGTATGTGTTATCTAGTTCTTATAATTTTAAAAGAAAATATACCTATAAATAAAACTCGGGTATTTTAACACTTCTACGGAGCTAATTTCAACACATTGGTTCACTGCTAGATGGATAGCACCCAAGTATTTGATGTGGTGCAGCAGATTACTTCTCAAATGATTCCATTAAAATGCAGTACTGTTTTACCAGATCGATTCCAAAAAACACCAATTTCGATCAAGTCTCGATTAAATTATTTGCATATTGAAATGTAGTTATGATGTTTAGATGATTCATAGGTCGTGCTAATAAAGTTTTGTTTGTACATATTGCTATATTCGAGTGTTATATCAAGCACGAGGAACATATCAATTTATATCACTGAACAATATAAGCATTAGCCGGCACACCTTAGCAAAATTTCGTCTGTAACTAGCTGAACTGTATCTACATATAATTTATCTTGTTGCAGGAATGGTCGTAGTTGTTTCTTTTCTAATGTTAGTAGGTTTCTTTGGATATTGGGGTTTTGGAGAAAATTCAATATCACCCGTAACATTAAACTTTCCCACTACAACGTAAGTAATTTTTTTTATATGACATAAACTAAACATTTGGTGAGCAATTTCCTGATCAATACAGGACATGAGTTATTCTCCACTAAAATTACCAACTGTATAGGAGATATTGTTCTGATAAGATATTCTCTCATAGTCTGATGACGATCGCTTAATCAGAGATAAGAGAGCCTTAAAAACACCGCCAGCTTCCTGTTTCCATAAGATTAAAATTTAAATGAACATGAAATAAAATGGCACTTTATTAGCTAGTTTTAAGAGTGGTTTCGCTGGAAAACGCTCTTATGTGAATATGGGACTCGCCGGTACTTATAACGCCTGGTTCGCCACAGCACAACGGGGTACCCAATAGACAGTGGTACCCACTCCTGACTCCATCTCTTAGAGGTGCATCAGGAGGTCGCTTGTGCATGCTACTGTTATGCTTCCTGTACCTAGGATGAATAACTTATTTAATGAGTCTACTGCTTCAAAAGCTAATATGTGACACTGAACTTATTTTAATCACAAGTCCTATAGAATTGAAATTTCATTAATGTTGTCAAATTTTACTCCAATGAAGGAACGTCAAAAATAAGCGCGCGAAGCTGCGGCTATAAGCTAGTTCTAAATAAAACATCCCACAATACACACAGCTAAGTTATATTGTATTCGATTTTCCTCAGATTTCCAACTATCCTCAAATGTTTGATGGGCGTGATGATTTTCATAACGTTCGCTCTGAACTTCTGGGCACCTTTCAACCTGGTCTGGTTCTACATGTCCAAGAAACACGATCCAAGTAGACACTGGTTATGGGAGAGAATTTACAGAGCCACGTTCGTTGTAGTGATAACAGCTATTGCGATTGCCTTCCCCAATATTGGGAATCTAATGGGTTTGGTAAGTTTATTATATAATTTATAACGGTTAATATTAGTAATGGCAACACTGCTATACAAATTATTGAAATTTGTTTCAAAGACAAAATCTTCATTCAAAATTTTAGCATTGCATCTTCCTTTAAAATTGTAATATGAATCTCAGTAAACATTGAATGGTTGTTTTTTAATAAAAATATTGCCCAAGGCCTGTAATTGTATCTCTTAAATTCAATTTCATATGGATTAATAAGTCGACTTGTTCCAACATGCTAATATTCGTCATAAAATATTATAAATGCAAAAGTGACACGCTTTCACAATTAAAGTACTGAAGCGAATTTGATGCAATTCATATTGAATGAAACAAGCTTGAGCCCCAAGGAAGGACATGGACTTTTATACACCTAAAACTGTATTAATATTTACATTGTATGAAGATTTCTACATATTCCGATCACTAGTAACATTATAGCAGAAGGTATAAATTTTAACAATTCATTGATTTATTGTTGTTTCAGTTGGGTGCATTTTGTTTATCAAATATGGGATTCATATTCCCTGCTTTGATAGATTTGCTCGTAATATGGGAGAGTCCTGGTCTAGGAAAATGGAAATGGCGTCTGTGGGTTAATGTTCTTGTTATTTTGTTGGGGATATTATTATTTGTAGCTGGAACTTATTCTAATGTTAAAGGTTTAATAGTCAATTTGTAAATAAATATAGTATTTATATATTTTTTTTATTTCTGAATTGGCTGAATAATTCATGCCTGTGGTTGAAACGTCGCCGTTTAGTAAAGTGGCGGGGCGTTTCATTAAATGTACAATTTTACCAATTAGCTGCGACATATACACAAGCCGAACGTCTTTGCTAGTAAAACGTATATAATATACAGGACCGGATCTAGTCAAGACAAAGTCAAAAATAGACGATAATGCGACATAATCCATAACTTTATTAAATTAAACAGATCGTATGGTTTGCAGCCCTGCGAGTCCTGCAATTAATTAAACCAAACAAACAAGTCTACGTTCAGATATGTCTTAAGTGGCCCCTAAACTTATATTAAATAAATACTTGATTCGTGAATTAATAACAAATTCATGCACCAACTATTTTATAAATTGAAGTTATTTATTATCTATAAACTAAACATCATTAATAATAAAAATCATTAAATTGTTATTTTAATATAATTTTAACAAACAAACCTCCAGTTGTTACGAATTTAAAGGTTTTAATAAATTAAAAAAACAAATACTTTATGCAGTTAATAATAAAATATAATTAATTTTCAAATAAATTCGTCTGAAGAATGGAATGAAATAATATAACACATTTACAAATAAATAATTTATTTCAAAACAAACGTTGATTATTATCTCTCGTGTATTATGACAAATAGAACTCTATTACAATAGAAGTAAATCACTATTTACATTGATCATACACAATTAAATCAAGGCCCCACACTTTCTCGCTCTAACATGTCTGTCTCTCTCACACGAAGGGCGCAAGGGATGCAAGGAAAACTGACATAAGTCAGCTCTGCCTCATTGTAAGTTCCAATGTTTTCGGTTTAACTGATATTATATCTTGTAACACGCATACACTGAATGAATTTCTACTCAGATAAAAGTATGTTTTAGTTTATATTGAACGTACAATCTCACAATTATTTTAAAGGTAACGTCTACACATGACCTTGACCTGTTTATATAGAGGATGTATTAAAGTTGAAGCGCTTATTCACTCCACACAACACCCAAACATACATTTCTTTAATCACTCCATTAGTATAAAAAATTATCCAATGATATAGTTTACAATCGTTCTAAATTCAAAATTTATTACTAGAACTAGAATAAATAACTACATTGTTTTAGAATAATTAGGACACTCCGTATCACTGTTCCATAATTTAGTGAAATATACACAAAAACAATACAAATATCGACTAAAATAAATTTCATTGTTACTAAAATTTATTTCAACTTATTCAATAATAAAATAAAACGATTATAAGTAGTTAGAACTTATTTACATTTCTTAAAAAATGAAAAAACCATTTATACTCTGTATAACATTTTGATAAACCACAAAGAACATAGATTAAAAAAATTCTGAAAAATGAACACTGAAAATAATGGTAGATGATAAAATTATAACTAATTATAAATATATGTTCTACTTGTTTTCTCTTATAGCTTCTCCTGTTCAATTTATTACCAGAATAAACGTCACTTATTGGCCAATATCACCAATGAACCAACACGTTGGTAGTAATTTTGACATTGGTTGCGACGAAACGTGGTCTTATTATTTTATCAATGAATCCAGTCATCGTAGCGTTATACATACCCAGTTTATAAATGATCAATACATTTTATTGCAAGTGATTAAAACTATTTTTTATTTCTAAGACAAATCTTTGAAACAATTGAAAATCAACAAAATATAATAAATTTTTTTTTCGTCTCAATGTAATTTGTGACTAGCACAATTGTAACTATTTTTTTGAGTATTGTCAATTATTGCAACTAGTTAAGGCATCACACGTAACAAATAATTTGTCTAATGTTCTATCAAGGATAATATCTTTAGTCTGAATAGATGTATTTAATTATACATATTTACACATATAATTGAAAATGCTTCTTACACACTTTTAACGATTCTTTTTTGGTTTAATAAGGGTATATGAGCTGCTACCCGGTTCGCTTGGCAATTAATAAAAAAGATGGAGGAATATCAACGAAATTCCAAAAATTAATAATGTATAACCACATATGGACGACTTCGCGTCAATTTATCAGTCTCATACCGATACGTAGAAAGGAAAACAGAATTATATATGTATATAGATTAAAAAATCAAAATAAAAACAAAATGAATATATAATAATTATAATTAGTATACATAATTTGTTTTTAAACGAATGCTGTAATTACTAAAAAAAAATGGAATCACAATCGCAATGTGGATAAAAAATTAAATACATAAACGTAAGACACGGACGGAACGTAAGCAAAGGGGTGTCAAGATGTATGGGGGGGGGGGGGTAATATAATGATAAAAAAGAACTAAAAGACGATATTTGTACACAATAAAACTATTTACTTTTGGTATATTATGTAATAAATAAAACATATTATGTATATGATTGTGTGTTATGATACAGTTATAAGAGTGTGGTTTGATCCCAATCAGTTGATAAAAAAATCTCCAATGTGCGCCATTAAAATAAACTTCTTATTTATAAAACAAAACTCCAACTCATCTTATTACTCGTAACGTACAAATCTTCTATACAATGTATAGAATAATTATATTTACATTCTATACAATTATACGTTTAGAAAATCGTTTATTATAAATAAATTAATACACGAAACACAGCCGAAATATTTATTCAATTTACATTATAATTTTAAAACTAGTGGCTTAATATCGTGTCACATATTAAAGTAGACTAAATGATTAATCTATAATTTCTATTACATCTAACCATTTAACGGGAAGACTTGAGTCCCGTATGTGCCCCTTTAAATTGAAAGTGCCCCATTGTGTTACCACATGCACATGTTCGATTGGAAATGTAGTTTCAATTGTATCCATTTTTTTTCTCACCTGAATTTTAGCCATTCAAACTTAAATGGTTAATTTATTATTTAAAAAAAAATCTTGGATCAAAGGTATCTATAGCAATGAGGATACATTATTTTTGTAATGTCTAACTGAAAAATCTACTAAACCAATATACGTAAAACTTATACTAGAAGATGCAACACGTTTCGGAGAAGGATTTAATACATTTGTTTGTCATAAAAGTATCTTCGCATTTACGCCCGTTTTAAGTTTAGCCTTTAGATGAGACGAATGACAATTCCATGTAATTATATAAGAATAAAATTATTAGTCCAAAACTCTATAAAACCACACACGTATCTATAAAACAAATGATTTGTGACTATATTTTCATAATAGACATCGTTTCAATTTACGTAATGACTGTAAGAAATTAGTCTTGAACATTTTTAAAGTATTAATTTTATAGATTTTTAATACAGTCCGAGAACAATCAACTAATTGGACTGAACTTATCGTGTATGAAGTAAATACTCCTAAAAGCTCACAAGGGATAGTTCATAACATCAGTGTATTTGGTTATATGTGATAAACGCTATCCCAAATGGTACGTATTATTTGGATAAGATTTTCGCCCGATCAAATACCGTAAGTGTCCGTCAATTATATATAAATCGTGAGGATATAGGACATTTTACAATAACAGAATTATGATTTTAAAAAAACCAATAAAGAACCAACAACTACATTTATATAATATATTTAAATTTACAGGCAAAGACAAGATTTTAGTTTTATTTGGAAGCCATTGACGGGATATAGTATCAGCTTTGATTATTTATATGCCTAGATAGATTGTCAGAGTAGAGAAGGCGCCAAAAAAACAGTGACCAACAGTCGGGTAAGGATACGCACACTAGTAAAATAGTATTAAGTTTGTTAAGTATCAACCGTATCTGTCACGCACACCAATATAACAAATTTGACTCCTTTGTTTTAGTACTTTTTTATTGCGAAACTCATATCCAGCTACATAAATAACCAATCACCAAGAGAAAAACAATAAAATATTCTAATTATGAAATATTAACCGTTCTGTTCCTCTTCCAAATTCAAACTCGGCCCCGTATCCAATATGGCTTCCGCGCTCGGTATCACGATGACGTCCCGCACGTTATTAGCGCAGGCTATGTCGCAGACCCCACTCTTGTTGTGACCGCACGTATCGCACGAAACATCCACATCTTCGATTTCAACGCTGACCTTCCTCTCCATATACTTAGCTATATCGATTTCATTTTTAGGAAAATCGTAACTCTTCCTACTTGAATTCGAACAGAAGTCCGTTATTTCCGAACATATCCTCTTGACGTTCTCGTCGAGACACGTCGTACACGTAACTTCGTCGTCGTTATTACTCGATATTCTCACCAACTTCTCGTCCACCGTGTCGTCGTCGCCCAGTGTGAACTGCACTTTATTTTCTGTCAACTGTACCGTTAATTTAGCTATTTCTGAGTCGGAATTGTGTGGTTTCAGACTTTGAGAACATTCTGATTTCGTTAATTTCATATTGTATATGTTCGATTCGCTTCCCATTATCGACATAGTCGAATCGTTTAGCGATAAATCCTGTAAAATCATACGTCAAATTTTATGTACCAATCAAAAACTCAAATGTTAATTTAAAATCTCGTAACGATTTCACATATGACAACATTAGATGATACACTACCTACACACCTGATAGTGTTGCCACTCTTATAAATATTTTTCAAAAAAAACTATGTGAAATATATAATTAATATAATTATTCTTAAAAAATAAATGTGATTGCCAATTTTATAATTTTCTTTTATGAGTGTATTTGATAGTTATTTATTTATGGAAATATAAGTTGTGCTTATTATTATTAAAAACACCAACTCACCTGATCTTCGTGATAACTTCCAACGCTTCTAGAATGCTTATGTCTCTTGACGTTCACCGTCTTCTGTGGTGTGTGACTATCGACAGATTCCTGTTATTATTAAAATTACATTAATCTCTTATTTTTTCATAATAATGTATTTACTTTAATCATTGACTAATTTATAATGTAAAATAATAAACAGCTTTAATAATACCAACTAACTAATGTGGCCCAAAAGTTTTTGCCTACCCGAACCATGTTTTTCAGTTGTATTCGGTTCCCGTGGAACCCTAATTCTTTTATGAAGTATGAAAGTACCCTAAATTGCTCCCAACAATAACTATCAGTGAAAATCTTGTCAAAATCGGTTCAACCGTTTCGTAGATTAACCGGTACAAACAGACAGGCAGACGAAACAACGATTGCGTTTTGTTCGAGTGTCATGTATTCATAGACAATAACATTACTACAATTTTATTTATTGATATAATTGTACAAAGTCAACGATGGTGATTATATCTTCCCGACCGATTTCGGACCCGGTGACCAATCAGAAGGAAGAATAGCGAACTGCGCTGAACATACTATGGCACATAAGTGTGTGCTCAAACACAGCCACACCCCCTATTCCCTGACTCTCGTAATCCGATTGGACGGCAGTTCCGACACGAAGGAAATGAGTTCAGGCGCAGGACCAACGGCTTTACGTGCGCACCGAGGCACGGGAGCGTACACACTTGCAACTTCTGAACTCCGAAAACCAAAGCTCAAATTAATCTAATTTACTTACTCGACATTTTATTCAATAGGTAATTAACGAAATCTAATCGTTATTTTTATCGTTATAAAGTTTAAATTAGCTTATTTAAATAATGCACTTAATTGCATGAGATATACCTTAAATCTATTGAATTGCCTATATTTCCTCTCAGATGGCACCAGACTTCGTAGTGACTGCGTCCTTGGACAGAGACTGTCAGCTAGCCAGCGATATGTACCGAATAACTTCGATGTATCCGTTCTGTAAAAAGTAACTTTTTAAAAAACGAGAGGTGACGTGTAGCACCTGGTCGGAACGAAGTTGCTTCCTCTCTTCCTCATTTATTAACAGGAACAATGAAATAAATTAACAACCTTTACATTACATTACATTAACAGCCTGTAAATTTCCCACTACTGGGCTAAGGCCGCCTCTCCCTTTGAGGAGAAGGATTGAAGCACATTCCATCACGCTGCTCCAATGCGGGTTAGTGGATACACATGTGGCAGAATTTCGTTGAATTTAGACACATGCAGGTTTCCTTACGATGTTTTCCTTCACCGCCGAGCACGAGATGAATTATAAACACAAACTAAGCACATGAAAATTCAGTGTGAACCCGAAATCATCGGTTAAGATGCACGCGTTCTAACCACTGGACCATCTCGGCTAACAACGTTTAAGAATAATTAAATGACAAAAAATATGAAATAAATGTAACGAATGACATTACTAGGTGGTAGGGCTTCGTGCAAACTCGTCTGGGTACCTACCACCGAGTAGTCAAATTATCTACCGGCAAACAGCTATACTTAGTATTTTTGCGTTCCGGTTTAAAAGGTGAGCGAGCCAGTGCAAGTACTCGGACAAAGGACATAACATCTTAGCTCAAAAGTTGTAAGCAATTATTAATATTTCTTACAGCGCCAATGTCTATGGGCGGTGGTGACCGCTTACCATCAGTGGCTCGTTTGCCCGTCCGCCTACATAACATAAGAATAACAAGTCTCGCTAAAAAGGCCGCAGAACATTCTATGAATATAATAAAATCGAATACTATTTCCAATGATGTAAACTAATTCAAACATGGATC
This sequence comes from Vanessa tameamea, assembly GCF_037043105.1. Lineage (NCBI taxonomy): Eukaryota > Metazoa > Arthropoda > Insecta > Lepidoptera > Nymphalidae > Vanessa > Vanessa tameamea. The sequence continues at coordinate 4,939,391 of NC_087335.1, forward strand.
CTTAACACGAACTGGATGAATAAATATCTATATTTCCAACACCTATTGAATATTATATGATATTCACTGTGTAGTTTCGGAAAAAAAACGACGTTTTGAACGTTGACGAATACGTTAACGAAAATTTGGAAGTAAAATTAATTTGGATATAATTGATCAGTGATATTATAAATAAAGACACAGTAACCAAGAATTGTTATTGTTTGACAATATAGTTGAGCTTTCAGCATATAAATCTATGGTTTTTTTTTTTCTTTATTTGAGTATTGAGGACCAATTTTTTTTCAAATAAATATAAGTCAGATAAACTTACAGGTTACTCGGCGTGGTCAACAAACGCTGTAAGTTAGACAGCGTCGGCCTCATGTCGTGCACCGTCAACCCGCGACCCCAGAGCAGCTGGGCAATGCATTTGTTCAGGAGAAACATCGCGTAACGAAACAGAGTTATATCACCGCCCCTTGCGAACAATGGTATACTGGAAAGGGTTCAATATTATTTCAATTTAAAATCAGCCTGTATATTATTTACTTGTAAAGAAAACATGCTGTATAATGTATTAATATGTGTGTCATAACAAATCAGTATAGTGATTGTTCAATTTAGTTAGAGTTGGTAAAATATTAAGCCTATTTCTTGGAAACATTAGGTTTTTAAGCAATTTCGACATACGATTCGATTTGGTACTAGACGTGAACCCGTTGGTATATCCCTTTGGATAACCGCTGTAATAGCTGTCTTTAGCCACAAGCAGAAGCCTAAATTGAGACCCCCATATTTCTTTAACTTTTAAAAATAACGAGAATCTATCCAAAATCAAAACATTTTTAATTCAAGAAGGCCCATAAAAGCACACTTGAATCGTCATGTTACAGGGTCGATTTGTATGTAAAGGTGCTTCACTGTACTGTACTTATACGGTATTTTCATCTTAAGTCTCACCCTCCTAGGAGATGAATTACGAAAAATCTCTTAGCGCTCATCTAGGTGTCATAAAGAATTCCTGTGCAAAATTTCAAACTGTTAGACCCATGATTTTGGCTGTCTAAGCAGTTATGTGCCCATAAAATCATATCGGTATCTAATTCCTTCAACGCTGAACACGAAATAAATTATAAACACAAATTAGGCAGATAAAAATTCAATGGAGCTTGGATTAGGATTTAGGGGCCGTCGCGGCTGACCTTTGCTTAAGTAATAAAAAAAGTTAAAACAAAATACTTACTTTGGATCCGGTAAATCCGGTGTGATGTCTAATATCTTACTCGCTGAACCGAGTAACGTGATCTTGTAGCGTAGAGGTTGATTCAATATGGCCGCTGTTAGTGATGTCGCTTGAGCTACAAAACCGGCTGCGACAGAATCTGTGACCGGATTCGAAGCTCGAGGGTTCTCATCACCACATATCGGTAGTGGCACGTCACATATCGACCAATTTGTTGCGTCTTGCTGTAAAAATAAAAAATAAAATTGTCTGTAAAGTCGATTTACGGGCGATAATTTTGCGATGAAATACGTTTAATATTCGATTTAACCGAAAATCGATTCAAATGCCAAACGTTCGGTGTAAGAAAAAAGTAAAATAAAACACCTAAATTAATGGATTTCATTATATGTATCATAACTGTAAACTAAAACTAGGCCTTTATATACTTATCCTTCTTTTTCTTCATATATTCAACTTACTATGTGATCTCGAAAAATAAATTACTTGCCCAGACTAAACAACAGATCAGCTGTTACGAGTTTGTATGGAGAAGCGAAATTTAATAAAAAATAAGAAAAATATTTAATTTTTAAACACACTGTAACTTAAGATTTACTTGTACTTCAAAACCGGCAAAAGTTCGGCTGATTTTTTTATTTTCACCTAATGGTCATTCGGCCCATCTCTAGTGATAACGTACTGCTCGGAGTGGAAAAGAGATAGATGCATAGAGATGCGTCACAAGCCGAACGCTTAGGCCGATCGTGCCTCTCTATCGCTCGATCCGCGCTCTCGCTCGCACGCCCGGCTCAGGCGGAACGTGACAATGAGTCATGCTTTTCCGTGCGTGCAGCCGCCGTTCATCGATTTATAAGACGTTATCACGTCATAACATGCACTTTATATAAGTAGGTCCGACTTCGCCCTCGATATAAAGTTTCTTTTTCTCGCTGGAAAAATGCATCATGCGTTTCCCCCGCCTGAAGTGTGACGGTATGTGGGACTCGCCGGTGCCCAGGACGCCTAATGCGCCTTCGTACACCGGAATACCCGCAAAAAAGCAGCGGTACCCTCTCCGTCTCTTGGGGGGGGAGGGCACCACGGGTTCGCTTTCGCATGTTACTGTGGCACCATGGAATAATGTTGTTTACATTTTTAGAATACATACAAACAAATCTCAATCATTTATAATATTATTTATTCATCAAAACCGTATAGGTAAAATATAGATTAGACATTTATCTTTTAATTCTAACTAACTAGCTCTTATTGCTCTATAATTACACAATTAAACAACACCATCATTTTTTAAGATATGTTTCGTGAGTGAAGAAAATATCTTCATAACAAATCAAACGTAAAATATGTTAGGCTAGTATCGCCCGCGACTTTAGCTGAATAGTTAAGACGTTAAATCATAACAAACAAACTCGATTTCGCATTTATAATTTTATTATGATGCAAAATTTAAAATTAAATCTAGATGACCTGCTTGAATAAATTGTATCTAAATATAGTTTTTATCGTCTCTATATTGTATAGGTTATCCAGTTCGAACTTGTCGTAACTAGAATAACCGGATTGAAGTTGTTCTAATGTGAACAACTCACTAGAAAGCTTGACATAAAAATAAACACCAATAAAATATTCGAATATGTATAATCTAAAGACTGCATATTTAGTGAGGCGCGGCAAAAATAATTGAAATGAATTACTAAATATAAAACATAAGTTTATCTCGCCGTCTGTAACAGATAAACTCAAAAACTACCAAACAGATATTTATAAGGTTTTCACTAATGGACGGAGTGATTCATAAGAAAGGGTTGTGTAAGTTGTCTGAAACGTAATGATGATATTTCAAGTTGTCGGCAAAATTATGCCGACCAATAGAAATGTTTATCATGATATAAAGGTTTTATGACATGTGCACTGTGCAGCCTGTACATTTCTCACTGGTAGGCTAAGGCCTCCTCTCCCTTCGAGGAGAAGGTTAGGAGTTTGGTGTTGGTGACAAATTCAAGTTTTCTCACGATGTTCTCCTTCATCGCCGAGCACGAGATGAATTATAAACTCAAACTAAGCACGTGAAAATTCAGTGGTTCTTGCCTGGGATTGAACCCGCAATCATCGGTTAAGATGTACGCGTTCTAACGACTGGGCCATCTCGGCTCTTAAATATAGCTAGTGCATAATAACAGAAAGATACACCCTAACAAATCTTTAGAGATCTGTGAATTAAAAACTATATAAGCTATTGTTACAAATATTTTGTAATGTGTGACTTATAACACTGATTTTTTTATACTGTAAAGCAGAACACCGATACACAATAAAGTAAAGCAATTATCAGTAACTTTCCCACTATTGGGCTAAGATCTCCAAGCCATTTCAAGGTTTGAAACTTACTCCACCACGCTGCTCAATGGGGGTTTGTGGCACACGAGGCAGAATCTCATCCACCATGCAGATTTCCTCACGATGTTTGCCTTCACCGCTAACAACGATATGAACTATGAACACAAATCAGGCTCAAAGCAAAGTACCAACGCTTAAGATTCAATACACAGTATTGAAGTACATAAGAAAAAAAAATGTTGAGTTCGTTGTCTGGACAAAAATAATTGCTTGCATATATTAATAATACTAGCCGTGATTACATTACGACTTTATTACGATAAAACAATAACCGCAACGGTTTTAATATATTCTTAATACGTTTTAGAATTGTAACACTTCTTCAGGCATTGTTGACCTTTCGTCTCGGTAGCACGCGAAAGTGACCCCGCGGCACCCGCCGAAAAGTTGGAGAGGGTACTGCTGGTTTTTAGTGGGTATTCCGGTGTATACCTCCTCCCCCTCACTTCACGTTTCATCCGCCTGATCGATTCCGATCAAGTCTGTATTTACAAGGGAGACAAACAAAGTGCACTGTATATTCATTTTCTTTTAAAATCCGACTTGACCGGAGAGTTACAAACGTAGACCAACAATAAGTGCTTTCCGAAGCACGGAAGTGTAAACATTGTCAAACTTACAAACTCCGAAATACTAAAGAGAATAACTTGTATTAGACCGTCCTGGGGATGGAATCCAGGAGCCATGGATCTGCAGCAGCAAAAAGCGTAATTAACTTATCCTCACCTGATCTATATAGAAGATTCTAGACAGTTGCATCAGTAAATCACTTCTGTAGCTCGCTAAAGCTGCGTGAGATCTCGCTGCAAGCTCCCTTAGTGCATAACACGACTCTCTTGTCTCTTTCAACGCTTCAGTACGACGAGAAAGCGTGTGATAATTTTGCATCAATTCTGAACCTGGGAATGAAAAAGGACTTAATAACGAATTGGAAAAAAAAATAAGTTTGAGAAAGCCATTTATCATCACGAGGTTAATATGCCATTTAACATTTATCAATAAACAACAATAATCTTTTTATTTATGTAATTAATAAAAATCCGGCTCGAAGGACTAAACCTTACCGACATCTTGATTCTCTTCAAACAACTTCGCATGTCTCTCTTTCAATCGTCTAATATTTGCTAATTTGCTATCTCTCTCATCCGAAAGTATAAGTCTTTTGAAATGTAATATTTCTAATTGTTTCGTAAGTCTAACGTGTTCTGCTCTTTGATATGGAGAAGGCTTAGACTGAAAATAAAAATTAAATGTTTAATTAATATACTAAGATTTTTAATGAATAGCTAAATAATCTTTCTAAAATATAATCAAATACTTGAATATATTTTTATAGTGACTGTTTTTTTTTCAAAATGAATATAATAAAAAATTTTGTATTTTTTTTTTGTTGATTTTTTTTTGGGTTTTCTTAATTCTTATATTAGTCATCTCACGCATACTTAGACATGTCGTAATTCGAATGTCACTCATACTAATCAGAGGTGAGTGGATAGATCTATACCAAGCGGATGATACACGAAAATATTAAATTTGCCTTTGCCGCAAACAACCCGATTACATTAAGAGGACAATTATATTTTAAGGATACTTATAAAACATTTAAAATTACCTTATAGGACAAAAGATCGTTTAATTTTAACGTCAATCGCGGACCGTTTGATACTGGTGTTTTTTCTTCTTTTATTTTACCATTTTTAACGGTCAAATCACTTTGAGAAGAGGATTTTTCCTTTAAACCTTCACTTTCGTCAGGCGAAAACAAATTCCTCTGAGACCTACTTTTACCCTTAAGTTTTAATTCAAAATCCGATGTCCAAGTCTCACTTAAAGCTGATTTCTTATATATCCGTTCCTTTATTTCCTGGACCGCTTCTTGTCGCTTCTTTATAGAATACTGAAGCAAATGAAGATTTTGCAATTTCGTTGCATTGTAACTTGGCCTAATTTCCGATTTGAGGAAACTCAGCGCCAGATACCTATATTTTGGCACTCCATCAGATTCATTGCGTAAGTCGTAACTTTCAGCCGTTTCGCTCAAGTCTACTTTACTCGACAGCTCCTCTTGGGAAGCTGATTTATCACAGTTAAGATCACTGTTTGTAAATTCTCTAACATCTATGTTATCAGGAGAATGTTCATATATATGGTTGGGATCTACATTTTTCCTTTCAGTACTTTTTTCCCTTTTACTCTCTCTATGATTTAAAGACATATTCAAACTTGACGAAGATCTTAGAGTAGGAAAATTTTGTTTAAAACCTCTTTCGACTGGACTGTGACTTTTCGAATATTCTTTATCGGATATCTTTGAAAATTTACCCGGAGAAAGCGATCTAGATTCATTTATAATTTTGTGACTTTGTAAAACTTTTGATTCCAAAGTAATCTTCGATACATTCGTCTTGGTCGATGAGTCCGACGAGAGAGACCCTTGTTCTAATTCATTTTCGGGCGGTATTACGTCCAATTTCAAACTTTTATACGAACAAAAGTATCCACCGTGCATTTGGAATACCAGAGTGTTGCTTTTGAAGCAATCCGAGGTAAAGTTTAAAGCTAAATTAGCCCCTATATATCGGAGACCACTAAAATATACACCCCACGTTTGAATGATAGTGTCCTGCACTTGTTCGCATTTCTCGTCCTCATCTTTACATGGAGGCATGAGAATATGACACCATATCCGTATAACTACGTTTGTTGATGACATACGCTGTGTTATTTCTGAAAGATAAAAAAGTACATCCTAATTATTATACATCGTCTACACTAGTAAGGGATACAAATTAATAAAATTTACATGTTTTTGGATGCAATCTGGTCTAACCACACTAATTTTTCGTCTAAATCATAAAAAGACAACAGAGAACTTTTTCTATATAAATATCGCAATAGACATGGTATTGATATCATTATATATCCTCAAAAAAAAGTTAACAAGTCGAAAGCAATGACAAATTCAGCCTTCTAAAAAAGTTTTTTTTTTTCTTAATTTACTTTTAAATATCGGGTCGAGTAAGACTTTTTAATTAATTAATTTATTAATAAATCAGATGTTTATTTTATAAATGTTAAACCACCGTGTGTGATCATTTTGCATCAATTTGCTGTTTTCCGTACCCCCCTCGGGTCTGAACTGATTATTATTACATAATAATTGAAAGTATCGCGATTAAAGACACAGATCTCAGACAAATCGATATAAACGGTAGAATATCGGCGACAATATTAGCGAGAACTAATAGAGTTGACCTCCTATTGGTCACTTTACCCTGTAGGTCACTGACCTTTACTTAAAAAATCCTAATATCGATAAGTTTAAAGATCGCATCAAGAATATACCTATACCAGGCATATTTGTTCCGTAATTGGCGCCTCAGGCACGAAACCCGATACAAAAAATCCTAACAATTAAACGCACGAAATAATTCCGGCGATTATTCATCATAGGGAGTTTCCAGTACATTGGGCAAGCTCATACTAATGCAAAAATTACTGGTCATTCTATGCTTATTGATAAGATTGACGCGGATGAACATAACATATCAAACAATTGCGTGAATAAACTTTAAACCTTATTGTTTTGATATACAGTTGAAATTGCAAAACAATTTTTTTATATACATCTAGATAGGTCACATAAGCCGTGTTTAGATGGAAACTATAATGAATGTCTGTACTAAATGATTCATTTGTGATATTGATAATATTTACGTTTAAAACAATATAGGTCAAATGTTATTTACTAATAACGAGTCTGTTTTTATTAATATAAAAAAATTACAATAATATTAGTATTTTTTAAATGACTTTTTGAATGAATTCATTTTTGGCCGTCTTGGTCTTCAATTAGACGAAAGAAAAAATAACCTTTTTTCTATTGAGCATACTAAAGAACTAAACAAAAAACTACAATTTAATTTTTTTGTGTAATGTTATGTTGCAAACAGTGACTCATTTTGGCTGAATATTATACGACACTAGTTTTCAAATAGTGCATTTACCTCGGACTTTACCAAGCAAATAAAAACAAATTAAAAAAAATACTACCGACAGCCCGGCTTCGCAAGGGTCCAAGATATTAATAAAGGAATGATATGATGTTAATATAGTTTAAACCCCATAACATTCTGGAATAATGTAGACTTCTACCAGTGATTTTTTTTTCCTAATTGGATGAATAGTTCCGGAGAATACCTCTTACATATAAACAAACTACACACCTAAATTTGATGATTTATATATCTATCATCTCCAAAACAAATATTATCAATGTCACAAAAAGTAAATATTTGTTTTTTATTTATCGACAAGATATTTGGATGAATTTGCCAATTAATGACAAAGTATGCCAACGGCAGAGGTGATCTCTTATCATCAGGTTCACTGGACCATCATAATATTAACTAAAACAAACGAGAAAAAGAATCTACTTCAGTTAATACATAATAAAGTATTAAATTTCTCAATACCTTATTCAACATTTACCTTGAAATGTTTCTCAAATAACCAGATTTTCTTATGCACAATGACCTTGATATATTTTGAATGAACAAACAATCACTTTTATTATTATATCAATATTAAAAGAATTTAATTTTTAATATATATCTTTTGTAAATATTTATTTTTTGTTTTTAATCTTACATACATCGAATATAATATTATTAACCTTTATTTACAACATTGAAAGTATTTTCTTGTATAATATGTTGCCTGTATTATATTTTTTATATTTCTACTTTCTTTACCTTCTAGACCAGAGAGTAACTCGCTATTTTATTTAAATTATAAATGTCAATATTGTTTTACAACTTTACCGAACTAAATAATTCTATTAAATTAGAAAGTATGTCTCTTTCACCTACTTATAGACCCATTATGATGAGTTTGTTTATATTTATGCAAATAAAAGCGAAGGTTTAGAGCAAATTAATGATCTGTGCTAATTTACTAAGAGCGAGGCCTTTGTTCACCTGTCTACCTACCTCAAAAAAAAAAAAGTTATTTGTGTATGTTGCCCTTTTAAATATCTAAATACTTCAGACAAATATAGCTGTGACGACTCAATACGTAACTATACAAAAAGCTGATATGTAAGACGTAAATTAGAGTGATATTGTCACCATAAACATTAGTCATCCGTTATATTTTGTATAAGGATGACATAATCTGTATATATGTAGATGTGATACTGTGACACTCAATATTCTCTGGGATTCCACTAAAAAACTTAGTGATTCTTGGCTATTTATTGTTATATATAAATAATCCCATATATATTTTTTACACATAGTTAACATATTAAAATGTTTTTTTTTTAATGTTATACAATAATATTAAAGAAATATCTATTTGTACAATTCAAATATTTTTAAATAGTGTTTTGTATTGCCTTTGCATACAAAATACTCTGATCTATGGGACTATGGTCACATGAGTCATTTAAATTAATTATTTTTAATTTAAATAAAATTGCTTAAATATATTTTAGCTTATTTCCCTTAAAACCGAATGACTGTAAAACTAACCAACAACAATAAAGTAAATAAACATTTCAATCAGAAATTATTTTTTAATATCATGATTTGATTAAATTCACTACCAGAGTATCAATATTAATAATAACCAACAAAATTAATAATGTACCATACAAAATTATCATACACTTTTATTGCTATGTTTTATTACATAGGAAAGCTGAAATAGAAGAAAAAAAAAAACAAAATGTGGTCACATTTCAACTCCATGCTATAATGATTATATTTTACTTCTTACCAGAATCAATTTCTTTCCACTTAGGGTGAGGTGAGCAAATCCTCTCGCTAGTGTAGAATGGGGCAGACATTGTAGTGTGATGCAAGGTCAGGTAGTAACTGCACTGATGTGTACACCTCTCAGGTGGCCTTATGTTATATCCCACAATCTGTAAATTAAAAAAAATATACTAAATCAATTAAAAGAAGTCTTACAGTAGAATTTGTATTTATTTTTAACTAGTTACAAATGCTACAGCTTAAAAAAGTAGCTCAATTTTGCTTAGTTAATTTCATCGAATTTAGTTCAATGGTTTGGCCATGAAACAGTCACAGACAGAGTAAGATTCATTAATCACCGCAGGCTATGAAAACATTTATGCTTAAAGTAGATTAAACTAAAATACATTAATACCTACTATGAATATTTACTAAATTGTCTTATACATTGGTAAATAAGGTAATAAGGTTCTTTGACTACTTAAAAAATGAAGAAGTTCAGTTCATGCTTCTAATGCTGTATGTCTTTATATAAGAAGAAGTGGTCTTAAATGACCAAAACTTTATTTACACAAGGCGAGAATTTTTTTCCGACAATTATCACAAATTCCTAACAGTAATTAAAACAAATGAGAAATTAATCAATACAGAAACAAATTATAGCATGTATTTTCCTTAAATCCAGGTCAAAAGAAATGTTCAACAGTCAATCTAGAGATTAATAATATATGTGACAATCAATAAATACCACTAAAGCCCTTTGTCATGTGTGGGACAGTCTTAATGAAACAGACTTAATTTAAAATTGGAATTTCCCTAATAAACTCATAGTACACATAAATCTCTTAGTGTCCATTATTAGCACTTAAAAGGTATCTTTTACAGATCTCTTTTAAATGCCTTTGTTATAATATACTATACATGATTTAAAAAATATATTCCCTAAACACAACATATAATTCACATATATTTTTATCATTGTTCATACATATATGTTTATGTGACTTCATCTTCAAAATATTGTGAGAACTCTTTCTTATCAATGTGACATAAATTACACAAGATATGGTTTATCATTATGTCATTAAAATGCATCTTTTGATATAATAGTATGTTTAAGAAATTTTAAGTTTTTTTTTTATTAATTTCCAACTTGGCAAGAGTTAAAAAAATATTTTAATAAACATATTCAAATGCATTACAATGAATACTTCATAAAGTTTGAGTTAGGAACTATTTTGATTAGAATGATTAATTTTTCATAATAAATAATAGTTGCCAAAGCACAGACAAGTTTTTAAAAATGTGTCTAAATTAAAAACTGACAAGATTTCTGTTTTTTTTTTAATAATATCAATTTGGTTCTAAGCTAAAAAATTAGTAAATATGTCTTCTTAGTTCTAAACTTCGGTTCTAAACAATTCCTACTATATAATTGCATAATTATATGACAATATACAATTTACAAAAGACAAAACAAGAAAATGACGTATACCATCAAGTGTAGGCGTTTGTTGGTAAATTTTTTGCCTAACCACTATGTTATGAATATTTTTTTACTTCAATTATTAAAAAAAAAAAAGATTATAATTTTACCTGAATTAAACTACGGAGACGAAGCTGTTGAGTAGTTAAAGGTGTCCACTCTCTGCATCTTGGTCTTCCAAACATTTTATATGAAGTAAACACAGATCACAACGTAATTACAATAAATATAAAATAAAAAAACTTCACTTCCTTAACGTGAAACATTTGACCACTAAGGTTTACATGTTAATAATACGCAACATGGTAAATTATTTCAACACAATAAATAAATAAAGATGCATTGTTCAGCTGACTTTAAATTCATTATTGTCAAGTGTCAGTAATTTTGATCTTGATTTTTAAATAATGTTGCCATATGTGATTTAAAATAGAATAAAATTAAGTTACATTATAAGCGGCAATATTCCTTTTACTAGTATCTTTTTCACAATTACACAATAAATATGAAATAAAAATATAGGTCTGGTTATTATTTCCAAATTTATTATACAGAATTGAACTTAACGCTGATATTGGTCCGAAGAAAATGATGAAAGAAATGCCATTAAAGTTGACATCCAGCCAGTGGAATTTTCATAATAAACTTAAGAACTCCATTTCAAACATTAGTTCCGTCTTTGTAAAAACCTCTTAACGAAATTAATAAGGCCATAAGAAACCACTGCGGATTTAAATAAATAAATTTGAAAAATAAAACAAATTGAGGGTATTATAGAAAAACGAACAATTTTCTTGACATGACTTTTATTTCTTTTTCATGCTACTTAAACATAGTTTTAATTAAAAAATTCAGGTTATAATTGAAATCACTTTGTTTTTCTATAATATATTCGGGATATAGAAATAAAAGTTGTAATAAGCGTATTGCTTTATTTTTTAATATATTTACAATTTTGTTCGATTCAAAGGCCTTCTTATGTATTTAATATATTGTAAATTTAGAGTCACATTAGACCCAACATTCAATAAATATTCGCCAAACCCATTTATTGATTAACAAACTGAGCTACAATTATAAGCCAACATTGTGCTGATAAAATTACGGTTTTTTTTAAAGCTTATGTAGGTCATTGGATTATGATTATTTGCAATAATTTTAACCCCCATATGCATGATGCAAAAGTGAACCATTTTTGAGTAATCACGTTTTTTAGCTTTTTTTTAAATAAATCAAAAAGGCAACTTCAAAAATCAACAAAATAAATCTATTTTTTTCTTCTGATTTATAAAAAAGATTAAACAATGGTTATTTATCAATATTAAAACAATAATTATTGGTCTAAATTTAAAAATGTGAGACGGAAAACGATAATTTTTTTCCACAAAAATGACTTAAAACAAAAAAAAAATCGGTAAGAAACTTGTCATACAGATTATTTTAAAAACATTATCTCTCCAAAATTGTATAACAACTGGGAACTTATTTGAAAGCAACCGAAATAAAGTGACCACAAACGACGCTGGTGGAAATTCGTATCACCTCCTAACGGGAATACGTCAAATTACCAATAACCCTGTATATATAGTACTAGACGCGCTGTCCGGTACTGAAATTTAGCGCACTAGGTTACTAACCTCCCCTCCCGCTTTCTTACCCTTTTCCGTCACTGTGACACAATTTTAATTTTGAACAAATTGTCTAATTCGCACGTGACATTGGCAAAATTTAATATGAGGTAGGGCTTTGTGCAAGTCCGTCTGGGTAGATACCACCCACTCATTATATTCTACCGCCAAACAGCAGTACTCAGTTTTGCCGTGTTCCGGTTTGTAGGGTAAGTAAGCCAGTGTAACTACAGGCACTAGGAACATAACATCTTAGTTCATTTCTTACAACGTGGTGGTGACCACTTACCATCAGATGGCCCATTTGGTCGTCCGCCAACTATATTATAAAAAAAAACTGTTTCTGGTAGGGACAAATAAAAGCTATAACAAAAACTTGTTTTGTTGTAGACAAATATGTCAGGTAAGATAGTTGTATATGTGTTAAACATAATATTGTGGAATTGTAAAGAACGTTTCGTTTTACATTGTATTTTGGTTGGTAGATTTGCTCATGTTCAGCAAAAAGCTTACCCTAAAAAAACATACTTTTTCTAGTGTCTTGTAACATTCATTATATCATGGGCCAGGTTATTGGCAAACAGCGCTAAGTCTTTAAATCTAAGTTAAGATTACGGCCTCTAGGACAACCATCAATTTATGTGAAATGTATCTTCCAGCCTCACCCCACAGAATAGTGCCATTTAAGTCGTATATAATTTCAAAAGCACATCGGCCTATATGTAGTTAGAACGCAGCTCTGTATTCCAAACTGTTGGAGGATATTAAGGGATCGGTTTAGTCTAAGATAGACTTACGAATCATAAGAGGACAGAAACAGGAAACCCGACACATTCAGTATCATACAACATTAGTATTTATTTTTCACTATTCTGTTTTGTTTTTGGTTTTGTAATTATGCTATCCAATTAAAAATACCCTTCTTATAAGGTCGTAAAACATACAATAATAAAAAAAAAGTTAATTGACTTTTAAAATTGTTTAGATTATCAGTAATTCTGTTTAAGTCACCAACGAAACCATGAACAATAAGATTTGTTTTGTTTTTTTCTATACCTCTTCCGTACTACATTTTGCGGTGAGTTTTTTTACATATAATTACACAGGAATTTCAGTTTTATTTTAATATTTAGATCGCACATTCAGCCTATATGGTCCAAATTTCAAAATACCTATGTTCAATTATATTGTAAATTTTGTACAGTAACCTTCGTCAGTTTTCAAATTCATTCCTTTATCAAGTCTTAGTACCTTTTGAATCTAAAGCACTAAACAGACAACTGCATATAAAATTAAACTAAAATAGTTTGATAACTCGGTTCAAAATAGTGTAACATCTTTGGACTACGTCTAGTGTAATATCAACATAAAAACGTTTTTATGTCCCAATTAGTCATTACAAGATTTAAATAAGATATGATATCTTCTACTGAATTGTCAAAGTCTGTCAGTGTCATATATTTTCTTGCAATATCTTGTAATCTTAGAATAAAAACGTTTGTAATATTATTCGGCCGTTATTTTAAGTGACGGTTAATGTAATGACGTGCCGTGTGATGAGTGGTTCCATCAGCACCGGGAAGTGGTAGTGATTCCTTGGTCTTGCCGAAGTGTCTAGGAGGTTTTCAGAGGAACCGACATATGCTCTTGCCTTGTTGGATCAATGCGACAGTGACTACAAGCTGTGATTGATACGAATGGCGAATATACTCGTTTTTAATAAAATAAATAAGATTTGTTTAAATGAATATATTTTACCATAATTACTATTTTATTTACTACTTCCGTCCTGCAGTTTCACCCGCGTTCCCGAAGATTTTGTTTTCCCGGCATTAAAAGTATCCAATATGCCATATTCCAGAACATATTCTATCTGTGTGCAAAATTTTATCCAAATCCGTTTAGTAAATTTTACGTGAAAGAGTAACAAACATCCATCTATACCTCAAAGAAATCAGCCAGATCCATACACACAAACTTTCGCGTTTATAATATTAGTAGGCAGTAGGATTATTACTATGCACTCTCTTTTATAAGAGACAAGACAATCTAATCTCCGATGTTACACGAGCATTCACGAAGGACTATGAGGTTTCGTGAAAAGTTGGTAATTATCATACCGATGGACGGCATCTTATTATTATTATTATAGCTTTTAAACGCTATTATACTCTTTGCTAGATGCGACTTATAATGACATTGCGACGCAATATGTCATACTCAATCGGTAAAGCAGGATATCGCTTATACCGACATCGTCGTCGTCAACTAAGATAAATTAGTAAGTTATGTTGTAAATCAAATCGGTAAATGACTAAAAGACTCGAACAGCAAAAGCAAGCCAAACGAGCATCTAGCAGACATATGGGAGGCAGACTTGCCATACTAGTTACTTTAGATTAATTAATTTTTATGATAAAGAAGGTATCGTAAGAGTATACAGCTTATAGTTTAATTTTTTATTGTGACTTGTATCTTAGCAGTCAGTTAAATTATTTTTTTAATGGTAGGCAAGCGATGGCAAACTGGAAGAAAACAACGGGAAAGTCATTGAAAATAATACCAAGATGGGCGCCGATGAGGTATTTAATTTTTGTTTTTAGATTATGTTAAGTTGTTGTAATCAATGTTAATCTTTTCTAAGCAAGTATTAGGAGACTAGTTTTAAAACTATATTTCATGTTTTTTTTTCAGATAGTGGCATTTCAACCGGAAAACAAAATCTTGAATAAATTGAAAGATGAGAATGATGAGGATGATGAGGATGATGAGGAAAATCAAGTAGCCGAACCAGACGAAGATAGTGATAAAACAATAGAAATACTCCAACAAGACGAAGAATATGATGAAAGAAACGAATTAGTCGAAGCAGACGAAGAAAATTATATAATCAAATCAGATGAAGAAAGTGATCAAGAAAATAAAGAATCAGTTAAGCCAGATGACGAAAGCAATGAAAAAAATGAATTACTCAAAGCAGACGATGATACATTAAACGATATGGTATTCACATTTTTGCGGTTTTCATATGAATAGAGTATAATATTTCGTCACGTGTATTGTATACATGAAACCGTATTCGCTTTTAATATATTTAAAGCCTCCATTAAAACTTCAGATTCTGTAATGAAACTTAACTTGGGATAAGGTTTTGTGCAAGCCCACCAGGCCCAGGCTAGGTTCCACCCATCAAGCAGCAATACTTAGTGTTGGTGTGTGTTCCGGTTTGAAGTGTGAGTGAGTAACTACAGGCACAAGGGACATAACGATTTATCCCCAAGGCTGGTGACGCTTTGGCGATGTGAGGAATGATCAATATTTCTTACAGCACATTGTATCTGGATGTTGATGACCACTTACCCTCAGGTGAGTCTCCTGCTGGTTTACCATAAGATCCCATTCCATGAGAAATGTAACCTATTTGCTCGTTTGGTTACCTTATCTATATCAACAAAAAGTTTAGCCTAAAAAAATAATATTATACAAATTTTAGTAACTTTCCAAAGAATGTCAAACCCAAAAATAGACTAATATTTCACTGGAATCGTACTAAAAGGCAATGTTTACTAAACTAAAGCCTCCTATATAGTTTACTTTATGTTGTCATTATTAAGACGTATTAACTATGTTATAACAAACAACTAAGAATTTTCTTTATATAAATTCGTATTTACGAATGTATATAAAGATAACGAATCATTAGCAGAATATTTTGCGCTCAACTAGGGTAAATAAAAGCAAAAAAAAAAAGGTATTTTACCTTGTATTTCAATATTAAGGTACAAGAAGCAAAAACAGCCGGCGATTACGCTGATTTGTTTGGAACTAATCAGCATTATAATATTCCTGATACGTACCAAGATTTTGGAAGAAGATTTGTCTTAAACTATCCATATTACGAGGTAAGAAAACTACGTTAAAGTGACGATAATTATAGTAGACACATCAATAACCACATCTCTGCTCGTTTACAATGGCACAGGCCCAACTATGAGAACTACGATTTGACTTGTATCCTTTACCTGAATAGACTGGCTCTTAAACCTTTCAAATACAAAGCGATAGAAAATTATGGCTAACCTAACCTATAGTTATAAAACAAGTCGTGATTACATTGGTTTGTTATTTATAATATGTTTTCAGAAGAAACCTACATCAGAGGATGCCGCTGAAACTGAGTTAGACAATGCTATAAAGGTAAGGTAATTCAAAATGACTGTAACGCTTCAAAATTTAGTGTTCAGTTTCAGCTTAATAAAATACAATAATTAACAATATATTTGCAGCAACATCTGGCAGCTAAGAAATTATCTGATAGAAGACTTTTACCGCATAAGGTAATAAAAACAGAATGATATACTTTTAAGCAGTTTAAACTCTTAAGTAGTTATTATGTAAAAAGCAAATTCGACATTAGAAACTCGATTCGATTGTTAAATTGTGAAAACGCGGGGAGGCGCTATTTCTCTCTACCTAAAAGATGGTACACTGCAGCGACCAATTTAGTGAAAATATCGTTAGATAACTCGAGGATTCGCTCCTTGGTGTAACGCGCTGCCATGATGTAGTGTAACGACGCTTCGCTTTTGTGCTGACGGCTCGAGTGGATTTCCTAGAGCTGAGCACCTGTGCTTTGTGAAGGTATTATATTAACTGACTGCCTCGTTGGTCTTGTGCGTCTAGTTGGTCTAGTTAAGATATTTTCTGGCAAAGAGCTGCCCGCTTTTGTATTCAATTAATAAAAACATTCTAATCTTCCCAATTTTGTCATCCGTTTCTAGACTGTTAAGAGTAAAGAGGTTTTATTATAATAACATAATTATTATTCGACTTGACAGGCACCACCAGAGTTCGTCCTGGCCATTGCAAAACAATCAGTTCTTTTAGAATCTATGAAACCAAAAAAACCCACACATAAAATAAAAAGAAAAGATATTCTCAGAACTGGGGTATGTTACTTCACTTCCAGCTAATAACGTAGTTTTAGTAAGCCTATTAAAATATATATCGTGCATCAAAGTAATTTCAGCAATATTGAAATTAAAAAAAAATAAAATCTAAATATATCATGGCAGGCTGGGAGCTGCCAGAGGCGAACCTTCAAGAGGGCGCACATTGCAGACCCTGCAGAATTTTGTATCACAGGCACACATACAATCAAAACATGATAAAGCAAAACAAATATACCCTACACTATAACAGGAGATGCGCCATGGCATGTTCCTCTATATAAGTATTTGGAAGGGGGTGAGAGGCTGTTGTGGTCGCAATTCAAATCTTGCCAGATGCACATAGCCTTAACTACGACATTGCTGTTATCATTCCACTTGATCAAAGTAAACACTTAATGATGTAGGTTTATAAACTGAGCAATGTCAATTTCTAATTATTTCAATAAATATTCTCAGGATTATTGGAACGATGTGTGGAAAGAAGATGTAGATGTTAATAAAGTCCTACGATCATCCAATACAAATCAAAATGAATTGGTAAGACTTAAACATTGTAGAAACATACATTTAGGGCCGATTCACACCGGAACGCAGAAGCCAGCAGCGGCTGGCAGCAGCCGTAAGCGACCGGTAGGATACGACGAGGCAAAAAAATCAGTACCAGGCTATACCGCTGACAAGACGCGCACGGCCGCCCTTTTCGAACTTCTCAAGCGATTTTGGTCTCTTAACTATGTAGATAAAGTTTAAAATTATTTCACACTAAAAATGCTCGCCGTAACGCTGCTTTCCCGGTATGAATTGAGCTTTATGGTATAAAACACATTAGGCTAAATCCGACTTACAGCACAACAGTTTTTTTTACGAACTTTTCAATGAATCTCGTATTCAGCGGCAAAGGTAAATTACGATACAAATATATATTTACTTTGTGGTAGGACAATTTTGCATATGTAAAAGCCCATCTGGCCCGTTGGTACCAACACTCATCACATATTCAACCACCAAACAGAAATACATAGCATTGTTGTGTTCCGTTTAGAATGGTAAATGAACCAGTGTAACCTACGTAAGTTTCATTATAATAAATGATTAATATTTACTTTTATCTATTTACCATCTTATCCACACACATTAAAACCACTTAACCTATATATATATATATATATATATATCTCACACATACTCACGCACGCACGCAAGCACGCACGCACGCACGCACGCACACGCCCACACACATCTTCGGTAGATAGACAGCTACACACACACACATATTTAGTTTCAAAATAACCTTCAGATATTAAACACCGTGTAAAAATATATTTTGGACGAAATTCTGAAAATATATCCTCGAACCAACAATGGCAGAAAATTCATGTTTTTCTTCTAAACAGACCTTTGTCTAAATAATATATATTTTAAAAATCCAGGAATCCGTTCGAGTGAAAATATCTCCAGGTTCGAAGCTCTACGATCTCTTTTCAATTCTTCAAAAGAAATCACCTCGTCTTCTTTACGTTATAAATAAAAGAAATTATGAATAGATTGGATTACTTTTATTTCCTTCGTACTTAATACATAATATTATTTTCATTCTTATTTTACTGTAGTCAACATTGATTGTGATATTTTTGGCGTATCTGAATTGCTAACAGCATCAGATATGCTACCACAAATAGTTATGCTTATTTATGAAAACATAAATAGAAATATGTTTCAAGAAGACACATCAAATAGTTTGAATTCAATTGGCAGCACATTAGTTAATTAAATATTTTGATAATATCAAAGGTAGAAGAAACCAGAAGCAAAAAATTATTATATAAGAAACCAAGGTCTGCAGGTCTCTACCAGATCGAATATGAGGAATGCGAACTAACTAGTAATCGTAGTCAATACAGTTTCTAATAGTATACGATCGAGTACTAACAACAGTGCTATTCTGTCAGACATCATTTCGTATCTCACTTGTGTAATATTTAAACGCGTATTGCCTATTGCATCACCTTTTTGCATTCGACGGCGATGAATTCCGAATTTGTTTTTACAGGATAACTGTCTTACAAGATTCAATACATTGTCTGAATCTTCATTCATCTAGTCTATTCCAACAACAAGAGGACAAAAACAAAACAAACAACATTTGACGTCGAATTGACACGATATAATTGGTCGAGAGCTTGAATGATCTATGATTTTCATTTTGAATTTGGAACATCGACGAAGCTGTTATCGGAACTTTGGAAATAAAATTAAGGTGGATTTAAGTAGTTGTGTGTGTAATAGTGTTGTATTATGAATAAATACATATAAATCAAGAACTGTTGTTATTAGCAAATCGCCTGGAAATCTTATGTATATTTTGATTCCTACTTCGATTGGAATAGGCTATATAGTATAGTACAGTTATTCGTCATTTTAATTAATAGTACCATCATTAAAGGGATCTTTTATCACATTAATAACTAAGTCGTTTGTCTTTTGATCCCATATACTATTCTTCGGTTTATTCTTTTTATTTTCGTAAAAAAAATTTAACACATCTTCTTTGAATTCAAGGTTTTGCGGTCTTTCTAGATAACTTACCATTTCTCTGAGATCATCTTTGATCTTGTTGTCTCTTTCAATTCTTTTAACTTCATCGTATAAATATTTTGTCGTCAACAAATGATCTTGCATGAAATTTGTAATTTTCGCCATTCTTGCTTTGTGTTGACTCATTATTATCTCATTATTTGCCATATTTTCTTTAGTTTCAGTAACATAGCGAAAACGCGCTATTGGTTTAACATCGCCGTCATTGATACTTTTGTCTTCATAGCTAATAAACAATAGATACTTATTATTTACATCATTATGTAGCAACTTCTGTTTAGGACTGTACATATCTTTGTCTGTATCAAAATATTTCTCGTTAAAATTGAATCCATTGTCGCCTTTGACGAAACGCATGAAGAAGATCTACAATTTTAAATGAAAATACTTTTTAAATTTAATAGTATATAATATCGTTTATTTTACTTAGTTTATAAGGACTTTAGACATCAATAAATTATTTTACTTACAAACTGTATGAATATTGTCAATCTCATTGTTTCGCTTATCGTTCTTCTATAAATATTATTATTATTGCAATGCGTAATAAAAAATCGTTAAAAAACGACATTAAATTTAAACTTCGATAAGCCGTTAAAAAAACAAAAGTTTAGAGACGATAAGCCAATCAGATTAGTTTTTAAACTTAAAGTTATACTATAATTATGGAAATGCCAATACCAAACCACATCACACGGAGAAATTGCACGGGCAATACTAATATTTAATCGTAAATTCTTCTCCATTTCAAAGTTATTTCGGCGAGCAGTCAGGAAGGAAGGAAGAAAAGGAAGAAAAGGAAATATGCAAAAGTTTTGGTTGTTAATATTAATTTTACTGTATAATACAAATCAGGTTTGTTTTTTTTTTTTTTTAATAGAAGGCAAAGAACAAAAACAAATATATTTTAATTTTTCAGGTAATGCCATTTCGACGCGTCATATCGCCTGAATTCAGATTTATTAATTATCCAACATTTAAATATGTACGTCCAATAAAAATTCTAATTACGAGAACTACTAAATTAAGTTGGTTAAAGAGACTTTAATTTTTTTTATTCATAGTAATTGTTTACAACTTTTATGCCAATTTAAAAACAGAATATAGATAGATAATATAAGGATATTTATTTACAATTGAAACTCAATGCTATGTGTTCAGGGTTATTGAAAAATTTCTAACTCAGTTTCAATGTGGAAAATGACTGGACTGAAAATGAATGGACCTACATAAATATATTTTGATAATAATAATTTTCCAAATTTAAATATTTGCTAACAAATAAACAAGGTAAATTAATAATAAAAAAATTAGAGGAATTAGTACATACAATACTTTTACTATTATATAATAATATATATCAAAAAAAATTAAAAACCCTTTTTGTAATAATTTTCTAATAAAAAAAAAAATGACTTCAAAGTAAATCTACGTTAATTAAAAAAAAAAAACATATTAATAATTTATGAGTATTAAAAAGCATAATAGCTATCACAATTTTACTAAGTTTTAAGCAAAATACAGTAAAAAAATGATTACATGTAATAAATGATTACATATATTAAAAAAAAAAAAAATACCTAAATTTTTTAATCTGTAATAAAAGTTAACTCACTATAAAATTTTCCTTTTATTCTTCAACCCCAGTTGGTAATCACTGCATCAGAAAAATCACTTGTTTTAAATTTTTTTATGCTCGGTGGTAAATTGTTTCCATATGCATCAAATATGTGATTATAGCTCCACGGTAAAACATGAGTGACACCATTTTCATCATAAATCATTGTATTTTTATCATCCATACTAGATATTGTGCTTTTATCATTTTGTAATTTTTTATAAAGGTCTTCAAACGATGGTGGGTTGTTGTCTGTGGTTTTACTTTTTGTTGCCACTAAAAATAATTATTAGGTGTATGAACATACTTGAATAATAATATTTATGTTGAATAAATAAAGCACTTTCATTAAATTTATCTGTTTTACAGGATTTAAATCTTTTATTCCAAGCTAGTGATAACTTTTTCAATATATATAATCATATAAAATGATAATTCAAGTGTTCCTAAGAGTCTCCTTGAATAAAGTATGAATTAATTTTATTTAATATATTTTTTTACTTCTATGTCACATCTAGAACAAAACAGGGTTCCAGCAAAACATGATACAATTTAAATTTATTAGTATACCAATCTGTCAAAATTAATAAATACCTTTTTTTTTATAAAATAGCTAGGCAGACAAGCCATCATGCACCATCAACTTAGGATACTAAGATGTTATGTTAAGATAGTAGTTCAAATTTAATTTAAAGATATTTTAGAAATTATAAATGATAATTGTATTAATATCCCTAATAATAATCTTCTTAATATATTTTCCATTAGATGCAACAGAAGACATGTAGGCACGACTAAAACTATCAACAAATATTTTATGGAACTGAATATCCTATGAAAATTTTGTCATAAAGGATTACTTACTGTAAGCTCTAAGATTCATTATTTGTTCTTGTGTGTAATGTGAGTATCTACATATGCCACCAAATTGACATTCACCCCTCGCAAATCTTGTACACGGTTTTTTCATACTCTCTTCTTGTAGTATCGTTTCAGGATCTAGAAACATAAGTACAAAAGAGTTTAGAAATATGTATTTAAAAAAAAATGCAGATTAGTTTTTTTTTTTTTCAGCATGTAGTTAACTTATAAATTAAGAAAATATGTAATTATATTTCTTGATTGACCAAATATAGTGTGAAGTAAAGATTATTATTAAAAGAGTTTTATTATTATATATGTATATTATTCCAAGGACAAGAAAATAAAAGCCAAATAAACAACATATGACATCAAATTGACTTAATATTGTTGGTTGTGTGATGCATTCATTCTGGATTTTCAAAAAAATTATGTTTGAATGTCAATGAAACCGTTATTGAAACTTTGAAAGTAAAATTAAGGTGGATAAATTATCAAGAACTATTAGTAGCACACAATATAGCTGTGCTATTAGAAAATAGTATGGAATATGTAAATCTAAAATTTATTTATGATCGGAATGATCTTTGAGTGGAATAGATAGGTTCATATATTTTTTTATTGTACGAATATTTCAGAGAATTATAGAAATTTACATTTTTAGGAAGGAACATTGTGATGTATCTTATAATAAATGATGGCATAATTTTTCTCCTCAAAGTGATATATTCTAACCTTTATATTGTTGATAATGTTCATTGACCAATTTCTGATGTACCACTCCTTTAATATGAGTTCTTATAATAGACTGTGTGGCTACCATGGATTTATCACAATAATCACAGTAATACTTCTTACCCATCGTTTACTTTACTTTAACTATAAACACAATTAACATAAAGTATAAACAATCGAACTACAATTTATTATGTTAAAATACTTGTTATTAAAAAAATTATACACTTATTTGCAATTATGTATAATTTCATAAACTTCCAAAACATTTAAATAAAAAAAAAAAACAATGAAAACAAGCTCATATCATGTGTCAAATCTCTGTTTATTACTCTTCTTTTGTCTACACCATACGTTATAGATTAAAGATTGATAGACAATCTCCTTTTTTCTGTCTGTTTAAAAAAAAAACAAAAAGCGCGAAAAAATCAATCTCCTTTTTTTGGTTGACGAAAAAGACAATTTTCACTATCTCATACTTATACAATCGCCAACCACGTTGGGTTGTCGTGCGAAAAGCCCAACCTCAATCGTGAGCATTAACCAAACATTACATACATAATATTTTGACATGAACACGACGTGATGATTTTTCAATAGAAATTATAAACAAAATTTTGTATAATGTACATATTCTAATTAAAGATTGAAATATGTAATTTAAAGTAACTGTATAAAGTTATAAATTAAATTATACCCATTGATTTTCTTGGACTACTTATGTTACTAGTTGGACACCATTTTTTTCTAATCTTAAAAAAATCTCCAATATTTTCCCAATTCAATAAAAAAAGTAGGCTATTAGCTTAAAAAACACAATTTTTATAATATATAAATATAAATAAGTGTCTGTATTAATCTATTAATTTATCTATTCTTTATCTATTAAATAAAAAAATATTAAATAAAATTTTTAGTTAATTGTACTTTTACAAACCATTGCTATTAAATAAGTATACAATTATTTATTTACATACTATTCTTTGTATTTTAAAGTCAATGACGACAACACTTTGCATAACGCCTGTATCTATTCATGTAGTCATACACGTTATATTTTGGTAGTAATGAATTCCTAGGTTCGTAATTATTGAAATACATTCTATTATATGGATTTGTATTTAATAATTTCTGGCCAATTTTTGAATGGTCCGATGCATCAATTAATTTTGAAAATAGAGTAGAAACAGAATTTCCCGTTGGATCATCAAATGTTGTTTTTACTATTGTTGGCGTATATGGATACGCATTTGAAAATAAATTAAAATTATCGCCTTGAGGCTGTATTGACAGCACTGGTTCTTCTACACTCTGTAAAGGAATTTGTGGAGGAAAATGATCTCTTGATAAATGATAAGGATGATGATGAAATGATTCTAAATTCCTTCTTTCATAACTTGAGACATCGTTTAAACCATCGGGCTTAGGAGAACGTAGATTAAAAAGAGCAGGATTTTCTAAACATTTTGATTGAATTACACTAGGATCATGTTGTGGATGCTGGATTCTAACTGGATGATTCATACTGTTTCCTAGAAATTCAAAATAATATCAAGATATTGGAATATAGTTTTGATAATTATATTAAAATTCTCACAATTTTGATACCATTTTAACACACGCAACACGCAAAAATATTATTTACCATAGATGTTAAAGTTTGCTGGGGTGGTAACTTTTAATTTTGGTTTCATTTCAGCTTTAGCAATTGCAACTTGTTCAGCGTTGTCTTTGTCAGACCTTCCTATTACGTCTAATAGCACATCATCATCATTTTTCCAGACTAGCACCTTTTTAAAATCGTTCTCATCATGTGCATTCTCGTCTTCATTCCACTGTCGAGCATTCATCATTCTTCTTGTATGTATATCATCAAGTGCTTCCTCATCAGAGGATAATTCGTCACTTGGTTTCTCTGTCTTGTCTTCTTCAATAACACTTTCGTAAGTAACAGGTTCTTGTTCGAAATGACTTTCAAGGGGGTTTTCTACATTTTGTTTGACTTCATCTTTTATTTGTAAACCTTCCGTTGTATTTTCTATTTCACTAATATTAACATTTTTTATCAATTCATTTGCGTCCTCATGTATTGTTTCAGTTTTATTAGTTAATTTTTCATCGCTCTTTTCCTCGGGGGAATCAATTATAACTGGTATTGATTTTTCCGTGGTTGTACTATATCTCCTCGTATTTATTTTTGGAGCTTTATCGTTTCCCATTTCTGGTTCTTTTAATCGTCGAATTTTGACATAATATATTTTAGAAGTATTATTATTTCCGATCACTTTGCTTGTACTTACAATATCTAATTTGTTTACGACATTCGATAAATCTTTCGCATAAGAGTTTTGAATTGTCACAGCCTCAACTATTCTTTCAGAGAATTCATCACTGTCTTTACTAGTGTTAGTTTCCTGTAATAAATAGTTATGACTTTATGAAACTTTTAAAATAAACTAATTTCAAAAATATAATTACATTGATCTACTTACATTGATCGCCTTAACAACAGAAAATAAATAAATAATCAGATTTAATATTACAGTAGTCTTATTCATTTTTTTTAATATCGTTTATAATAATATTTGTTTTAGTGGCATTAAAACGAACCATGTGGCTCGTTTGATTCAAGTATTACGCGAGAATACTTGTTGGTTTTTAGAGCTAAATGGTGCCTTATAATCAATTTGGTAAGGCTTATTAATTTAATATGCGTAAACAGTTTTCTATGAAAATGTAAGCCAATCTGTTAACTAAATATCTTGACTTCTATTACAAGTGAATAAGTAAAAATATAGAAAATATATATTTTTCATAATATGTATCTTGCTGCGCCGAATGTATCTGATTATTGCCATTAAATGTTGATTAATTTTTATGGACATTAAATGTATCAAAGGCGTTTTTACTTACACCAATAATTAAAGGTGGAGGTGAAAATGTTTCCATTTTAATTAAAAAGTGCTACATGAATGGAGGAGTTGAATATTAAATATGATTCGTTCACATTATAGACTTAACTTTGAAACGGCAAAATCAATTGACTTTGCTTAGAGATATTGGATCACTCTGCATCTTCTACGGGATTTTTTACGGGGAATGTAATCAGGAATTGTTTGGATTAATCCCGACTGCTGAATTTCACTTTCAGACATCGCGTCAAAATTCCAAGTTCCATCTACACCACTTAGTTGTCCGAAAATCCACAACAGCACGATTTTCTAAGGAATTTTCTGCCTTGCACAACCACTCTGTGGAACCAGCTTACGCTGGCGGTTTTTTCGAATCGATACGACTTGGGAACCTTTAAGTAAAGAGCGTACACATTTTTAAAGGCCAGCAACGCACCTGCAAGCTCTCCAGTGTTGCAGATATCCATGTGCGGTGGTAGTCATTTTCCGTCAGGTAAGGCACCTGCTTGTTTGCCACATATAGCACAAAAAATCAGGCAGAGCAATCTAAATAATTTTTTTCTGTTTTTAAAGATTTTCAATTGGAAATGACGTGATTTAACAAATAGAAGAATTCAAGTCAATACATACTATTTGGTACATAATATACTGGTTGGCAAAATGACGCTTTTCATTTGATAGAAGAATATTTTTGACTATGAAAAAGGAATTCTCATTGACACAGTATTCAATTTTATAGGAAGTTTTTTCTTAGTGAATTTCAATGTTTTTTCTATAGTATTTTTAGTGATCATCGTTCTATAAAGCAATGGTATGTTCTTTTAGTAAACTTATAATCATTCTCAATTAATTAAATAATTCCAGAAATTTGAAAACCATCAATGTAGAATTAGATTCCTAGTTTGCTTTAGATTCTCAAACGTCAAAAAAATATATTTAACGGTCCCAATCGATAATATTTTTGAAACTTTAACGGGGAACGCCTTTTTTCCGGTTAATTGGTTCGTGATACAATTACACTGATATTTTGGTGTTTTTTTTAGAGGATGATCGACTAATTCAACTATTTTTTTTTAAATTATTGTCTTTACAAATGAGTAGTAAATAAAATTATTCATTGATTTATTTTCGAAGAGATAAATATTAATGGCTACTTTTAAATTCAATTATTTTGCAGTCGGGTCCACAGCCATCTGGTGGATGTCGTGGTAACTGGAAAAACTTTGCGAACACTCAGGAGGAGGAAGATGCCTTCGATTATGTCAAATGGAGGAACCAACCCAAACCAACCGGGTGGGTTATACTAATAACTATATTAAAATGTCTTGTACTAAAACAACACTATGTACATCAAGCTTTAACTAACGGTAAAATTACCAAAAATCGTATCGATATTGGATTTTAACTGAATGTTGCCCAACGTACACGTAGTCTCCAGCGTCCCCGATTTATTAGGAATGTTTTATTTGTATATACAATAAACGTTGTACAAATACAAGTTGTATAGTTACACAATATAATGTCTTCTTTTTTCGAATGTTCAAATACTTTTACTTGATGGTGGGCTTTGTGCAAGCCCGTCTGGGTAGGTACCACCCACTCATCCGATATTCTACCGCCAAATACAGTACTCTGTATTGTTGTGTTCCAGTTAGAAGAGTGAGTGAGCCAGTGTAATCACAGACACAAGGGACATAACATTTTAGTTCCCAAAGTTGGTGGCGCATAGGTGATGTAAGGAATGGTTAATATTTCTTACAGCGCCTTTGTCTGTGGGCGGTGGTGACCACTTACCATCAGGTGGCCCATATGCTCGTCCGCCAACCAATGCCATAAAAAAATACGAAAGCCAAAAAAAGAACTCGTTGGGCAACTATTCATTCGTGAGGCTATGGCGTGTTTCAGTAGGTTTTCGAATTGAGTTAAAGGAGCCTATTGATTTGATACAAACAGACCATTTTATACCTTCGATTTTGGTGGGTGTGTGATTTTAAAATAAATCCGAGCTATGAAATATAACTAACTATATTTATGTGTATAATAAATTATTAAATTCAAGAAAAAAAATATTTTAGTTACGGATAGTAGGAGGTGTAGTTTCATTGAATTGCTTCTACTATTTTACAATCCGTAAACAAAACGGGACACTTTTTATAATATAGTAATCTGGCTACGTCTGATGTTACGTCGTCCACGGGTTGAGAGGGTTTGATGGATGATCACTCTCTCCTGTCTTAATACGTTCAGCTTTGCTTTAACGATAATTGTGTTTGTAATGTTAATAGAGTTATTGGGTCCGTGGCGCACATGGTGAAAGGAGCCTTAGGAGGCGGAATCCTCGGTGGTCACGTGGCCTACATGAAGGCTGGTATATTTATCGGCATACCGTTCAACATCTTTTTCGGATTGTACATGACATATTGTTTATATGTAAGTATTATCTTTGCATTAATATATTATTTTGAAGTACATTTCCAATCTATCTCCGGTACGAAGACCACGCGCCGCTAAACACATTTAATTTGCAAATTGACATTTCAATAACTATTTGATTTAAGCACGCATTTAAATGAAGTTTATCGCTCGTCGCCACTGTTGTATATTGCTATAGTCCTAGTTTAACAGTAAAACACAAATTCTCGGTGAAATGGTTAATCTAAACTCCATTGCCAACTGACGTTACGTTGACATCTGTCATAAAATAAGCATATCCTACAAATGGCAGATTGCCTTGTTGGTCTACTCCCCACCGACTACGTTCTGAGCCGAGGTGCGACCCCGAGCCCGAAAGGGTTCCAATTTCAAAGCTGAGTCTAGTATTCGCCCCCAAGGTCCGGTGACGCTGTAAAAGCCAGTAGGACCAACACCACTACATAAATCAGAAAAAAATATATATTGGTCTAGTGGTTATAAATTAGGCCGTTGATCCCGAAGTCCCGGGTTCAAGCCTCAGGTCAATCAGCTGAATAGTCAGTAACAGCCCGGAGACTGGAAGTTTAAAGTGTGTACGCTCCCGTGCCTCGGAAAGTACATAAACCGTCGATCCTGCGCTTGAACTCTTTCCAAGCGTGTCGGATTTGCCGTTCCATCAGATAATGATAGTGAGGGAATGGAAAGTGCGCCTGTGTTTGTGCGCACAGCGCACGCACTGTACATTATAATGAGATTGGAGGCCATGGCTGAAATCGGTCATGACGATATGATAACATGGCAGACTGCCGACGGTTTTGCGTGTAAAAATTAAATAAATACAAAAATATTCTTGTCAGTGTACAATTATTTAAGTATTAATGTAGATAAGAAGCATTGGATTCTGTAACATTGGCATTCGGTATGAGATGAGAATTTCTTGCAGTATCACACATAAAAAACACATTAAAATTAAATTAAAATACTATAGTTTTATTACATGAAATGTTACTTTAACAGATCTTAGTGATATCAGCTCAAATACTTTATAGAAGAACTCGTGTTACGTCGATGTCCTATCCCGATGTTGGCGAAGCGGCGATGGCGTGCTTTCCAAATCCTAACGTTGCAAAATACTCAAAAATATTCAGGTAAAAATGTAACACGACATGGTATCAAGTCTCTGTAGAAAACTATGTAATTAAAATATAATTTGATTACCTGAATCAATTATTCAACACAAGAACTCTAGATTATATAGATGATAAAAAATCTAGTACTGGTTGACTTTTAGGCAGAATATATTATATACATAAATATAATTTTATTTAATTAACATAAATTTGTATTTTAAATGTTGGAAAAGAGTAACTGAGGATCTTGCCGGTTTTTCTCGGTAGAATCTACATTCCAAATCGGTGGTAGTTTCACTTAATATAGTTTTGTAAAATCATTATTTTAAAGTCCATGTAAAACCCGACTGAATAAAGTATATTTTGATTTTTTTAAATGTGGTTTACTTAGTGGTAGGGCTTTGTGCTAGCCCATCTGTGTAGGTAACACCCTCTCATCAGATATTCTACCGCCAAACAACAGTACTTAGTATTGTTGTGTTCTGATTTGTAGGATGAGTGAGCCAGTGTAACTACAGGAACAAGAGACATAACATCTTAGTTCCCATGGCACATTAGCGATGTAAGGAATGGTTAATATTTTTGACAGCGCCATTGTCCATAGGCGGTTATGACCACTTACTTATCAGGTGCCCCATATGCTCGTCCGCCAAACTATACCATAAAAAAGTGGTATACTTGAAAACTAAAGAATAATTTTGAAATGTTTTGTTTTTTTATTCTGTAAAGGTATACAATTGATGCTATAATATGTATCGATTTGTTTGGTGCCTGCGCCTGTTACCAAATTATAATAGCTAAATCCATAAAACAACTCGTGGAAAACACGCAGAGAACACCTATAGAGGGCCTTGGACCAGGTAAATAAACTCCAAATTCTTTATATATTAATGTTATTAATACATGCGAGGGATAGTAGCAATAGGATGTAGCAATACGCTACCAATCACCCACGGAAATATGCATCAAAGACTATAAATGATAAATGTAGCGCTTTCTTTGTTATCAACAAAAACAGGGCGGCAGGGCTCTGTGCAAGCCCGTCTGAGTAGGTCCTGGTCATCAGACATCCTACTGTCTAACAGCAATAGTTAGCATTGTTGCGTTCTGAAGGTTGAGTGAGCAGGTTTATCTACAGGCACAAGGGATATAACATCTTCGTTCCCATGGTTGGATACACATTGACGATTAGTTAGTATTTCTTCCAGCGTCTCCTTGTCCGTCTACCTATATCTTAAAAAAGGGGTAGCGGTGCATTTGAAAGTATCCGATTATGTTTGTGTTTGTATTTGTATTATTTCTAATTTACTTTAATCACGATACATGTTGAAATTTGCGTAAATAGATATTTGTTATTAAATCACGTCAAAACTGCCGTACAGTAACATATTTTTTATAGTAATTTAAATTATACAAAAAATATATTTTGGTTAAATATTTTCATCGTGTTTTAAATTGTCTTCATTTTCATCCTTATTGTTTTTAGGTTATCCCAATTTGCGAGTATACTTGGCGTGTATGATTTTGCCAATTATCCTTATTTGTCTGATAACCCATCTGAAGTGGTTGGCACCTTTTTCAATTGTGGCTAACGTCATTATATGTGAGTTTTTTTTAAATTATTTTTGTTTGATGGATTATTTTTATTCTGGTTTATAATGTATGATCTAACTTTAATATTTAAGTATTCAAGTTTATCAAAGTATATGGAGCAAAGATATTAAGTAAATTTCGATTTAATCACAAAAAAAAAACATATTTTCTCATACCAACTTAATCTAACTTTTAGCTAAGATTCTAAGATTCGTTGAAAAAAATTACCAAACTAAATGATTTTAACTTGATTATATTATTAATCTTGACGCATTCTCATCTCACATCCCATTTTAAAGCGCTTTATAATTTTCATACCCAATACATACGATTAAAAGAAAAGTCTGCAAATGTCTCACCGACGGGATAAGGCCTCCGGTTTTTAAGAAGAGTGTTTTAGAGATTTCCATTACGCTGCTCCAATGCGGGTTGGTTACATATTTGTCAGATCTTCATCTGGCACACGCAAGTATCCACACGATGTTTTCTGTCACCACCAGACACGAGATGAGGTATACCGACTCAGCCATCCTGGCACTCACAGATAGTTATCCCCACACTGATGTATTATGATTAATTCACTACAGAAATATTCAAACTAGTCAAGAAAATCTCGACCATTAACGTCATCATCGTGATAGAACTGATCTTAATACGATCATAAACTTGAATACCGTTGTTTTTTTTCAGTATTCTGTATAATGTTAACCGTATACTACGCATTCCACTTCAATCCGAATTTCGAGAAACTGGTCAAAGTGACAAAGCTTTATAACTTCTTTGAATACGTCGGCATGTCTGTGTTCAGCATGTCGTGTTCGGGAGTGGTCATTCCCATCGAGAACAACATGAAAGACCCAAGGAAATATCCTCAAGTTTTAATGACTGGTGAGAAAGAGAAACTGTATTGGAGAAATATATTTTTTCATTTTCTAGTATTTTTAATAAAACTGATAACACAGGGTATGAGATGAACTTCTTATAATTCGGTGTAACGTTGTCCGATTTACCGCGTGACAAGGAAAGAAACTCCGAGCAGCTACCGGGAATTGCAAGCTTAAAGGTTGCAAGGTTTAAGGGGCCCAAGCCGTGCCCATCAACGTTTATCTTCTCTGCTCGTATTGCTCTCTCTGTCTAGCTAATTTTGGTAGAAACATGTCAGCGTAAAGCGTAAGATTTGATAGGAATTTTCTATTTTTAAAATAGAACTTCCTGCTCTTCTCGATAAGTCAAGCCCTTCAAAAAGGTTTTAGTGATTTGGCTGGTATACTATTCATGACGTGAAGACATGCTGCAAATAAAATTGGGATAATGGCAGCATATAAATTAAACGCAACCATTTTAAGACTATTAATGGTGGGACCTGATGCAAGCTAATCTCTGTATACGTTATAGAACATTTCATTACATTCCCGATATTTCAACTGTTATTATATTTAATGTTTATCTTATATCTTTATCTATTTTACATTACTTCTTCTAGGGATGTCATTGATTATCTGTTGCACATTCTCGGTCTCATTTTTCGGATACGTTGGCTTTTTACAAGAGTGCGAGTCTCCTATTACTGTCAACTTTCCAATGACTCTGTTAGTATGTTTTGATTCTTATAGCTAGCAAAACCTGGTAGACGTTGTTTTGTCTTTGTATATTTATTTAATTATGTATATAAATATCTATTTGTTGTATTTATGGTCAGATGAGACGCGCGCATAAACTTTAGATATCGGCTAGAGATAATTATTAATATTAATTTTCTCTAGTCTACAGTTGACTAGGTGTTTTGTATAAAAATCATATCATTTTATTAATAAATACAATCGAATTGTTAATGTGATTAGTTCCGATAGTTTGTTTCATTCCAATCGACGTTACTCTGTTGCATATTGTTCTCAGTAATGTAGAGTACATTTCAACAAATAACAAACAACAATATCAGCCTGTAAATTTCCCAGCGCTGGGATAAGGCCTCATTTCCCTTTGAGGAGAAGGTTTGCACCACGCTGTTCCAATGCGGGTTGGTTACTTGTTAGATACTCATGTGACAGAATTTCGTTGAAATGATAGAAGTGGTTAGAACGCGTGCATCTTAACCGATGATTTCGGGTTCAAACCCAGGCAGGCACCACTGAATTTTCATGTGCTTAATTTGTGTTTATAATTCATCTCGTGCTCGGCGGTGAAGGAAAACATCGTGAGGAAACCTGCATGTGTCTAATTTCAACGAAATTCAGCCACATGTGTATTCCGCCAACCCGCATTGGAGCAGCGTGGTGGAATATGCTCCAAACCTTCTCCTCAAAGGAAGAGGAGGCCTTTAGCCCAGCAGTGGGAAATTTACAGGCTGCTAATGCTAATGCTAATGCTAGATGAACCTGTAGCTTTACTTTTTACTTTACTATATAGTACACAACCGTCACTAACACTACGCCCTCGATATTTATCGCCTAGAGGGTAATGTTTACCTAATTTATTTTATTGCACGTTTTCAGCTTCCCCAAGATCCTCAAAGGTGGTATCGCTGTTATGATCTACGTTACCCACGCTCTCAACTACTGGGTCCCTTTCAACTTATGTTTCTATTATATCAAGTCACGTCATGATCAAAATAAGATTTTGATGTGGGAACTTATTTATAGAGCGATTTTTGTCGTCATGATTGGCATCGTGGCTATTATCTTTCCAAACATTAATGCTCTTATGGGATTTGTGAGTATACTCGTAATTTCTATCGTTGTATCCGTAGACTGAAAACATTACATACATACATTTAATTCAATAATGTAATGTGACGATTCAAAAGTGCCTTTATGAGCCGACTTGAGTAAAGTAATTAATTTATAGATATAATTTAAGAGTATTGTAATTAATGGTCCAAGTTGAATCGGAATGAAATCGTATCATTACCGTTATAAGTTAGTGAATTTGCCCCCAGTGCTGTCTAATTCCCGATGTGTTTTTAATGTAGAGTTCTATATATAGTCAAACTGCTAACCATGAAAGTTTATAGTGCTTTCTTAAGTGACTTATAATACGATTTTTGAGGCCTTAATTATTTGTGAACTAATGAGAATAACATGAGAATAATCAAAAGTCAGGAGATAGACACTATTTTTTAATATCGTCAAAGAACATTTCGCGATCACCAACCTATAGTAGTAATCTACTACATTACTACCTTTAAATGATATTGTTATGAATATATTCAAAAATGGTTGTAAAAATTTTGAATTAAAAATGATCTTTATTTATTTTCAGCTGGGTACGTTTTGCTTATCAAACATGGCGTTCATATGGCCTAACATGATCTACCTAATGACGATCTGGCAGAGACCAGGCCTCGGCAAATACAATTGGCGTTTGTGGAAAGGGATCGCATTAATTTCTATAGGACTATTTATTTTGGTTTGCGGAACAGTTGTCAATTTTAATGAGCTATTGTCTGTATTTAGATAAAATAATTGTGTTTTGGTCATGTGATTGTAATATTGGTTTAAAAGTTGGGACCAATTTTTGCTTTAAGGTTGCTCGTTAATTTGTAAATTAGATGACTCTCCTTGATGATATATTATCAAATTCATATAATACACACCTTCATCCATATTCACCTTCATTTGACCTGTGTTGCGACTGGTTGCAATAAAACTGAAATGTTGCAATGCAATGAGCAAAAGATGGTTTTGACTTTTAGGCGAATATTCAGTAGTGGTTAAATTATGTCCTAAATTCAATTAGTGTTCCCATTCATTACAGAGAGTTCCAATCTATATCTAATCTATACAATTTGATAGCACTTTACAAATTGGGAAGTATTTTATTAAAATAGTCTATAATTGTAATT
Organism: Vanessa tameamea; assembly: GCF_037043105.1. Lineage (NCBI taxonomy): Eukaryota > Metazoa > Arthropoda > Insecta > Lepidoptera > Nymphalidae > Vanessa > Vanessa tameamea. The sequence goes on from NC_087335.1 coordinate 4,974,538, forward strand.
CTTTGCTTATTGATTGATATATTTTAAAATTAAAATATTTTTTTTTATTAAAATGCAAGTTTCATTTGAAAAAAAAGTCTGTTCTTTGAGGTACAACAATTGCTTACATAGTAGAAAATTTTTGTTCCATTGCTAGCTAAGGTTCTTGATGGAATGTTTATTCTTGTTGCTCCAGAAATGGTAGATATACATATGCAAGGATTCTCATGAAGATTTCTTTCATCTTATGGAAAACTTCGACGTAGACCTCGTGGTCCGTTTTGGCCATCTTTGCTTTTTGGTACAATAGTATAGAACTGGTACTAGTACTAATTACTAAGAAAAATAATTGACCGACAAAAAAATCCTTGATAAAACTTAGTAACTTGACACGTCTCACAATGCTTAAAGTCAACTCAATATTTGTGTGCCATTATCTGCGACTTTGATGAAATTATTTGTACTTTACTCAGTAAGGAAGTCTGGGGCTTTTTAATGTATCATAGTGAAACATGGCTTGCATCAAATATATCTTGAGCTACCGTCTGAATAGTCGTTTTAGATTGAGATTATAATAAAACTTAAGCGCAGTGCATACATTTCAACCAAGATAAAGAGAGGCATGCTGAGATGATAAGTTTCTTTGACGGCTAACGGTTTGAAAATATGAGGACTTAGCTTCTTTATCTGCTTTACATAATAGGTAACGGTGATACCATGAGGCCAGCAGAAAAGATCAAAGCGGACAAAGAGATTGAGTAATCGAGGGCTGAGTTAAAGCTGTTTGAGTTAAAGGAGCGAGATTTTGACAGTTGCCAAAATATGTATATTTAAATTATGATCGTTGTTTGGGGAGTTGATAGTTTTCTTTTGACAGAAAAAGTATACACACAAGTGCTGTTATACCTGTTGTTTATACGACTCAACACAAGTTTTTTTATTTTAAATTTGACTATAAACAAATTTAATCAAATCGTCTGTATACTTAGATGTTTTTAACTACGCAACGGGCTTTAATTCGGTTTTCATCAACAAATAGTGAAAAGAAGGTTTACAGTAGAGAAATGCCGAGACTTTCTACTTCCCTACAGGAAAAACAAGAATTTTTCTTTGTATATTTGTTCTTTAAGCTTAGTTATAAATAGATATTTATTGAACCACTGTGACGCCGAAACAGGTAGCTGGTTGATAATATAACCATCAGTCATATAAAATATCAGTCTCAATTGATGTGTGTGTGTCTTATAGAGTTATTCAGTTTTCAAATTATACGAGTAAGATACAAAGTGAGTTCTTACAGAATAATTCAGTTCATTTGGCCGTCTGCATTCATTGTATGAATCAAAAATGTTATAATAATAATATTACGATGTACTGATAATGCACATTAATTTATATCTTCTTCGTGGTAAGACGTCTTTAAGGGTTATTATGTATAAAAATAAGAAAATATTTTAAAATGTAAATGAATTATTGTACACTAATCCTTTGTGTGATGGCATAGGTCAATTTACATTGGCTCACGAATCTCTCCCAGCCAAAATATAAATAGCGCGTATGTCTTGTGTTCCCGTCCGCTCTAAATTCCGTCCGGCGCTCGCGCAGCCCGGACTGTTGAAAATTCCTATTTTAATGTAGGAATTGTAATCGAAATACGACTGGAAAAGGCCACTTGTGTTAATATCGTTTCGTGTTATGTGAAAATGTGTGATCAGTGCATACAACGATAGTTATATGGATGTTTGATATGTGTTGGTAAGTACTAAATATATACTATAGAAGTTCGCTGGAGCTCAACGATGTCTTGTGATGTCTAATTCAGTTACCGTTATAAAATAGGCCAATCTTGAATAATACTGTATTGATATCGATGTAGATGTTCCTTGATTCAAAACCTACTTTTTTTCAGATAGACAATGTACCTACACAGTATGTGTCTTATGACTATTGTCTATTTAAAGTTAATACTATTTTTGATATTTTTTTACGTGTATAATTTCATAATACACAGTATTAAAAAAATACTGGATTTTCTTTGGCTGTCAGACTTTTCAGTAGCAGAAGAAATTCCTGACAATGTTTATTACTTATTCGCTCTGAGCACGTGGTTTAAATATATATTTATACTAATAACTTTAACAGTCGTTACTTATCGTTCATAAAGTATTAAATTAGTTAAAACGTGTTCTGTTTGAAAATATATCATTTATTTTCAACAGACACGGGAGAACATTCGAGAAAATCATGCTTTCAGAGCACTTAAAAACTTTTAGAATATAATTAGTCTAGTAAAATAAAATATATTATTTTAACGTACTTAGTATCTATCTAAGACTAATTCAGCTTTAGAATTTAATAACTGATGTTGAATGTCGAAATTGTATGGTTCTATACAGTTCGATATTACTTTTTTATTTATTATATGTATAGATTAATATACTTCATTTAACTAATAAAGCTGTAAATGTATATTGGTTTAATCTCATTACACACGCTATGGTCTGTACGAGATCACTTTTAGTAATATATACGATATCTCATACAATGTTATCAACTTTTATAACACGGTCTGTGTACAACTAAACGTACAATTTTGTAAAAGTCGTTGTATATGTATATTCATCTCGAGAAGCTAACATCCACTCATCATATATTTGACGCCAAACAGCAATACTTGGTTATTGTGGTGTGAAACTCTCCTCAACGCTGGAACACAACAATAAATATAGTGAGCCAGTGTAACTACAGGCACATGGAATAGTATAATATAGTATCGTATAGTATATATCTTATGATATATTATCGCCTTGAAGGTATTGTATAGTGCCACCAATCACCACATAACATCAGATAGCCAGTTCATATATATTTCACCCTTTTTGAAATGAATAAAATCGTTATCAGATATTTGTGATAATGTTGAAAAAGTCCTTAGATTTAATTGAAATCTTGTAACATATATAAGCAGTGGACCATTTAGCTCGTTGCCAAATATAAAAGCTTTAAGCTTTAATTCTGTGCCGTTCGATGACCAGTTATTTGTCAAAAGATGCTAAATACCAACACATTTCGTTTATTTATGTCTTTTGACAAATAACTAACAGTCAATGATTGCTTGTTCGGTCATCGATGTTGTATTGAAAATCAAATAGATAAGATAATCCGGATCTATCTATCTATCTACCTGGCCCGTCTTCGCATAAAGGTTATAAGACGTTTATATTGAAGTCCAAACATACAAAGTATACATTAAAAAATTAAAGTCTTGTTAAAAATCATAATAATTAAGACAATCAATAAAACGTTAGGTTTTAGGTAGATTAGGTGAAAAAAAGCGTTTAGGTAATTTGTCTGTAAATTTTCAGGTTTGCTAAATAAAAATAATTTAATTACTTTCGATTATCAAAATTATATCATTTAATTAATGCAAGAAAATAATTCCTAAATATTTTGCTGGTTTTTCTTGGTGTATTTACCGAACCGATAGCAGCTTTAAGGTTAAATTCAGTTCATAAAATGCCAATTCAAAGTTGCTGATAAGATTATATTTGAATAAAGTGTGTATTGATTCGATTTTATTTGATAAGAACAAAATCCAATACGTTTAATTATATCTTACTTCAGAACCAATTCACATAAGTTAATCTTTATTTCGATAATAGGGCCATATCATTTGGCTTTCATCCAAACTTAAGACACGACAACAAAGAAATAAATAAACGTATGCTATCTGAAAAGAGCTCTGTTACCGTGCGTTACGAATATCAAAGTAATTTATAAATCAACTGTCTCTGCATGTAATATCGTCGAGACTGCACGAACTATTCACTTTATTTTCGAAATTAAAACTTGAACTTTAAACTATAAAATATTCAAGAGCATTATGAGATATGTATTTGTTTCACGCCAATTTAATTCAATAAATAATAAATATTCTTTACTCCAAGCAATTTCAAACCCATAAGATACACAAAACATACATTAAAATTGAAATATTTATCTTTATTTTTCATAAATTTTTTTCCACTTTCGTTTTCTTTTAAAAAAAATTATTATCTAATACCAAACTAACCTCTTTTTCGTGTAAATTAGGCCTTTTGTTTTTTTATTAAATTAAATTAAAAAAAAGCTTTATTAAATGTATCGCACCTCGCCCTATTTTCTCCACTCGTGACAGAAGCACTCTTTCGTTATTTGCCCAGACGATCAGAATTGCGATTCAACGGCGAAATGCTGCTAGCATTCTTACCACCATTCCACCCGGTCAAGATTTATGCAGAAAATATTTTTAATTCGTATTTGTATATATTTAAGGAGTTCATGTTAATAATTGTTATTTTATATTCAAATAAGCCAAATGGTGCCTGTATAAAACAATTTCCTTTTATTGTTTTATGTTCGGCGCCCTAAAAGGGTTCATAATTATGTAATTATTATAAGCTAAGCTATATTACCTAAGTACACATTATGGAATGCAATAATCGATTTAGTATACCTTGAGCTGGGTAGGGATTAATGTGGAGCACTTCACTTATATAATCTTTTATATTGTAGGTCTACTTACTATAAATACAGCGAAATCATTGGCGACCTGTCCCGGATTAAAACGCACCAATGATTTGCGTAAATTTTTTGTCATATATCAATAATTTATATGTTACCTTATAAGTCTGTCTTGGTGTTATACTCGTATATATAATGATGCTTTCAATAGGACGATTAGTCGAAGTTGAACGCTGAAGGGTTGCAGAACCCATTCAAGTATTGCAAGCTCGTTTCTCGGTCCTTTATGAAACGAAGATATTTTTCAAATTTGTAATATCTATATTATAATTGTAATTGCAATTGCCAATCAGTGAATTGTCTTTTATATAAACATACATACTCCTATACATTTAGCTCGGTGATGTTGTCGAGGCCAATACAGTCTCGTTCGAGCTTAATTGAAGAATAAACATTTAAACAAACACAAACGAACATTTACCATGAGCACCGTCTGGTTAGGTACCACCCACATTCTACCACTAAACAGCAACTATGTATTGCTACGTTCCGGTTTGAAGGGTGAGCTATTCTGCCCACAGATATTGTTGGTGTAAAAAAAAAAACTTAATCTCAATTCATAAGGTTGGTGGCGCATTGGCTATGTAAGGAATGGTTAATTTTTTGTACGTCAACAATATCTGTGGGCAGTATTGACCTCTTACCATCAGGTGGCCTACTTACCCGTCCGCCAACCAATGCCATAAAAGTTATAATGTAGTAATATTTATATCTTACTATTTTTGCATTTTCATTGCCTCCACGGAAAGTAAACGCATATATGGTTTCGATTTTGAAACGTCTTCTTAGGGAAAGATAAGTGCTTCATGTGACTGCCACTGGCTACGAGGCCGCGGGTCTAAACAGCCAGGCTACAATTAAACCTATTTGTTAATATAAGCAGTAATATAAATATTAACATATACTAGTTGGTCCTTGTGAATTCGTCTGCGTGAAAATCGGTTATTACGTACTGTTTCTTTGAATGACGATAACTCTTTCACAGTGAACCGAATCCAATCAAAATCGAAATCATATCATTATCCGAGTAGGCTTTTACAAGCACTTATGAAGCGTCATTTAACAGAATTGTATTAAACGTAAAACTACCACTGGTTTCAACTACAAAGTTATTGAGTAAACTATATTAAATACAGTAAAATTCTTATAAAGTTATACATATATCTATATAATCTTGTGTTGAATAATATGCCTTATTTATTAATGTTGAGGCAATGAAACAAAGCCTGAGTACCTAAAACAGTAGGAAAATCCGTTCGGTAGTTTCGGAAATTAGCGTGTACAGACAAACAAGAAAAAAACCTACGTGTCGGGACGCCCGAGAGAAGTGATAATTGAAAAAAACGTATGTCCGAGACACGGCCAGAGCTGTGGGTTAGAGTGAGAGAGCAGAAGCCTGCCTACCGCTGCCGTTTGCGTAAGAGAAAGGGAGACTGACGCCGTAACGCGTTACGTAACGAATTGGTTTAACTTCCCATAAGAAGTTATCACTTTAAAATAATTGAAATTCTCCTCTTTTGTTCTTTGGTATTCTTTTCTATCACACACATTCATTTTTGATATCCATGTACAGACACACAGTTTCTACTGCATTATTATAATGAGATGCCGAGACCTCCCAATATTAATCGCAGTAGCTTTAAAATTATATGTTTATTACTACTATGGTACAAATATCTTTACGTAGTCGTATAAAACCCCGTTAACTTCGGTTAAATTCGAATGATTCGCAACTCCGAATATTCCCGAAGGCTAGCTTGAGTTTGCGGATGTCAGTAATTCACTTGTATTCAGTTTTCAGTTCGTCTGCGGCACTTGTCCGTAGTGGACGTGTTTGTAACTCGTGTAAAATGATCATCAAATACTCTTCCTTACTTATTTTTGTCATAAAAGTGTGTTAAAATATGTGTACAGTGACATGTAAAAGTGATTCGTGTGTTACATTGTGATATTGTGCGTGGGATTTACTTTTAAAGGATAAAATAGGTTTGTTTTCGTAATTTTGCACTTTTATGTAGTTAACCTGTATAATCGGCGGCCTTTACGAGGTTCGCAAAATCGATCAATGCATTTTCGCTATTGTATCATGTAGACAAAGGTCATTTTCGCTTGTCAGCATTTGAATCGTGTTAGCTAATGTTTCCAATATGTTGTACTGATATTTATTAAAATTGTGACACGGAACGGGCACGCTGGTCATTTGCGTTAAGCTTAACGTATTATAAAAGTTTTCTTTTTACGTATACGAACTGCAGTGCAGTAAAATTATTCTTGTATCTCCAGACTTCTACAACATTTTCACGCACGGGTAAAACACAATTTTAATTCCGAGATAAGTTGATTATATAATTAATATAATTTAAACAGAACATCTATATTAATTATAAAGTTTAAGACTGTATTTTTGAACGTGCTAATCTCATGATCGTCCAATCCGATTTGAGATCTTTTTAAGCGTTAGATACTATATTTATTGGGAACGGTATAGACTATAGGTAAATATCGTCACGGTTCTTACGATTCACGGGGGAGCGTTTAAAGCTGTCGAAACCGCGCGGAGTATCTAGCTAGTAACGTATTTAAATATAATGAGTCTTTTTTTATTTAAAAAGGGAAACAAAAAAATATATTAAACTTATATAAATAATAAATAACACTACTTTGTTAAACATAAAAGAAGCTAAGCACCGACAACGATTAAAGATAAACATTAAATAAACAAAAGCTTACTAGATAAACAAGTGAATTTGATTTTAAAATTCAAAACATTTAGCCACAATCATGTGTATTAAACTTGAATGTGTTAAGGTTGTCCAAATTTATGTATTTATTACGTACATAATAAAATAGAATAAAATAAAACCTAACGTAACCGAACCTTTTTTTATATTGGCGTATTCGCAGAATGCCTTTTTTTCTGACTTCTGATTTCTGACATATATTGACTGCAATAAGCATCCTAGTGTCGCCTTTTATACGTGCGTCTGTAATACAGCGGCACCTGAACTGTCAACTGAATTGATTTTAACTCAATCGGATGAATGATTTATGTTCCAAAATATATTAAATTATATATCACTATTGTAGTAAAACAGGCGATGGAATTAAAAATTAAAGATGCATTGCAAAGTTTGCTACGATACAAACAAATAGGGTATATCTATACTAATGTTATATATGCGAGCCAAGCAACTGGACGGAATTTTAATATTTTTTTTATGGCTGTTACTTGTGCCTAAACAGCTGACGACCAACCCCTTAAACCACGAGCGAAGCTGCGGGCGTCAACTGATATACTTATAAGTGCTTTCTTTTTTTGTTGTATTTTTTTTTTGTAGATTAAGTATACATAATAATAATATGTATACAAGTATAATATATGTTTAGTTTTTTTTGTTCGGATCTTTTTTTTATACTTTGTATAATGGCGCCGTGTCCCAAATAAACTTTTCTTTTTTATAAAAACTCCTAGTAATGCAAGACCGTCTATCATTCACTCGTCGTATTCTACCGCCAAGCATAATTAGTTATTGTCAGTATAGCTGTATCGGTTTGAAGGGTGAGTGAGCCAGTAATTTCCATGGTCGTTGGTGCATTAGCGATCTAAGAAATAGTTAAAAATTTCTTACAGCGTCAAACACGGTCAGTGGTGATCATTTGCCATCAAGTGGCCAATTTTCCCAACCACCTACAAATATTATAAATATATATATATAAAGACCAAATTATATAATATAATTTTAATGATGTTACGACTTAATGTTAAGTGAATTATAATTTTTTAATACTCTTACTAATGTTTTAAGTAACATAATATTATTTGTAAGTAGGCAAATGGACCACCTCTTGATAAGTGTGTACCACCACGTTGTCAACATGCTACCAACGGTGGGTACTAAAATGTTTGGTATCTTATATTTGCTGTGATAATGGCTTACTTACCCTTGATACTGGAACACAACAATACTAAAGACTATGTGACGAGTGAACTAGAAGAAAACAAAGGAATTTATGATGAGTAGGTGGTACTTACTCAGACGAGTTTGCACAGATCCGTACAAACCAACAAAGGGATTAAATATAGCAACCAAACTGTTCTTGTTATATCCCTAAAGTGTACCCAAATTTTGAAAGTTCAAATTCAATTAGATAACGTTTGGAGCTTAGTTATGACACTAGTTAATCGTAACACATGTGAAATATTTTCATCCGAGTCATACAAGTTCACGAAGTTATCCGTCAAAACCGAGCGCGAGATGAACTATAAACACTATTTTGTGAAAATTCAGTGTTCTCTGCCCGAGTTGATATCGTCGTTGAAAGATTATATATCTTCATATTTAGCGGTATATCTCGACAGCTAATTTAAAACTACATTCTCAACTAAAATCGACTCCCGACAACCTTGTATGAGTAAGCAGAGTCGTGCCTTGTCACGAATACAATTTATTAATATAGATAAACAAAATTTCGCTTAGCAAGACAATGCTAAGGTATTATATAACATTATGTAAAATTTTTTTTTTTCATTACACATTAGCAGCCTGTAAATTTCCCACTGCTGGGCTAAGGCCTCCTCTCCCTTTGAGGAGATGGTTTAGAGCATATTTCACCACGCTGCTCCAACGTGGATTGGTGGAATACACATGTGGCAGAATTTCGTTGAAATTGGACACATGCAGGTTTCCTCACGATGTTTTCCTTCACCGCACGAGATGAATTATAAACATAAATTAAGCACATGAAAATTCAGTGGTGCTTGCCTGGGCTTGAACCCGAAATCATCTATTAAGATGCACGCGTTCTAACCACTGTGCCATCTCGGCAATTTTTTAGTACATAGTTCCAATGTATTTGTTTTTCGTTTTTGTTGTTCAATTACTAAAAACACCATCAAAATAGTTGATTGGCTTAGTGAAGCTAGTAAAGACTGAAAGCGACTTTGTTTTATATAATTGATATGTGGATTTGTTATATGTTATTCGAGGTCATTGACATTTCAGTGCTTTTAATTTGAAATATTCATTGAACAATTTAAAGTCAACCAAATATTAAATAGTTATTTTCTATTCAAATTTACTCGAACATTTTACGAGATATGTTTTGCGATACAAAAATACTTCTTTATTAATACCAATCCCACTTGTATTGTAAATAAATTCTGAAATGGATATAAAATCCACCCAATATAGGTATATAAGCTATATTGGGTGGATTTTACTTGACGTTACTCTAAGCTTAAACTAATTTAATTCAATATGAGCCAAGGTGGCCTAGTGACTAAAACATGTGAATATTAATCAAAGATTGGGGTTTTTTTTATGATAATCGGTAGGCGGACGAGCAAATGGGCCACCTGATAGTAAATGGTCACCACCGCCCATAGACAATGGCGTTGTAAGATATGTTAACCATTCCTTACATTACCAATGCGCCACCAACCTTGGGAACTAAAATGTTACGTCCCTTGTGCTTGTAGTTACGCTGGCTCACTCACCCTTCAAACCGGAACACAACAATACAGAGTACTGCTGATAGAAGTAGAATATCTGATATATGGGTGGTACCTACCCAGACGGGCTTGCACAAAGCCCTACCACCCAGTAAACCCGGGCAAGTACCACCGAATGAATGTGTATTTATAAGACATCTCGTATTCGGCGGTATGGGAAGACATACATCAGATACGTTGTGTAGGATGATAGAATATCCGTGTGTATATATTCTTGTTCCCAACTTTTCGGAGCGATATTTATTCTAAACTTTACTTTTTTTTTAATTTATTTGAAGTAGTTTGACGAATAACTAATGGGCTGATCGTTAGCATTGTAAAAAACATAAAACACTCATTACGCTCAATGCTCGTGAAAAATCCAAAATTAAACTTAAAAATCTTTATTCAGTATATAGCTGAAGCAAAAAAAAAGATCTAAATATTGGTGTCTTATGTCAAATTACTTTTTTGTACCATTCGCTGTCGAAACACTTGGCTCTTGGAGTAGCGGTGCAAAAAGCTTCATTAAAAGTATAACACGTCGCCTTATTGCCCCCACTGGTGACAGGAGGGCTGGTTCGTTTTGCCCAGGGTACGGAATCGCGATTCAACGGGGAAATGGTACTAGCTTCCTTGCAATCATTCCACGCGGTCAGGATTTGTACAATAACTATTTTTAATTCATATTTGTATATATTTAAGGACTTAATGTAAATAAGTCTCATGTTAATAAAATATATATAGAAACGTCACATTTGGGTATTGATTATCAAGAACTCCGCTCTTATTCCATTTAACGGCGTACAATATTATGAAATACCGAGAGATCTGAAATGTCAGCCCTTAGCTTTGAAGTGCCGCCATAGCACCACCTTGCCAAATGGTAGGTCACATAAATGGTAAGTGGTTGGTACCACCAAGACAGACCTGCACAAAACCTGTAGTAAATTTACTAACGATGCTCATCAGCTATAAGAGGTATTTACGGATACGCTTATAAACAATTTTTATAGCTCTTACAACATCCATGCATAATATTAATATTCATTGCCCGTACGATGTAATTAGCATACTGCTAGTTATGGTCGTTTGAATTTAATCACGCTGAACATGACGATATGTTAAACTAGCTTGTTGTCTGTGACTTTTTCTCTATTTAAGACAATTTAACATCACTATGTTCAATTTAACATGACTATAATTATCTATGTAATGATTTAATTTATTTATAATTTATGAATAAGTTCAATGGAGATCTTCAAAAGTAGATTAGACTATAGTATATTCCAACCATAAGAAGAAAAAAGTCAAATAAACAACATTTGACAGCGAATTGACGCGATATCATTGGTCGAGAGCTTGGTTAATCTATGATATTCACTATGGATTTGCGTAAAAATGGCGTTTTGAATGACGAAAAAAATGTTATCGGTATTTTATGTATTTTTTTTCGGAAGTAAAATTAAAGTGGAAATAAGTAGTTAAGTGTAACAGTATTTTATTATAAATAAAGATATATTAATCATAAACTCTTAGTAGTGCACAATATTACCGAGTTATTAGGAAATCGCATGAAATACGTAAATCTAAGGATTGTTTATCTTTTTTCCTACTTCCATTGGAATAGGCTATAAATGTGCGGTACATATTATAGTGCACGAGTATGTGCGCTAACACAGGTGCGCTACTCTCTCACTCTCATAATCCGCGACGGAAATAGCTTACGAGAACGAACAGCTATTACCGAGGCCGAGGGGCGTTATTTGTATAAATTCCCAAATTTCGGACAGAAACTGAGAATTTTTTAAAAGAAAAACTTAACAATATAATGGCCCTGCGTAATAACTAGGTATCCCTACTCAGTCGTCGTTGGTGTACATATTATATGTACATACATATATGCAGCGTGAACAATATTGAGTGGATATGAATCGATCTGCTTAATCGAAAATTCGATCTGAACAACCTAATGAGACTTAAAATCAAAATGAAGCAACCGAGGTCGATTCAATAAATCTTTGTTACCTTTTAACTTTTAATACGAGTCGAATTCGATTGTTTTTTTAAAGTATTTATGGCTGCGCTAGTACGCTGGTCTTTCTTTGTAGTTTTTGTTGTTGACTAATAGCATCATTATTTATTTACATTCCTCGATCTCGGTGATCAATATTGAATCCTTATAGAATACTGGATATAATCCGCGGCTTTGCTTGCGTTTTAGGGGTTAGTTGTCAGGTGTTAAGCATGAAAAAGTAGCCTTTGTTCTTATATGAGGTGCAAGCTTGATTAAAAGCAAATTACAACAAATTCGGTTCAGTAGTTTGCGTTTGCAAGAGCGACAGATAAACATACATTTTTTTGGGTTTATAGTATTAGTATAGACACACATAATAATCCAGACAGTGAAATCGGAGTTACTAAAATAACATCTGCGTGAGATTGCCGGTAATAGAGTCACATACAAATGTATACAAACTAATATTAATGCGTAAAACATATATTAATTGATATATGTTTATGGTATATAAGTTGATGACCTCCATAACACAAGTGCTTTAGCTACTTACATTGGGATCAGAGTAATGTATGTGATGTTGTCTAATATTTATTATTATTAAATTAAATATACAATATATTTTTATATTAGTCTTCTACATATTTTATTATTATTAAAGCATTTATCGACTATAATTTTTAATAAAGTAATTTAAAAATGGACATGCCATGTACGTTTAGGTGTAGATGTAGTTTTTAATTGAGTTTTTGAATATCTAAAACAATTTAGATATATTTTTAATTACATTCATGAATTTTATTAGGGAGTATGACAGAAAAAAATATATGTCAAAATATGTTACATAGCATATAATAAATAAACTTGGAAACTCAAAGCAAACGTGGCTAAGTTATACGCGTACCTATGATATTATTAGATGGTACCATTTTGTCGAACAGTAACGACTACTATAATTATAAACACGAGTGACGTCATCGATTGTACTTTTTCTTGGTGTGCAGTAATGTGAAACATATGGAAATTTTTTACAATTTCTTTCAGAAAACTAAAATTACGCTCCTACACATTTTAGCTTGTCTTGATTTAGGGGAGGGCAACCGGGGCAATTGTGCTGGGGCCTCCACAAGACAGGGGGACAATATAGATACCGATGAGTTAACAATTACAATGCAATATATATATATATATTTGTAGATACCTATGTATAGTAAAAGTCTAATTATTTTACTAAATACTGTTGTAAGACTTACTTATACAAAGAGTAAATAAATGATTGCTTACAGACATAAATGAAACCACTCCTCTTTTGATCCAGCGCCTCTACTCCCTTGTGGCTCCAGAGCCTCGAGACCTTTAAATCCGGGCCCTGCATTTTAAACTACACTCATATATAATACTAAGATACCTACATATTATATCAGAGGAATCATTCGACGAGATAAAAAGGTTACAATAGCAGCCTGTAAATTTCCCACTGCGGGGTTAAGGCGCTCTCCCTTTCAGGAGAAGGTTTGGTGCTTATTCCACCACGCTGCTCCAATGCGGGTTGGTGGAATACACATGTGGCAAAATTTCGTTGAAATTAGACACATGCAGGTTTCCCCACGATGGTTTCCACCGCCGAGCACGAGATGAATTATAAACACAAATTAAGCACCTGAAAATTCAGTGTGAACCCGAAATCATCGGTCAAGATGCACGCGTTCTAACCACTGGGCCATCTCAGTTCTTAAAAAGGTTACATTATTTCTTTATTACGTACTACCACGGATTTGCTCGCGTTTTAGGAGTTAATTGTCGGATTTAGGTATAAAAACTAGCCTATCTTGTTCCTCGGGGGTCAAGATTGCTTCAAATGAAATTTGATCAAATAAGTTCAATGGTCGTGAAAGTGTAACAGACGGCTATAGTTACTTTCGATTTTATAATATTGGTATAGATATTTTTTTAATATGACCATATCTAAAAGTACCTTACACAACTTTATTGTCTTGCAGTAAAAGCGACATCGTAATTTACACGCTCTATCCCTCGCAATGTTCTTTTCTATCCTCCGTCTCGTATATATCTTCTTTATAATATACTTCGCTCATAATTTGATGTCAAACTCCAGCTAACAGTTAGCTATTAAGTTAACTTCTGCGAGAAAACCATTTCAAATATGTTAATACGTTAGAAACTAGAGAAGAATATCACATGTCTGAGAAAACATTTTGTTATTTATATTTTAGCAGTTCACATATAATATGAGCCGAGTTGGCCAAGAGGTTAGAACGTGCATCTTGACCGATGAATGCAGGTTTAAACCCGAGAAAGCACTACTGATTTTTCATGTGCTTAATTTGTGTCAATAATTCATCTCATTATCTCGTTCAGGGGTGAAGGAAAACATCTTAAGACACATCGTTACACACATGCAAGGTTCATGTGTGTAATTTCAATAAAATTCTGTCACGCTTTGTATCCAATCCGAATTTGAGCAGCGTGTTGGAATAAACTCCGAACCATTACAGTTGTGGGACATTTACAGGCTGTTTTAAAGGTTGGTGGTCAGTTTTTAGTAACAGTTAATAAAGTTCCATGTTTCTAACTTAAAAAATGACTGACTTCCATTCAAAATCTCAACCCCTATTACACCCCCTTAAGGGTAGAATTTCCAAAATTCCTTCCTTAGTGGGTGTCTACTCAATAAAACGACCCTACTTACAGAATTTCATGGCCAAAACTTTAATAGTCTACGCTCGGCGATGATGGATCAGTTAGTCTGGACTTGTTATTTTATATGTATAGATAAATAGAATATTTGCCCTTCTCTGTAAGTGTAATCCTACTACCCCGAGGTTGCCTGTAAAAGATTGCTATTAATGATAAGGCAACACTTGCATGCAATCTTATTTTCTATTTTCCGTAAAACTTGTTATTTTAATTGAGCAATCAAGTTCTTATCAATCTATCTATCTTTGTAACATACATCTGTATATGTGTAAGACAATATACGGGATATTATAGTATGTTATACTAGATGAAAACCCGGCTTCCCACGGGTAAACCACTATAAATATACTAACTACTGTAATCCTGCACGAAATAATTATTTGGAACACACACTCTGAACGCACCCTTAAACGTCAAATATGGCCGCCCGTTGAACTGTCATGTCATTAAATTTTATAGATTTAATATCGAAATATCTCGATCATGCGAATTTTGTGGATATATGTTGTCGACTAAAAATCATTATATTTTAACGATCTATAATTGCGGATAGGTTTAGATCAGGTATATCGTACACCTGTACGAGATTATTAATATAGGAACTTTAGTATATCTTTGATTTCTTTGTTGTAAGTACATTTATAATAAACAAAGTGTATTACACCTTCGTTTCGTTGAAGTAAAATAAAGTAATTGCGTTAAAATTAATTAATTTAAATATATAAAGTTCACGGACCGCCCAACCTTTTGTAAATGACGAAAGTATTTACTTTCGCCATTTGGCGAGACTAGAAAATAGTAAAGACAACCAAGTGTAAGCCATACTCACACATTAAGTGTTCCGTATATAATTTAGACTTGGACCTTTTGGACAGTCATAGTACATATTAAAGCAATAGTTGGTTCGTTTTTACGATTCAAAAGATACAATTTTAATTACCATACGATGTAGTATTAGTTATAGGGTTTTATTCGAACATAAAAACTGATGATCATGTATTTTTGTTAATTCGGTATTAAACACCCAAGATTAGTGTAAATTACAGTTCAACATAATTAAAATGTCAAAAACGGAAGCTGTGTAATAAAATTCTTACTAATATTATAAATGCGAAATTAACTCTGTTACCTCTTCACGCTTAAAACGCTGAACAGATACAGATTAAATTTGAGATGTTGATAGTTTGAGTTTCAAGAAAACACAAACTATAGGCTCCTTTTTTTATTTCACCCCTCGAGAAGGTAATGGACTTGAAGGTTTGTGTGATGTTAAGTTTTACAAATTTCCCGCTAAAAGGTAATACCGTGTGTTTAGCTAGCTTTTATATATAACAATTTTATAATACACTAGCTGCCCTCCCGAGTTCTTACGGATGAAATAAGGAGATCATCCCGTGCTATTTTATAAGGCCGATTGATCGCCAAGTGATATTCTATTCGCCTCTTCCTGCTGAGATCATGATTCTCGCAGTAGGAACCGCGTATTTTTTCACGAGTTCATTTAAATATCTATAGTTCGAATCGCAAGAGGACAAAAGTCACATAATCTACATTTGACATCGAATTGGCGCGAAAACATTGGTCGAGAGCCTGAATAATCTATAAAATGGCCTAAGTAAAGTAAGTGGATATAGGTAGTCTAGTGGAACAGAGTTTTATTATAAACAAGCTATGCCAGCGACTTCCAACGCGTTTGAATTTAACAAAAATAAAAATTGTTGTAGCCTAAGTTACTCCTTATTACATCAGCTATCTGCTAGTGAAAGTTCCATCAAAATCGGTCCAGCCGTTTCAGAGATTAGCTGGGACAAACAGACTTAGAGACAGACAAAAATTGTAAAAAATGTTATTTTGGTATATGTACCGTGTATACATACATATGCATTTAGTAAAAATGGGTTATTTTAATATTACAAACAGACACTCCAATTTTATTATATTTTAGATAAAGATATATTAATCAAGAACTGTTAGTAGTTCACAATATAGCTGAGTTATTGGCAAATCGCGTGGCATACGTAAATCTAAGGTTTGTTTATCTTTATTTTTCGATTGGAATAGTCTATAGTAATATCACTAAAAGTATTGAAATGAATTTCAAAAAGTAAAAGTTCTTTATCTATATTAAACTTTTAAAATTTGTACGTTATTGCGTTGTTAATGATTAATACTTCGTGATAATTAACTTAACTACAATAAAAGCAATTTTTCGCTTTTTCTTATGCATAAAAATGGTCACTCTGAAATTTGAGGTCGCTGACTTTTTGTAGATATTTTGAATACCTACATATCTCTGTTACAAAGTTTTTATGGATCTGTTATAATTTACGCAGCATTAAGCTTGATAAGCGCCTGGAGCCTGGACCGAACATTTTATGGCGCTATGTCTGGCATTCTTCTAGCCATTTCTCAGAAACTACGCAACACATAAACATAGTACATATATATTATACATCCTGAAACTGTTAGCAAAATCAAAATATTCTTTATTATATTATAATGCCATTGGTTCGGGAAGATTCCAAGAATAACCAGTTGGAAACTCAGTAGTTACTATTTTTCACCATTTTAATTAAAGACTGTCAATCGGGCATTTTTCGGATTAGTACATTTTCCATGAAACCGTAATATAACAAACAAACATAACTTTATGCTCCTTACGATATTAATATGACAGAGCGTATATTATACTAGTATTCATAGCCCATATGATTATTATGTATGAGTATTTTAACACAGTAAGACCAATTACATTGTTTTTGTACGCGGCTTACAGTAGAGTGAATTGGCGCTTGGCAGAAATCGTAAGGAACTCTTTCTACTTCTCTCTGTCTCTTTCTAATGTATACGGTTTTAAATAATATTATTCAAACCATTTTTTGCACTCTTCTTTTAATTTTTCTCAAACGTTGTTCAAATTGACTCAAATTGACCATGATTGCTGTTATATTATTGCCATATACATATATGTTATTGAAGTCGTTTTTACAGTTTTATTTGGCACTCATAATAGATAGAATGAAAAATAAAATAATAAAAAAAAAAGTTCATGTATTTTCCAAGAGTGTGTTAATACTGTTTTTCCGTCTTTTTTTAGCATAGGGAACCCTAAATTATTCCCGCCATCCTTTCTCGTCCGTGACCTTATTTGCTCTCGACAAATATTCAAGCAGAAAATATGTACGTAGAAAACTTGATATCCTTTGACTTCAATTCCATTGGTAGAAAAACGCAATCTCTGACTCAAGTTTCAATAGTTATACGAAACGGAATATGGTAAATAAATTCAATTTAATTTTTAACCAAATTCAAAAAAGGAAGGTTCTCAATTATTTTGTTTTTTTTTAGTGGTCAACCTCAGATCTCCGTTTTGGGATTAAACGTACCGATTTGGAAAATGTTCGTTTCGGATAATCCCGTAAAAAAATACGGGTTTTTTTTTATAGATTCAATTTTTTTATCATTTATATCCTTAGTGTAGCAATTGAAATGGGTTTAATGTAGTGTAATTAAAATTGTATTTAATAAAGTTACACATTATGGATTTATTATAAAGAAATATACATATTTTTATACTAAAGAATTCCGTAAGATTATAAAAAAAAGTATTTATAAAATAAACTTAATTGTAATTGCATTACAATGCTCCCGTTGAAATTAATAGCCTGAAAATGTCACGGCAATGTGACTTTCCTGGTCTGGAGCTTACTCTAGCCTCCAGCGAACAGATTGTCTAAAGTCGGGTGCCAGGTTCACGAAACTTGCTCGATGCGTGTTAGTAGTTATACACTGCCGTTACGTACTGCCGTACTACATTCGTCACATGCATCGTGTTTTTAACTTCAAGCGTTTTAACTATTTATTTACATTATAAGATTTTGAGACGGAATATGAGATATGAAATTTTAATCAAATTTGACATTTTAAAAGTTATACAATTTTGCCAGTTGGCTTTGTTACGATTTCGGAACGGAAGAAACCAATTTCGACTAATGACAAATCATTAAAATCTAGATAGATCTATCTTGATGGTTGACGTTTTTAGGCTTAATGGCATATCATTAAAATATTACAAACTTTTGTGTCTTTTATTTTCCACGTATCAATGACGTCATAGTTGCAATACAATCGCAACTCTGAATTATTACGATGATTCAAATATACATGTTATTGTTAACTAAAACAAAAGAATAAAGAAAAATAATCCTTATTCTTAAATTCCGGTACAGAACAAAAATATAAGTTTCACAACTTGAGCTCGACTGCGTAAAAACATACTCTGTAAAGTACGTAACAAGAGAATATTCTTGTCCGACATTCTTATCTACAAACAATTAATTATTTATAATCTAATTATTTATTCGACTTATATATACAGTTTAATTTAATTAGTCGTTTGTCGTATGTCACTTTGACGGACCATTTTTTATGAAATAGTTAGGCGGACGGGAAAATGGACCACCTGAAGGGAAGTGGTCACCACCGCCCGTAGACATTGGCATCATAAGAAATTTTAATCATTCCATGTCCATTTTGCATGTAGTAACAATGGCTCATTCATCCTTCAAACTGTAACACTACAATACCAAGTATGGCTGCTGGATGATAGAATATTATATGATGAGTGTACTACCCAGACGGGCTTGCACAAAGCCATGTCACCAAGTTTGAAAATATTATCGGACAAATAACTACATAACAGTTCCTATATGAAATCTTAATCTTTAATTTACATATAAATCAATTTTATCGTAGAACCAATCAAAATACAAATATTAATGACAAATTATTTTTGGTACCGTTTTAATCAAATGCTGGCTAGTCCGTGGGCGGATAAACTCGCTCATAAACTTATATACAGTATGTTGGAAAATGGCGAAAGATGAATTGTCTCAGTTGAAAAATGTATTTCCTGATTTTAAGTAACACTAAAACTGATGACGCCTGATGTAGTCATTACGCCGCGTAGAAATTGGCTTCAAGTCAAAATAGTCATTAGTAAAGACTTCCTATTTTATCTATAAATAGTACAGAATTGAATTCTTCGGAAAATTTCATCATTGTCATCATCCATTAAAGGATTTCGAAGACATAATTAAATATTTTATTGATTTACCAACATTGACTGCTATTTCATAAAGTCAAACTAAAAAATGTTTCCAATTTTTGACGACAAAAAAATGCCGCCCCAATAATTCGACCTTTTAATTTGCTTGTAAGTAGAGACCTCGACTTAGATAAGAAAACGAGCAAATGGTCCATTTCGTATATTATGTTCGGGCTCTAACCGCTATAAATTTGTCTAATGTTCCCATAAAGTTTTAGGTGTCATAGATTGACCGGATCTCCCAGCGCCGTACCTAAATAAAAACATTGAAAATTTAAAAAAAAGTCTGTAAATCTCCCAGTTGGCCTAACGCTTCCTCATTATCGTCACGCTGAAGAGACGAAGAGGGTACTGCTGGTTTTTTTAGTAGGGTATTCCGGTGTATTATTTCATGTGGAAACGCATAACTCATTTTTACGGCGAAGGATCTTCCTCCCTCTTAAAAAAGGTCGCTTAGAACTTATTTCACAACGGTTTAAAATTCACCAATCTGATTGGAGAATCAGGTTGGTGAATTTTAAATAATCTTTAATAATTTATTAATACTTTAATATAATAAAGTATATGAAAATTGAGGGGTACTTATTTAATTTAAACCCGAAATCTAAAAACTATTCATTTATTAACAGCTGATTAAAACGATGATGCTCCACTATCTATATATTCATTAATCTATACTAATATTATAAAGAGGTAACGTATGTTTGTTTGTATGTAGTTGCCTCTGGAACTAATGAAGGTGTTCCAAAAGAAATCTCTGGTAGAAAGTTATCATTTCTGAGAGCTATAGGGTATAGTGTTCGTCCGTACCGTATAAATACCACTCATGTCAAGCCGGTGCGGGTCGCTATTTAATTATTATATTAATTACATTAAACACAAAATGACTTGATAGTAGGGCTCGTCATAAAACAGTTCGTTTGAAGTTCCGGCTTGAAGGATGCGCGAATCAGTGTAACTACAGGCACAAGGGACGTAACATCTTAGTTCCCAAGGTTTCCCAAGGTCGGTTACATGAAAAACTTTTTATATTTATTACAGTACTAATCTATGGGCAGTGATGACCATTTACCATCGTGTGGTCCGCTTGCTAGTCAGCGTATATGACATCAATATCATCCTCCTGCCCTCGTCCCAATTTACTTGGGGTCGGCGCAGCATGTCTTCTTTTTCCATACTTCCCTATCTGACGTCATCTCACAAGTAACATTCTTTCCAGCCATATCATCTTTCACACAATCCATCCATCTTTAATTGGCCGTCCCCTTGCTCTATATCCATCCACGTTCTGCTCAAGACCTTCCTCACAATATGTTCCTCATTCCTCCGCATAACATGACCATACCATGACAGCCGCCTTACATATAACTTCTCGGTGCCACTTTCAAACTTCCTTTTATGTACTCATTCTTTACTCTATCCATTCGCGTAACACCACACAATAATAATAATAATAATAAAAAAATGCCTATACAACAACATAAGTAATTACGTCATTAGAAATTAAAAGTACTATGTTTCTGTTAATAAAATGCATAAGCCACACGACCGAAGTATAATTCTGCGTCCATTGCTACGTATCACGTCGTGCCCGCGTGAATAAATCAAAGCTTACGTGCAATTTACGCCATTGCTCGCTGCTTTATTTAATCTGAACGTAAAACGATGTTTCTCTATTAAAAGGTTTTGTTTAACTCTACGTTATGTATGTGCGGATTACATTTCTGCAACGGAATTTTAAACTAGTTCTACTCAAACGATTTTGCTGAGATTTTGCGCAAACATTTCGAGCTGGAGACAATACCATCTAGAATTTTCTATGTACTGGTGTGCTTTCGTATGTACGGTTTGAAAATCTTGTATTTGATAGAGTTTTCGTAACTTGATAGTCTTTTTTTAGGATTCCGTCTGCAAAGGGTAAAACGGATCCTATTACTAAGACTCTGCTGTCCGTCCGTTGTCAGTCTGTCAACATGAATGTTAGACACTTGAAATTTTCACAGATGATGTAACTATTTCCGTGGTCGCTATAACAACAAATACTAAAAAACATAAATATTTAAGGGGACTCCCATATAACAGACATTATTTTTTTGCCGTTTTTATTGATAATGGAACGAAACCCTTTGTGCGCGAGTCATACTCGCACTTGGCCAGTTTTTATATTTTAAGCAACTATTATTGCTTGCACGCATTGGTGGATACATTTGTGGGAAAAATTCGTTGAAATTATACACATGCAGGTTACCTCACGTTGATTTCCTTCGGCGCTGAGCACAAGATGAATTATAAACACAAATTTAGCACATGAAAATTCAGTGGTGCTTGCCTGGCCTTGAACCCACAATCATCGCTTAAGATGCGCGCGTTGTAACCACTGGGCCATCTCGGTTCTTTCCTGCCAGTAAATTCCTACTTAATTAATACTCGTATCATGAAAGCCCGTTCAGCCTTGACTATTTCAAATATTCATTGCCGCATGTATATGAATCCGTTTCCAAACCATTGATACGATTCCGATGAATGTGGTGCATAGGTGATGTAAGGAATGGTTAGAATTTCTTACAGCCCCCTTGGCTATGGGTGGTGATGACCACTTACCATCAGGTGGCTCATATGCTCCAATTGCCGTAAAAAAAAAAGAATATTTAGTAAGTTTAATGAACATAGAAAACTATAAATTTTCATTGTACCCCTTTCTTTACCCATGCGAAGTGCGACGAAAAATGTCTATATATGGATCTGTTCAATCACGAAGACTCGCCCATTCACGTCAAATTAATTATTTTGTAATAAGACAAAAAAATGTAATTTGTTTTTGTTTTTCTGTCTGTACATTTTGTAAGCGTCACTAACTCGTACTAATGAGCGAGGATAATACTTTAACGTGCAGGTGCAAGGTGCAACTAGACCTATTGCTAGTATAAAATATAAAATAAATAAAACATACAATATGCAGTACCTTCTTTAGAATTTTCTTTACATTTTAGTTTTATCTTCACAAAATTTTATAACAGCAAAATTTGCACCGAAACAAAAGCTTACGGCGAATGCACACAACGCGTTTCAGTAATAGTGATCATGAAACGTTCAATTGCTTAATTACAAATAAACATTTGCATTAAGAATTAATCAATTTTTATGGAAACAAAGTCACTCAAGCTTCGAGTAATAAATAAAAATTCGATTCAGCGTGTTGTAAATTTGCGTCGCTTGTGTATTATATACGTTCTTATATAATAATATTGCGTTTCATGTATTCCGTTTTACGCGCCATAATTCAACTCATGTAAGGTACGTACGAAAACTACAGACATAAGCCAGTATATAAAACCGTCTTTTTTAGTTTTTTAATTAATACGAAACCGAGAATAAATTTGATTTATTTCTTATTCAAACAACGTCGCAACAAAGCGCTGCTACTTAACAAACTTTAATTTAACTTCACTTGTTACGATGCGAAATTTTACGTCACTTTTCCCAACAGATGTAGATCTATACTGTAAACCGAAACACAACGCCAAACCAGAGCGTGTAATTCCAGAATGTGATTATTTTAGTCAATGTCGCACATTGACTAAAATAATTATAAAATTAATACAAGTATCAAAATAGCGGATCGCGAAGTAAGTTCGTACAGAATATTAATCTAGTTGTCGTCGTTTTAGGAGTTTGTCGCCGCCAGTTAGGCATAAAAAGTCTGTAAACAAGCCTGATAAGTTTATAAGGAAGGACTTCCTTGGAGTACAAACTCGCTTCACACTAAATTTTATCAAATTCGATTCAGTGGTTTGACCGTGAAAGAGCAACTGACAGACAGCTAGACAGACAGACAGAGTTACATTCGCATTTATAATATTATAATCTATCATTCACCAAAATATTGAACAAAATATACACAAGTACTCATTAGTTAACAAAGTTATAATTATATTCTAGAAAATGACAAAAACATTAAGGAACTCATATAACATGCAACCGACTATTCAATTCTATCTCTTATATCAACTAAAGAGTAAAGACGGCCGTCTCGCCGCCCGCCTGTCATATTTTTTCTTATGCCACGTCGTCTGTCCGGTGACGTCACTTTCCCGGCGACGTCACTCAGACTTCGTTCAACAATAATAATTATATAAAATATAAGTATTAGAATTTAGAATAGATTGTTTTAATTAAAGTCCATTTTTTAAATTCATTTAATTTTATGAAATTGGTTTTGTCGTTTGAGACATTTGTGTTGCATTATTTGTGTTCAGATCATCAATTAAAACTTCAGAGCTCGAAAGCGATTAATCACGTCTTCTCTATAACACGTGACATTGTCAGAACATTCCCTGACAACATCAGATACACGACTTTATAGAAAAAAAATAAGATAAAAAGTGTGTTAATTAGTATTCAATTATTTTATCATGCAAAATTTTTACTTTTTTTTTTTACTTTAACAACCTTTAAATTTCCCACTGATGGGCTAAGGCATCCTCTCCCTTTGAGGAGAAGGTTTGGAGCATATTCCACCACGCTGCTACAATGCGGGTTGCTGGATACACATGTGGCAGAATTTCGTTGAAATTAGACACATGCAGGTTTCCTCACGATGTTTTCCTTCGCCGCCAAGCACGAGATGAATTATAAACACAACACAACACAAATGAAGCACATGAAAATTCAGTGGTGCTTGCCTGTGTTTGGACCCGCAATCATCGGTTAAGATGCACGCGTTCTAACCACTGGGCCATCTGGGCTCTTTGCAAAATAAAAATAAAAAAATCTTTTGAATTCAAGCTTTGCTTCATAACAAATTTCATCGAATGCGGTTCAGTGGTTTGACAGTGTAAGAGCAACAGTCAGACAGAGTTACTTTCGCATTTATAATATTAGTATAGAACAAAAGGCGTGTTATCATTATAAATCCTTTACACAAAACTAATTAACGAGTTCCTTGAATCTACATTGCGTAACGTAGCTTGTCGTTTCATTCATCTTGTATTACCGTTTCGCTCATATGATTTAGTATTAATACTAAAAATACGATGAGCCGAGATGGCCCAGTGGTTAGAACGCGTGCATCTTAACCGATGATTTCGGGTTCAAACCCAGCCAGGCACCACTGAATTTTCATGTGCTTAATTTGTGTTTATACTTCATCTCGTGCTCGGCGGTGAAGGAAAACATCGTGAGGAAACCTGCATGTGTCTAATTTCAACGAAATTCTGCCACATATGTATTCCACCAACCCGCATTGGAGCAGCGTGGTGGAATATGCTCCATACCTTCTCCTCAACAGGAGAGGAGGCCTTAGCCCAGCAGTGGGAAATTTACAGGCTGATTATGTTATGTTATGTTATGTATGTACTAAAAATACTTTGTTGTACACAAAAATAAAGAAAAATAATGTTGTACAAATTGACGCTCTTATTGTAAAAAGGGGAGAGAAGAAATATCGGTACATGAACACATAAAGAGGCAGATGGCATGTAAAAAAAAAAGTGCGAGTCGTATTTGCACACCGAGGGTACCAGATAATACTGGAAGATTTAATGGTTTTCTATTTTTTTTTCCAATAGTTGTCTGAACTTTACGCCAAATTTCATTATTTTAGGTCAACGGGAAGTTCCTTATAGGTTTTGCGGAAATTATAAACAACTAGATGAAAACACGGCTTCGCTCGGGTGAAATAAATAAATTTAGTGTCCTAAACAAATTCGGTTTATCATTTACTTTTCATATAACTTTTTTATAAACGTAAATATCAAACATCTATATTTTCTATTAAGAGGATGAAAACTGACAATAATTCTTTACACAGTTTTATGAACGCAACCGTATGCGTCAGACCTGGCCGCCCTTTGAACTGTCATGTCATTGAATTTTTTGGATTTAATGTCGAAATATCTCGATTATACGAATTTTGCGGATATATATTGTCGACTAAAAATGATAATTTTTTTAATAATCTATAATTGTGGATAGGTTTCGATCGGGTTTATCGTACACCTGGACGAAATTATTAGTATAGATTCTCCGTTTATAATCTCTTTAATCTAACGATATTTATAATTTTACGGAGATATACAGACAGGAGAACGTCTGCCGGGTATTCCTTGTTTGTCTTTCTTTCTTAAATTATTAAATCGCAAATGAAAATAGCGTATATCGTGCACGAATATGCCACTAAACATGATTGAATATTACTTTCATATAGAACTCGAACAAACAAGCAGTTGATTAGATGCAATCCCCAGGAGTATATTTACTTGTAATCCAATTGATGTAGTAATTGTTTCTCATCCCTGTTACTATATTTAGGACAGCCAATCTGACCGCCAATATCGCAGCGAACATTCTTTGGTTTGGACATAATTTGTCGGCAATTATTAAAATTAAATCGGCGATATAGATATATTTAAAAGAGCGTACTCTTTCCTGAAAGGCCGGCAACGCACCTGCAAGCCCCCGGTGTTGCAGATGTCCATGGGCGGTGGTAGTCACTTTCCATCAGGTGAGCCTCCTGCTCGTTTGCCACATCTACCATAAAAAAAAAAAAATTTTGCTAATGATAATCAATATAATTTATGCCCTTTATCACTTAAGAATAATGTAGCTTTCTGCCAGTGTAATTATTTTAGCATCATTAGTCTCCAAAAAAATTTACCTTAGGATTAACCGAGTCAGCCCAATTTCTGATTCTTCTGCCACATGTGTATTCCACCAACCCGCATTGGAGCAGCGTGGTGAAATATGCTCAAACCTTCTCCTCAAAGGGAGAGGAGGACTTAGCTCAGCAGTGGGAAATTTGCAGGCTGTTAATTTAATAACGAATGATAAAATACGTGATGACGCGTTCGTCGTCTACAACGGAACGGCTATACCCTGGACCCACACCACCGTATCCGGTCACGGATACACAAAAGAAGTTACGTTAATAATCTGCGAGAGACTGCTCGCCAACATCGCCAACCGTCGAGGTGTCACGATAGAATGCGCAAACAACCCGTGATTCTCCCAGAGGCTGCAATGGGTACCGCTGGTTTTTTTAATAAGTTTTCGAGCACTCAGCGCGGGCGAGTGCCAAAAGTGCAAGGGCGAAATGCGTAATTGGGTTTTACAAAAATCTGAAAAAGAAGCTCGGAAGCTTTGTCACTTAAAAATAAAAAATATATGAATGCGTTTCAAATGTGTTTATTGTGTGTGTATCTATTTTAAAACTTTAATATAGAAGACATAAGATGTTTTATGTGTTTTCTGAATTATTACGAGACATTAACTTAACACCTTCATTCCGGTTTATAATCGATGAAGCGAGTGCCGTGTCAGACAACACTACAACCTATAGCAGCATATTTAGCCTTTTTATTGGATTACTATAGCAATTTGTTTAGGTAGTAACATCTTATGTTCAAAAATTGGAAACAACATACTATTTTAGTTCAATTCACACAGTAATTATTATGAGAATATTATTCTTAGGTCGAAGTCTACTTTTTTAAGACGAGTTTGACCAAAAGTGGGACTCCAATGGGATATTACAATAAAAACAATTCACTATTTATCGTAATATCAAAGTCTCCCCACCAAGTCTCTCTGACAACTATGAAGTCGAATCAATCCATTCGTTTTTTAAACGGTTTTCACTGATGGACCAAGTGATTCGAATCGTTAAAATTATGTTTAAATGGGCTGAAATATAATGATCATTGAAGACAAAATCAATCATGCTGACTGGGAGCTTAACTAGCGTGCCAATAAACCAACACTTAAATTAAATATAATGATATAAATGGTTTATTCTCCCCATACGAAGATAAAACGGCACTAAATCAAATTAAATATTAGAATAAAATTATTCAAGTTTACTTAAGGCGTTTTTGAATCGTCATTATTTAAATACTAACCTTCTAAAAAGCGAGAAGAAACTCGCATAATTGCTATTTTCAAATCAAACCAGGCGTTTTCTCCTAAAAAGTATTAAGTAATAGATACCGACAACACCGAATGAAGTCAATGTTGGTATTTCATATTGATTTTATAGATTTCTACGTAAGTTAAATTATTTAGCGCCGTAGGAAACTCTGCTAAAGGCCAGATATCTGCCGGGAACTAGGTCGAGATACATACAATTTATTGCAAAGTTTTTAAAAACATTTCCGATCCAAATTGAACTTCGATAACTTTCTGTTCGGAAAGTTCAAGCTCAACTGTCAAGACGTAAATGATTGCTTACAAATATATACAATATTGTCGATAACGATTTATTTTAGATATTATAGGAATTGTGATTAAATTACATAGACGTAAGTTAATGCTATCAGAGATGTTACCATACTAAAATACCGCAGACATTTTTAACTACAGGCATAAGATCACAACATCGTAGCTCCCAAAGTTGGCGTTTTGACGATGTAAGAAATGGTTAATAGGTGTTACAGCGCCATTGTCTACTATTGTGGTGTTGACAACTTAGCATCAGCCGGTCCATTTGCTCATCCACACAAAAAAAAAATGAAATATAATAATCCCCCAAGGTTTTTAAATTCAAATGCCGTTTCATAAATTCAAGTCATATGTAAAAAAATCACTGGTAAAGAAGGCATATTATTCGATGCAAGATTATATTGATGATAAAAAAGCGTGGAGTTAATGCTTGTTGACTTACAGGCAGTAAATAAAGTATATTTTGATTTGATTTGATAATATATTCTAATGCAATCGCCCAGTTAGGTTATCGCCATTTACATTTGTATTTCAAGGTCACTTTTGTATATTACAAATGTAAATGCACAAAAATATGTTTTACTCCTTCAAGTACAAAGCTCACAAGGTGAATTTCAGTTGGTTTCATAATATTACATAACAAATTCCATTGAAGGCCTGCATTCCGTAGTCATGGCCTGAAGTTTCATACGAAATTGTTTTCATTCTTCTGTCAAGGTCTGTTGAGCTATTTTCAACCGTATTCCAAAACTTTCAAAGTTTATTTATTTCAAAATAAAGTGACATTGCCCGTTAATTGCTTAAATGAAAATACAATCCCGAATATCGGTCAATTCGAAATTCAAAAATTGTTTTTAAAGTGTTGCAATTGCAAAATTTTATTTATCATGACTATCTCGAATTGAGTTATACGTAAAATAACAATTGATTTAAAACTACATTCGAAATAGAACGTTATTTTTTTTTTAATACACATTTAATCTTCTTTTTTTGTTTCAGATATGCACTTCAAGAGGAATGATAAAACAATAGACATAATTTGACATTCGAGTGATTTAAAGAAACAAAGATGGCGGAAGCTGAAGGAGGAGCGAGCGAGCAGGATGATGTTTCATTCTTACGAACGGTAAGTTTACTTTTAGATTTTATTTACAGATTTATGTAATCAAATTCCAATTTAAAAAGTATGATCTCTCCAAAATTAGAAAGAATATTAGGATGTTCTTCCGAAAAGCGCATGCTGCCGATAGATCTTTAGTATAATGGTGTCGTAACGTAAATGTAACGTAATGCGCCAACACGCATTGGATCAGCGCGGCGGGTTAAAATCCTATCCTCCATATGAATCCACATTCAAGACCAAGGCCCCGAGTTCCCGGCGTCTCCGGTTGCAAGTTTTCCGGAAGCCGCCTCATAGAAAATGGACCTGGATGAGCCCCGACGGCCGAACCAAAAATGAAATAGACTTCATTATGGCCACAAAGAGACAAATTTTCAAATATGTCTCCGTGATCCAAACGGTGAAAGCCGGAAGTGATCACCGAATGGTTAGAGGCACGTTGAACATAAATGTCAAACTTGAAAGGTCTCGCCTAATGAAGTCTACGCTCCGACCAACAGCGGCCCATATCCAAAACCCCGAAAGCTTCCAACTCGAGCTCACAAATCGTTTTGCTTGTCTGGATTGCGATACAGTGGACGATATCAATAACAGGTTGGTGGAAACTGTCCACTCGATAGGGTCTAAGTTCTTTAGGCCCCGCCGTAAAGATAGACCTCAAAAACTATGCGATCAAACTGTGAACCTCATGACTGAACGCTGCAGTCCTCGGATGACGCGAATTCATATACTCAGCTCAATAGACGGATCTTAAATCTCTAATCTTAAAGCTCGGAACACGGAGCCAGTCCTTACGGCACGATCTTCGAATCTTTAATTCCAATCATATTAAAGAAACGATTGAGCGGAACAAAGGCTCCAAAGTTTTGGACAGCCAGGGACCTGTCTATTGGGCAGAGCCAGCTGACAAAGCTCAAGAGAGATGATGGCAGTGTAGCGTCCACGAAACCGGAGTTACTGAGGGAGATCGAAAGGTTCTATGGACAGCTGTACACCTCGGTCGCCAAACCTGTTAAAAGCTCAGCCGAAAATACTAGAGCGAAACTCACCCGACACTATACCGAAGATATCCCGGACATCAGCCTGTGCGAGATTAGGATGACCCTTGAACAGCTCAAAAACAACAAGGCGCCGGGCGAGGACGGAATTACATCATAATCAGCCTGTAAATTTCCCACTGCTGGGCTAAGGCCTCCTCTCCCGTTGAGGAGAAGGTATGGAGCATATTCCACCACGCTGCTCCAATGCGGGTTGGTGGAATACACATGTGGCAGAATTTCGTTGAAATTAGACACACGCAGGTTTCCTCACGATGTTTTCCTTCACCGCCGAGCTCGAGATGAATTATAAACACAAATTAAGCACATGAAAATTCAGTGGTGCCTGCCTGGGTTTGAACCCGAAATCATCGGTTAAGATGCACGCGTTCTAACCACTGGGCCATCTCGGATCGGAATCGGAATTACATCGGAGCTTCTGAAAGCGGGTGGAACACCGGTACTTGAAGTCCTTCAGAAACTCATCAATACCGTCCTGTTCGAGGGTATCACGCCAAAGGCATGGAACAAGCTTGTTTCCGAAAAGGCTACAATACCATAGACCACATTTTCACGCTGCGGCAGATTGTACAGAAGATCTAAGAGTACAATTTGCTATTATGCTTAGCGTTTGTGGACTATGAGAAGGCCTTTGATTCGATCGAGACGTGGGCAGTGCTGCAGGCTCTACAACGATGCCATATTGACTATCGGTATATCGAAGTATTGAAGTGTTTGTATAGAAATAAAAAATTGTATAGAAACGCCACCATGTCATTTCGAGTACAGGATCAGACCACGGAGGCAATTCCATTGCGGAGGGGCGTGAGACAAGGAGATGTAATATCTCCGAAGCTCTTCACCAATGCGATGGAAGATGCCTTCAAACTCCTGGAATGGGAAGAGCTTGGCATCAATATCAATGGCGAATACATCACTCACCTTCGGTTTGCCGACCATATCTTAGTCATGGTAGAATCGTTGGAAGACCTCAGCAAAATGCTCCAAGACCTCAATTGTGTTTCCCAACAGGTGGGCCTCAAAATAAACATGGACAAAACGAAAGTCATAGCCAATTCCCATGTAGCGCCCACCTCAATATCATTGGGGAACTCGATTCTCGAAGTGGTAGACGAATACGTTTATCTAGGACAAACGGTCCAACTAGGAAGATCCAACCTCAAGAAAGAGGTCACTCGGCGAATTCAACTCGGCTGGGCAGCGTTCGGGAAGTTACGCAGCGTCTTCACGTCCAAAATACCTCAGTGTCTTAAGACGAAAGTGTATGAACAGTGCGTGTTGCCGGTGATAACCTACGGTGCCGAGACGTGGTCTCTAACTGTGGGCCTTTTAAGAAGGCTCAGAGTCACTCAGCGAACTATGGAGCGGGCTATGCTCGGCGTTTCTCTACGTGATCGAATCAGAAACGAGGAGATCCGTAGACGAAAAAAGGTAATCGACGTAGCGAAGCGATTCAGCGAGCTGAAGTGGCAATGGGCAGGGCATATTGCTCGAAGGACTGATGGCCGATGGAGCAAAAAATTTCTCGATTGGAGACCACGTACCGGCAAACGCAGGGTAGGGCGTCCCCGTCCACTCCATTAAAAATGGCTTAATTAACAATAATCATGCGAATGTGATCGTCAAAATCCTTGTCCAAGAATATACGAGAAGAGGTATATATATCCAGAATAACGCTTACGCCAAATTTCGTTATGATATTCGTGATAGGTCAAAATACGTTATTATATGAAATTTCAGATTAAACTGCGGTACGATCTTTTCGGGAGTTTATCCAGAAGTAATAACATGTAACCTGAAAATATGAAATTGGTATCCGCCATTATTTCAACATTAAGAGCAGTTAAATCCGGTTAGTCTAAATGGTGAACATAAATCCTTTAGTCCTAAATTGCTTCGAATATTCATTACAAGAAATCTCTCGAAGATTCACTAAAGCAACTTTATCGTGCATTATCATTTCTAGTAGGGAAGACGAGTGGGCTTTGAAATCATTTTGAACCATAAACCAAACGTTTGAAACCTGAAAGCGAAGTTCATGACCTACTTACGTGACCTTCAATTGCAGGGTAAATATAATTGCTTAACGGTCTAACCGCAACTCAAGTTCAGTGAACGAGTAAAAGGCATTTCTTAAACCACCGTTGATTTCAAAACGATTTGCAAATTTCATAATCTTAACAATTGAGTCAGCCGTATAAAAAGTATGTCTATAGTGCGTTTTCACAGAAATACATTTTTAAGTTAATTATCAAACTCTTGTTATCAACTTCACTTGGTGGCAGGGCTTTATGCAAGCTCGTCTGCGTAGGTACCACCCACTCATCAGATATTCTACCGCTAAATAACAGTACTCTGTATTGTTGTGTTCCGGTTAGAAGGGTGAGTGAGCCAGTGTAATCACAGGCACAAGGGACATAACATCTTAGTTCCCAAGGTTGGCGGCGCATAGATGATGTAAGGAATGGTTAATACTTCTTACAGCGCCTTTGTCTATGGGCGGTGGCGACCACTTATCATCAGGTGGCCCATATGCTCGTTCGCAAACCAATGCCATAAAAAAAATAAAAACTCGTAATGACAACACAAATGTTACCAGTTTTTATAAGGTCGTGATTCAACTTTCATTTATATTAATTTGATGAATTAGTCTATATTCTAAAGTTACTTTGGCAGCCTCGTTGGTCTATAAGCCAACATACCACAGTACCTGTATCAAAATCCGGGGTCAGTGAAGTTCTCAATAGTAACCCAGCCGTTTTTGGAAGACTAATCTCTCCCTTTTTATACTGATGAGTCTTGAGTCTATTAATGGTAAGTGGTAACCACTGTCCATTGATATTATATGCGCTGTAAATTGGCAAACTCACCCTTCAAACCGAAACACAACATTTCTAAGTATTTTTATTGTTCGTTATATATATGTCATGAGTGGGTTGGTACCTACCCAGGTGCTTGCACAAAGTGGTAACGCCAAGAATCTCCAGACGTGTCAGATAGCTTGTTTAATGGAGATAGAGAATAGAGAGAATAAAGGAGAGAGGGAATATTGATTGCAAATTCTTTTGTGGTTTTTCGTTGCTTTTCTACCTTATTAGCTTCGTGACTAGAAATTCGTTTAAGAGGACATTATTATAATTATTTCCAAATTATATATTTATGCCATTTGCAATCGTGTAGTTGTCATTGCACGCAGTCGTGATTTACATTCATTCAAGTTCTCAATATAAATGGCTTTGTAAATAAAGCATTATTATAATTGTAGAGGCAAAGTTAATCTCCAGCTGAAAATAGACGACAGCGTCATTGGTCGTTGTGGTCAATGTAAATTGCAAAGGGCGGAATGCGTTGCGGTTCTTTTAATATTTGACTACGTGTTATTGTTATTTCAACCAACAGCATCTAAACCGTGTTTATTTTTTACTTTGAATAATAAAAAAGCGCTATTATTAAAGTGAAATTTATTCGAGCGCGACTTCCTTCGAAATTTTAACAAACAGTTCTGAATCAAAAAGGTTTTGCTCTTGTCACATGTACTGACAGGTGCCCATTTTTTTTGAGGTCCTACTTTTTATGTAATAATATTATTAAAACAAATAGACTTCAATAATAAATATAAAGGTTAAAAAATAGTGACCATTTAGCACATGTTTCTATGATAAACGTAAACAACAAACAAACATCTCTAGTAATAAAGAATACAATATTACCCTTTGGTTTAAATTGTACATTTTACTTAAAAAACTGGTATCAGTAAACTGACGTTCAGTACAATGTTAGTGTGCCATAACATATACAGACTTTATATATGCATTTTAAACACCAGCACTTGGGACGGAAGTCCGGTGTCTTGACTTTGTTAACGTTTCAGATTGTAACGAAAATTATATATTAAAAACGAAAGTGTTACAATGTAAAGTAAATTATGTTTTGAATCTTATGTTAAGAAATTAATTTACAATTAATGGAATTCAAAGAAACGCTCACTCGGTTAATAAATCTTCATAATACAACAAGCGTTGAAATAAAAATGAAGCATCAAAACTTTTTATTTATTTATTATTATATCTTGTGCAACACTAAAAAGGCCTCCCTCATCAAAAAACACTCAACGCCTTGAAGAACTGTAAAGCAATAAAAAAATATTCTATTGACCTATATACATTGCAAATATTATACCTACACATTCAAGCCTTTTAAAGGAATGTAGCTTTAAAAAAAAGCTAAATACTGGTAAATAATTCCTGATTTTAAATTGTCACCACTCCCCTTAGATATCGGTGCTTGGTGGTGTATGAAATATTAACCATTCCTTACATCGCTAATGCGTCGCCAACTTTGGAGACTGAGATGTTATGACCCTTGTGTCTGTAGTTACACTGGTGCCCTATGATCGTCGTTTCAATTAGCTATATTGTTCAACATTCTATTCAGAAAAGGCATTGATCTGTAACCATAGAGCCATCATTCGAAATTAAATTGTTAGTTTCTCTTAATTGACTTTTTGATATGGCAAGTGAGCACAGATTATTAATGACATTTCTCATATGACAGCACCAGCATTTCCCGCTAAAATGCATAGTGACGTCTATCTTGATCTAGCGGATGAGATTGATGAATTACTTTTGGCGTTAATATTGTTTCCAGAAAGCAACTAAAACCTGTTCGTATTTTATAAGATAAAATTTAATTTGTATAAATAATGTGTTCTATTTATAACGGCTTTGAGTGATTCAGGCCTGGGGTTTGGCAGCGAACGCCAAAATATAAATGTCCGCTTGTTATTTATAGATTTGGCCATTTTATAGTTCGTCTAACTGTAAGTTATCGTTGAGAGATAACTGTCCTTTAAACAATGCCCTGGAATATATTATTATTTTTAGAGAACCATACCATTGATATACCTACTATTTCAATAGTCGACTTGGTTGTTTGTGCAAGCCCGTCTACGTAACATATTCTAACGCAAAAACAGTAATACTAAGTATTGCTATGTTACGATTTGTATAACTACAGGCAAAGGAACATAAAAGATTCGTTAAGGTTCCGGACGCATTGAATATGTAAGAGATGGTTAATTTTTTTGCACTGGCAATGTATGTTAGTCTGCGTTTGGTTCGGTAGAGATCGTATTGTAATTTGTTTAATTTTAAAAGTTAATTTTTATGGATTTCGATATATTGAACTGATAAAATAAGGATTTTAGTTGACAACCACGCCATCGCACCGCTGACCGCCACCAGTATTTATTCAGTATTTATTGCATACAGTGTACAAAATATATAAAAAAGAACAGGTAAATTATAAAGCATGCAAAGGCCTGATCACTTGAGTGATCTCTTCTCTACCTATATTTAAGGTTAAAGGGGCATAATTATTTTCCTGAAATTTTAACTATTTATGCAGCATACACTATGGAAGTTTTTAAGATGCACTTTTAGTGGACGAATTTATGAAGCTTATGTCCATCTGTAATAATGTACCTTTAGATATGGTACAGAATTGTTCAAATAGGTATCTTAGTTTCGGTGTTTACGTTCACGCTCTCTCATTATAATATTAGTATAGATATATTTTAATAAGGTTTATATATTTTAAAACAAATTAACATTGTCGTTATTTTTTGCATAAAAAAAATGGTTTCTGTAATTTATTATCTATGAAAAAAGGTTTTATTGCAGATTTTATTGTAAACATTTTGGAAACCTACAAATCTCTGATAGTTTTGTCTTGTTATAGTTTTAGCAACGTTCGCTACGAAAGCGCTAGGTAAACTAGTCTCCCTATTTAAGTCAAAAGACGAAATGGCCTAGTAATTAGAACGTGTGCATCCTAACCTATAATTGCAGGTTTTTCATTTCAGAATTTTCATGAGCTTGATTTGTGTTTATAATTCATCAGGTGCTTTTAAATCAGCATGTATTTAAATTAAATTCTGCCACATGTGTATCACTAACTCGCATTGGAACAGCGGGGTGGAATAAGCTCCAAACCCTCTCCTCAAAGGTAGATGAGGTCTTAGTCCAGCAGTGGGATATTTATAGGCTGTTACTAAGTCAAAATATCAAGCTGTATCACAAAACCTATACAAGTCTTCGTCCGACCTAATACTATAAACTAGTACAATATGAAAGGTCCAAACAACAGGAAAAACAAATAAATAAATACCAATACTTGTAATATTATCATGATTGTAGTATATCCTCACTGTTAAAGTATATTTATATTGGTAATAAAGTCTTGACAATGAGTGTCACTCAGTTCCCAATTACTTCGATGGAGTTCATTCACCCGCACCCTTGAGACCCGTACGCTTTTGTATTATATATTACCAAGTGTTATTTATGGGAACAAAATAAATGAGCCTAACATCGAGGGGTAGCGATGTTAGATGACTTCTGTAACTATTTTGAGACCAGCTCGATGCTCTAAATCATTGTTTTGTCATCTGTACTATATCTCATTTCACTTTGGTGTAATGGTTAGATATAAGGCCGCAGATCGGGCCGATAAGAAGTTATTGGGTTTTTCTATAGAATTTCTCAGTAATATGAGCGTCTGCAAAACACGTAAAACTATTGGTCCTGCGACTGAAGTATTTCCGGTCGAAATTTGCCGCCACATTATAAAAGTTAGGACTAAAAAGTGTACCTGTGTTTGCGCACACACTTGTATACAATAATATGTCCTGTGTCTCAAATTAAGCCTTCAGCTTTTGCTAGGAGTAGGGACTACAATAGCCCGAGGTCACGATTGAACTTGCACATATTTACAGCGCTAGGCGGCCTGTAAACCATACTGTTGAGGCTTTTTTTTTTGGTTTAATTGGCTGGTCATTTTTTAAATAAGGTTGCCCAGTTTATATATCTGTAGGGTTGTCCCATAACTTTTTTCACAATTTCCATTTAAATTCAAAATTTATTATGATTTCTATTGTGTCTTTTAATATTTAAATTGATATTGTTTCTTAAAAGCTTCGAAAAGTGGATACCTTCGTTCATTGTTTAGGGTTGATATTGAAAATGGCCGCTGCTTCGTGTCTGAATAATTAAATTATTTCGAGATAATTAATTGTGTTGTTTATTATGTTAATATTTTGTATCTGTCTTTGCATTAATTTTATTAAATTACTTTCTTGTTAATAAATCTAAAATGCATGTTTTATTGAACATAAAAGTAAAATTGAGTATGTTAATACAACTTTAAATAATAATTAATTTACTTGGTGGTAGGGCTTTGTGCAAGCCCGTCCGGGTATGTATCATCCACTCATCATTATATTAGATTGAGGAAAAAGTCTTCGCATCACAAATGAGTACTCTATTTATTAGGTTTCTTTAAGTGAACTTGTGTGACACCTAAATACCGATTTTTTTTTTGTGTATCCAGACTTTTTCAAGTGTGACAAAACTGATTTCAGCTCTCTTTTTATTTAACTTAGAATTACAGTTGGTCTCTGATTTCGACATAAAAGTTCAGTAAGGGGAAAAGTTAAATTGCAAGATATAGGTCAAGTTGATAAGCGCGTGTTAAAAAGGGCAATAGCTTAAATGTAACTGCGTAGAATACATTTAATTTTACGCCTTTAATGCCGCTTCATATGTCCACGCGAACAATATCACGTTATACTTGTTAAATTTATAATAATATTGTATGACAAAGAACTATAACTTTATGCCCAAAAAATAGGTATTGACTTATTGAGATTAGCGAGAAAATGGTGGAGGCAATTTTTACCTGATTGTTTTGTTTTGTTCCATATCTACTACTTAGTTTGCGCTTCAGCTTTGTCTGCGAAATATCAATATATATAAATAGAGCGTATTCATCGTCACATATTCTAATTTCAAAATTAACGCAATATATTTTTTGTCGGGATAAGAAGGCACATTGAACCGATTGGATATTAAAAAAAAATCAAAATATGCTTTATTCAAGAAGGCTATTAGAAGCATTTTGGAATCGTAATTTTACGCAACTGTATTAAAAGTGAAGCACCGTTTCGGAATGTAAATTCTACTGAGAAGAACCGGCAAGAAACTCAGTAGTTAAATCAAACTATCTCTCAAAGTTATATTTTTGGAAACTACGTCACACCTTCGTCCTCGTATCACTAATTACAAAACTATTCAGTTAGAGCATGGCATCCGAAAATTGTTTACATATATAAATGAAAGTATATCCAATTTTCAACAGGAGAAGGTTTATTTTACCTTATCAACTGTGCTCCTTTCAATTCACCTGTCAAATACGTCAATTTTTTTTGGTCAAGATTTACAATAAATAAACAACATCCTATTAAATTTTTAAGCTTACAGAAACAAGTTTTATACTCTATTTATTTTATAATTTAAAAAAATAATGGGGCTAATGACGTGCCAGGTCATGGCTATTGCCCTTAGCATGCTGTAAATCATAAGTGTACAAATTTCTAACCTTACAAGACCGTTACTCAATTTACTACCTCTCCAGCTTTGACTTTTACAATGAATTACATGGTATTACAACGTAGGCTTTATATAATTGCTACCCCTAGTCTACCCTTCGCCTAGCACTGAGTAATTTATAGCCGTAACTTTTTTGCATTTAAATACTACATTGTTTGTAAATATCATGAATCGTGTTTGAAAAATTAAAAAAAAAAGTATTATTTTATTATAACAACTATAGTGAGAGAAATTATTTTTTTCAACCCTTAAAATATAAATCGTCTCCTTTGTAGTTACCCTCAGTACTGAAGCAAAGGTAAAATCCTTGAAACTTATTCCAAATGTTCCTTATGCAAGAGTTTGTGGTATGAAAGTCAAAATTATGTACGTATAAATGGGAAAGACAAAAGTTCAGTGTCTTCACACACACACACTGATATATCTTGTAAGGACGAGCGTAACCTCAGCATCCTCATCCCAATATACGCCGACATTAATTTAAAGTGGGGGCGCCCTTTTTTAAGTGAATAAATCTGTAAGGTGTTATACAAGAGTGTATATAACAAGCATAATATCTTACTATATGTTAATATAATAAAATAAATGCATAAGTTTGGATGGATTGGACGGAACGGCTGAACGGATCTGAATGAAATTTGATATAGAGATATGTTATATTCTAGAACAGAACAAGGATTTTTAGTTCGAAAAAATGTAACGGTTCCCGGATATATTTATTTTATTCACGGCAATTTCATAGTGTTGTAGTGGTCAGAGAATAACATAAGCCCATATTATAAGCAAGATTATCGGCGATACGCAGAATAATTCACTAAAATGTCATCACTATAGCATAAATAGTATCGAAACCATAGACGACAAACATTAAAACATTTTTTTATAAAGATATAGATCGATTAGTGCCACTTGGCCTATACATTCTAGGCGTGTATTATACCTTGAAGGTACTTACGCAATAGGCTATTTGACAATGCGAAAAATAAAGTGTAAATTATTGTAATCGGTATATATTATGAGTTTAAAAATGGTTATTTAGTGACAAAAGTTGAAAATAATAATTTATTCAAAAATCCATAAATAAAAATGCATTTTTTAAACGTTTGTCACGTGACACAAAATGTTCCTGATTGGTCGGGTTTATGATGACGTTGCTTGTTAACCTCGTTTGCCTACTGTATGTGGATTATATGTGCCACAGATTACAATACAGGCAAATGACGTCACGAACACCATTGCAACATTTTCGCGCGCTATTTAAATATGGAATTTTTAATTTGATATTTTTCATCAAATATGTACTAAAATTAAAAAAAAACAACTTTTACTGGGTTCCTTAACCTCCACTAAAGAATATAAAATGTATTTTAAAAACAAGTCAAATAGCCTATTCTATAAAACAAACTGGACTAATTCCCATTATTTTTTGCAGGAAGACATGGTGTGCCTGTCTTGCACAGCGACTGGTGAGCGCGTATGTCTCGCGGCTGAAGGATTCGGTAACAGGCACTGTTTCCTCGAGAACATCGCCGATAAGAACATACCGCCGGATCTATCGCAGTGTGTGTTTGTGATTGAACAGGTTAGTAAAATGTTGGTACGGTTTAAAAGGTCATATGTACAATTATGCTTACGTTACAATAGAACTTTATTTTTATTATTTTCTTATGCTATTTTCTTACGACCTTAATTTGTACATATGTACTTTTTAACTTAGTCAAGCAATAATTACTAGCTAAGATTCGTTTTAAAATGATATTTTATAGCAGAGGTTCTCAATCTGTGAACGCAGGTGCTCCGCAAAGTGGCTTCTATCCGATATAAAATGAAGTACACAATTAAAACATGTTTCAAAAGCAATTTTACATTTTTTTATTTATAATGAGTCACTCCATAATACGAATACGATTCAATAATTATTAAATTACTTTCAAGAAAATAATACTTAAAAGCAGGGGACGGTGCTTCATAATGGAACATTTTTTACGAACAATCTCATACTCGTCTGCGTAATTCGTCGTTAAGTTCAAAAAGATTTATCGCCATTTTAAGAGCAATGTGTTCCATGAACGTTTTAGAATTTCCTAAAAAAAAAATAAGAAACTAATTCCCTAAAGCCGAGATCTGATATATTTCCAATTAGTGAACTATCTACTTGTTAATTTTGGAGACTGGTACGTATTGGTACTGGCTACTGGCGACTGGTATTTGGACGAGTGGTACAATGATTGCTGCGCTAATAATGATGGATGTAACGTTCGTTACGATACTGATTCATAACAAAAGTTCAGTAAAGGTCATGACTATATTTATCGTGGTCTTGGTTTAGACTATGTCTGTTTCAGAGATCCGAGATAAAGTAACATCTTTATGAAACGGCTTACAATGAACATTTTGAATATCAGACATTTTTATAATGAAGAATGTTTTTATATAGGGTTAATGCTCATAATCTTTTTAAAGCAAATGTCTACAGATTAAAAAAAATGTTTTAATTTCCTATTATAGTTGTTAATGAAGTAGGTATATTAATATTATCATCGTAACAAATAGACAAACTGTTTTAATATCTTTAAAATAGCAGTGTAGAAATAATGAGCGCTTTCATCTCAATGAATTGTGAATGACACTTGAAATAATTACAATTGGTACTTCAAATCTCATCGTCAGACTGTGTCGTTCATCAATGTTCTTCTGATCGTTAAAAGGAAATGGAAAGTTAGAAAAAAAATGAATGCAAGATTTTTTTTTAAAGTAAATTAATTTGTTTTTTTATGAATTACGCAAACTGTTTTATATTAAAAAAATAGCAGTGTGTAAATATTTAGTGTATATAACTCGTTTTCTATGAAAGTTATTTTAGAGATTTCCAAAACAAAATAAGTTATAAAGGCATGTTTAATTTTAAGGTATTTATAACGAATAAAAAATAAACAAATATACTCGAGCATTTTTATCTTACAGCCAAATATACGTAAAACATTTTTTTTTAATAATCTGCATTGTGTTTGTTTAATTGCCTATGTCGTATAAATGTATCTCTGGCCTAATTGTAAATAAAGATAAACTTTTTGTATAAAACGACGCTCGTGCTTAGGATTAAGATGTCTTAGTGTGCGTAAGACGACAAAGCGTAACGAACGACACTAAAAAAATACAAATTAGATCATATTTGTTATGTTTATTTTATTAAAATAATAATTTAATAGTGAATAGATCTATACGTGTTATTGTTAATATGTAATAGTTGTAAGTAATCAAAATAAACAAAACATATCTACATATATATATAGTCGAGGAATCATAAACTCAGCGGAGTCTGAGTCTAGATATTCAATAATAGTATATACACTAAATAAACGACTTCATGTGTCATTATTATTATTATTTCTTTTGTTTGTTTCACCAACAACTTGTAACATCTGATTACATCTATGACAGTTTCAAACTTATAAACTACTGAAACAAAATGATAAGCTAATTATAAGTAAACACCGCAGGCAATAAGGATTTAAATAAAACGAATTAAGTAAAAAAAATGAAACATGATAGTTTTGTCATGATAGTAATGTACAATTAGAATAAACAGGTTGCACGCGTTTTGTAGAGAGTTTACTATGAAAACGTGACACGTTTGGGTAACGAAGGATTTTATTATATTGTTACGCGTCTCGAACATTGAAAGGATATTTTAAGCGTTATCGTTTATTCATAGAAGATCTCACTTTGTTTTATTCGCAAATTTTATCTGAATTTGCAACGATATATCACAAAATTAAACACACACATGGACATTTTTATTTGTGCTTGTGATGACACGTTTTAATATTCAATTTTATTTCTTACAGTACATAGAGTAAATTTGATGACAGTTTGTATTGTATAGTGAAATATTTTTGTTTATTTTTTATTCGTTCTATAAATATATTTTAAATTGAACATGCCTGTATACTTTGTTTTCTTTTTAAAATATTGCCCTAAGAAAGTGAATTACATGTATACTGCTATGTTTTAAAAATAAAATACAAGTTTGCCTAATCGATACAAAGATAAGTTTTATTTTTTTATAATACTGACATTCAAATTTTTTGCTAATTTTCCATCTTCTTGTAATGATCAAAAGAATTTTGATGTACGACGTAATCTGACGAAGAGATTTGAAGTACAATGGTGATTATTTCGAGTGTCATTCATAATTCAATGAAATCAAAGTCCGATAGTGAATATGGGATTATAAATTCTAAATATATAATTACATATAGGTTAGGTATAATGGCTCTATAGTTCTACTCTATACCATATTCTATATAAGAATTGTTTTTTAAAACAAATTCATGTAATGTTCGGTATAAATTTGTAATAAGTTATATATTTACGTTTTTGA
This sequence comes from Vanessa tameamea, assembly GCF_037043105.1. Lineage (NCBI taxonomy): Eukaryota > Metazoa > Arthropoda > Insecta > Lepidoptera > Nymphalidae > Vanessa > Vanessa tameamea. The sequence goes on from NC_087335.1 coordinate 5,017,636, forward strand.
TTGATTAAAAATGTTATGTTCTTATTTTGATAGATATGTATATTGCAAACGAAAACGAATACATCCATAAAAAAACTAAAACTGTGATGCTGCCAGGTAATAAAATCATGCAGGCACATAAAATAAAAGTAAATAAACAATTCATATTAAAGATAACATACACCAAAGACACGGACAAAATATCCATGGAGATAAAAAATAAAATAAAATCTTATGTACAATAATTCCCATTCAAGAATAAAACATCAATAATTTGGGCCCGTGGTCATAAAAGTTTAGCAACCGCTGGATTAGGTTTTTTATTGTTGCATTTTCTTTACAGGCGTTGTCGGTAAGAGCTCTCCAAGAATTGGTTACAGCTGCGGGATCAGAAACTGTAAGTATAACAATATTATTTAATAAATATAAATGTAAATGAAATAAAGATTATGATTAACAATTGAACACCTATCCTTGAACTACTTTACGTTTACCTTTAAATAATTTTCAATATAAACTAAAATGTATCTTTTCAAATTTTGCAATTAAATGATTCCAATTTTATAACATGTTACTGTTTAAAAAATATATTTGAATTTCGAATGTGAAATTTTGTAGTGCTATCATACAAAGTCGCTTTGACTTTTCTGCATAAAAGAACACCTAAGTAGAACATTTTTTGTAACAACAAAATCGAATGTTGACATAGAAAAAGATTGAGAAGTATTAGAAAGTGGTAAGCGACAAAATACACGAATCAAAATAGCTTTTCACGTTTTAAAATTGAGTCTAGTATTTACTGTCAAATTTGCTGTCTTATATCATTCATCCCTAACATTTTAGAATTAAAAATAAATAATTAAAAATTGTTTATCTAAGAAGCAACATTCTAAATTTGAAATTTGTATGGATGTATTAAAATATTGACAATTCATAATCAAAAACATGTTATTAAATACGAATCTGTTTATTTAAAAAAAGAACGATTTTAAGCGGCAAATCTTTTTCTTTATCTTATATTCGTAATTCGTTATAATAATATTGTGTTTAACATTAATGTTACCATTTGTGAATAATATTTACCCTTTTTTAAGTATTGCGTTCGTGTTTAAATTTTACAGGGCAAAGAAAACTTAGTAGTGAGTACACGATCAAATATGAAATATTGGTAATAATTATGTCACGATAATAAATATCTAAAAAAATATATAATAAACACATTCCATTTTCTAAATTCAAAATTGTTCCACAGATATTATTTGTCGTGACTTTTTGCATGATATTTTGAAGTCACAAGATTCACTGTGTGACTGACTTACGTTTCTTATTCAATTTTTTTTTCGTTTTTCGGCTAAACTGCTTATTTTTGTAACATTTTATTTATCACAATCGAACTCATTTTTACACTAATTATATTAGGATTAAGTTTTAGGAAACGATTAAACTTTTTAATTTAATTGTTAGCTGTCAAAACTTTTTGACAGTTCAAAATTAAAAAAGAAATCATATAATGAACCATTTATAGCAAATCACAATAATCGAACGTTATCTAAATTTGTATAATATTATTTTCTTAATATGTTTTCTTAATAAACGAAAATAAAAAATAAAATTAAATACCCTTTTATAAATGCATGTTTTATTATATTTTTTTATAATAAATTAAATAATTTATGCATTCAACATTATTTAATATAGACGCTTAAGGTTGATACTAATAAAAGCTTACTAATTGTAAAAGAAAAATCAAATAGATGAAGCAGTAGGTAGTATTTTAGAATAATATATATTTTTTAAATTTTTATATAACGTTCCGTATATTTAATTATAAAAAAAAATATATTAACTGAAGTCATTTTTCAAAATATTTATATTTTTTAACTTTTAATGTATCTTTGCCTACAAAATGTTAAACATGTGCTGTAATTTTGGTAATAATAACGTTTCCTTCCAGGGGAAAGGCACTGGTTCTGGACACAGAACACTGCTTTACGGCAATGCTATTCTCCTGCGTCACCTCAACAGTGATATGGTATGTATCGCGTAAATAATTAAGTCTTATTAAGTAGTAATAGTCTTATTTATATATAGATTTTCGAAACATTGACACATTATTAAGTAAAATAAAATAAATTCTTATACTATAGAGATTGACATTATACATTTATACAAAACTAAACACTATACCTACGTAAAAGTATATATATATTTAAATAAAAACAAATTTATGAACTACAAGATGAAAGAACATCTCATGCGCTCATCATCTCCAATGCTACACCATTCGAAACTAAGTTATTTGTCCCTCGTGTCTGTAGTTATACTGATTCACGTTTCAAGCCGGGACACAACAATACAAATTATTACTGATTGTTGGTAGAATATCCTGGGTAACTATACAGACTCGCACAAAGCACCACCAAGAAAACTTGACACTAATTAAGCAAAGTGGTTAATATTTTCTCATAACATTGACATATGTTTTTATAGCATTGTGTTTAATTTTAAAATCTTATATTTGAACTATCATTTAAGTTTATTGAATTAAGACGAGTGTGTCAATATGACTGCAGGCGTCAGGGACCTGCCATCTTAGTTCCCGAGGTTGGTGGCGCATTGGTGCTGCAAGAATACGTGGTACTTACGAATTAACACCATCACAATAAAAAAAATGGACCAATACAGATTAAGTTGCTTTTTTTTAAAATATATAATAAATTAATAAAAAAATAAAACCTATATTGGTGAATTCGCAGATTATTCTTTTGCTACGGTGGCGTTAATAAGTAAGTACGGAATACGTCAGTTCCTATGGGCAGTGGTAACCGCTTACCTACCAACTGCCTAAAGTAAAAAAACACTAATAAGTTTAGTGTTTAAGGTAAAGCCCCAAAGTCATTATCAATTCTAATTACATGACTGTTAAACTTTTAAGCGGCAATAACTGTTATATTAAATTTATTTTTCTCGAAAAGTGCGTGATTATATTCGGCTGTACTCAGAAATATTACAATCAATTGGCACAGACCGATTTTATTAAAAACGGAGGCTTTGTTCCAATTTTAAATAAAATAAACATGGAATTCGAAAACGTAGGTAAAAACCACGCTTAAGAAAAGGTCTTAAGTCACTGATCTAAAGTAGCCTAGATACCGCAAGTTTATTAGACGGTATAAAAACCAACCAACCAATATTTTATATATCTACGATCACGTCACCCCAGTGATACTTGAACATAATAATAAATAATTAAAAATGAATACTGCTTATTGACTCCATTTACCCTAGAAGAGATTTTACAGTTTACTACGGCACAATTACACGAATACAAACTAAAATAGCTAGTTACCTAATCTGACCTTTGGTCAGATGGCTTGCGGTATCTAGCCTACGCCAAATCTGTAGTTTACGCTATCGAAATTTTATATTTTACCAAGTCTTATCATTTACCGATCTATCATACTTAAAAGTTATTGTATAGTCATTTATCAAAGTTATATCAATCGGAGAGTGCTTTTAATTTATTTAGTTGCCGAGATCAACCTCCTCCATAATAATATAAAATGTTTATTAAAATCATAATCTTTACATAGTATAAAACAAAGTCGCTTTCTCTGTCCCTATGTCCCTTTGTACGCTTAAATCTTTAAAACTACGCAATGGATTTTGATGCGGTTTTTTTTAATAGATAGAGTGATTCGAGAGGAAGGTTTTTGTATATAATACATAGACAATATAGTTAAGTAACACTGACAATTTTAAAAGTTTCTAATGTGATGTCGTAAATTTATACATTTTTTTGCGCTTACATTGGAAACGCTGGCTGAACCCTACTAAATAGATCAAAATAATGTACTACAGAATTGTACACCTCAAAAATGTCTACAAAAAAGTCCGCGATGGTATATGTCTATCTCTTAAAGATAGCCCACAATAACATTTTTTTGTCATTTATTTTTTACCACAAATATTGGCCAATTTTCGAAGCGATTTTAACCTATACAGCATTAATCCTTATCCAATTAGGTACCTTAAATAAATTGTGCATTCAATATAGATCAATATGGCCCTTTACAGCATGTAATTTAAATGAATATTTTCGAAGATATTACAGTTTTAAAACGCAGGGACATAGCGGTTTGTATTTCCTAATGAGTGAAAACTGTGTGCGTTGTACCTATTTGTTATCACTATATAGTATAAAACAAAATTGCTCCCTCTGACTGTCTTTTCCTGTCTATGCTTAAATCTGTAAAACTATGCAACGGATTTTGATGCGGTTTTTTTTAATAGATAGAGTGATACGAGAGGAAGGTTTTTGTATATAATACATAGACAATATAGTTAAGTAACACTGATAATTTTAAAAGTTTCTAATGTGATGTCGTAAATTTATACATTTTTTTGCGCTTACATTGTAAACGCTGGTTGAACCCTACTAGATAGATCAAAATAATGTACTACAGAATTGTACACCTCAAAAATGTCTACAAAAAAGTCCGCGATGGTATATGTCTATCTCTTAAAGATAGCCCACAATAACATTTTTTTGTCATTTATTTTTTACCACAAATATTGGCCAATTTTCGAAGCGATTTTAACCTATACAGCATCAATCCTTATCCAATTAGGTACCTTAAATAAATTGTGCATTCAATATAGATCAATATGGCCCTTTACAGCATGTAATTTAAATGAATATTTTCGAAGATATTACAGTTTTAAAAATTGCGGAACGTAGCGTTTGCGGTGGTACCGGCCGGCCGGGGCGGCGGGAGCGTGCTATAGGCGCGTCGGATGCCGCGGTTCTCCCTGTAGCACTTTGAATTTAGCAGCGATCGGACGCGGTTATTATCGGAGCTCTCTAGCGATTGAAATAACAATCCATACTTCCATACTAATATTATAAATGCGAAAGTAACTCTGTCTGTCTGACTGTCTGTCTCGCTTTCACGCCAAAACTACTGGACCGATTTAAATGAAATTTGGTACACAAATAGTCTAGAGCCTGAGAAAGGACATAGGCTTTTTATTTGGAAAAAGTGCTGTAAAGGTTGAAAAGGGGGATGAAAGGTTGTAAGTTGTTGAAAGTATTGTCATGTTTAGAATTTTTAGAACTAGAAGCATAAAACTTATATTTTAGGCTGTACACTTATAAAATAACATAATATCATGACACCCACTCGGGAGGGAATTTTGGATATTCTACCCCTAAATGGGTGAAATAGGGGTTGAACGTTCGTATGGATTTCTTTAAGTTAGAAACATGAAACTTTATTTTTGGGATACTGATTAAAAAGGAGTAGATACTTATTTTAGTGTTTCTGCATATTCTACCCCTACGGGGGTGATATAAGGGTTGAAAGTTTGTATAGAAGTCCATCATTTTTAAGATAGAAACATGAAACTTTATTTTTGGGATACTGAATAAAAATGAGTAGATACGTATTTAAGTGTTTCTAGATAATCAAACATTAAGGGGGTAAAATAAGGGTTGAAAGTTTTTATGGAAGTCGTCATTTTTTAAGCTAAACATATGAAACTTTATTTTTGGGATACTGATTAAAAATGATTATATACGTATTTAAGTGTTTCTAGATATTCTACCTCTAAGGGGTTTAATAGGGGTAGGACATTTTTTATATAGGTTAGTCTGGAAATCCGTCATTTTTTAAGTTAGAAGCACGAAACTTTATTTATGGGTTACTGGTTAAAAATGAGTAGATACGTATTTAAGCGTTTCTGGATATTTTACGCCAAAGTGGAGAAATAGAGTTTGACATTTCGTATATAGGATAGTTTGGAAGACCGTCATTTTTGAAGTTAGAAGCATGAATCTTTATTTTTGAGCTACTGATTAAAAATGAACAGATACGTATTTAAGCGTTTCTTGATATTTTAGACCTAAAGGGCAAAATAGTTGTTTACATTTCGTATTCAGGTTAGTCTGGAAGTCTATCATTTTGAAGTTAGAAGGTCGAAATTTTATTTTTGGGCTACCGATTAAATATGAGTTGATTCGCATTTAAGCGTTTCTGGATATTCTACCCTAAGGGTTGAAATTCACACCAATGTGGTATTCAAAGAGGTATTACATTAACGTAACATTTTAAGTTAATTTGTAAATATATTCATATTCTACGCGGGCAAAGCCGCGGGTAAAAGCTAGTATTCTATATTCAAGAAGTTTCATAATAGAACATTTGAATCTTTATTCAACTCAAATTTACGTTTAAAACGCGGTGCACCTTCTATTATAAGTTTTATGTATCTAGGTTTAATATAGGTATAATATAGGTTATCTAGGTTTTTTTTTTTTAGTTTTAAGTAAGATAGTCCATTTATTTAGAAAAATACTGTAACAACGCGATACAACCGATAGTATATTTCAACCAAAAGAGACAACAGCAAAATAAACAAGAATTGACATTGATTTGACGCGACATTATTGAACTTGAATAATTTATTTTATTTGTTGAGGATTTGTGATAAATGGACGTTAAGCTGTTGTCAAAACTTTGGAAGTAAATTTAAAGTGATATAAATAGTTCAGTTATATAGTGTTGTATTATAAATAAATATATATTTATCGAGAACTCTTAGTAGTGCACAATATAGCTGAGCTATTAACAAATTGCATCGTACACTTCAATCTTTCTATCTTTTATTGGAATAGATTATAAACGAGAGTGGACCGCTAACATTTCAAACAGTAAAATAGCATAGGACACCTACTCATACAACAACAACGTGTACAGCGTGTAAATTTCCCACTACTGGACTAAAGCCTCTTCTCCATTTCGAGGAGAATTAGCTGCCTGTAAATTTCCCACTGCTGTGCTAAGGCCTCCTTTCCCTTTGAAGAGAATGTTAGGAGCATATTCCACCACGCTGCTCCAGTGCGTGTTGGTTGATTCACTTGTGGCAGAATTTCGTTGAAATTAGAAACATGCTGGTTTCCTTACGATGTTTTCCTTCACCGCCGAGCACGAGATGAATTATAATCCGCAATCATCTGTTAAGATGTATGCGTTCTAATCACTGGGCCATCTCGGCTCAATCTGTCACCTACTCATCCTAAATATAAATATGTAGATATGAATAGGAAAATATTAAGCTCTTAATACATCAATTATTATTCAATCGTTTTTGAATGATAATAGATATATGAACAATCAAAATCTATACTAACAAATGAGGGCACGTTTTAGTTCTGTAATGTCAAACTGAAAAAAAAGACTAAACTAATATATATAAAACTTATATTAGTAGATGCAGCTTATTTCAGAAAAAAAAGTATTAAGCAACCCTTAAGTATTAAGCCGAAAAAAACTTTTTATTCTTGATCTTGTACCCGTGTGCAAGATCAAACATAAAAAGTTTTTTCCGGCTAGGAAACTTACAAATCTCGGCATTTCTTAACTATAATATGCATATATTTTACATAAAAACCTTCCTCTCGAATCCCTCTCTCTCTGTTTATTGTTGAAAACTGCAATAAAATCCGTTGCGTAGTTTAAAAGATCTAAACGTACAGACGGTAAGCGACATTATTTCATACAATGGAGACATAAGAACGCTGCGCCGTTTCGCCCGATTTTAATTAAGACTATTGAAATGATAAGCGAGAATTTCATGTTCTTGTATTAGTTATTCAAGTAGGCACATAAAAGCACTTTTGAATCATCGAGTTGCACTATTGAATTAAATGTTGCAATGAATAATATGCAATATCTTAATTTTCATTGACTATGAAACGTTATAATTCGTTATAATTTGCATTTGCATAACGCTTGCATTCCACTCGTGTTTCCTTAGTATTGGTTGTTCAGAATACATTTTCAAACAGCGACTGAATTCTGCAATGCGCAAACTGTTATTATTTCATGTTAAAATTATTGCATTTTCTTAGACTTAAAATAGAATTGATTTAGGACGCTTAAAATGCCGCAGTTAGATTATAACGATGATATTCATATATTTTAAGATTTTTTTCAGTTAGTCGTTATTTTTCGCGATAGGTTTAAGATGTTTTAATTTATTTGTAAGATTAAGGAGGATTGGCAAATTTGCCACCTGATAAAAGGTCACCATCGCTCATGCACAACCAACCTTGAGAACTATGATATGTATGAGAAATAAATACTTTATCTACACTTTGTACCTGCAGTTACAAAGTGTAGATGAAGTATTTATTTAAGATATCATTTACTTTTGCCATTATTTATGATATATAGTTTTTGTTTTATCAAAAAAAAAAAATTTACATATATACGATTTCGATAACTTATCTGTATACATTTTGGACAAATCTTATTCAAATTAAATGTTTTGTATAAATTGACATGTATCTGTTAGGTATATAGACTAAACTAAAGCAACTGGGCGATACATTTCTGATCGATTACGACTACGTGCGTGTGCTTAGCGGCCAACCACTATTTTGACGCGTTCTCCGCTTTGACAGTCTATTAAGAAATTTAGATAATCAATACAATACTATAAAAACTGTATTAATTGACAACAATAATCACAATCATTTCGGGTCCCTCCATCAGCTAGGTTTTTCTTGGTACAGATACTTGGGTATCAAGCTGATCTCCGCTTAGAGACTGACCATCAATGACCATCTCCGACATATATAAGAAAACTTATAAATAATAACTTGTAAAATATATAGTCTATGTAATTTAGAAACGGTCTTTTGTCAAAAAATCTTAACTTATGTAACGCAAATATATTTCAATTAAAAAATATTGGACAATGAATACAATTTCACAGACCATTGAAGAGTCCGTGGCAGTCTATTCTGTTTGAATAAACTCGAAACTCATTTCAGAACACGATTGTAAATTATCTGAAAGTGTTATGCAATATTAATATAATAATGATATTTATTTTATGATATAGTTTGAGCAAATGGGCCACCTGGTGGTAAGTGGTCACCACCGCATATACAATGATGCTGTATTAACCGTTCCTTACATCTCCATTGCGCCACCAAGCTAGGGAACTAAGATGTTATGTTCCTAGTGCCTGTAGTTACACTGGCTCACTTACCCTTCAAATCGGAACACAGCAATACTGAGTACTACTGTTTGGCGGTAGAATATCTGATGAGTGGGTAGTCCCTATCCAGATGCACTAGCACAAAGCCCAACCAAGTTGCTACACGCATCAAAGTAACGTATTACCGTAAATCGGTTTTCAATATAGCTGACAGAACACGAAGTAATTTTTTTGAAGAACTGATCTGCATTTATGTTTGTTGCTAGATACAACTGCAACTATATAATTTAATAATATATGTATGTCATAATATTATTATATAACATAATACCTACTATATATATATGAAAGTGAGTCTGTTTGTTTGTCTTTCACGGCCAAATCACTTAACCGATTTTGATGAAATTTGGTATGAAGCAAGCTTAAACTCCAAGGAAGGGGATAGGGTTTTTTGCCTAACTTCTGACGATCAACCCCTTAAACGTGAGCGACGCTGCAGACGACAACTAGTAAAATATATAAGCATAGAATAATTAATTACTAAATTAACAAAACAAAATAATTAATTACTTTAAAAAGGCGCGTGTCGTTTTTTGGTTTACCCAGTTTTTGATTTAAATTAAAATTGTAGGTACAACTTAGTATCGCGTGCCTTGATTTTTCGTGATTAATGCGAACTAAACTGTGTACATACGCCAGCAAAGTACAACGAGCATTTTCGCCGAACCGCAAATCTGTCGTAGAATTGCAGCTTTGATTTCCTTTTCGCCTAACTCTTCTTGATGACTTTATTGTTAATAAACATACAAATTATCACAGCAGTAAATTATACATTACTAGATGTAAAATAAATAACACTAAACAAATACGCTATGTCATTTATTAAAAAAATATTGTGGATAAATTTCCTTCGAGTTTACTGTACCCCTGAACGAAAATGTTATTTGGAACACACTGAACGCACCCGTAAACGTCAAACATGGCCGCCCGTTGAACCTCATATTGAATTTTATAGATTTAATATCGAAATATCTCGATTATATGAATTTTGCTGAAATACTTATGTTGTCAACAAAAAATAATTTTTTTTTAACGATGTTTAATTGTGGATAGGTTTCGATCGGGTCTATCGTAGACCTGCATGAAATTATTAGTATAGAACATGTTGAAGCTGAAATTGAAATTGAAGTTGAAATGAAACAACAAAAGATGGCAAAGACTTCTCGCTTACGTAATGTCTTTGTAACATTCATTTATTTTATAAAAATTGTCAATAAATAAAGTAGAGAAATTAACGACAAAAAATATAAAAGCAAAAAGAAAAAAAAAATTTAAATTTTAAATTTTTAACGACTTCGAAATTAACGAAGCGTTTTTTAATGGTACGCTTTTTAATAACGTTTCGAAGACCATTCTACCATACGTTTTTTTATTATCATTATTAAATATAGTAACTCGACATAGAGAAATTAATATACGAGTACAAGAGACAACTCGCAAGATACAGTTAGACATAATATAGCATAAAATTAATCGTCCGTTTTATGCAGAAATGTCCCAACCCACAGAGCACTAATGAAGGCTGTTAATATATTTAAAAGAGAATACAATTCTTATTAACCCTGTTAAATTAAATATGTATACTAACTACTATGCTATGCGTATTATTTTAAAGACATTTCACGATATACATATTTTTATTTCATAACATTTTTTTTTTATTTTAAATGTTGACAACTTGTACACTATTCCAACCATAAGAGGAAAAAAGCCAAATAAACAACATTTGACAGCAAATTAACGCGATATCATTGGTCGAGAGCTCGATTAATCTGTGTCATTCACTATATATATTAAATTGAAAATAAGTAGTTATGTGTAATAGCATTGTATTATAAATAAAGATATATTAATCATTAACTCTTAGTAAAACACAATAGAGCCGAATTATTAGTAAATCGCATGAAATACGTACATCTAAGGTATGTTTATCTTTTTTCCTCTTTCCATTGGAATAGGCTATAAGTGCTTCTGTGAGTTGGTACAATTGTGCATAACACTGTCCAAATATAATATAAATTTACGGTCTTATTTTTAAATTTCGTTTACGGATGAATAGTTAAATTTATTGTTGTCCTCTTCTTTCCAATGACAAATCAATAGTGAGAGGGAAAGAGAGGGAAATCAGTGTATAACTAAACAACGTGTTCGAAATCTATGTTAATAGATCAATTATTCCAAACCAGTGTTATGCTAAACACGAACACTGCCCGTTCGATTCGATCGGAAATTGTATTTGTAAGACTGCAAATGGACAATTCTGTCATCAATCATCGTAATAAATTAATTATAATTATTGGTATACCTATTATATTTATGTCAATTCCTACTCGAAGCTCGCTAATGTTTCGATCGAAATGTAATCTCACGCCAATCGAGTTCGGGTTAATTACCGATATTTGATTGTAGTTTGGTGTATCGTTCGAAAATCAAATATCGACAAGAATTTGAGCTATAAGTAAATATTTCGTCAATGACTATAGACCAGGAATAAAAAGAACAGATTAGTATTATGTTTTTTTCTTCTAGTACTTGGCCTGTCTGTCAACATCGTCGTCTCAAGATAAACTGGCCTTCGATGTGGGTCTTCAAGAACATTCTCAGGGTGAGGCCTGTTGGTGGACGCTGCATCCCGCTAGCAAACAGAGGTAGATTTTATTTAACATATTACTTTTCAAATGAATATGATGATGATGTCGCCCTGACCGATTTCAGTCACGTCGGCCAATATCAAGGGAGATCAACTACGCAGAACATCTTATAGTGCAGAAGTCTGTGCACCTGTGCACTGTGTATACCTTCACTCTCATAATCCGTTGAGGCGGCAAATACGGACAGAGATTAGATGCAGGAAAAACTGTTGTTTACGTATTTTCCGCAGCACAGGATATATACACACTTCCAGAGTCCGGGCTCTCGGCCGAAGCTGGGGTTTGAACCCACGGTTTTGGGATCTGCAGTGTTATATCTATCCACTAAACCAATGAGTTACGAGTATACAACGAGACACAAACACACACAAATACATAATATATAGGATCAAAACCTTCAAATTCAGTTAATAGTTGTTGCGGTTTGTTATCAGTATTCATTATAGAAAAAAAAACGTATCATTAACAACTAAATAAACTTGACGCCTAGATAAGGGGTAACATATTCAGAAGAATCATTAAAATGCCTTCCAAAACTCAAATTACCTAAAACTGCGAACTTTCTTACTTCGAGTTGCTACTGGAAATTCCTTGATAGATAACCGTAGTTTACCATAACACCTGACCTGAGATAATGATAAATGTGTAAGGGGGGATATGATCATAGCTCATTTACTAGTTTTCTACTAATTGTAAGGATTTAAACATAACACAACAAGTTACATATGAATCTCATAACATGCCAAATTTCATTGTCTGAAATCTTGAATTCAAATAGAATCATTTGTAAAAAAAAAACATATTATTCAATACAAGATTATATAGATGATAAAAAAGCGTGGTACTAATTTTCTCTATAGTATCCACCTTCCGAACCGGTGGAACACTTAACATAATTTTTAAAAAGACGATTCAAAGGTGCTTGTTTAAAGCTTACTTGAATAAAGTATATTTTGATTATGGATTTTCTTAATGTTCTTTTTACTTATAGCCTTGATAAGGATATCTATGTTATATTGAAGATTCTCATATTTTCTGTCTATTGCAGATCTGAGGGAGAGAAAGTCCGAGTTGGTGACGATTTAATTCTCGTGTCCGTCGCTACGGAGAGATACTTGGTAATTATATCTTATAACCTATCCCATACTCTATTCGCATCAAAGTAATCCTCTACATAGATTATTTAACTTTTTGCTTGGGACTGATATTATTATAAACAGTTCGATCGTGAGGTCATCAAGACCTATAGAATTGCTTATGCAATAGATAATGCATATATCTATTATAACAATTTCAATCAATTCGTCATAACACTTTTTTTTTACTTTACTTGGTAGTAGGGCTTTGTGCAAACAACTTTGTGCAAGCAGCAATACACAGTATTGTTATTCTGGTTTGAAGAGTGAGTGAGCCAGTGAAACTACAAGCAGAACTACATAACGTCTTAAGCTTGGCGACGCATTAACGATGTAAGGAATTATTATTTTTTCTTACAGCCCCATTGTCGCGATGGTGCCCACTTACCATTAGGTGGTCCATTTGCTAGTCCGCCTGACTAAATCATAAAAAACACGTTCTTTGTTTTTAATGTTACATAAGCAATGGTCGACCATCTACCGCTCATCTCTTTAGGTACAATTTATTCACAAAAACTATACGCATTATGTCAGTCGCATACGTTTTTAAATTCCAGGTCATCGCTTTTATTACAGTGAGCATTTCCAGAGGAACTATTAAAATGATAATAAAATTTTACTTTCCAAATTAGTTTTATAGCCATATAAAGTGTTACCGACATTTCTGATGACATCGGATATTTGCATAATTTTGAAATATATTGAAGACAAAAAAAGTAATAAAAGCAGTTCACTCATAAAGTCCTTTTTAATTTCTTCACAATTTTTAAAATGAAGATATTCTGCGTGAAGGTCACGGAACTGGTTGGAGGTATAAAATAAGTATTGTCATGTGTTGAAATATTGCTGTATTATTTAGTGGTAAAATCAGTGGTTAATGCTGGTCTGAAAAGATTGATCAATCTTTTTCATTAATCAGCTTATTAAAGTCATCATAATTTTCTAACCGTAAACTTTTTACGATTTCCAGCACACAACAAAAGAGAATGAAGTCTCGATAGTGAACGCCTCTTTCCACGTGACCCATTGGTCGGTACAGCCCTACGGAACAGGCATATCGCGAATGAAGTACGTCGGCTACGTGTTCGGTGGTGACGTGCTGCGGTTCTTCCACGGCGGCGATGAGTGTCTCACTATACCCAGTACGTGGAGTAAGGACGGAGGGCAGAAGTAAGTTGGCATATTTTCTAGGTAGTAACAAATTCGTTTCCCACAGCTGGGTTAAGGCTTATTGTTACTTGAGGAGGAGTTTTGGGGCTTATTGCAGATTGGGTGATATATATGTGACCGAGTTTCATTGAAATAAGACACGTGCAGGTTTCCTCACGTTGTTTATTTTCACGGCCGAGCAAAAGATGATAGTGCTGTGTCTAGAGCGTCAAAATCATGCAAACCTCGGACTTTTTTTACAGTGGATGAAAACATAAATAATAAAATGGAATGTTTAGCTAATAACATAAATGAAAAAGTTTACCTATTGAAAATTTGTGCTTTTGATTTTTTTTAAAAAAATATATGATTCAAATAGTATTACACAAATTAAGAACATGTAAATTCAGTGATGCTTGCCCGGAATTGGTCCCGCGGCCATCGGTTAAGAACCGTTCTAACCACTGGGCTATTTTAACTCTTATAATTTGCTAGGCTTTGTAATTATTTTGAGAACTCAACGTCTAGTTCAGTTATGATGACTTAAAGTAAAAACCGTAAAGTAACCTGCAATTTGACCCACTTTCAAACAATATTTCTAGATTATTCTATCACTTTGCTCCAATACGTGTTGATGTGTCTGTTTGTTCCGACTAATCTCTGGAACTGCTGAACCGATATTGACGGGACTTTCACTGGCGGATAGCTGATGTAATGAGGAGTAACTTAGGCTACAGCATTAACTTTTTTTGTTAAATTTAATCGCGCACGAAGTCACGGGCACTGCTAGTATTGCTTATAAGGTAAAATCTGATTCGACATATGTACGTCTTTGATGCTTTTCTTGGTCACCGAGCAGGATATCAATTATAAGCACTAATGCAACCTTCGGTGCAGATTTACGCATTCTACTCGATAACATATTGGATATAAAATTGTTTTAAATCGCTTTTATTTTCAGACTGTTGGTAAATGTTTTATATAACGGTTATTTTATTTACATATAAGTAACAGCATGTTCCTTTAATTAATTGAATGACTATGAATACAATATACGCATTATTAATAAAATTTTAGATTTGATTTTTAGGCAAAGGTCTAGAATATTTTAACTTCTTACTTTTTGTAAGCCTTTAAATTTCTGCTCTTCGCTGTTAAGGAAAACTTGATAGCTCTTATTTATTTCGACATTATAAAAGTCAACATTCCGGTGTAGCGACGTGCTCAATAGGGCACTTGTTTAGTAATGTAAGATTGAGCGGCTACATGGCGCGAGTGTCGTTCCAGCATCGTGGTGTACGAGGGCGGCTCGGTGATGTCCCAGGCGCGCTCGCTGTGGCGCCTGGAGCTGGCGCGCACCAAGTGGGCGGGCGGGTTCATCAACTGGTACCACCCCATGAGGATCCGCCACATCACCACGGGCAGATACCTGGGAGTCAATGATCAGAATGAGCTGTATTTGATTAGCAGGTAATCTTCGTTTCGTCTTTAAGAAACTAAAAATAGTAGGAAAAGTTATCTCATCATTTTGTTTGGTTGCATTATTTGCTTGTCATAAAAACATTATTTTTGTATAAGCTCCTAAAAGCACACTATCAAATCATCATTTTATAATAAAGAGTAATACCTGGATCAAGGTATCAAAGTATTTTGTAATATGACAAAATTCACAGAAAATGTATTACTCGAATTTATATTATATGAAATAATTCATAACTAAGTATAATATTAAAGAATAACTCCCAAAGAATATGTAGAAGTTTTCTTTTATTGATAACTAAATTAGACATAGTAAAAATTAATAAATCAACTGTGTTTGTAGAGAGGAAGCAACAACAGCGTCATGTGCGTTTTGTCTTCGCCAAGAAAAAGACGATCAGAAAGTGGTGTTAGAAGACAAGGACTTAGAAGTAATCGGAGCTCCCATCATCAAGTATGGTGACTCCACGGTCATCGTACAACATTCGGAAACTGGCCTTTGGTTGTCTTATAAGGTAATTTTGTAATAAATATAAAATTATGAAACTTTTAATCAATTTTTTTGTGGTATCCATATGCGGTGTGGCAAATGGGTTATCTGATGGTATGTGGTCGCCACAGCCCATAGACATAGCGCCGTATGAAATTTTAACCAGTTTATTCGATGCAAGATTATACAGATGATAAAAAGCGTGGAGTTAATGCTTGTTGACTTCCAGGCAGGATATATTACATACATATATGTATAATTGTATTTAACTAACATGACTGAATTTTTAAATGTTGAAAAAGTGTAACTACTGAGTTTCTTGCCGGTTCTTCTCGGTAGAATCTACATTCCGAACCAGCGTTAGCTTCACTTAATATAGTTTGTTAAATGACGATTCAAAATTGCTTGTAAAAGCCTACTTGAATAAAGTATATTTGTATTTGATTTTATTTGATTTGACTTATATCATCGATCTTGGGAACTGAGATGTTAAGACCCGTGTGCCTATGGCTACATAGCTCCCTCACCCTTTAAACCTGTTCGTGTATCTTAACAAACGATCGCCGATAGTATCCAGACCACTTGAGTTTTTCAAGTGCTTAATTTGTGATTATAATCAGTGAACGTTAATTACACATCAACATTGTTTACACCCTTAAAGATTTATCAATTTGAATGTTACCTATATCAGTTTTTAATGTTTACTAAGTTGATGGTGTAGCTATTTCAATAAATAAAAAAATGTGAAGAAAAATATCTTCAGAAATCCTGGATGGGCTTGGTGAAGTATCCCTCAACTTCTATAGTCTGGTTGATTAAACTCGATTTTTTTTTAATAGAGCTGACCTAACCTAACCCATCAGAAACTAGATAAACGACAAAATCAGACACTTGCCTGATTGTACAATAATTCTTTGTTATATTTCTATTGAACAGTCATATGAAACAAAGAAAAAGGGACTCGGCAAAGTTGAAGAGAAACAAGCCATCCTGCACGAGGAAGGTAAAATGGATGACGGTCTTGACTTCTCAAGGTCTCAAGAAGAAGAATCGCGCACAGCCAGAGTCATTAGGAAGTGTTCTTCATTGTTCACCAAGTTTATTAAGTAAGTATTTGGTACTACTAACTAACGAACTTATTACTTCCGCTTTTTGGACGAAATGTACTGTTTTTTTGGACTCATCAATAGTTCAGTTCCTTCCTCTATTCCAAGATAAAATTATTATAATCCTTCTGGTTGATAATCATTTTATCTTTTTTTATAATAAACACTTTTAAGTGTATATCAAAATTATTATTTATTTACAATACAGTAAAGAGTAAGGTATTAGTATTTTTCCAGCTCAGTAAATTAAAAAACTTATTTGCAGTGGCCTTGAAACTTTACAAGAGAATCGACGTCATTCGATGTTCTTCGCATCTGTCAATCTGGGAGAAATGGTGATGTGCTTGGAAGATCTGATCAATTACTTCGCGCAACCAGACGAAGATATGGGTGAGTTAAATTTTTAGAATCGATGTAATAATATCTCTGAAAGACAAATAATTTTACCGTTTTTCTAGTAACTTAGGGACGAGATGGCCGAGTGTTTAGAACACGTACAACTGATTGAGGGTTCAAACCCAGGCAAGCACCACTGACATTTCATGTGCTTAATTTGTGTTTATAAATTCATCTCGTAGTCGGCGGTGAAGGAAAACATCGTGAGGAAACCCTGCATGTGTTTTATTTCAATGAAATTCTGCCACATGTGAATCCACCAAACTGCATTGGAGCAGCGTGGTGGAATATGCCCTAACCATTCTTCTCAAAGAGAGAGGAGGCCTTACCCCAGCAGTGGGAAATTTAAAGGTTGCTAGTAGCTTGTACTTTAGGGGCTCTAGAGAAATAAAAAATATTTAATATTTCAAGATATTCTCAGCAGCAATTTGGAAGGAAATTTGGAAGACATCAATGTTAGTCTAGTATGTGCTGTGCACACGAGTGTGTTTATATTTGCGAACATATTAAACCGAATTTAACATAATAGTAAGTATTAAAGAAGTATATATTACCTTTTATGGCTTATGTTACAGAGCATGAAGAGAAACAAAACAAGTTCCGCGCCCTCCGCAATCGCCAGGATCTGTTTCAAGAGGAAGGCATTCTTAACTTGATCCTGGAAGCAATCGACAAGATAAATGTGATCACGTCTCAGGGTTTCCTTGCTGGTTTCCTCGCCGGAGATGAATCTGGACAAAGCTGGGATATGATATCTGTGTATTTGTACCAACTTTTGGGTAAGTTAATAACTTTAGAAGAACTATTTACTAAAAGCAGATAATAAGTAATAGTTTTTTTGTTGGTGGAGGAAAGAAAATTAATTTGTAAAAAATATCATATGATCAAAGCAAGTAAAACCGTTGGTTAACCTGAACCCTTTCAATTCTGTAAATACACAATACGCTTGTGTTAGTGCACACATATGTGCACTATAATATATCTGTGCAGTTGTCTAATCTCCCTTGCGAATGACCGTGGCAGAAATTGTTCCGTTAAGAACATCACCTTCATTATCATTGGAGATCACTGATCAAACGGCCATTATAAATATAATTTACGTTTCTCTCCACAGCCGCTATAATCAAAGGTAATCACACTAATTGTGCACAATTCGCCAATTCCAACCGTCTGAACTGGCTGTTCTCGAGACTCGGCTCCCAAGCTTCTGGTGAGGGTACCGGAATGCTGGATGTATTGCACTGCGTGCTCATCGACTCACCTGAGGCTTTGAACATGATGAGGGTGAGTGAGAAGAGACTATTAATATTAGAATACAAGATTTATAAGTTGGTTACAGTATATTCTTATTAATAACATAGATTAAGTAAATTTATATATATATATATAAGGACTCTTTAAGAGAATATTTGTATATATTTATGCATACACAATTATAGTATTTATACTACCATCTAAATGCGTTTTTTGAATTTTCGTACGTGTTATTTATTTGTAGAGCTGTGTTATTCACATTACTTTCCTGCTTAATTTTCGAAGTGCTAAAAGTTTGAGGATATCCTTTATTTGGATAAGTGGTCTTTTTACAATTTCATTTTCCTGTCTATACTCTATTCCAACCGAAAGAGTAGACAAGCCACATAAACAACATTTGACAGCAAATTGACACAATATCATTGGTTGGCTTGATTAATCTATGGATTTGCGAAAAATAAAATTAATGTTAGTTATTTATAGACATCTCTGAGTGATCAGACTCTTTAATAAATTAGCCAATAAAAAAAAAACATTTATTATTGATGATTGAGATTGATGGAAATTTTCTTTTACTTTTACAATAATCAATTCCATTTTATTTAATCATGAACCGAGGACTGGAATGGCCGAAACATAGAGGCGAGACTTTCCATTCATTCAATTTGCTAGAAATGTTCAGCTTGAACTAGCTCTTTTCCATACTAGTTTTTATCAGTGGTACCATCCAGTCATCATTACTCTACCACGAGTCAGCGATGCTTATGCTTGTGCTTGTATTCCAGTATAAATGAATGAGCATACCAACTAAGATAGCTGAACTATCTCCAAAAATGTATCAGTAGATTTATTTTGAATGATTGAAAAGGATAGACTTTATATATTCATTAAACGATTGGCAAAATATTAGTAATTATATTGTACCCAAAAACATTTATTTTATGATAAAATACTTTCAGGATGAACACATTAAAGTAATTATATCGCTGCTGGAAAAGCACGGGCGTGACCCGAAAGTCCTGGACGTGCTGTGTTCCCTCTGCGTCGGTAATGGAGTCGCTGTCAGATCTTCACAAAACAACATCTGTGACTATCTCCTTCCCGGGAAGAATCTGCTCTTACAAACTCAGCTTGTAGATCACGTGTCGAGGTAATTTTTTTAGAGTAACACTAATTAAGACAACGTGTAGTTCAACAAGACTAAACATTTTAAATTGTACAACCTCATGAGAGCTATTCTGTGAGAACATCTCTTAATTTAACGTAGAACACGATCGTGTTACGTCAGTCAGGGATATTTGACATGGACTATAATAATTATAGCACTTAATTATGTGTATCCTAAACAAATCAAATAAACTTATCGCCGTAATGAAGTTTATTCTTACAGAATAAAATTTCAGGCCTTGTTTTATACATATAAACATTGAATGCGTTGCCATCTTTTAGAAAATAGTTAATACAAATTAAGTATAATATATACACATATATAATTTGTATAATATTAATGAAGAATACGATTACGATTTATAAGCATTTTTTTGTTATTAAAATGAGACTAATTTCAAAGATTTCTGTAAAAGAAAAAAATAACAAGTATCAAATCAAATTTTTAATGTTTTTAGTGTGCGTCCTAACATCTTCGTGGGCCGAGTTGAAGGATCAGCGGTGTATCAGAAGTGGTACTTCGAAGTGACCATGGACCATATTGAGAAAACTACCCACATGATGCCGCATTTGAGAATTGGATGGGCTAATACTACTGGGTAAGAATCATTTTCAGCCATTTCTAGTCTCAACTGTACTGAACTCTTTTTTTAATATATTATAAGAATATTAGAAAAAAACATCTTTCTGATAAAAACTTATTTTCCCTAGGTATGTCCCGTACCCAGGAGGCGGTGAAAAGTGGGGTGGTAATGGAGTGGGAGACGATCTTTCCTCGTACGGTTTTGATGGAGCCTTCCTCTGGTCCGGAGGCAGAAAGACGCCTGTTAATAGAACTCACGCAGAAGAACCATTTATTCGAAAAGGTAATTTTAATTTACCCATAAAATTAGTACAAACAAATTCTTCAACTTCTTCAATATTAGTATAGACATGGGTAAATCTGAACTATTGTTTTCCTGGTTTAATAGTGTTAAGATTTGGTCAACATTTTTAGGTGACGTCATCGGATGCGCTCTCGACTTGACCGTGCCGCTCATCAACTTTATGTTTAACGGAATAAGGGTCACGGGTTCCTTCACTAATTTCAACTTGGAAGGCATGTTCTTCCCCGTCATCAGCTGTTCCAGCAAGTTAAGGTAAATTATATATTTCTTCTACTAATAAATCAAATGTCACCTGACGATTGATGTACTTCTGTTTATAGACGTAACGGTCTGTGACGTACTTGTTTATATTATTTAACTTAAAAGTTAAACGTGTCAATAGTCGTTACAGTTAGGCATGGCTTGTACTTATGTATATCATAACATGCTGTTCTCCTATCGGACTTGCCCACATCGCCAGCGTTCCTTGTTCTTGTACTCCGGATAATATTCCCAATTTCTTGTACATAGTTGTCGATTTCTCCTCGGCGGTGAACACGGACGTCTCCGATACGCAGCTCCTGAGGGGTACTCTCCTCTAGTAGAATCGCTACTGCCGCAACAGATCCTGAATCTTGAACCCTGTTTCTATTTCGGAAACTTGGCCAAGAGGGCGCTCGCCGGGCCCCCCCTCGTGCAAGACGATACAGCATTCGTGCCCACGCCTGTTGATACTGCTTTAGTGAGTATTTATAAGCTTAATTCTGTACCATATGCATTTAGGTGGACAACTAACTGTTATTGATACTGTTCTTTCAGTAACGGTTCAAGATTTTGTTAAATCATATTGCAATTTAATTGGGTATTTCTTTGAGCAAATAAATTGTGTTATTCAAAATTTAAACCAATACTCTACACCAACCATTAATATTGATTCATTTAGTTGATTGATTGAGGATTTAATTGTGAGTAATTAATATATGATATAATAATATATAAATAATATATGATTGATTATTTACAAATTATGGCAAGTTTAAATGTGTAAACATTGTAAATAAACTGTCAGATTACTGTGAGTGTGTAACTGTAATGATAAAGATAACTTTATCTATTGAAATGAAATTAATTCTTCTAGAAATTCTAAAATAATGATAAGATTCTTAGTCGTCTGTATTAACTTAAAGAGAAAACTTATTTTTTTTTTCCAGATAACCTTACCAACTTACATCGAACAGATCAGAGACAAGCTCGCTGAAAATATTCACGAAATGTGGGCGATGAATAAGGTAATAAGGCGTTATTAGGTGGTAGGGTTTTGTGCAAGACCGTCTAGGTAGGTACCACCCACGCATACACATCAGATATTATACCATCAAACAGCAATACCTAGAATTGTTGTGTTCCGGTTTGAAGGGTGGGTAAGTCAGAGTAACTACAGGTACAAGGGACATAACATCTTAGCTCTCCAGGTTATTGGCGCATTGGTGATGAAAGGAATGTTTAATATTTCATACAGCGCCAGTGGTAATGGGCGATGGAGACCACTTACCATCATTTGACCGTCCGCCTGACTACACGATAAAAATGCGCATATTTTAATAAATTTGAGATAGATAGATAGATTAGAAGTTGAAATTTAAATTAGCGACGAATAAAATGATGTAATTTTGTTTATGAAAGAAAAAAAACGGTTTCAATATTAATTTATCAAAGATATACCTACCTACCTACGTTACCTTATAAACTTTGACTCATTTGTTGGCCTAGTGGCTAGATGTAAAGCGGCAGATCCCGAGATTCTGGGTTCAAACCCTAGGTTGTGCCGATAAAAAATTTTTGGGTTTTGTATCGAAAGATACTCGTGACCGGCGTCTGAAAATTGGCAGTGTGTTCACTCCTGTGTCTCGGTGCGCACGTAAAGCCGTTTGTCGTGCCTCCGAACTCTTTCCACCGGATATAAGACTGAGGGAATAGAGAGTGCACCTGTGTTAGTGCACACACTCTTGCACTGTAGCATGTCCGGCGTAGCTGGCTGGTCTCCCTTGAGATTAGCCGCTGTGCGCGAGTCGGCCAGGGCGAATGACCAGTATCACCTAACGAGCCCGCGCGACACGAGTGTGTGATGAGCGCGAGGTGGTGGTGTCGCAGATCGAGGCGGGCTGGAGCTTCGGCGCGGCGCGGGAGGACGCGCGGCGCGTGCACCCGTGCCTCGTGCCCTTCGAGCGCCTGCCGCCCGCCGAGAAGAGATACGACGTGCAGCTCGCCGTGCAGACGCTCAAGTACGTACACCTGCCGCGGGAACCTCATCCTTCTCATTTTACATATTTTATTTATGATTTTTTAACGGTACTAATAAATATTTTTCTTAGTGGTATCGATTCATTATTTGTTTTTTATTCAGAACAATCCTCGCTCTGGGCTACTACATAAGCTTGGACAAACCCCCGGCGCGTATTCGTAATGTCCGTCTTCCAAACGAACCATTTATGCAAGTAAGTTGTCGGGAGATATTTCCGGACTTCTCATTTAGATCAGTTTCAATCATCATAATGTGATCTTGAAATAGTAGATTGTTTTTTTAATATTACAATGCTTTTTATTAATATTACCAAACTCGTTATTTTACAAAAAAAAAACTAAAATAAAATGGTTTCTTCTTAGTCAAATGGTTACAAACCAGCTCCGCTGGACCTAAGTGCTGTCACCCTGACACCGAAGATGGACGAGCTTGTGGATCAACTGGCTGAAAACACGCACAACTTATGGGCCCGAGAACGCATTCAACAGGGCTGGACCTACGGTCTCAACGAGGTAGATTTAAATTAGTTCAAGAAAATACTTTACACACCGATTTTTTTACCAAAAAGAACCAGCTAAAAATTCCATACCAATTTAATTTGGATTGAAAAATTGGATCATACATTATAAAAATAATTAAGAAAAAAAAGTGCCTAAATAATATTCTCTAATCTTAATGAAATCATTGACTACAATTATTAACATGAATAATATAAATAAACCACTAAACATGTCAAAAAAGTAATGTCTATATTAATTAATAGTTTTAATTTAATAAACATAATATATCAGCGTACATTTATGGCTATGCACAGAACTGTGCACTATAATATGTCCTGCACTATTTGCTTGTCTTTTTTGGTAATCGGTCAAAGGCACAAGACTTATGTATTAGTAGTGAAGGCTTATACTTACTTAGGTACCTACTGTATATTTTTAAAATTTTATTTCATTTAGTATTCTTAGTATTCTTCTCAAAGCATTAAGAAACAACATTGGGTCTTAAAGTTGGCAACATGTCGGCCTAGTTACCACGCTACAGTAGACCACATATTAATAATTCATTTTTCAGTCTTAGTGTTTTCTCAAATAGAATCGAGGTCGTCGCCAGAAAGTTCTAGATCCAACTGCTGTGACTCTCACATTTAATATTTGTTGTATTTATTAGGTGTGAGGGTCACAGCTAGTTGTGTCTGGATTACCACACAGAAGAATCAAGAGAAGATATCCTTTACCAATTCAATATTTTTGCATTACATATCATAAATTTGCAATGATTTTATTTAAATGATTTCGTTTTACAAGCTTAAATTAACCGAAAAGTAATCTTCAGGATTCAGACATGCACAGATCTCCACATCTCGTCCCCTACCCGAAAGTCGACGATGCGATTAAAAAAGCCAACAGAGATACTGCATCTGAAACTGTACGAACTCTTCTCGTTTACGGATATAACCTCGATCCACCGACTGGTGAACAACACGAAGGTATGTGTATAACAATAATTATAATCATAATTTTCTTCAACATCGTAACATTCGAAAAAGATCAATTTATTATAGCTATCTTGGCAAGAATTCATACATGGAGCGTGTAAAACGTCACTTGCCATGATATCTTGAATAATATATAAAACATTACAGCTTTATAATAATAATAAAATAATTCATTGGGAATTAATTTACAATTTACAGAAAAAAATGCTCTTTTCAATTGCACAAAATATACAAGTAAACAAAATATTTCAAAGTTGATCCTTCGAGCCGGATTTATACAACAATATTAAAATATGTTTTGCAGCTTTATTAGCCGAAGCATCAAAACAGAAGCAAGCTGATTTCAGAACATACAGAGCGGAGAAAAACTACGCGGTCAGTTCGGGAAAATGGTATTTCGAATTTGAGATCCTCACTGCTGGCCCTATGAGGGTAAGTAACAGACATACTATTTGATCATAATAGAATTATGACTTATATTCCTTACGCCTCGCTGTCTAAGGAACCTTAAAATTTTAGTAAATTATATAACACTGATTTATTTTATACATATAGGTAACATATGGCTAATGATAATTTATCAATAACCATCAGATATAAGTTCAGCCTTTTATTTCCATCGTTTAATGCACTCATGAATACAGCAAAATATATGCCTATATAAAAATATTAACCACATAAATACAAACAATTGTTCTATTATATTTTTTTAGGTTGGGTGGGCTCACGCGGACATGGCGCCCGGTATGATGCTGGGACAAGACGAAAACTCCTGGGCCTTTGACGGCTATAACGTACGTATCCAATTTTTTCATACTACAGTTTTAGATTAACTTTGAAATAGACATTTCAATACCAATAATATAATCTGGTGTCGAAAATTATTGATGGTGAAGTGTATCGAATATTAAAAAGTTTGATTACAACAGTCGTTAAAATGGCACGCTGGTACGAGTGACACGTTCGGACAGCAGTTGAAAATCGGTGACATTGTCGCTTGCTTCTTAGACGTTCCCGACCAAACGATTAGTGAGTTATTAGGAAATTCAGCTCCTTGTCTGATAAATGGTCTTGACTAAAAAAACGGAAAAGAATATCCGTAACAAAATTTAAATATCGAACGCATGAAATAATATTGATGTTGTATTAAAACTAAAATATTTACGTTTCTTCTATGTCGTAACATTAGTGTATTTGTGTTGTGTTAGAAGTTAACTTCTATCAGTCTATTCGAATGGTCTTAATTGAATACAGGAATTATCGATTGATTTAATTTCGTGCCCATTGATCGCCAATATATTTTTGAATGGGATCTTCGAGACTTGAATTTGCCAAACTATTTATTATAATTCGAAACATTTATCAGACAAGCACAAAAGTGTGTTATGGTTGGTGGTATTCTCGATTTTGTCGTCTTGTGGTACCGTATTATATTCAGTACAATCCTTATGATCCTCTGTATTTCGACTTACCTGTATATATAATATCCCAATATTCCTAATGTTGCTATTTTCACCCTCGATCCAATAATACATTACAAACTTAAAACATTTAAAAAAAAAAAAGATTATAAGGGAACAGAAGAAATAGAGAAAACAAGAATTGTTGCATAAAGCATTTGCAACTTAATTGTAAATTGAGACTTTAACTTTTAAGGAGGAAAAAGTGTACTCCGGTAGTACGGAGTCGTTTGGCAAGCAATGGGCAGTGGGGGACGTTGTAGGAGTATTCCTTGATCTCATTGATAAGACGATAAGTAAATACTGAAGAATTTTGACTGGCAACACTTAGCTTGCTTATAGAGGCGTGGCGGGAACATTGTTTATAATTCATTTTGAAATAAACCTCTAAATAAACTTTTACAAAAATTAAAAAGGAAAATATAAAAATGGACATACTAAATGATTAATTATTATTATCAATTAAAGTATTATTATAAATTATTTTCGACTAAAAATATAAAGCGTTAAATAGAACACACTATAGATTTACCTTTAGTCTATTTAAACTTTATTTTAAAATATATTTCGTAATATTTTACATTGTATGTATATAAATAATAACTCAATTGAATGTGTAAATATGTTCCTGCCACTGTTAAATTCACGCCAGGCTTTTATAGCTAAGCTAATCGGCAAGATTACGTCTGCTTCCGATGTAATACCATCACATCGCTTTGCTTATAAATAAAACAGAATTAGATAGTTTTTTTTTTATAATTAATAATATATTGATATCGATGAATTTTAGCATCATCGAAAGCATGACTAGATACTTAGAACGTCATTGAATATTAAATCGCTCTATGGAAAGTTCTAAGTTTAGCGAGATGCATATAAAAATATGCAAATCTCTTTGAATAGATTATTTTTAAATTTTTATTAATTACGTGACAAATATTTGATGCACTTTTAAATAAATTTGTGATATACAACACTGACACATTTGCCACTAATATTTTCAAAATGGACTTGATTCCAAATTTGAATACCGTTTTATTTTTCCAAAAACAATTGCCTGCTGCCTTGATTATTACTAAATGTTAACCTTTGGAGTATCTAAATTAACCATTGCTTGTTCGAAATGTTTGTTACTTAACGCCATAATTGAGTTCTTGAGTTGCAATTTGTTAATTTAAATGGTAATTTGGTAGGTTCAGAAATCAAAAGTGAGCTAGATGTGAAATCCATAAAGTACAGTATTTATGGTATAATTTTCTATGATATTCAAGCATGGGTATTGATTTAGGATTCCACGTCATGGTCACTCTTGTTTTGCTTGGTCGTGCAGGTATTTTTGAACCTTTAGTATCCTTAGACCTTTTGGTGTTTCATTTTTTCTGCGTCTCATAAAAAATAATTGGGTCTATATAAAACTAAAGAAATTTTCCAAGTATGTAATTATAGAACAAAATTTGCTTTCTAACTTGACCATCAGGTAAGAGCATGTTTGTGTCGGAATCGAATTGTACTCAAATTTTAATATTTATAATAATTGCGTGATAGGTTTCTCTCTGAATGGAGAATTACTGATGGATGCTCTGGGTGGTGAGACTACATTCGCAGATGTACAGGGAGACAATTTCGTACCTGCTTGTACTCTTGGAGTTGGCCAAAAAGCAAGGTAAATACCATTTACCAAATCTATATATTTGAATTAAACAAATATATAAATCTATTTCTCTTTTCTGGTTCTAATATTTATTATAACTGTTCTACTGAAATACTAAATATTTTTTACCCACTATTTTTTATGAAATGTTCTTTTATTTGCTATATTTGCTAAATGTTTTAATTTTTAGGCTTTCCTATGGTCAAGATGTAAACTCTCTGAAATATTTTACAACGTGTGGTCTTCAAGAAGGTTATGAGCCGTTCTGTGTGTAAGTATTCTCATATCTTTAAACACTGTCGTATATAACACGTACATCCTAAGTCTTCCACTTCACAATTATGGCAAAAAAAATCTGGGGTTATGATGTTTTTAGTAATATGAAACGGGATGTCACACACTGGTATACGAAGGACCAGCCAATATTCGAAAATACAGATGAAATGGCAGACACCAGAATTGATGTGACAAGGATACCTGCAGGATCCGGTAAGTGCCTAATTTGCATAATACATTTCATACTAGTGAACGAAAACATCGTGAAGTTATGCACGATTGCACGCGTCGGTTGAAAATATGCCATGCCGTATTCAACAAGCGAGGTCAATTAAGCTCCAAACCTTCTCCGCCAAAAGAGGTCTTAGCTTAATAGTTAGATAATTACAAGTTGTTATTTTATGAATATTGAATGTTAAAGAACTGAAGTACGAGTATATACTTCGAATATTTTCAAAAAACAATAAATGGTAATAAAAATGAAACCGTTCTTACAGTGTACAGGAACGAGGATTAAAAATACCCATATTTGTATTGATTTCAGATACTCCGCCATGTCTCAAAATATCTCATAACACATTTGAGACTATGGAGAAGGCAAATTGGGAATTCCTTCGTCTGTCCTTGCCAGTTATTTGCCAAGCAGAATTCATTGAGTAAGAATTGTATTTTTAATAAATTTCAATCGTCATCAGAGTTATTCAGTAAGAATTAACCTGTGATAGCTGGTGGATAAGTGTCATTTACGTTAACATTGTTTAGTGATATTTTGATATGTGATTGGATTTGATTTTCGGTAGGAAGGATAATTGAACTACAGTTAATATAGACACGAGAGACATAACATTCTTAATCCCAATATAGTCAATAAATTCGTAATATACGATAGTCTGCAAACTTTTTTTTCAAAATAACGAAGACTGTTAATTGTCACGTGATCTGTACTTTTAATACTTATTTAAATTATCCCAGTGAGTCTGAGAAAGCCCGTCGTTGGGTCGAGATAAAGGAGCGTCAACAGATCCTGATGAAGGAAGCGACTGAGGCGCAGATGCCGGCACACATCGACCAGATCATGAGGAGCGGGTTCACCATGAACGATATTAAAGGTCAGTTGCACTATTCGTCACAGATAACCAAATTTACCTGGAACCCAAATTTTATATATTTAGAGAATTAAATAAAAAGTGTTATCTTATTCCTTGTGATGTAGATTTGTTTATCCACCAGTATTGAATTAGATTTTGTTATAACATGTATATATTAAGTTATTTATTTATCATTCTTATGAAACTATAAGAAATGGTATATGGGTTGAATTTCGTTTGACTTTGTTTTGCTTATATGTAATAATAAAATGTATATTACTTTTAATTATTTT
This sequence comes from Vanessa tameamea, assembly GCF_037043105.1. Classification (NCBI taxonomy): domain Eukaryota; kingdom Metazoa; phylum Arthropoda; class Insecta; order Lepidoptera; family Nymphalidae; genus Vanessa; species Vanessa tameamea. The sequence goes on from NC_087335.1 coordinate 5,046,943, forward strand.
GGTTGCGCTGAATCCCCTTATAAAATATTATTTTTAAAAAGCTTTTTTTTGCCCGTGTGACCCTTTTTGTTTCTCCCTCCCCCCAAGGTCTGCATTATGATGAAAACCAAGAAGAAATGCCGACTTCAAAGGCCAAAAAACAACCTTCGAGGCCTCCGAGGAAAGGTTCCATTCCCCGCGGTGTCACGATACAGAATTACAATTTGCAACCAGGTCCTGACAAAAGCTCGAAGCCAAACTTATCCTTCGCTTTGCCATATCTAATTTAATTTAACAAATTCTTTAATGCCTTTAATATCGTATTTATTATAGTGAAATATTCATATGGTGTAATATTTTGCTACGTTATTTAACTGAACTAAAAATATTTTCATCTCTATTTCACATCTTGTCTTTTCTCAAACTTTTTAATCTTTAGCATAAATTCAGTTTAGATTTTTGAATACAACATCAAAAGGCTAGTATTAATATTCATGCAAATATAATCACGTGACTGATTAAGTAACTTTTCCAATCAAAGAGTAACCATAACCGTCTTTATTCAATATTAATAACAACATATTAATAACAATTGTTTAGTCACGTATGCATTTGACAATAATATTAAAGCAGCTATTAACTTCGACAATTATATTGAACCAAAAATTTTGTTTTGTAAACTTACGATGGATGGGTTCAGGTACTGTCAACGGTATGCATCGTTCCACCAGCGAAGCAGAAATGTCTAAATATGAGCTTGGAGTTCAGAGCGTAGAAGATAAGAAAGCGGATAAGAGAGGAAGATCTCCTTTCAAGTAAGGAACAACTATTTACCTATTCAATAATTCCTAAAGTTGTTCTGAAGTTTTCAGAATCATTTTAAACTTTTATCGTTCATTAAATCGCCGTAATAACTTAAATTAGAAGCTATTATTGCTGAGCTTTTCTTATATCTTATAGTATTTCTCTTATAAATTATTATTATCGTAAGAAGTTAACCCGCAATGACGAATCATGACTGAATAAACTCCAAATTTTTCATCAAAAAAGATTATCCTTATTTAGATATCAGGAAAACTTTTGTGTAAATTACTTGCAAGACATCTCAAAATATATTTTGAATTTATAATTCTTATAAATAAGTTATAAGCTCTGAACATAGGTTTCCGAATACAATTTATAAATACTTGTATCCCAACAGATTCTTCAGAAGCAAGCGCGGTGAAAGTGGTGAGCGTTCGAAATCTCGAAAATCCAAAACACCAGATCCATTCAGCGACACCGAGGTGTCTCCTGAGAGGGGAATGAAACGGCCTAACCCCCAAATAAGAATATCTCAGGTGATTTCAATTCTGTTTCATCGTGTATAAAGTTATTTTTGCTTTGAAAACCGTTATAATTTAACTTAGTTTTTAGAAAATTTTACATAATATTTGATTGAAAGTCCCAGTTTTTAATATTAATAATCTGCACTTTTTATCTTTCCAACAAACTACCCAGTTTTTATTATTAGAGTGTCAAATAACATTCCCGAAAAATGTAAATATGTGATATTTTACGTGATGTGTTTTGTTTCTAAGGCGAATCAAAGGTACAATAATACGCAGGCTAGATCCAGTAGGCCTAACCTGTACGGAAGCCAGACGGGCTTGAATGTAAGTTCAGTCTCTGTATAATTATTGGTCTATGTCTTTTCAAATTTATAACCTAATCTTCAATTACATCTTCAGTCTTCTGTAGTCGCTGTGTCGTCTTAAATTGTATATTAATGGTTTTTCTTTTGTTTTATGACTGTGACTTATCTGTATATCTTTAACACCTTTATCTTGAGGCAAAATTATTTGATTGTATCTAAAAATTGGTATGACCAAAATCGTTCATAAATATTTATGTAAAACAACAACTGATTTCATTTCTTCGTTGAAATTAGTTATAACATCATCATTGTTTCCCAGGAATACCTTATGTTCATGAAATTAATAGTAGAGAGTATCAGACCGACATATAATAATATTTTGAAAGCAATCCACCTTTATCTGTGCGTCGACTCGCATTAAAATTAAATAAGTAAATATAAATAAATATTGGACAACATCACATACATTACTCTGATCCCAATGTAAGTAGCTAAAGCACTTGTGTTATGGAAAATCAGAAGTAACGACGGCACCACATACACCCAGACCCATGACAACATAGAAAATTAATGAACGTTTTCTATATCGATTCGGTCGGGAATCGAACCCGGGACCTCGGAGTGGCGTACCATGAAAACCGGTGTACACACTACTCGACCACCGAGGTCGTCATGGATTGTTCATGTTGTTTTTACCACTTTTCTTTGACATATTTATGGAAAATAATTTTCCATAAATATGTCAAAGAAAACAATAGTAACTACTGCGTTTCTTGCCGGTTCTTCTCGGAAGAATCTACTATCCGAACCCGTGATGGTTTACATTTATTTCAAAACTAACACGATTCATTTTTTTTTCAATTCAATGATACTTTAATACTTGAATAAAAAATGTTTTGATTTTTTTATTACAAAAGTGTAACATTTTAAAATTTATGTTAATTGTTTCGGAAAGTGCTAACAATATCAAACATTCTTAGAACTGCCATCATTACCATCCTTCGCTTGCATAGAACTTTTTTCGGGTCGTTTAGTCATCTGAATGACGCCAGCTCTTTGAAATGCTTTTGCTGGTCGGTTTGCTTGTCGCGTTGCGGTTTTTTTTTTTTGAGGCACCAAGTGCTAACGGTATTGATTGACGCGTCTAACACAGAAAAAAATCCTCGTCTCCGTCGACTCTTATACAACAATTACGGGATATCACCGTCGTCGTCTTTTCTGGGACATGCTTTTGAGCCCGATCTTCGGCTTTTATTTTCAACGGATTAACACGCGGTGGCTTTTTCACTTTTTTACGTCGGAGATTAATAAACACACTTTCTTCCAGACCAACCTAACAGTAGCGACCCCTCCACAAGAGCGTAAGCAGATGACGACGGGCGCGCTGTCGGCCGCCGCCACGGAGACGGTCGGCAACGAGATCTTCGACTCGGACTGCTTGAAACTCATCAACGAATACTTCTACGGCGTTCGGTAACAAATGCTTAAAACTCACTATCGTGTAATAGAACTGTTGTGATATTTCTAATATTTGATATTTTATTCCAAAAAAGACACAAAAGAGAACAAAAATCTGTGTGTATCACCTAAAATTTTCAAAAGTCAGAAATAGTTAAAAGTTTCTTTTTATTATTAAAAATAGGTGGCTATCTATACTGACAAAAGGCTAACTGAAGGTAACTGATCACCACTGCCCATAGACATTTGTATGGAAAGAAATATTAAACATCCTCTACATAAACAGCACGAAATACTGGTGTTTGATGGCAGAATATGTAAGTAAAACAGTATAATTATTAGCGCTGTTTATTTACGCAGGATCTTCCCTGGTCAAGATCCAACTCACGTGTACATTGGCTGGGTGACCACGCAGTACCATTTGCACTCGAAGGACTTCAATCAGAACAAAGTGACTAAGTCTTCTGTCATAATCACTGATGATTATGACCGTGTCATTGAAAGGTAACGTCGTAAGTGGTACTAAAATTTAACCGCAGATTTTGACTTTACATTACATACATTAGCAGCCTGTAAATTTCCTACTACTGAGCTAAGGCCTCCTCTCCCTTTGAGGAGAAGATTTGGAGCATATTCCACCACGCTGCTCCAATGCGGGTTGGTGCAGGTGCACTCTATTCTCACTCTCACAATCCGATTGGATGGCAAATCCGACACGAGCGGAAAGAGATCAGGCGCAGAACCAACAGCTTTACATACCAAGACACGGGATTATACACATTTCCAACATCCGGACTCCAGGCGGTTACTGATAATTTTTGAATAGAAAATCCCCATAACTGTTTATTGGTCCGACCTGGGGCTTGAACCTATAATCTTGAGAAACTAGGCGGAATATATGTTATGCAAAAGCCTTGTAGTTGATGTTTTCCATTAAAAAAAATATTGTATATAACTATTAGTTGATTGTGTATTTCTTTTGAGAAAAACAGTAACGTCTGATATTATTGCTGTATCTTCTCTAGAGAATCTGCATTTCCAATCAGCGGTAGCGGTACATTCAGTCATATAACTAGCTACCCGACCCTGCTTCATAAGGGTATATACAACTTTTATACAAACATAAAAGAAAAAATCTTGTATTTTTCTAGCTAAGTGCTATGTTAATGGATGTAATATTCATATAAACCTTCCTCTTGAATCAATCTGTTCTGATTTAAACTGTATTAAAAACCGTTGCGTAGTTTAATAGATCTAAGCGTAAAGGCGGAGATGAGTGTTTTATATTATGCGAAAATGATGATTCCAAAATTCTACCGCAAACCTACTCGATAAAAGTACATTATAATTTTGTAAACATTACCTTTTAGACTTTATAACTTATAATGTATCTAGTTTCAAGTGTAAAAGGATTAAGTCTTAATAGATTTCAAAGAGCGAAATGATAAAATATTCCAGCGTGAATCGTCAGTCCTGCTACATGGTGCGCGCGGACGAGCTGTACAACGAGGTGATGGCGGAGGCCACCGCCAAGGGCGCCTCGCAGGGGATGTTCATTGGCTGCTCCGTCGACACCTCCACCGGCACCGTCGCCTTCACCTGCGAGGGGAAGGACACCAGCATCAAGTTCAAGGTCGACCATATCACGTGTAGCTAAACTTAATAATGTTTAGGCGATTAATTAAATAAAAAATAAATGAACCATTCAAGTTTCCAAAGGGCATTAAAAATATTCAATGGCTTCTTAAACCTAAATATTTGCTTTGTACTATATTATTATCTGTGATTATAGTATCGTACATTTATAAAAAATATGTAAAGTGTATTTGTGATCTAATTACTATTATATGTACTTTGTCTGATTTATGCAAAGGCGACCCCAGGCGGATTCTGACCCACATCTAGATATACTAATAATATAGATTTTTTTCAGAATTTCTATCAACTATGTAATGGAGTGTTTAAAATAATCATATTTTCATTCAGATGGAAACGGAAACAAAACTCTTCCCCGCTATATTCGTAGAAGCGACATCGAAAGAGATCCTACAAATCGAGCTCGGAAGGTCATCCACGAGTCTCCCCCTGAGTGCCGCAGTGCTGCCGACCAGCGACAAACATGTCAACCCACAGTTCCCACCGAGGCTGAAGGTGCAGTGTTTGAAACCACACCAATGGGCGAGGGTAAGTCAAAAATGTGATTGATAATGTCAGATACATATAACAACTTCGATACGTCTAATCAGCTGGGCATTACATAAAAAATGGGTAAAGATCAACGGAATTCAAAATATAACCTAAATCTACGGTCGATTCCGAATCGATTTAGTCTCATACCGATAGGTTCAGTAGTTTTCACGTCCAGCAATAAGACATATACATTTTCTTACTTCACTTGTTTTTACTTTACTGTACTATGCCCCTGGTCCATGATGTTTTATTAATATTTTTCAATGATTATCTTCAGGTACCGAACCAATCGTTACAAGTCCACGCTCTGAAGCTGTCTGACATTCGCGGTTGGTCCATGCTGTGTGAAGACGCAGTATCCATGCTCGCTCTACACATACCCGGTAACGATTATTATGAAAATCTATATGACTTAAGGTTTCATTATAATTACTAACTGTCGTAGCATTAACTATACAGCCAGTTACATCCTTAATATTGTAACTATAGTTTAGGCCACCCAGTGTGAGTTCCTGGGTGACCCTTTCGGCCATTCCTAACACGAGTTGTACGCTTGATGGCATGAAAGTGTAAAACCTTCACATTTACGAGAAGAAAAGGTTTTCGATATAACGATTAGAAGATCGACTTTTTTTGTAGCATTTTTTATGCTCCGAAATAAAACCGTCTAAAATTCTATGTAACAAACTTTTAGGCGCTACAATTAATTAATTATAATTGTTCCATATTACAGAGGAGGATCGTTGCATTGATATCCTCGAACTGATAGAAATGGATAAACTGCTGAGTTTCCATTCGCACACCCTCACGCTGTACGCGGCGTTGTGCTACCAGAGCAATTACAGGTAAATTGATCAAACATGACGAAACCTAACAGCTATGGTCATTATTCCAAACAAATGTTTAACAACAAATTTCTTGCGAAAAAGGGACATTTGTAGTATTGAGAACAAATTATTATTAGCTGACTGTTTTATCAGTGGTAAAAAAATAGATATAGATACATCGAGATGGTTTTTCTGCGAATTGAAGGACCCTAATGGTTCCGTAACAAATGCTGGTAGATAGACATGAACGTGATAGATTTAATCATCACGTCACAATCAGATACACAGGTTTCCTTGCGAAGTTATTCTTCACGTTTTCACGGTGAAACTGATATTTAGTTAAATTCCACGAGTTTTATTATCTGGGCTATATTTTCATTAGCTACTGGATCTATCATAGTCAACTGCTAAATATGCATAAGGGGCGTTGATGCTTAGAATGTTTGCCATCTGTGTCTAAGAGAGATCAGTGGAATCATCACTGAATGTGTTTGTGCGTTCCCAGAGCGGCGCATGCGCTGTGCCAGCACGTGGACCAGAAGCAGCTGCTGTACGCGATCCAGTCGCAGTACATGTCCGGGCCGCTCCGCCAGGGCTTCTACGATCTACTCATCGCGCTACATCTCGAGAGCCACGCAACCACTATGTAAGATTTAAGCTTTAGAAATGCCAGTAGATATATACTATTCATTTTAATACCGTTGCCTTCAAATTGAAAGAGAAAATTCAGCAATATAAGAGGTATGCGCTAGAAACAAAAATAATATTACCATATTTATAAGCCAGTAACCAAACCACATAAAGAGATTATACTTTATTATTTACTTCATAACAAATTACCATCTTATATAAAAAATGTAAACTCAGTTAACGGGTTTAAGTCTCAACTCTCGAAATATATTTTAGAGAATACCCATTTTCGTAGCGATTAAAATACATATATACAGCGATTTAATTATATTCTATTCCGTTAACTAATTACCAATACGGCGAATATTGTATTGTTCGCATGTAAGGGAATCTTTATTTTTTTTATTCTCTTAAACCTTATCTTATGTACATATTTTTGAGAGTGCCTTACATACTCGTATTCAACATTTTCAACTGAAAATAATAATAATAATAAATATTGGACAACATCACATACATTACTCTGATCCCAATGTAAGCAGCTAAAGCACTTGTGTTATGGACATCAGAAGTAACGACGGTACCACAAATACCCAGACCCAAGACAACATAGAAAACTAATGAAGTTTTTCTACATCGACTCGGCCGGGAATCGAACCCGGGACCTCGGAGTGGCGTACCCATGAAAACCGGTGTACACACTACTCGACCACGGAGGTCGAAAATGTATAAATATCAACGTTGATATAATAATCAAAATATTTATTCAATATAGATGTTCAGAAGAACAGTTTCATAATGAGTGTGAAAAATTTATCACGCGTTCGGAAATAAACAACTCGGACTCGGAACAACAATTTGGTCATTACTAATAAATATAATTTATATCCAGGGAAGCGTGCAAAAACGAATTCGTAATACCACTCGGACCTGAACTGAAGGGGCTCTATGAGGACCCCGATATGGGACACAGCCTGAGATCGCTACAGACTGAGAGCGTGCGACCGCAAATGAAGATGACTGACATCGCGTGAGTATGAAATAAGTACCTAAAGACACATGTACCGACAGTTAAAAACATCTTATAAAATGTCAAGCCTCATGGCGCAATGCTTTACGGACTTACGGTTCGATCCTGACCCGTTGAGTATTGTCGTCTCTACTCTAAATATGTATATTTCGAATTCCGTGAATCGTTAATAGTTTTTATTAATCTCTCCTCTTTTAATCTTATTTGCATTCATTTTTAAGAACATCAAAAATCTTCTAATATTAAAGTATTCTCGCTAATAAGACTTCATTGGAAAGCGATTGTACCTTGTATGTCGAGTTTGAAAACTATTGCAAGTGTGAATAAAATTACTGACAGCTGCCATGACTGATATTATGTTTATAGTTGCGATCTAATGCAGAGGGCATCTGGTGATCTCGATTAATGTATTTAAATATGACACACACAGGGAGAGTATAACCGAGATCAGCAACCTTTACTCCCCGTACTTCCCTCTGGAAGTGGTGCGCGAGTTCGTGATGCAGGCGCTGGCGGAAGCCGTGGAGACCAACCAGGTCCACAACCGGGACCCCGTGGGGGGCAGCAACGAGAACTTGTTCCTGTGAGTAGTATTTATGTATAATATCAATAAGACATAACACAAAACGAAAAATATTTTATTCCTATTTAAGAAGTTTTGATTATTAATAATTATAATTGAACTTCCCTTCACTTTTTACAATAATAATAAGTACAATTACTAATGTACAAATTATAAAGGAAACCATTTCAGTATATCCTACATTGTTAAGGTAATAAAGATAATGGCGTTTTCCAATTTCGTTCAAATTTTATCATTAGTTGTTCTATTCAAACTACCAAACTGCGCACGATAGATGAAAGTCCAAGCACGTTTGTGCAAACAGAGATAAATTCTCAATTGTCTCAATCACATTAGCCTGATATGATATTAGCGGAGAGATCTTACAAAGTATTTAAAGCATGAGCTTAGAATTTCGAGTAAATTTTAACAGTGACGACTTTATAGCCGCATTGACGTCCCAATAATCTGCAAGCTAACTTGATCTATATTAATAATTTCGTACAGGTCTACGTTAGACCCGATCGAAATCTATCCACAATTATAGTTATCGTTAAAAAAAATGATTAGTTTAGTCGACAGGATGTATCCGCAAAGTTCGTATAATCGAGATATTTCGATATTACATCCATTAAATTCAACGACATGACAGTTGCACGGGCGGCCATATTTGTCGTTTACGGGGCCTGAAAGTACGTTCCGAATAAAAAATTCCTGCGGTGGGGTACAGTAGACTCAATGGAAACTTATAAACAATAAATTATAGATCAACGTTTGTGAAAAACTTTTGTGTTATATCAAAAGTAACGGATTAACAGTATGTTTCATTTATTTTACCCGAGCGAAGCCGGGTAAAATAACAAACAAGTTATCATTGATTCAAATTATTATTAATTCATCTGGTATTTAAATATTACTAGATAAATGACCACAATTTAATACTTATTGTAATTTTTAGACCACTGATTAAACTCGTGGACCGCCTACTGTTGGTGGGCATGATGAGAGATGAAGACGTGGAGAAGCTACTTATAATGACAAATCCTGAGACTTGGGATCCCACGTTTGACAAAGGTACGATGTAGGATAAGTTTTGATATTTTTGTGTGATTTTATTGTTTTTTCTTATGGGTAAATTTTTGAAGACAATTGACAGATTTTCTATACGCAAAAACTTTGCTCATTTCTGTATAATTTGAATTATATCTCATCAAATAAAACGTTTTGAAATTGTTATTAATAATTGTATGTACAATCTTTGATAATGAGAGAGGGATTTCCCCTTTTTTAAAGAATTTCGATGTAAGGACAGAAAACAAATGAACTCAAAATATTCTTTATTCAAATAGGCCTATAATAGCACTTTTTAATCGTCACGTTACTGTGTGGAATTAAATGTAAAATCATCGGTTCGGAAAGATGCTACCGAGAATATCCGGCAAGAAATTCACTAGTTATTTTTTTCCAACATTTTATTACAGAATTTATGTCAATAAAGTGCAATTAAATATATATCCTAACTGGAAGTCAATAAATACTAAGTCCATGTCTGTAATCTTGTATTGAGTAATGTTTTTTTTTTATCAATGTTTTGTTGACATAAGACTTACTAATATTTCATATATTTAATTTATTAATATTACAATAATTTAATTGAACATTTTATTAATTTAAAAACATAAATTCAAATCTTCTAATCGTAACCAACATATTATTTAAGATATGCTTTATCAAAAAAATATAGTCTCAAATCTTCAAACTGTCTACAGAAGGTAAAGATGAGCATCGGAAAGGTCTCCTGCACATGAAGATGGCCGAAGGCGCCAAGCTGCAAATGTGCTACTTGCTGCAACATCTCAACGACATCCAGCTGAGACACAGAGTAGAATTTATCATTGCGTTCGCGCATGACTTCGTCGGTGACCTGCAGACAGATCAGCTCAGGTAGATTTGAAAACTATACATGCTTGGAATGTTTCACGTTTGATCGGACCGACACCGACAAAATTTATATTAAATGAGTTTTTCAGTTGTATTATTTATAAAAAATAGTTATTGAAAAACCAAAAGGACCTTTCTAGGCTTTCTTAAACTAAATATGAATCAAATAATAATTTCGGAACACTAACATGCAAAAACATTGACAGATTCAGACACAAAATAATTACATAAAACAATAAATTAATTACTATAGTTAATACAGTCGTCAAATTCATAAAAAAAAATGTTACATTTACTAACTTAAATAACATTATTTCAGACGTTACACGGAAATCAAACAATCGGATTTACCGAGTGCAGTCGCAGCTAAAAAGACAAAAGAGTTCCGTTGTCCGCCGCGGGAGCAGATGAACGCTATTCTGAGTGAGTAACGCGCAACAAATTTGAACATGTTCCAAAATTAATTAGTGGTGTCTCGTTATATGTGATAAGTGTTAACAGTCGAGATGGCCCAGTGGTTAGAACGCGTGCATCTTAACCGATGATTTCGGGTTCAAACCCAGGCAGGCACCACTGAATTTTCATGTGCTTAATTTGTGTTTATAATTCATCTCGTGCTCGGCGGTGAAGCAAAACATCGTGAGGAAACCTGCATGTGTCTAATTTCAACGAAATTCTGCCACATGTGTATTCCACCAACCCGCATTGGAGCAGCGTGGTGGAATATGCTCCATACCTTCTCCTCAAAGGGAGAGGAGGCCTTAGCCCAGCAGTGGGAAATTTACAGCCTGATTATGTTAACATATTGCACATTTTGGTTGCGAAGATGCGTAATAATGATGTGTTATCTTATCTGCCTGAAAATAAAAAAAATATATGATTCTAAATTTAAAAATCCATATGATTAAAGTAGTTATTACAGTACGTGTCACTAAAATAATGTCGTTATTTTCTATTGTTTATTTTTTTTTTATTTTTACTTCTGTAACTGATTTAACCGATCTGAGACCTTACCATTAAATAATTAGTTAATTTTTTATAATAACATTGCGCCCATATATTAGATTAGAATAGATTAGGTTAGAAGAATCGAAATATTGCTCTCTAAATGGAAGTCACCTGGCAGGTTTCAAGCACCTGGAAGATGACGACCCGGAGAACTGCCCGTGCGGCGAGGAGCTGGTGTCGCGCATGAACGAGTTCCACGAGGGTCTCATGACGCACGTGTCGCTGCACGCGCTGCAGGAGCCCGACGGGGACGTGAGTTGCCACTTAATCAAAGGGGTCACCTACTATGGCAAACTGGCACTGAAGCACCGACTAATGTGCTTGTAAACTAGTATTTTCCTTTTATCAAGAATACGTAGCCTATATCCTTCTTACGCTCAAAAGCTCACCAAGCAAAAGTGCTCGAAAGTCAGTGACGAAACTGAGGTAAACAAACTTTTTCATTATTAATGGAGAAAATGTAAAAAAATGTAAATTTAGAAAAATTGCAAAATTGTTGATGTTTTTGAAATGGGATGTCGAGTTTGAGAGCAACTTTTCTACATGTAGCATCAAAATGTACATGTTCCTTGCACGTAAGTCCGAAAACGTTTACACTTAACACATTTGTAAAAGTGAATTGACGAATTGAGTGTTAATGAAATAATCTTTTATAAAACGTTATGTTTGTAGAGAAAATAATGTCATCTGAAATGTATCTGGAAAGTTTTGTGAAATGATCATTAGACTTAAATTTTTTGCAAACATTAGAGATCTGGGAAAACCTTTAAATGCAAATAACTAAATGGTTATTATGTAGGAATCAACTGAACCAGAAACAAAAACAGGAGCAATGGGAAGACTCTACAACATCATTAATACTGTTAAGGAGTTGGAAGAAGAACCCAAGGTAAGTAACGCTATTTTTAATAGGTCTTCTCTATACTGCTAATGGTCTAAACACTGAGTTCAAACCCATAATAGCACCACTAAGCTTTCATCAGCGTTAGGAAACCTGCATGAGGAAAGGAGTCTATTGCCAGGAGAAGAACATCTAAAGATTTACTTTTAATGTCCTATAGAATTGTAATAAGAACTAAAAGCTTAATTATTGTTTCCATTTTGCATACTAATTAATTTGTGATTTCTTTACCCAAATACTAAAGGCAATTGAAGAACCTGTCAGGAAATCGCCAGAAGAAAAATTTAGGAAGGTTCTAATCCAGACCATCGTGAATTGGGCCGAAGAATCTCAAATCGAAACACCAAAACTCGTCAGAGAAATGTTCAGGTAATTAATTTCAAAATATAATACATATAATTATGATGAAACTGATTTATCTTTGCAACAGCAATGGATAAGACTAAAATGCGACAGTTTACGTATGTTACTCAATAATTTACTTTTTTTGGACATTGAGCGGTGGCCTAATCATTTAATCCAATTTTAAAGATCCTACCTGAATAAATAATATATAAAATTGCATTCTACAAATGATTGAATATTATATCTATGTACAATATTGAAGCCAAAAAGTATAATATAAAGCCTCATAGTAAGTGGTCACCACCGACCATAGACATGGGCGCTGTTAGTAAGATTAACCATTTCTTACATCGTCAATGTGCCACCAACTGTGGGAGCTAAGATGTTATGTCCTATGTGCTTGTTGTTACACTGGCTCAGTCAACCTTTGAAACGAAACAGAACAATACTGAGTATTGCAGTTTGGCGGTAGAAAAGCTCATGAGTGGACGGTACCTACCCAGACGGGCTCACACAAAGCCCTACCACCAAGTGATTCAAAATAGTATAACATTGCAAAAAGATAATGTATTTTAAAATGTTTTAGTCTCCTCGTCCGTCAATATGACGCAGTGGGAGAGCTAATTCGCGCGCTCGAGAAGACTTACGTCATCAACGCAAAGACTAAAATGGACGTAGCCGAGATGTGGGTGGGTCTAAGTCAGATCCGTGCCCTGCTACCCGTGCAAATGAGCCAGGAAGAGGAGGAACTCATGAGGAAAAGACTGTGGTAAGTTAAGATTACATCATAATTAAAACAATATAATACAAAAAATAAAAAGACGTTTTAAGCAAGCATATCTATGGTAACTATCATTATAATCATTGTTTATTGAACGTATTAAATTTTTTAAAATAAATAATTCCTTACAGGAAGTTGGTGAACAACCATACATTCTTCCAACATCCAGATTTAATCAGGTAAAGATGACATTTATATATCGGTTTTGATTGTAAAATAATATTCAATATTTATTCAACCTGTGGAAGGGCTTATGTATCAGTCCACATGATTCCCTTACCAAATGGTAATACTTGTACACATATTTATACTGGTATGTTAATTTGATTTTGCTAATCAAATTTACTTAAAGTAATAAAATATACAATCTTTAAAACAATCCCCGTAATGAATTTTAAATATCTATATCTATACTCGTGTGACCGTAGAGTGCTACGCGTGCACGAGAACGTGATGGCGGTGATGATGAACACGCTGGGCCGGCGCGCGCAGGCGCAGTCCGACGCGCCCGCCGCCGCGCCGCCCGCGCCCGACGACAAGGAGAAGGTAACGCGCGGGGCGGGTGTGGGCTGGGGGCGGTACGTGCGGTGGTGAACACGCTGACGACATCGCTTCGCAACGCACAATTTTGTCCTCACGTATATAAGAAAGGATGAAGATGATGGTAACGGCGGTGGAAATGTGGTGGTGGTGGTGAAGACATCGCTTCGTAACGCACAATATTTTTTTTTCACATATACATAAACGCTTTATTTTTTTTCATAGGACACATCTCATGAAATGGTGGTGGCGTGTTGCCGTTTCCTCTGCTACTTCTGTCGTACTGGCCGTCAGAACCAGAAGGCTATGTTCGACCACTTCGATTTCCTGCTTGAAAACTCCAACATTCTTCTGTCGAGACCGTCTCTCAGAGGTTCTACGCCTCTCGACGTGGCTTATTCCAGTTTGATGGAGAACACTGAATTAGCGCTAGCTTTGAGGTATGAATTTTTATTACCAAATTATTGTCGCAATTGAAATATCCCGAAATTCCAAAGCAAGATTAGATATTTTCCTTTAAGAAAAATAGAATAGAATCTACCTAGAAATTGATAATCGAAGTTAATATGTGGAAATTTATTATAATGATGTAAAACGACGATTCAAATGATTTGTAAACGACTTTAAAAGACTATTTAAAGTATATTCGATAATTGGATTCCGATATTTTTATAACGATATGAATAATAATGAGATATCCTATAATTGACACAATTTATTGCAGAGAACATTATTTGGAGAAAATCGCAGTTTATCTGTCTCGTTGTGGACTACAAAGCAACTCAGAGCTGGTGGAGAAAGGGTACCCCGACCTTGGTTGGGATCCCGTGGAAGGTGAACGCTATCTGGACTTCCTCCGTTTTTGTGTTTGGGTAAGTTCAAATAAATTTACACATGTTGCATATTATCTTAGTAAATTAAAGTAAAGTTATTATAATACTTCATTAATTTGGACTCAAGTTAGTAATGCATATAAGAATATTGTTGTTCGTATGGTGACCTCTAAGGTGGTCACTGAAAATCAGCATTGAACTTTGATGTCATCGTATGCTTCCCACGGTTTTAACATAAGCGACCTTCGTTTTTGAATCGGTACACTGCTGTGCAGATATGTTATTATTATAATATAGAGTGTCCTTTTTTTAATGTATTTTTCTATAGTGTGTGTCAAAATACAATTCAATACTCACATATTTTGGGGTTGGCACGGTATATTTCTCTCTTTCATTCATCTAATGTGACAAAAAATTAAAAATATCTCCCTCCTGTTCATCTCTAACCTAATATTTTTGTTGTAGGTTAACGGTGAAAGTGTAGAGGAAAATGCCAATCTTGTGATCCGACTCCTTATTCGAAGACCAGAATGCTTGGGTCCAGCGCTGAGAGGTGAAGGCGAAGGTCTGCTTAAGGCCATCGTTGATGCGAACAAAATGAGTGAAAGAATAGCCGATAGACGGAAGTTAAGAGAAATGGAGCAAGAAGGTGACGTCAGTGTAAGTATTGAATTATTTGTCAGATTTAGTGTTTGAAGTACATACCTTTCAGATTTTTTACCTCAATGTTTTAAATATATTGAGTACAAAGATAAAAAGATAGATACACAAAAAGCACGGACAATATGTCTGTGGAGATACAATATAACAATGATGATAAAATGTATAATATACCATAAGCCATAATATACAATAATTTGAAATTGAAAAAGGAATGAATATAAACAAACCTCAGATTTACATATTCCATGCGATTTGCTAATAGGTCTCCTATACACTACAGACTGTTTTTTGATAAATCTTTAGATATAATAAAACACTGCTTATATCCAATCCACTTAATTTAAACTCCAAAGTTCTGATTACAACTTCGCCGACATTCAAAACGTAATTTTTTCGCGAATTTATAATGAATATCATATATTATTGAAGATCTCGACCAATTATATTACATCCATTGAATGTCAAAGCTGTTTATATCTTAATTCCTCTTGTGATTGGATTCGTACTTATCTTCTTCTGCCTGGCATTTATTAATCCCAGCTATTGCCAGGGTCTGCCGTCCGACTAAATCTACTCAACTTTCCACGGTCTTTATTGTCATTCTGTGTAAGTCCATTGGCTCTCATGTCTTGCTCTACGACATCCAGTCATCGCTTCCTTGGGCGCCCGGGAGGCCTAGTTCCAAGTACAAATATATCAAGGCACTTTCTCCCGACATAGTTCTTAGGTCGCTCGATATGACGTCACGGACCCCGTTCTCATTCGTACATCATTAGTAGTAATTTGACTTATGGTTGTTCCGCGAGCAGTTCAGCCACCCGCTGCCGCAGTCGGACGACGACGAGGACTACATCGACACGGGCGCCGCCATCCTCAACTTCTACTGCACGCTGGTGGACCTGCTGGGCCGGTGCGCGCCCGACGCCGGAGTCATCGCTCTAGTAATTATACATATTTATAATGACAACTAGAACTATTACTAGTACCTACGGATTTTCAATGACCAAAATCCTTGGTGGGACCCACGTTCCAAACGAGTATCAGAATTCAGTTTATATGTGTAATAGAATTAAAATTTGTAGACAAATAGAAATATTTCTATTATTGATTGATTTTGAATTAATTTCCTTAAATTATTTATTTTTATATTCTATAGCTTTATTTTTTTTTTTTTGTATTCAATATAGCAAATGTACCGATCCGATAAGTGAATTTATTCTTATGACTTTACGCATTTTG
This sequence comes from Vanessa tameamea, assembly GCF_037043105.1. NCBI lineage: Eukaryota > Metazoa > Arthropoda > Insecta > Lepidoptera > Nymphalidae > Vanessa > Vanessa tameamea. The sequence continues at coordinate 5,063,506 of NC_087335.1, forward strand.
TGAACAGGGGAAAAACGAATCTCTCAGAGCTAGAGCAATCCTGCGGTCTCTCGTTCCTTTAGAAGACTTGCAAGGAGTCCTCAGTCTTCGCTTTACACTCAACAACCCCGCTGCTGGAGAAGAAAGACCTAAATCTGGTAAATAATAAAGCTTTTTGATTTATTCTTGCAACGACGAATATACTTTATATAATTATCAGAATAAGTGAACACTTATAGTCTAATCACTATATTGGAACGAAGTATTTTTAAGTGGCTTACATTAAACTATCAGAAAATGTTACGTAAGGATAAAGCATTATAACCCCTTCAGGCAACCCATCTTACACTTTCTGTCGTATGCGATTTTATATAATATTATTGGAACTTATTTCTTATCATACTGGTACTCATTCAATAATGCTCAACGTAGTTTATTTGTTTTATTGTCCCTTTTTCATATATATAATTAAATTGTATTTTTTATTTAGGATATTTTTGTGTAGTGGAGAATGTTTTTCGAATATTGTATCGATAAAATTTGTATGTTTAGCAATATCTTCATTAATATTATGTAATAAGTTATGAGTATTAAAATATGTACGCAATTGTATAAAATATCAAAATAATTCTATCATGTACGCAATTGTAACTTTGAGTAATTAATGCTCTACAAACTAAGAAAATATCTTAAGTTTTTGGGATATTTTAATTAATCTAATTATCTCTTTTACAGATATGCCCTCTGGCCTTATACCGGGACACAAACAGAGCGTCGGCTTATTTTTGGAACGAGTGTATGGTATTGAAACGCAGGAGTTGTTCTATCGACTGTTGGAAGAAGCTTTCTTACCAGATCTCAGAGCAGCTACAATGTTAGATAGAGTAAGTTAAATACCATGTTGCATGACTTTATTATAGTCTATCGTGATTAGATAATTATAAGTTAATATAAAAGTATCCAAAATAAAATAGAGATACATCATAGATTTTCTATTCGAATAAATATTTTTTCGTTTTTTGACATATGTTGTCAAAAATGTCGTTATAAACATCTTAAAATATTTAAAATCAATACACACAAGTGCAATTTTAATTGCAATTTTTGTTATATGTAAGTGGACGGAAAAATGGACCACTCTGATAATAAGCGACTACCATCGCCCATAGACATTGGTGTAAGAAATATTAACCATTCCATACATCACCAATGCCTCACCAAAACTCAGGAAAGTAGCGGTTATGTCTCTTGTGCCTGTAGTTACACTGGCCCACTCGCCCTTAAATCCAGAATCCAACAATACTAAGTATTGCTGTTTGGGATGCTACGACGTCCTTCCGAGAGTGGCCAAAGCTGCCATTCAATTTTTTTATGAAATACCGTGCGTTTTTGTTTCAGAATGACGGCTGCGAGTCTGACATGGCGTTATCCATGAACCGATACATCGGCAACTCCATCCTACCACTTCTCATCAAACACGCCAACTTCTATAACGAAGCAGAGAATTACGCCAGCTTGTTGGACGCCACGCTACATACAGTATATAGGTAAGCACCAAATAATATTAAGTTGGGAAGTTGTGAAAGAGCAGCTACAGAAAACTAGCATAGTAACGTCAAACTCGATGAATAAAGAAGTCGATAAAGGCACAACCGAGTTATTCTCATTATTCAAATACAAGTGCGACTTGGTGGTTGACTTATGGTCGGTTGGTTAGCTTAGATCGTGAAGTTATAATCAATAACCTTCATCATTGTATGTTCCATCAAGGATATATTTTCAAAGTAGTATCCGAGATTAACGTGCACCAAAGTAATTGCTATCTCGTGTGTCAGATTGTCCAAGAACCGCATGCTGACGAAGGGCCAGCGCGAGGCCGTGTCGGACTTCCTGGTGGCGCTGACGGCCGCCATGCAGCCCTCCATGCTGCTGAAGCTGCTGCGGAAGCTTACAGTCGACGTTTCGCGCCTCTCCGAGTACACCACTGTCGCGCTCCGGGTACGTGTCGACACATTACGTCGATAAACATCCATATTATATATTTGTTTGTTCCAATTTCAACGGTAAATAGGTTACTTTCATTAAATTTTATTTCTTCAGCATCCGTGACATTCTTATAATAGACAAAGCATTTACGATGTACAGAATAGTTGATATTATTCACATGTCAACACCGTAAGGTATCGCCAATGTTCTTTTTGTTTACATTTGCTCTGATTTAAATAGTAAAAACTGAAAGAAAGCAAATGTTATTAAGCCATTAAGGGAATATTTTAAACTTATAGTATCATATTTATTTGGGAGTGTCACGGTGTATTTTTATATTTAATTATACTCACCTAACAAAAATAAATCTTTACCTATTACTTAAAAGGGAAGACAGTACGTTAAAATAGTCGAGAAAACGCATGAACTTAATACTGTGACTTACGCAGCTACTGACGCTGCACTACGAGCGCTGCGCGAAGTACTACGGCAGCACGGGCGGCCAGGGCATCTACGGCGCCTCCTCGGACGAGGAGAAGCGACTCACCATGATGCTGTTCTCCAACATCTTCGACTCGCTCAGCAAGATGGACTACGAGCCCGAACTCTTCGGAAAGGCTCTACCGTGTCTCATTGCTATAGGTACCTATGGGATAAATTAACAATGTCTATGGGAAAATGACCTCAAGAAAAATCAATACAAATAAATTACCTATTTAAAAGCTTTAATGATTACATATGTGTTATTTTCAGGTTGTGCCTTGCCACCGGACTATTCACTATCGATGAATTACGATGATGAGTTCTATGGAAAGGAAACCCATAGTTTAGGTAATTAGACCTTATACTCCTCTTCCTTTGCCATAGTCGAGATGGCCCAATGATTAGGACACGTCCAACTATTTCGAAGGTCACGGATTCCAAGGAGATTGTATTCATTTGTGTTTATATTTCTTATCGTGCTAAAGTTTCAAGATCTTTGTTCGCACATTTTATAATGTGACAATAAATATTAAATTAGTAACCTAACAGGAACGGACTAAATTCCCCAGTACTGGGCTGTATACGGTTTGATAACATTTATTTCACAACTATTAGCAGGAGCCGATAACCCTCAATACGACCCGCAGCCCATCAACACGTCGTCGGTGGCGCTCAACAACGATCTCAATACAATCGTGCAGAAATTCTCCGAGCATTACCACGACGCTTGGGCATCCAGGTAAAAATAAATCGTCGGTTTTGGTGGTAGCATTCAGTTACAGTCAATGTACAGAATAAATGTACTCGTAGATTGCAAATGCAGGATAAACAATATTATATATTATAATGAAATAACTTACTTATGTAATTTAAGTTTCATGTCGATAGAATATTTACTCTAAACCGAGCTTTACTTTAAATTCAACCATTGACCTTGACGTTTCAAAGTTGCTTTTAAGCATACTTGATAATGATTTGGTTATTAATTTTGATTTGTTTTACGTAAGTGAGAGACGCATAGTTAATTTAGAGTTCTTAGGCGATAAGTGAACATGGTTCTAAGTGCACCGGAGGGAAAATTAACAAATATTTAAACCAATTCTACAAAACAGTAATTATTTAAAAAAAAAAATTAACATTTTACTATATAAATCATAATATGTCTTTGTGTTTTTTTTTTTTTTGTACAATAGTCTTTTTTATCTTGTATGTTATATTGTATTTATTTTATCAGGAAAATTGAAAACGGTTGGGTCTACGCGGAGTCATGGTCCGACAGTCAGAAATCTCATCCAAGGCTCAAACCATACAACATGCTTAATGATTATGTAAGTATATAATCGTTTATTGGAAATGAGCCGTTGCCTTTTGTACGTATCGGTTTCAAATTATTCTTCCATATCAACTTTACCGTATAATGATTCCTTCGAATGAATTTGCAAGAAAATTCCTAGTTTGATAGAAATTTTTTGACGTCAAAATAAAACTTAGTCCAGAGTTAGGAAATATTATAGTCTTGTGCCAAAAATTGATATCATTAGTCTTGCTTTTGTTATTTTTCCGGTTATGTAGTTTTGTATATTGGAGATTGGAATTTAGCAGAATTTAAATAGAGTATATTGGAAATTTACGTCAATTGGGCGAGCCTATGTTTGAACCGTTCGTGAGGGAAACAAATATGTAATGAGTTTGTACAACACTTGAAAATGGCCGATATGACCGAAATCGTTCAAGAGGGCATGATCAACTGGATTCTGGATTTTATCAAAATTGGTAAAAAATAGGCCCTTGGAATAGAAACCTTATTTTGTAAATTACAGGGTTAATAAATTTTGGTTTATTGTCACAGGAGAAAGAGCGTTACAAGGAGCCAGTGCGTGAGTCGTTGAAAGCGTTATTGGCGATCGGCTGGTCCGTCGAACATTCAGAAGTGGACATCCCCAGCACCAATCGAAGCTCCATGAGGCGACAGTCCAAATCTGGCATCGTGAGTACACTTACCATATCCTATATAATATTGTAGAAGCGAAAGCGAGTTTGTTTGTCGTTACCCTTTCACGTTTTAACTACTCAACTGATCGCCATGAAATTTAGTCAGGGGTACAGAAAAGGACATAGAGTACCTAACACCTGACGAACCCTTCCCCTCCTCTCCTGAACAAGAAGAAATATTGCAAATAGTTAGCACATTATAACTTTAATAAGACATTATCTTAGCAAATTTGACTTGGCTTAGTTAATTTTGATGGACAATTAAATTTTCCACTTTAAAAAAAGTTATAACTTTCAAAGTTGGAGTTTTTTGAGTCTTTAGCACGGTAGCTCCTAAACGGAAGAACCGATTTTGAATTGTTTTTTTCTTAGATGATAACCGGTTTACCTATGTTCCTTTAAAAACTTTATTATTTATATTACCTTAATAATATAAGATTTTTTTTTATTTTCTTGCGCACTGAAGCAAACTCTCGAGATTTTTGTAAGTACATAATATATTTTTCTAAAATTTCTATAATACTTACTAATTACAATTAATTTGTTTTTTTTTTTTGATATAACATTTTTTGACTAAAAGCTACTTAGTTACGTTACGTTACTTAAATTAATATCTCCCTCGTCAGACGGATTCAGCAACACCCTTCAACTACAACCCTCACCCCGTCGACATGACCAACCTGACTCTATCCAGAGAGATGCAGAACATGGCAGAGAGACTCGCAGAGAACGCACATGACATCTGGGCTAAGAAGAAGAAAGAAGAATTAGTTACTAATGGAGGTATATTTTAGAAACTATTTTTTTTTAGGAGTCGAGACGACAACTGTGGCGTCATATAGTGGGGACGATAAAATAAAATCAAGATCGATCCTGCGACTTTTTACAAAACTATTGCACTATTGACGCTTCAAATTAAAATGAATAGCCTTATTATTTTTAAAGTAAAGTGCCACTTAATAGACGGTGGCGAATTTATTATATTATTTGTGTAATAATAACGTGGAACCTTCAACCCTCTAATTTATAAATGTATCTGTAGGTGGAATCCATCCTCAATTAGTCCCGTACGATCTTCTAACTGACAAAGAGAAGAAAAAGGATCGTGAACGTTCTCAGGAATTCCTCAAATATCTCCAATATCAAGGCTACAAGCTGCACAGACCTAAAACAGCGCAAAGTGATACAGAACAGACCTCTACTGGTGTAGCAATAGAGCTCAGATTCGCTTACTCGCTGTTGGAGAAATTGATACAGTATATAGACCGAGCCACGATTAATATGAAACTACTGAAACCCTCCACTACATTCAGTAGGCGAACCAGTTTCAAAACAAGCACGAGAGATATTAAATTCTTTTCCAAGGTATGTTTTGTATTCAGAATCACCTATTCGTAAAACCGTTTGGAGATTTCTCAGAAAAAAACTGCCTTTTGCACAAGTATTCTATCTAAACACTTCTAGTTACTTCCAATTTTATACTAAAGTACATTTGTATTATATAGTAAGAATTAGAAGATTTTATAGTTCTTTCTGTAAACTTGTACTTCTAGTCCACACAATCTTCTGTAAAGTGTATCAAAATTGATGCAAAGTTATTTTCTTAAGTCAGTTGCATGTTGTTTCGATAATTGCTATTCAATATTATTGATGATATAATGTTAACGTTAATTTTTCGAATTTAATATTAAATAATTAAAGTAGTTTTATCTTTTATCTTTAACAATTTTATCCTCTGTGTCTTTTGTATTTTTATTGTATTACAAGCAAGACAAGTCGGAGCTAAAGTATTTCAAGAAGGTATCAGTCTTATTTTATAAATATTATGTTTAGATATTCTTTACATTAAACATTACATTAGCAGCCTGTAAATTTTCCACTGCTGGGCTAAGGCCTCCTCTACCTTTTGCGGAGAAGGCTTGGAGCATATTCCACCACGCTGTTCCAATGCGGGTTGGTGGAATACACATGTGGCCATATTTCGTTGAAATTAGACACATGCAGGTTTCCTCACGATGTTTTCCTTCACCGCGAGCACGAGATGAATTATAGACACAAATTAAGCACATGAAAATTCATCGATGCCTGCCTGGGTGATATCGGGTTTGAACCCGATGGTTTCCGGTTCAAACCCGAAATCATCGGTTAAGATGCACGCGTTCTAAATATTCTTAACCTTATATATTTAAATCAAAACATATCAAGCTTCTCTCTAAATTGTAGGATGTTTCGTTTGTAACTTATGTAGTTTTATATATGCTTTTATCTAGTATAAAAATATTATTTATATATTTTTAGTAACATCCGTATTATGATTGTATTGACTTGTATTGTGTATTTCGATTCATACTTTCATTTTTATTTTTTAAAATATCGAACGTGTGCTATATTTAAATGTATATGTATTTCTGAACATTATCTTGGTTGCGTTTAAATGTTAATGTATTACATGAATAACATTTATCATCAGGTGGTACTTCCTTTAATGGAGAAGTATTTCTCGACCCATCGCAATTACTTCATCGCAGTAGCGACCGCCACTAACAACGTGGGAGCGGCGAGCTTGAAAGAGAAAGAGATGGTCGCTGCTCTCTTCTGCAAGCTGGCCAGTTTGCTGAGATCCAGGTGATTTTTTTTCTCCTAATACATCCTCTTTATCAATATACTCTTTGATAATAGTGTTGAAAATTTACAAGAAAACTTTTACATACAATAGAGCGAATTATTAAATTGCAAATAATATTCCTCTGACGTATTATTAATATGTGTATATGAGCAGAATAATAATCGACTTGGCTTCCACTGACAAATAATCACACAAATTCCGCATTAATTTAAAATTTATTTTCAATATCTTTCAATATTATAGGTGTTTAGTGTTATTTTTTCATGCTTAAAAAATATTAGGATTTGCTTTATATTTGGAAGTGTGTATAGACTAAATGGTTTGTTGCGCTAATCCGACGAAGTTTAATTTGTCTATTTTCACGAAAAACGCTGAATATTTTTTAAATATTCAGGATTATTGTGATCACCTTATGTATTATATGTTCATCTACAACTTGTCAAAACTCCAATTAATCCAACAGGTTAGCAGCCTTCGGTCCTGATGTACGAATAACAGTCCGCTGCCTCCAAGTACTGGTGAAGGGTATCGACGCCAAGTCCCTCGTGAAGAACTGCCCCGAATTCATCCGTACTTCCATGCTCACCTTCTTCAATAACGTAGCTGATGATCTTGGGCATACCATCATGAATTTACAGGATGTAAGAAATGAAATTTATATAGTTATTTTATTATATTTTAATTTTAAACCGAAGCTTATAGTTTCATGCAACGTCATGTATCTTTGCAGCTTTCCTTAAACATTAATGTATTATAAAGTGAAAGCTTTGGTTTCACCATTAATCTAGTCGAATCTATAAAGCGATGTCAGTGCTAGCATTTATGATGCTGTGCTTGTCATTACAAATGATAGGGTAAATAAGACAGTGACATTTCATCGTCTCACTCACCCTTTCAAACGGGAGCAGTCCAATTAAAATAACACACAGCAAAGTATAATACAAAAACATTTGATACCATAATACGTCTTACACAAGCCAACAAAGTTTCCACTGTTACATTAAAATTGGAGTAAGTCTAATTAGATAATAATTAATAGTAATCGAAGTATATAAAATGAGGGTTTTTTTGAAATGAATGTAAACCTTGATTGGTCGAAACCAATATCTCACAAACGTGCGCAGGGCAAGTACGCGCACCTGCGCGGCACGCACCTCAAGACGTCGACGTCGCTCGGCTACATCAACGGCGTGCTGCTGCCCGTGCTCACCGCCATGTTCGACCACCTCGCCAACTGCGAGTACGGCGCCGACCTGTTGTGTGAGTGATCATATTTGCACCATTATTATTTTTATATATGTCAATTTTACTTGGCATCATTTTACCGGATTCAGTCGACGTACACGTCCCTGGGCCGAGTGCAGGTCTGTCTTACTGTGGGCTGTATGTTGGATTTGTGCGATATTTTGTGATAGAAATTTTCTGACTATTCTACGAGTATTTAGTATGCTAGCCTTCTTGTAATTGGATGAATGTACTCTTATGCAGACCTAAAGTTTTCAAGAATTGGTGAAGTTGTTTCGGTATGACCCCTGTTGTAGACAACACTATTGGAACTATTGCTGCGTTCTGTAACCGTCCTTATAATTTCATCTTTGAGATCGTTATATCTGGCGAGTTAATACTATTATCACCTGCATTGCCTCATTTGAAAATCTCTATATACTCTATTACTATTTGTGAGGTATCGTTTCAAGTGATGATACTGTTTTTTTAGCTATCTCATCATAAAAAAAGTTTCTTTCCGCCGTTAGTACGCTTAAACCTTATAAACATTTTGATGCGGTTTTTATCAATAAACAGAATGATACAAGTTGAAAGTTTATTTTCTACCCGGAAAAAATATATAGATCTCGATATGTTTGTTCTTAAATCTTAAAGTTGTATAGACTCTTATTGAGCCCTATCGTAGCTACTTAAAAATAAAGGATAATACTTAAATTAATATTCGTTGATTTGCACAAACAACAAAAAAAAATACTCATACGGATCTACTTAAATAAAGTATATTATTATTTGAAGTACTCGTATCATCAAATTTAATGACAAAATCGAATATATTTTCATTTTATTTACATTTTAATTGGAACTTCCGCTGTCGCTTGAACTTGATATCTCGTGAACTCGGTATGCAGTACTACATACTTTCTTACACGTGTCTATAAACGCACTTTTCCTTCGTCTACTACACTCGTGAACGCCACAAACTATAGTGCTGGTATCGGAACATGCCAGAGTACATTTGTCTCGAGACAACTTCTGGCATTCTCGCTCGGAACGACTACGAAGTATTTGCTCAACTAAATTTTCTAATGTATTGTTGCGTAGACTTCTAGTATTATTTTTCTGAAAATTTTTAACTATTTATTTAATTTTTAACATAACATTATGATTATTATTAGTTATTACTCGCGGCTTCGCTTGCGTAGCCTATGTCCTTTCTTGGTATTCAATATTGTTTCATAGCAAACATCAAATTCAATTCAGTGGTTTGGCCGTAAAGAGAAACAGACAGATATACATTATACAGACTTACTTTCGCATTTATAATGTTAGTATTGATGAAGACGATTATTTCATCCTGAACAATTTAGAACAAGGAGAAATTACAGTGTCAATTGTATTCGTACACAGATGCACTATAGGTTTTTTTGAGTCTCAGGAAAATTGTCATTAGAAATTCTTGACCGATAACTCAATATTATTTTATTGTATAAACGGGCCTTTAAACTCAAGACCTTGAATTTTGCACTTGTGCAACTTTATAAGTTTAGCTACCGAGATTAACAGGTACCATAAATATATATTTTATTAATTGTCAACTATCTTTAACCACATCGATTCTCTTTTCATCTTTCATTTCATTTTTCACTTTCATAAATAAAGTTAAATCCATTAACTGCTGAGTTTCTTTCGCCGGTTCTTCTCAGTTCAGGGTATTTTCTTTTCCAAACCGTTTGTAGTGTTTGATTTGACTATCAATAAGTAAGTGTAATGCTTCTATATTGAATAAAGGAGTTTGAGTTACTTCCACTTACCATACTTTGAGGTATCATATGAGGTAAGCAAGCATCTAAATATTTTCCTCTGGTCACATCAGAAAATGTATCATCATCATCTGCAACGAAAAATGTTTCAGTCAATAACTAAAATTAAATTACAATATAAACCAAATTAGATAAAAGATTATAAATTTACCTTTTTCGCCCGTAGTATAGTCCTGATTATTATATTCGATTTGGCTGTAGTCAAATTCACGGAGGCATTTAATCTTAGCTTCGTTTTTAAAATCGAGTTTCAAAGTTGAATTACATCGTGAATATGACTTGCAGACTTTTTTACTAACTTGCATAAGAGCCTGTAAGCAATATGAATGTTACTAAATATTTCGTCGTTGACGGTTTTTATACATTATAGTGCCGTGCCGCTTACTTTGAAACACTTTCTTATAGCGACTTTAACACAGGCATCGCGATATTTGCCTCGGAGTATATTATCTCCTTGATCTTTGTTCCGTTCTTCTCCAGCTATTTTAAAAATAAGGAATATGTTTTTTGTTTCACATTTTATCTGAAATTATAAAACTTTTTTTAAATATTCAAAATATAAATTTAAATATTCGTTTCATAAATTTTAAAATTATCATTTTACCAGACAAAAAAGTAATATTAAAAGGAAACAATAAAAAAAATTGGTCAATTTCATTTAATTTAGCGTCCGGGTACAATAAAACAAGATTGATTATACGATCGGTTGCATTTCATTTATTACGTTAATTTTATTTTATGAATTAAAACAAATTATTATTTATTTATATATTTTAAGTTTGCTACTGATTATACTTTATTATAAAACACTTAACGCTCAAAATTAATTCTCAGCTTTTATAATTACATTTAGAGACTTTATAGTTCACATGTGTTTGGTACACATGTGTATTTGTGTTTTTATTTATGATATTTGTTGCTATAGTAAAATTACTATTAATAAATGTTTTATGAGCTCGATTTAAGTCCTAGTCACTAGACTCGCTACTTTCGGTGCTGTCGCTGTCACTGGAGTCTTTCTCTGAATCTTTGCCTCGATTGACAATGAACAGATTCTTACATTCTTCCCTACATGATTCGTTAAAAGCTTTCTTTTTATTTTTATCGCAAGAAATCTCAGCACATGTTTCCTTCGCTGCGTCAAAACATGCTTCTATACATCTCAATCTGGAAAGTTTTTGGCATTCCGTTTCATATTTATCACGTAGATATATTTTTTTAGGTGATGAAACAGACACAAGAGTTTTATTGTCTGTATGAATAATGAAATCCTGCAACCATACAATATCATTTAAGTCAACGTCACCGATTTCACTTGTATATATTTTTTAATTTGTATGTTTTGTACTTGCATAATGCTTTTCAGGTAAAATATATTTTGCAGCACCGATAGAACTGTCTACAAGAAATATAAAAATTATATATTATCAATGTTAAATAAAACATATCCCATAGTAGATAGTTATCGTACCGTTGTAGTTGTATCTTCGTAAATGTAACGGAAAAATTTTTTGTCCGCTTAGTGTTTTTTTGCTCTCCTTACTACTCCTTGCTATTTCAAATTGTTTATTGCATGATTTTTTACCGTTGTTCATAAATTTGGACTTCCAGTCCGACTTACATTTAAATCGTACCTTGCAAACTTTCTTATTTACTGCTTTTAAGGCCTAAAAATGCAAAATAACGATATACGAAGATATGGTCTTGTGTAATTAATTGTATCCGAGTAAGGAACTTACTTTAATGCATTTTATAATGGGAACCTGCAAACACGTATCCCCATATGTGCTTCGCAATGCCATTTTTTCGTGATTTCGAAATTGATATTCATTTGACGGTTCCATTTTGTCATCTCTAGCTAGCTTAACCGATTCTTCGAAGGTATTATTATCATCCTGAAATGAGACATTACAGAAATAAAGAGATATTACTTCGTGGCAGGACTTTGTGCATGCCTATCTGGGCAGGTACCACCCACTCATCTGATATTCTACGCCAAACAACAATACTTAGTATTGTTGTGTTTCGATTTTATGGGTGAGTGAGCCAGTGTTACATAACAACAAGGGCCTAACAACTTAGATCCCAAGGTTGGTGGCGCATTTGTGTATTATAAGGAATGGTTATTATTTCTTACTGCATCAATGTCTATGGGCGGTGGTAACCACTTACCATCAGGTGACCCATTCGCCCGTCCGCCAAACTATTACATAAAAAAAAAAATATGTTAAACTTCCTAATAGTTAGTTCTGGTTACCATTTCTTGTTTCGTCAAAATGACGATTGTTATTTTATCGGTATTTTCTCTTTTAGGTTTTTGCGATTTGAAAAATGGATCTTCGTCATTAGTCAATTTTATAGGTCGACTTATAATTTCTTGCCAAATGTTATTCGGCGAAAATGTTTCTGAATATACTATTCTCTTGATTCTCCTACTGTTATCTCTCGCATCGACTGGCGCTCTAAACTGTAATTGTGGATGGCTATAATTTTTACGTTGACGGGAACTAAGACGTTGTACGCTGAACCTAGTTTTTTCGCCTAAGATATTTTGAAACACTTTAGGTATTTTACTTGTCATGGTTTTCTTTTTATTTTTTGTAGTGATTTTGTTTTTATTCGATTTAGTTTTTGGAGGCATTTCAATAGATATTACTTGTATATCTTCCGAATTGTTATCTTCAGATGATTCATTGTCAGTTTCGTCTTGAGCATATTCTAATGAGATGTTTTCAATGTTTGAATTATAAACTGGTCGTTTTGCCTTATTTAAAACTTTTTTAGAGTTAGATATATCGTCATCAAGCGATTCACTTTCATAAATAACCGCTGTTACTGGTCGAAATGTACTTGCTCTGATATAATCAACTTTTTGATGTAACCAGTTCTTCGGTGTTTCATTTTGTTTTTCATAAGATGAAACATTAGAGTCGTCATGATTGTCTTTAGATACCGAATCGTTACGTTTTTCCTCTTTAGACTTCAATATATTTATTATTTGATCATATTTGTTGATAAAATCGTACAACGCTTTATTAACCGACGAAATATTACTAGGTTGGGATTGAAGTATTATTTTTACATCTTTAGTTTTTATTACACTATTACATATTACCTGTAACATACTTGATTTTAGAGTTTAAATGTGTATTATTATTATTTAAAAGAAAAATATTACTAACAGCAAATATCAAAAATATTTCAGGCAAATACTTGCGCAACATCTAAGTTTTATTTCCGAACAACGATAAAAGTAAATTGTTTGTTATACGACCTGGCGTGTTTTATTTCATTGAAAATATGAAAACCCAATAGAAGATTTTCGTGTAACAAACTATAATTATTTTGTAAATATTTAGTATCCAAATAACAAAATATATTGATAAAATTCCAATATGTATAAAATAGTTTTTTTATCCTAACTTATTTTATTGGACTTAATGTTTAATTTTACATTTTTTAGGAACGATATATCGTATATTTTTTTTAACATCTCGATCATAATATCAAAAATAAACTAAAATTAAAATACACTTACGCTTTAGTTCCGACTTCACATGAGAGTTTTTCAGATTATTAAACATCCTTTTACAATCAATCATAAATCTACCATCCAATAAGAGTAAAGTTTATACCTGAAGAACTTACTTGCATCCCGAATTTCATACTCAATAGCTTTAACAACTCTTTCTAGCTCAATAATATATGCCTAAATACCTTCATCATCACTTCTAGTATCAAATATGACCTTGCCCGTGGTTTGATCCCAGGATTTCAGAATCTGTTTCGTGTGTCTGTCTTATGAGCTATTTAGACCAACGATCTAGATATATTTATAAATAATGAAAATTGTTGTTTTAGTGGACGAAATTCAAGTGGCATCGTACAAGATGCTGGGCTCCTTGTACACGCTGGGAACTGACGTGGGACTCACACATGACAGGAAATACCTTAAAACTGAAATAGAGCGACACAAACCAGCTCTGGTAAGTATAACATAATATGTATTGGTTTGCTATTTGGTAATCCAACTTTTGTATTGTTATATTTATAGCCTATTCCAATGGAAGTAGGAATAAAGATAAACAAACCTTAGATTTACGTTTTTCATGCGATTTGCTAATAACTCTGCTATATTGTGCAGTACTAAGAGTTTATGATACAACAATACTTTAATTTTACTTTTAAAATTCCGATGACAGTTTAATCGACGTTCAAAACGGCATTTTTTCGCAAATCCACAGTGAATATCATAGATTATTCAAGCTCTCGACCAATGATATCGCGTCAATTTGCTCAAATGTTGTTTATTTGGCTTTTTTTACTGTTGTGGTTGGAATAGAGTATACTGTTGACTAGCTAAGCTCCCCGTGCTTGATGCATACTACTTATCCTACCTAATTTACTTTATATATTACTACTATACTAGTACTATACTTTATTGGTTTTCACGGCAGTAAAACAACTCTACAAAATTTCGATTCAGTCGTACGTACAAACATAGATGTCAAAAAAAAAAAAAAACAATAATCTTATAAGCTAAATATCTAATAAGATAAAAATGCCCTGCGTAGAAGAAATAATCCACGTTTCACGGTTATTTTATTGTTGTTTTTTTTTTTTAATTATTTTCAACAGGGCTCATGCTTAGGAGCATTCAGTTCAACATTCCCTGTAGCTTACCTCGAGCCTCATCTCAATAAACACAATCAATTCTCTTTGCTGAACCGCATCGCTGACCACTCGCTTGAAGCACAAGGTAAGAACATTAGAATATACCAACGATTTTGAACCACTCAGATTATTAATTATCGTATATACCAAGACAAGACAAGAGTCGAGATGGCCCAGTGGTTAGAACTCGTACATCTTAACCGATGATTTCGGGTTCAAACCCAGGCAGGCACCACTGAATTTTCATGTGCATAATTTGTGTTTATAATTCATCTCGTGCTTGGCGGTGAAGGAAAACATCGTGAGGAAACCAGCATGTGTCTAATTTCAACGAAATTCAGCCACATGAGTATTCCACCAACCCGCATTGTAGCAGTGTGGTGGAATATGCTCCAAAACCTTCTCCTCACAGGGAGAGTTAGCCCAGCAGTAGGAAATTTACAGGCTGCTAATGTAAAAATGTAAATGTAATGTATACCAAGACAGACATTGTGACAAAATTATAAACGGGGACATTTATTTCGAATAGTTCATGTAATTGTGTAAGATTCCATGTTGAGATTCTTATTGGTAGTTAAATTATTTTTGAAACAAAACTGAATTCATCCATAATTTTTGTATTATATTTATTAAAAGATACATTTATCGACAGATATAATGGCGAAAATGGAGCAATCAATGCCGACTTTAGAGTCGATCCTCAATGAAGTTGATCACTTTGTTGAATCTGACAAAACTTACAGCGAAGCTCCGCACATAATTGATGTGGTTATGCCTTTACTGTGTTCGTATTTGCCATTCTGGTGGGCGCAAGGACCTGACAACGTAACACCAACCGCTGGGTGAGTTTGCTCTCATGTAAATGTTATTAACGTCATATATCTATTGGGTAGTTATAGAGCTTCAGATCCTGAGGTCGTTTCAATCTTAGGACAGACCAGAAGACAACAGAATAAGGAGTTATTCGGTTTTTATGTCAAGATAATCTCATTAGCATCTTGGAATTACAAAGTTGGGTCTGTCTCGCAAAACACGTCCAATCAACGGTCTTCTTAGGAACAGGCTCTGGAACATATACCACCTACCTAACCACTTCTGTATGCACTCAATAATCGAAAATATACATTTTCAAACGGCGCTTTAAATCATCTTACAGATGCACGCACTTAGCACATGATAAATTGGCGTTGCTACACGAATTTAAGTCCATAATCATTTTCGTTTTAAAATAATAATAATAATGTCATTGGTCGGCGGACCGGCAAGTGAGCCACCTGATGTCACCTATGTGGTCACCACTACCTATATACATTAGTGCTGTAAGAAATATTAACCATTCCTTACATTACCAACTTTGGGAGCTAAGATGTTATGTCCCTTATGCCTGCATTAAAACAGATTCACTCGCGTTTTAAGCCGGTACACAAAAAAACTAAATATTGCTGCTTGGCGGTAGAATATACGGATTTGCCCACAGCCCAACCGATCTAAGATTATGATTGACAAATTCTATTCATTGGGCCATCATAGTCCTAAGTGTAATACAAATTTAAGATTACTCTATTTAACTCTTAAAATTTTATATTTTTTTTAGTAATCACGTCACAATGGTGACCGCAGAACACATGAATCAACTATTGAAGAATGTTCTCAAACTTATCAAGAAGAACATCGGTAATGAGAACGCCCCTTGGATGACTCGTATCGCGACATACACGCAACAGATAATCATCAACAGCTCAGAGGAGCTATTGCGGGAGTCATTCTTACCACTAGCTGAGAGGGTCAGGAAGAGGACCGATAATATGTTCCACAAGGAGGAAAGCTTGAGAGGTTTTATAAAGGTTTGTTTTTAATCTTACGAATAATGTACTTTTTTCTCGTATTTAATCGGTTAGAAAATAAATGGTAACATGTTCATTAATATTCAATATCTTTGTGTATACACAATACAAATCCTAGGAACTTAACTTAGAAATTTTCTTAAACATTTCTAGTACTAGCTTGAAAAACGGAAAATACCTGATTTGAATTCTTTATAAAAATATATTTTCTTCCACTTTCAGTCATCAACCGACGATACGTCTCAAGTTGAATCCCAAATACAAGAAGACTGGCAGCTCCTCGTGCGAGACATCTACTCTTTCTATCCTTTGCTTATTAAGTATGTTGACCTGCAGAGAAACCACTGGTTGAGGAATAATGTACCAGGTGAGTTTATTTTACAACTTCAAGGTCACGATGGAAGGAGATGATAAAACAACGGTTTTAAGAAATTGTAAGTGCAAATTTAAAAAGCATATTAGCACAAGTTTATTTTATTTTGGTGTCTATTGTTTTGGTGCAACTCCTCGTAGAACCTATCAAATAAAATAAAGTGATTCAAATAATTTTCAAATGTTACATTCTGATTATAACAGAGGCGGAGGAGCTTTACAATCACGTGGCTGAAATATTCAACATTTGGTCCAAGAGTCAGTACTTCCTGAAAGAAGAGCAAAACTTCATATCGGCCAACGAAATCGACAACATGGTAAGACAAATTAAAATAATCTCTACTCTAATCACATTACGGACTATTTCCGAACGTTGTGTCCGCGATGTTAGTTGCTGATGTGACGTTTCATCTCGATGTGTACCATTTGTTAGTGAACAGTTTGATGTTGGTTTATTTTTTGTTAATTCTTTTCTTTTCTTTTTCCATTATAATAAGGTTCACTTTCGTTTGTCATGAATAGGTGTTGATAATGCCTACTGCAACTCGGAGAGTTACAACCGTTGTTGATGGGGCACCTCAAGGGGGCGGGAAGGTAAATGTGAATCTATTCTGTTTCTAACAATATTCTTCTTTATAACAATAATGTATTATTTTATCATTTCTTCTGTCTTCGAATTAATCAATTAATATTTTACAATTATAATATAATTTAAAAAAAGCCTCAGTGTATTAACTGATTGAATATAATACTAAATCGACATTTACCATAAGTATTGCCACATTAAATAAATTAATATTTATTAAAAAAAACCTTATTTCGTACTCTTGTGCAAAGAACATCTCACGCTTTTTAATCTTGCGTAAAACCACAGTAGTTAGTGCATAATTATTCGTAGCGTCGTCTAAATCACATATGACTAATCCTGCGCTTTTAACTTAAATTATTTGGTAAGTCAATAGATTTAACCATTAATTAAGAACATGATTTTTGTATGTTATTGTCTTTAATACGCTTAGATAACTAAATATATGAATACAATTCTAGCTTATAATTTATTTATTTTTTATAATTTGAAAAAAAAAAACGGACTGTAAATTTCCTACTATTGGACAAAGGTCTCCACTAAGGTTAGATTAGGAGCGTAACTTGGGTAGGTACAATAAATAGTCTACAGCTGACCAGCGAAACTTGGGGAGTGAACCAGTTACTACAGGCCAATGGTACATAACATTTAATTTCCCAAGATTGATTGCGCATTCTTGAAGTTGGGAATGGTTAATGTTTCTGACAACACCGATATATGTGAGGTGAAGATGAGGTGAAACATTTGCCCGTCATTGAAAAATGTGAAAACCTTGGGAATGGCCACCGTGAGATACTGACCGACTTCACGGTGGCCATTCCCAAGGGAGACTAGTTAACAGTGGAGTAAATATTGTAGTGCACACGTTTATGCAATCCCGCTTAATACCACTCTCTATTTCTTTACCTGATAATCCAATGCGATGGTAAATCTGACACAACTGGAGAGACTTCAGGTGCAGGACCAACGGCGTTACGAGAATTTCAAAGCAAGAGAGCGTAAGCGCTACAAAGCTCCGCGATGATGTTGAAAAAATCATGATCCGAAACAACTCACTCACTTGTTGGTTTGTTGTTGTTGTTGTTGGTGAAAAAACGTGGACCTGAATACAATAGCTAAACCGCTAAAGGAGATACTATTATCATACACTACTAAATTTCGCCTTAAAGGAAACCATAATAGAATTTAAAAAAAAAAATGTATTTCATACCTAAATATCGTATATCAGATTATTGTGACTATTATTAAACAAGTAATATAATAACTAATTAAAATAATTTAATAAATCAATCGCAAAATAAAAACCAATTTTCACATTGAAATATTGTATGAACGTATTCATTCAAATCTTGCAGAAAAAGAAAAAGCACCGCGACAAGAAACGCGACAAAGATAAGGAGGTCCAAGCGTCGCTCATGGTTGCTTGTTTGAAGAGGTTGCTGCCAGTTGGTCTCAATCTCTTTGCTGGTAGAGAACAGGAGCTTGTTCAACATTGCAAAGATCGTTTCTTGAAGGTAAGTAAAATATATTCTCAATGTTTATCTTCTCGTGTCTTCATCTTCTCTTCAATATTCTCTAATTACTAATGGACATACTTACTGTCATAGTCTTGCCCGAAATCAAAATATATGTACTTTATTACACATACAATTAAATATAAAGATTCTACCAAGTTTTTCATTGCACAGAAAATGTCTGAACAAGACGTCGCGGAGTTTGCGAAAACGCAGCTAACGTTGCCTGATAAGATCGACCCTGCGGACGAGATGTCCTGGCAACATTACCTCTACAGCAAACTTGGGTCGAAGAGCAAAACTACCGTCACCATGGAGACATCCGAGAACAAAGCCAAGATCATAGACGACACGGTGGAACGAATCGTGGCTATGAGCAAAGTACTCTTCGGTTTGCATATGGTAAGTTATTCTATAATTATAAACTCTTGGTAGTTTTTTTCTAAACATATCACAAATTAAACGATCGATAGAATTTTAACGAATTCAGAATTAACGTCGGATGAAGTAAAAGTATCGTCTGAAAAAAGAAATGGGGATAAATTTTGATTAAAAATTACAAACAATTGGATCAATAATAATTTTTGGTTATTGAGATAGTACTCAATTACGCTCATAGAGACTTTTTAGATTTGTAGCATGTGTATTAAAATTGACACTGAAACTTTTTTGACCATTGCAACATAGTTTGGTTTAGGTCCTACAAAAAGTCCTATCATTATTCGTATAGTTACATTAGCTGAATCATGGGTACCGTTACATTTTACTTAGTGGTAGAGCTTTTTGAAAGCCCGTCTGGGTAGAGAATACCCCTCATGCCATACTTAGTATCGTTATGTTCCGGTTTGAAGGGCGAATGAACCAGTGTAACTACAGGCGCAAGGGACATAACATCTTAGACCCCTAGGTTGGTGGTGCATTGGCAATGTAAAGAATGGTTAATATTTCTTACAACGCCAATGTCTATGGAGTGTGGTCACCATTTACCAACAGTGGGCCATTTGTCTGTCCGCCTACCTGTACTATAAAATAAAACCGTGTTAAGTTAAAGACTAGGTGACTGGGTATCTGACGGATAGGTACTTAGAATAACGACTGGATATATTTATTTATATTATTTTTTTGTATTTTATCCAAAATTCACGTTTAGATTGATCATCCACAACAAATGAGTAAAAACGTATATCGTTCCGTGGTTTCGATACAACGTAAGCGCGCCGTCATCGCCTGCTTCAGGCAGACCTCTCTTCATTCTTTGCCAAGGTTTATAAGAAATATCGTGTGTGTTTTGGTGTTTACATAACAAAACATTTAGTTTTATGTTGATATTTTTTACAGTTTGATGTTTACTGCTGAATTTTTAAATAAACATCGATATTATATTAATTTAATATTATTATTCGTCTATTATTTAGACGATTATTATAATATTGTGTGCAAACATTTTTGCATGTTTTTCTTTGGACCTTTTGGTCTTCGCCTGCATTGACCAATATTTGTGAAAACTGGTACACTTTTGTTTTCAGACATAAAACTAGGCATTGGTGTTTTTGACAATAATAAAAAGGGTAACAGTAAATTTAAGCTTAGTTTGGTAATAATTAAAAGTTAATTTTAACCTAATAATAAGTAAAATGCATGCTGCTTTGGACTAACAAGGCCACAAAGCCGAAACAACGTTCGAATAACTGGAAAAGAATTCTTTGCGCTGCGAGGAAAAGAGCGGCGATCGCATGTTTAAGATCTAGACACCTTTATAAAATCAGTCGGTAAGGACATGCAAATAAATGATTGGATTGGTTGCGGACAATCAGCACTTTAGTCTAGAAAATTCTAAAAAAAATTAGTAAGACAACCGTGTAATGATAAAGTGAATATACGTTATGTTTTATTAACGGAAAACTTAATGCTGTTAAATATAAAGAGTACGATTGGGCCGCTCTGTTGGTATAAAGAAAACCTCATTTCAGTAGGTTTCTCTCTTTGCGGTGCCAACAATTCCATAGCGATGTAATTTATATATATGATGAATGATATTATAATTAAAGAGCCATATCATTTAGATTCAGGTATAGAGAGCTGACATTATTTATCTGTATTCAAAGGATCACTAATAGTTAAAAGGTGACGATTAGTCAAACGCTGTTTGTGCAAAATATTAAAAGATACCATGGTATTTCTTTGCAATTCTTCGTAACTTTCATAAAAAAAAAATATTTCTATTGATTATGTTTTTTTTATAATACTATTTCCCAGACATCGAGCATGTAACATTTTCGCCAGAACGTATTACGAATTGTGGCTGGAAGAGGAAAACATAGGGCAAGAAGTTATGATAGAAGATTTAACTGTAAGTTCTGCTTAAAATATTCTATAAATCCACATTTCAAATTCTACTTAAACAATACTGTTAAGAGTTTTTTGGTAAATGTTCTAGTATTCTAGTGCCCAAATATTACAACTACTATGTAAATTATAATTAACATTTACAGCAATCATTCGAAGACGCGGAATTGAAGAAGACTGATGTGGTAGAAGAAGAAGGCAAGCCGGATCCTCTCACTCAGCTGGTTACGACATTCTGCCGCGGTGCTATGACTGAACGATCGGGCGCCCTTCAGGTGACCGAAATTAAAATATAACGTCAATGTTTAACGTAACGTCAATAATTTTCAAAACATAGTTTCTGTTTTGACTTATATAACTCAGTACCAGACTTTAAAGATGTTTCAATATTTTTTGTTGGAATCGTAATACAGTAGAATTTTTCTAAGTTAGTCTTATATTTGACCCAGTTTCGAATTTAATTAATCACATAGGCTTTATTTTAACTTTACTTAAAATAATAATAAAATCTTTTTTACTCTCAAAGAATAAAATATCTTTTGTATAATTTGCAGGAAGATCCTCTCTATATGTCATACGCTCACATAATTGCAAAATCTTGCGGTGAGGAAGAGGAAGAAGGCGGTGAGGAAGAAGAAAGTGGTGGGGGTGAAGCAGAGGCGGGTGAAGATGAAGGTGGTGCTAGTATCCATGTGAGATTCGTGTTCCTATTTTATTATTAATTTTCAATATATTTTTAATTCGTTACAATTAATTCAACAATACTAATTGATCAGCCAGTACGTTTAGACAATGAACACCACTGAGTTTTCGTATGCTTAATTCTTTATATAATTTATTACATGCAGAAAACTATGGATACATATATGGTATGTAAGAAGATATATATAATATAGAATAGGCTTTCTTATACTCTTAAATGAGTAATATAAAAAAAAAACATAATCACTTTGTTCCAAATTGACCAGTTATATAAACCTATACTCAGTTATTGATAGTCAACGTAAACCTACTTTCTATGTGGAAAAATAGTACCTAGAACTGAGAAGAAGCAACGTTTTCTTTAAACTTGCAAACAAATGTCAATATCCCCAGGAACAAGAGATGGAAAAGCAGAAGCTGCTGTTCCACCAGGCGCGACTCGCCAACCGCGGCGTGGCGGAGATGGTGTTGCTGCACATCTCGGCCTCCAAGGGTGTGCCCAGCGAAATGGTCATGAAGACGCTGCAGCTCGGCATCTCCATCCTGCGTGGCGGAAACATCGACATACAGATGGTGAGATCCCGGCATTGACACTTACTGGAAAGTCAGGACCTGACTCTGAATCCCGGTCCTCTGAGTCATGAGCCTAACTTGGCAAGATTTCAAACTAAAAACAAATTTTAAATGTCTTGCAATTCCAAAAAAAAAGTATTAATGTATAGAAAAAAAAAAAAACAATTAATGGTAGGGCTTGGTACCATTAATTGGTACCAAGCCTGTCTGGGTCAGATATTCTACTACTAAAAACCAATACTCACTATTATTGTTCTCCCATATACAAAAAAAAATTGTAGGACGTTATTTTACCGATGCACAAATAAATTTTCCGAACTGTCTTCATATTTCGTCATTATTTTTTGACATCGAAGAAAGTGTTACGTACCTAAACACAATAATAATTTTATTTAATCTTTCCTCAGTGTTTATTATTTACAAACAAGTTTATCTTATTGATTCAGCTTCTGGAAAAACGATTCTTGTAGAGATTTTCTTTCAAAATCTGAAATCTAGTGTACGATCTTACTTAAAAACTTCCAGGGTATGCTTAACCATCTGAAAGACAAGAAAGACGTGGGCTTCTTCACGTCCATCGCTGGTCTTATGAACTCCTGTTCAGTTTTGGACTTGGATGCCTTCGAAAGGAATACTAAAGCTGAAGGTTGGTACTTGGCTAATATTTTGTATCTCTTGTCATAAAAAAGTTCTACATAAAGACATCTTACTATTTATTTGAAATTAATGGAAGACTTGAATAATATTAAAAAAAAAAAAATATTGGACAACATCCCATATATTACTCTGATCCCAATGTAAGTAGCTAAAGCACTTGTGTTATGGAAAATTAGAAGTAACGACGGTACCACAAACACCCAGACCCTAGATAACATAGAAAACTTGAAAAAAAATCGAACGCGGGACCTCGAAGTGGCATACCCATGAAAACCAGTGTACACAACTCGACCACGGAGGTCGTCAAAACAATCTACAAATCAAAATTAAAAATATGCAAAGATGCTAGCGGTATTTCCTCTTTAACTAGTCAAAAATACATATATAAATTTCCATTTTAAATTGTTCTTAATATTAATAACGCAATTAACATATTGTACAATACCTAATGTTGAATTATGTACTCTAATTAGTTTGCATATGTTCCTATACGGAACAACTTTTACATTGTACTATATCAAAAGCTTTCAACTGGCGACAATCACAACCATACTAAAACCCAATCAGATACTCGAACGAATATAATACGAACAAAAGTAAGCATTATTTTTTATACCAATTGCTTATGTCAACATTTTTTTAGGGTTGGGAGTTGGTCTCGAAGGCGCGGCCGGAGAAAAAAACATGCACGATGCGGAGTTTACTTGTGCACTATTCCGATTTATACAACTTACTTGTGAAGGTCACAATTTGGGTGAGTATCGAACCTCTGCAGATAGACTATACACATTTTTCATAGATTATTAGAATATGAGATGAGATCTTTATATACTTAATTCGTGTTATCATATTGTATTTCTTGGTATGCCATAAAAGTTACTTAGAATTTTACTCCGTGGTAAAGTTTTGGGCAGGAATCACCCGCTCGTCAGATATTCCACCGCTAAGCAGCAATTGCAGCAGAATGGTTTATATTTAAACAGGACGCCAATGTTTATGGGCATTGATGACACTCACCATCAGGCTTAATAGCTAGTACGCCATCCATTTTAATTATATATATATTGCCATAAAAATAAGGTATTTTTCTCAATCGTAGAATTTTAAAATATACACGTTAATTTCGATCAGAAATATTAAATGACTTTTAAGCTTTGATCTGCTTTTCTTTTTTTCTTTGCTGAAGATTTATATTTCATATCCATTACAGAGTGGCAGAACTATCTCCGAACCCAAGCCGGTAACACGACCACCGTGAACGTTGTCATTTGTACTGTCGACTACCTGCTACGTCTACAGGAGTCTATCATGGACTTCTACTGGCACTATTCAAGCAAGGTATTTTATTATATATTTCTTATCAATTTTAGCTGAGCGACACCAGAGATATTCCCTCACCATTATATGCTGATTAAACCGCTATCCGACATGACAGCAGCGAGATCAGGTTAGATCGACGATTTGATTCGTTTTCCGAGGCACGGGAGTGTGAGACTGCTAATTTTTTAACGCCTAATAGAGTCATCACAATACGCCATATCTTCTAAATTTTTCGAAGATTTACCGAACCAGTCATAAGTACGACAGCAGATTGACAAGTTTGAACAAATTATTTCGCGTTTGTTATTGGAGTTTGGTTTTGAAACAAAACATAAAGTTTTGTAAATCATTTATTATTTGTCGTCATTTCAAAATTTCTGATAAACATATTTGTATTATTTAACAGGAATTAATAGATCCAGCCGGTAAAGCGAATTTCTTCAAAGCGATAGGCGTGGCGTCGCAAGTGTTCAACACACTCACTGAAGTCATCCAAGGTCCATGTACGCAGAATCAACAGGCTCTAGCACATTCGAGGTATAAATAATTATCAATCAAAAGACCGTCATTACTAAAACAGTCTCTTTCTATCAGGTCAAGTCAAATTATCAGCCTAGTAATTGACTGCACACACACACACATACATTATCAAGTTTTCTTTACAGATCTTTAAATTATTATCATTTTTCAATAAATATGATAACATAACTACTGCTTGTGATATTAAATACATAGTTATTCACTAGGTTATGGGACGCAGTTGGTGGTTTCCTGTTTCTCTTCTCACACA
This sequence comes from Vanessa tameamea, assembly GCF_037043105.1. Taxonomy (NCBI): domain Eukaryota; kingdom Metazoa; phylum Arthropoda; class Insecta; order Lepidoptera; family Nymphalidae; genus Vanessa; species Vanessa tameamea. The sequence continues at coordinate 5,088,997 of NC_087335.1, forward strand.
TGCAAGACAAGCTTTCGAAGCATTCCTCACAAGTGGATCTTCTGAAGGAACTTCTCAACTTGCAAAAGGACATGATCACCATGATGCTGTCTATGCTTGAAGGAAATGTTGTGAATGGTAAGAATAATAACACAGTTTTCTATTTAGGGTGCACTTCTTCGAATCAGTCTCTTCTCTACGCTAATTCACTGTGGGTTTCAGCGTACACTTTCCAAAAACTTTTCCGCAGAGATTTCGAGCAAGGCAAACAATACCCAAAAAATGCAGTGTTACTTCTTCAAATACTCAACCAGTCCATTCAGCCACAATTATTTCATGAATTCTATGTTCAAAATAACTTAAGAGTATAGAAGATTAGATGTTGCCGCTCATTATACTCGTATTCACAGAAATGTCTTTAATTCCAGGTACTATTGGTAAGCAAATGGTAGACACACTGGTCGAATCCGCCTCAAATGTAGAATTAATCCTGAAGTACTTCGATATGTTCCTGAAACTGAAAGATCTGACGTCAAGTGCCAGTTTCAAGGAAATTGACACCAACAGCGACGGCTGGGTTCTGCCTAAGGACTTCAAAGAAAAAATGGAACAACAGAAGAGTTATACGCCGTAAGTTACAAAGCATTTTAAACAGTTATATAATTAATAATTTAAAGTACGGAACTTCATAAATACCAATTTTCTCTCATATACAAAAGTAGATTGGAGATATTAAGGTCAAATATATGTAATTGTTAAGTGGGCGGGCAAATTGGCCACCTAATGGTAGACCGCTGCCCTTAGACACTTGTACTGCAAGAAATATTTATCATTCTTTACACAAACAATGCGCCACCTAAGGAACTATTATTATTATTTACGTTGTTTCTGTACTTACACTGGCTCACTCACCTTTCTAACCGAAACAAAACAATACTAAGTATTGCTGTTTGGCGGTAGAATTCTTCTCGCTGGAGGCTGCTTTCCGAAACGGTGGTAGGTATGGTGGTATTTTAATATCGACGATTCAAAAACGCTTCATTGTGAAGTTTACTTGAATAAAATTGATTTGATTTGATTTGAATATCTGATGATGGGTGGTACCTACCCAGACGGGATTGCAAAGCCGTACCGCTAAGTCGACTCTTGTATTAATATCGTTACCTACCTTACCTTTTAATGTAGGAGTAAACATTATGCCAATAATTTTCAATTTCTCTTACAGTGAAGAAATAGAGTTCTTGTTAGCTTGCTGCGAAATCAACCACGACGGCAAACTTGACTACGTCGGATTCTGTGATCGTTTCCACGAGCCGGCTAAAGAAATCGGCTTCAATCTTGCCGTTCTACTCACCAACTTATCGGAGCATATGCCCAATGAGCCAAGGTAAGACTTTAATACCCATTTTCTTATTCAAGGATATGCATCCAATTTTTGACATTAAAAAAATGCGTTTCATTTAAATCTCCCTGTATTCAGGTTAGCTCGCTTCCTCGAGACGGCTGGTTCCGTCCTGAACTACTTCGAGCCATTCCTCGGTCGTATCGAAATCATGGGAGGATCCAAGCGCATCGAGCGTGTCTACTTTGAAATCAAGGAATCAAACATCGAACAGTGGGAGAAACCCCAAATCAAGGTACAAAAAAATACAGAGGGTATTTTGATCAACATATATATCCATTATAGCGCTGATTCATGTCATTGTTTGTACAGCCATCCCAATAGAGACTATAGAAAGCTGTTATTGTGAAGTGTTTGATCGACTCGACGTTTTCACATTACGTATTTCTACTCCATTTCCAATGATTTTCATCTGCCCTCGTGTTTCAGGAGTCGAAGCGTGCGTTCTTCTACAGCATCGTGACGGAGGGCGGCGACAAGGAGAAGCTGGAGGCCTTCGTCAACTTCTGCGAGGACGCCATCTTCGAGATGACGCACGCGTCCGGCCTAATGGCGGCCGGGGAGGACGCCGTCGGGGGGCCCAAGCATCGGGAGGCCTACCATGTGTACATGGGGGACGACGAGGAGGAACGGTGAGATCGGGAATCATCGACGGCGGGAGCTCTACTACGAAGTTTCAAAACGTAGTCACGAGAGTGCCAAATAATTCTAATTAAATTACTTCAAATCAATTTAAAATATATTATGTTGTATTATGCCGCTCGTTTGTAAGAGTGAATTCAATAACTGAAATATTTTATCCAACTAAGTATTTCAAGCATTTAAAGATAAAAATAACTTCCTAACAGAGCTGGAAAAGATCCAATCCGTCGCGGTTACCAGTCCGTTAAGGATGGCATCTCAGCGGCATTTTCGTCATTATCACCATCGAACCTAAAGGCGAAAATGGCGGACCTTCAACAGATGCCTCCGTCGGAACTCTTCATTGGCTTCTTCAAACTTTTCTTCTACTTCTTCTATTATATCGGATACGGTTTTGTAGTCGTCATCAGGTGAGTTTGGTTCTTAATTCTTTAAATATAAGGTTTAAAATTGATTCAAATAATAATAATGGTTGTCTCATTTCACGCAACTTTCTCGGTGCACAGTCATTGGTAAAAAATCATATTTCATTTGATGATTTTGTAAGAAATTTGCACCTTATTTAATCAATTATATTTTTGGCACTTCTCTTTGATTTTATCACACGCAACATATATAAGTCGATATGTTAGCTGCATAGCGATGTGGACGTTGTCAAATCCATCTTGACCCGTTGTACGATTGTTACCGAATATTAGAAAAAAAAAAAATGTTTACTGCTCAGATTTTTAAAGCTTTCTCGTTCTTTAGCCAAGGAAGAGTTTTTATTATATTTTATTAATTGTTAATGGTGCTTAGTTGCTGTTTTAATTTATTTAATAACGTGATCTGTTTTTTTTTTCTTTTTGCTAGCGTTATTTTTGTTTTAAGTGGATAGCTTTCATTTCTTAACGTTTCAAATTACATTATATCAAAAGACTCTTTTAAAATGATATTAATATCTAACATAAAAGTCAACGTTCTATTAATCTATTTAAGCTATTTTATCAATAAAATTATAAAGGTTTTCAAAGAAAGGAGATTCACTATTTCCCCGTAAGTCGTGACGTAACGCCCGCGTGACGTGCCCAGGTACGTGTTCGGCGTGCTGCTGGGCCTCATGCGCGGCCCGCAGAGCGACGACACGCCGCCCGAGCCCACGGAGGAGGAGAAAATCGGTCAGTTGAAGCTCTCCCTCGCACACGCACACTCGCACGCACTGCGAGCCGCGCCCGCAAGTAAGACACGCACGCACACACGCACGCGCACGGGCTGCCGCGCCGGAGGACGCACTAACCACACCACTGTACCGATAGAATACCTAGACATCATTAATTCATCCAGCTCACAGAAGAGTGTGTCGTTATTCCATTTGATTGGAATCGAAGCGTTGTGTTTTAATAAAACAATGTAAGGAAGAGGATTTTGCAAGCAATTATGACCGGCCGTCTGCCGGAAACTAATCCTTGGAATAATTTTACAGTCGCAATATTTTCCCAGCAATCTTCGAGTTTTTTGAAGCGACATTATTCCAAGTAGTCATAGATACATTTAATACAAAATGTATCGGTGACAAATGTCACATTTGTTCTCACAGACGATGAATTATAGAGATATCATAATGAGAGAGAATAAGAAACATTTAACCGATCATCGAGCTAAGCTGCTACGCAGGTTTTGCGATTTAATTAACATATGTTTGAAATAACCGTTTAAAACTATGAATTTTAATTTTAACATTTTATTTTGTTAACATTTATTTGTCTAAACGCGCCTGAAACAACATTAATATGCACATCAATACGTCAACAAGGTATGTAAATGGGTCAAGAAAGAAAAGAGAAAAACTTTGTCATCCATAATAATTAGGATAAGTAATGATTGCTATGTAAATATTTTATTTCGTCTTAAAAGTTTGGCATAGCACACACATACGAGACACACATGCACGCATAAATTCTCTTACACACAAAAAAACTCGCACTACACACACACAAGTACATTTTTATGACACCACAGGTTACTTTATTTTTCTTTTAGTGATTATCTTCATAAATTCGTTTCAAATTGTGCTTAATATCACAAACGCTTAAATAAAATTTCACGCACTAAAACGGATTGTAATTTTTTTATTGAGAGTATTGCAGTGAGGTTTTGCATTAAAATTATTAATATATATTCAAGTAAGCAGTACTGTACTGAAAATCAATAATAATTTTAAGAAAGAACTTATGTTATCGTATGTTTAAATATCAATCTTGGTATATCTGATGGTTATAAATAAATTTCGGTACGGTTTTTTTTTATAACATAAGCGGGTCACCTGATGATAAGTGGTCACCATCACGCATAGACTCTGGTGCTGTAAGATATATTAATTACTCTTTAGATAGCCAATGCGTTACTGACTTTGGCAACTTTACTGGCTCATTCGCCCTACAAACCAGAACACAGAAATACTTAGTATTGATTTTGGTGGTAGAATATCTTATGAGTGAGTGGTATCTACACAGACGGGCTTTCAAAAAGCGCTATGACGAAGTAAAAGTTTCACCGAGTACCATATATATTGTAAATAATATTTTAAAAGAAAAGATTTTTATAAATACCAATTTTTATGGCCATTAGTTGAACGGTGTACTATTATATTAATAGAATTAAATACCTTCTACATGTTACGAGATGCAACTTTCAAGGAGGTCTCAAACAGATATACCAAGATCTATTTTATATATGAGATAGATCCATACTTTTCGCAATAAACCAATGGATCGATATTGAAATTCTGATTTATGTAGGTCCTGTTCGGCATCTACCAGCTTTACCACCAGCGGACGATACTGGACAAATGCAAGTCTCTGCATTCGGTCTGGATATCACTAAAGAAGACAATGGCCAGTAAGTTTTTTCTAAAAAACTCACCACCATTTTATAAGTTTGTCGAAATGAGTTTTATAGCAGAAGATTAGATAAGCAGACAAAAGTTTGGCAGATTTTTCGACCCGATACGATGCTCCAGACTGACGTTCTCGACGATGAAGACGCACTACAGAAAATAATTCTAGTCCTTATTAAATTCGTTCAGCTCATTTCATCTGGAATCGGTGTTGTGTGTTATGTAATACCGCAGGAAAAAGTATTTGACCGACTTTTACGGCGTGAATGATACAGCCCTTCTTGGAAATGTCTTTCTGGTGGGCTAGTCGCCACCATACAGTTGTTGAGGTGTTACTAATTATGACATTGGTGTATTCGCACAAAATATCTGCTCAGTTAAATTTTATTAAACCCATGAAGAGAGGAGTGAGCCTATTGTATTTTTTGGAAACAACACGGTATACGTAACCAATTAAATTGCGGATAATGATATACTTCTCTTCTTAAAATAAACTACTGTTTCAGGATACAAGTGAAACCGCACGAATCACCCAGTACTTCCACTCCGTCATCAGGCGAGGAAGCAGAAGTGTCACCGGATGAAAGCGTTGAGCATACAGAGGAACAACAACCACCCTCGCTTATCGATCTCTTGGGGTATGGAATTATTGATTTTTTTCTCCTATCTTATACTTCCCCCTCAAATAGGGCTGGCCTTAGGGAGGGCACCAAATTTGGGGGGACACCGAGGACTAGAATCACCTGCACTCGTCCTACATATCCTCAATAATATACGCATATTGTTAGAATCGGTCCTCGATCTCGCTCGGTCCTCGAGCGCCTAGATGGTTAAGGCCGGCTCTGCCCTCAATGCCTTACTTTAATGGCGTAAACGATTGGAGACTATAATGATGATGTCCGCATTCCCGATTTTCATTATTTTGAAAAAGTTGATAAAATTTTAGTAGTTTTCAGGGTTTGAGTGTTTTAAACTTAATAGTACGATAAATATAATGTAATTAATGATATTAGTTTTAAATTTTTGTAATATTTACATGTTATATTGTTGTTGAATAAACATGAATGTATGTGTATTAACAATAATGTATAAATATATATCACGTTTAATGCAAATAAACAAATTATTATTGTCCCCTAGATCGGCTATAAGCAAGCCTTTAGACAAAAGAGACAATTATTTAAGCGTATAATTATCTCTCCATTATGCTGACTATACCATCAGAGGGTCTGTTTCAAACTCTCTTTTTATGTAATAAATTTTATTTCAGTGGCGAGCAAGCGAAGAAACAAGCCCAGGAAAGATTAGAAGCTCAGGCAGTTCAGCAAGCCGCTATGTCGGCCATCGAGGCTGAGAGCAAGAAGGTTTGATTTGCATAATTGTAGAATCTTTAACTTAAAGAATAATTACATCATGTACATGTTTAATACATTTACCTATAGAAACTATTTAAGTGGTGATTATTTAAAGTATACTGTGTCTTCTTCTTTCAAATGCTACATCAATGTTAACAGAAAGGGAGAGATTATTTAACTATACGCCTGGTAAATATAGTTTTTAAGTAAGGACGTTAGATTTCTAATTTGCTAGATCTTTGTCAGTAATAAAAAGCCAATTGATTTGAGCTTACTTTGTCATACTCAGACATAACATGTAGCTTATATACAATCTATAACTGTTTACATTTAAATTAATTTTAAAAAGGTGCTTGAATAATAAAATTATTGAAGAAAACATTCATTCCAATATTAATGTATTTAAAAATTCTCGTTCCATTCATGCAGCATGGATTCGGGAAAACGTATTTCCAAAGCAAACAGGTACAGTGCGAAAGTATTGCTTGTATTTGAGGGATACTATAGCTTGGTCTACCAATAACTGGCATTAATTTTCAAAATGCCACCTCCTTGATGTATATCAGTCTCACACTCCTTGAATATATCTTGAGATTAAATCTTTGTCTTGTCCGCACAAAGTCGTGACGGGATGATAGGAGTTTATGGAATGAAATATTTTATGATGTTATTGACATAATAAACACTCCGTTCCGAAAAGTCCTATCTTAATAGAATTTGTAATGGATAATAAGTAGAATTGTTTATAAGAATAAATTCTGGAAACGTGACTTCAGCAGGCTGTCCAGGGGCCGTCCCCGTCCGCCCTGTCGCAAGTGGACCTCTCGCAGTACACTCGTCGCGCGGTTTCGTTCCTGGCGCGTAACTTCTACAACCTGAAGTACGTCGCACTCGTGCTCGCCTTCTGCATTAACTTCGTGTTGCTGTTTTATAAGGTGGGTTTTAAAAATATACATATATATTTATTTTTAATCTAATAAATCGACTCCTTATCGATGATGATTTTGCTATATCGATTAAGAAATTGCAAAAGATCGTATGTGACAAACCGCAAATCGAAACAGAAAATTTTAAAAGAATCAAATTTTAACTTTAACTTTAAAATTTACTTTTATTGGAAAATTATATGGTATGTCCATTTGTCTGTAATACTTATCCCTCAAACCGGAACACAACAATAATAACTATTGCCGATTGACGTTAGAATACATACGACGTTAGAATGTGTATGACGGGCAGGTAGGCTTGAAACCAAAAGCCAACGACCAAGTAAACCAAAAATTGTCCTTAGAAATATCCCTCTTACTTCAGGTTTCAACATTAGAGGTGGAACGCGGTGAGGGTTCAGGTGTCGGTGACATTATCGGCGGATCGGGTTCCGGACAAGGTTCTGGTAGCGGAGACGGTATGTACTATTCATCGATCTTAGAATGTTCGGATATAATATATTTTTTAAGCTAATATCACATCAAAGTTCTTCAGATAATTTGGTGCATAAAATGGCACATCAGCTTTAAAGTGATTTTAATTAAATGTCTGCATTTTGTTATTTTATTTTGTTGTCAAATAATAGAATGATGCGTGACAAATTACGATTTTCACACCATCAATCTGTTCTCTCGAACTGGTAAGCAACTGGTAAGCAATTCTACCGAGAGGTAGAATCTACTTTCTAAACCAGTCTTCAGTCTATTTAAATAAAGTATATTTTGTAAGTATATATGTTTCGTCCGTAGGTGGTAGCGGTGAAGGTGATGATGAAGATCCACTAGAAGTGGTGCTTATAGACGAGGACTTCTTCTACATGGAACACGTGATCAAAATCGCCGCCGCCCTGCATTCTATTGTTTCCCTCGCTATTCTGATTGGTTACTACCATCTTAAGGTAGGCACTTTAATTTATATTGAAATTATAACTTATATAATTAGCGTCTTATCCTTATTCGCAATCGGAATGAGATGCGACCTTTTAGAACTGGGACGATGTTCAGTTCGCAAACTCGACGATGACTCGCAGGACATTGTTTCTTGTTTGTTTGCGTGAGTTATGCATCGTGCAATAATGTTTTTAAATGTATGTGCTACTGACTAAATTGAATTTAAACAAAAATAAATGTAACAAAGTGGTACTTAATACATTAACATAGGCACTACGAAGTGGTAAGTAATGGGTATCTAAAACAATGTATATTTTTTTTTTCCAGACAGATATTTCGTGAACATAGGCGGCATAATGTTGCCATACATTCTCAAACATCTCCACCAAATCGCAATGTTTTCATTGAATATCCAATTTCTTCTTAACATGAGCGACTTTTGTTCAGCAAAGCAATATTAAGCTATTAACGTATATTACAGGTACCGCTAGCTATATTCAAACGGGAGAAGGAAATAGCGCGTAAACTTGAGTTCGACGGTCTTTACATCGCAGAACAGCCGGAAGACGACGACTTGAAGAGCCATTGGGATAAACTTGTGATTTCTGCCAAGTGAGTCGTTGTTTAGTAATTTTTGAGAAATTATTAATTTATAACTTAGATTCCACCACGCGAGTCAATCTCGATATTCGAAAACTACCTCTTTACGCAGGAGATATTAAAGTGTGAAGACGCAAATCCACTCCATAGTTGATAGCACTAGAAAAACTGACGACTAAATATTTTTGGAGATTGTATAATTTACAAGAATAGTATAAAGTAGCAACTAATGGAATCAAGTCTTATCATTAGTCAATAAAATAAATAATGTCTTCATAACACAGATTAAATAAGAGTTACATAGAAAAAAAGGCTGTCAAAAAAAATACAACGGTTTTTGGTATCTACGATTTTTTTGACAAGACGAATATCAATTGTGTATTATTAACAAGAAGAATGAATTCGTGAGCGATAATGAACGTTTCTTTAACAGATCTTTCCCGGTCAACTATTGGGATAAATTCATCAAAAAGAAAGTCCGCGTGAAATATTCGGAGACGTATGACTTCGATTCGATTTCCAACATGCTCGGGATGGAGAAGACTTCGTTCTCTGCTCAGGAAGAAGAAAGTAGCAAAGGATTCATCCATTAGTAAGAGTTTTCTTTTATTACTTTTAGTAGTCGGAAATAAACAGTAACCTATTATAGAATTAGTAGAACTTAATTTTCTCTTATAATAAATATTGCAATCCTCAGCATAATCAACATTGACTGGCGTTACCAAGTGTGGAAGGCGGGCGTCACGATCACCGACAACTCTTTCCTGTACTCCCTCTGGTATTTCTCGTTCTCCGTGATGGGCAACTTCAACAACTTCTTCTTCGCCGCTCACTTGCTGGATGTGGCCGTCGGCTTCAAGACTCTGAGGACCATCTTGCAATCTGTCACTCACAACGGCAAACAGGTCATATATACGTATTTCTAACTTAAAGAATTAGTCGGATCGATTTTGCTGGATTTATTTTTCTTAATATAATTTACGGAATACTTATACACGAAATTCACGCTTGTCAGTTTAATTATGTAAATTTAAATGATACTAAAATTATAATGAGTTCTAAACCTTCTTGGCGCTGCATTTTCCGATGTAAGTTTTGTGTAAATGCCTTTAGTGGTTACCTTAGTCACGCGATACTCCGCATGTATTAGTATAGATAGATAAATTATATCTACTGGAGAAATAAAACACAAACCTATCCGGTGAGCTTACACGTAATAAATTATGATATGTCCGCAGCTGGTGCTCACGGTGATGCTGCTCACGATCATCGTGTACATCTACACCGTCATCGCGTTCAACTTCTTCCGCAAGTTCTACGTGCAGGAGGAGGACGACGAGATCAATCGGAACTGCCACGACATGCTCACGGTTCGCTCCTTGTTCGTTTGTCGCTCCGTGGTTGTCGTGACGTGGAGTGGCATCTCACAAATAAACTTCAGTTCTCTTGACATCCAGCACAGTTCTACACAGTTCTTGATAAGTTTTAACAAAAGTACCGTCGAATAAACTATAAAAATCAAGCCTTAAAAATGAGATGCTAACTTCACAAATAAATAATAGTATCTGATCAAGTCGAAGGGTTCTAGTCTCTTACACTTAACGTTTATTTTTAATTAATTATTTATTTTATGTAAGCGCTCATTTTATATTCTCGTGTACCGTGTCGGCAGTGCTTCGTGTTCAACCTGTACAAGGGCGTCCGTGCGGGCGGCGGCATCGGAGACGAGCTGGAGCCGCCCGACGGGGACGACTCCGAGGTGTACCGCATCATCTTCGACATCTCCTTCTTCTTCTTCGTCATCGTCATCCTGCTAGCCATCCTGCAAGGTCTGATCATCGACGCCTTCGGTGAGCTGCGTGACCAGCTGGAGTCCGTCAAGGAGGACATGGAGTCCAACTGCTTCATATGCGGCATCAACAAGGATTACTTCGATAAGGTAGCCGATCCCGATCTTGAAATTAGCCGATTATTAATTTAAATCCCATGTGGAAAAAACCATTGATTTATTATTGGATAAAAATAATACTAAGCGTATTTCATTAGCAGACTTTTCTTTGTATTTACAGAAAAGTGCAACTAATAATTGTAATACTTAATAAAAAAATGTGAAAAAGTAAGAAAAATGTTTAAAATTTGAATATCATACAAAAATTTAGCTACGGAGCGGGTTGTGGGTTATTCACTTGGCTAAATTTCGTCGCGATATTCTGTGATATTTGCTGTCATCGTCAAACATGAGATGTATTCGAAATCGAATTAATCACACCGAAAAATCAAAAATAAAATTTGTCAAGGAAATTAAAAAAAAAATCAACCACGATTTAGGGCCCCGGAATGGCTAAAACGACTCTGCCTAAATAATGTAGGTCATCGATCATATGTCTATTTATTTATTTTATGAATACCGATAATGTTTCAGGTTCCACACGGGTTCGACACCCATGTGCAGCGGGAGCACAACCTAGCCAACTACATGTTCTTCCTCATGCATCTCATCAACAAACCTGACACTGAATATACAGGTGATTAATTCATGTTACGTCTAGGCCTGGTGGCCTGATGGCCTGGTGACCACTATAGGCTATTTTATCTGGTGATATGGAAATTAAATCTACAAAGACACGATCGAGCGATAGGTAGCTAAGGCAAGAAAAATAGAATGAAGTATTTTGTTAAAAAGTGCCTCTGTACCTTAGTTTGTTATGTCATTACTTCCTAGAACTATATGCGACGCTGTCGAATGGTGTGGTTCGATTCCTGGCTAGAAATATTAATTTTTAAATATCCAATGATGCAGTTTTATTTTTCATTAAAATTGGTACGGACACTTTTTTGAATATATTTCGCTTTTCTTTATAGTTTCAGATTCATCAACACATTCCTGAAAGATATACCTGTACAGTACTAAAACTTTTACATCAAACAATAAGCTAACTTACATAAATATTTAACTTTTTTTTTTTTTTTACTAATTCAGGTCAAGAAACGTTCGTGTGGAACATGTACACTCAAAGGTGTTGGGACTTCTTCCCAGTGGGTGACTGCTTCAGGAAGCAATATGAAGACGTAATGGGAGAATAGATTAATTAGTCCAAATGTTGGTCAATTACGTGCCTGTCTTTATTCTCTTTCATTTCTATGAAGAGTGACAAAGACGAGATGACTTGACATTTGGAAATAATCCTGTACAAATGTTAAGTTTCAAATTGTAATCATAATTTAAATATCAATTGTTGCTCAAAACTAAAACAATTTATAAAACGATTCGCTAAAATAGGATTTCATCGACGATTTAAAAAAAAAAGTTATAATGACATTAAATTTTGTTTTTATTCTAAAATATTCGCTAATAATATTGTCTAGCCTAAAAAAAGCTAATTATTTTTATATTTATACGTTTTCAATTTAAGAATACATTTTTAACATTTCAGATATAAAAATAATACAAAATGTTTAATCTGTGGCTTCATATATCTTACAACTGTCAAATGTTATATTCTTCTCCATTAATTAAGGTGGCCTTTCCAAGAAAATTTTCTATTTTAACATATCGATATAGTTTATGTAAGCTAGTTTAAAAGTGTTAATATATAAATAAATCTTTAATTTATTCATTTTGATAGTTTTATTTCAATGACAAATTTTATTAATTATCATGCACTTACATACATTTATTTGATAGTGTCCCAATTAAAATTCTTGATCGAAGAAGTAAAAAATGGTCAAACTTAATATTTTTCCAAATTTTGTCAATATTAACAATATTATTTTCACAGAAAATACTTGTCGGTACATTTTAGCATATTTACCTACTTATTTGTTGGTTTAACAAAAGGTTATAAAAACTCAATAAGAATAGACCTACGGTGATTATTATTTAGTTAATTTAATATAGGAGTTGAGCAATAAAACAATTTATTTTTATAGCATTTTAATTAAACACATATATACATATATCTTTATCTTAACATAATCATAATACTTAAACACTAGTCTGTCAGTCTTAATCACTATGTTCCCGCTTAGTCTTTACATGACTGATGACTCTCTTGTAATCTCTTATTCTAATACTTTTTAAGTAAACCTAAGAAATTTCTCAAGTTAAATTATAAAGATAATAGAAATACGTAAGTAACAAAATATATGATAAGTATAACAGAGAGATGTATTGTCGTCTGGTATTGCCATCAACTAAAATTATTGTATCGTTTAATATTAGTTTCAGTTTTAAGGGTTTGTGAGTGAGATATAACATTAGTTCCCATGGTTGGCAGTCACTGTGTATGTATACGAGTGATTTGTACTTATAGTACCCGTGTCAAGAGGGGGGGGCAAACCTGCCATCAGGAGACTTAAGTATGAATAACTAATAAAATCGTTTTTATCCCTGGCAATACTAGCACATATATTTTATTTATAAATCGCATAAAATGCTTATTTTATGGTATGGTTTGCAATCTTGCATCACACAAAACTGTCTTCTGCGAATAATTATTATGATTAAACAATAAAGGTCGCAAAAGGAAAGCGAACAGCGTCTGAGTCAGATATCAAGAGTTAGGCCGTTTTTTTTTTTTTGACTAGCACATGTTATACCGAGGATAATATTTCAGATGCTGTATTCAGATTATATCAGTTAATATGAATCCACACATTTCATGGTGCTGGCAATATTGAATCTGCCATATTTTTAAGAAACTCAATTTTAAGATATTTAAATATGCCCAAAAATCCTTTTAAGAGACAAAACAATTGCCCAGCAATGTAACTAAAGTCTTATAAAATAAATATAATAATGTTCTTATTTATATCGACCAGTTGAACATTTAAATATGCATTAATATTAACATTTAATTAACGGATGGTTGTTTATGAGCTAAATACAATGTAAATATACTCGTCAAAGCACTCACGAGGAAGATCACGTCGAACCATCTGTGATAGAAATTAAACTGCAAGTCTCCTAGAACCTGAGTTATTATTATCCTGTACTCCGGAGGCATGTTCATCCTCATCAGCAGGACGGACGAACAGAAATACATTCCCATTATTTGTGCGAGTATCAAGACGATTATGTTCGAAGATTTCGATGACGATATTTTGTAAAAGAACTGTAAAAGAGAAAATATTAATTAAGGTCAAGACCTCTTCTTCCGAGAGGCAGTTCTGGGGGCTTCCAACACTGCTCCAATGTATTCCCAGCTAACATCCTTACGATGTATTCCTTAACCGCCAAACACTAGATCCATTATAAATACATAGAAATGAAGCACATGGAATTCTGTGGTGGTAGTGTTCAGCCTGGGTTCAATACCACAATCGTTGGTTAAGTGTAATGTCTTCTTACTAGTGACCCAACATTTTTAAACTTTTTATTATTCAACAGCATCATATCAATCAGCTTTCTCTCTTACGTATGGGTTTCGAAAGAATTGACAAGTTTAGTAAAATACTTTTTTTAGTTGTCTTATAAGTTAATTTGGCACTTTAAAATCCAATAATTCGTGAAAGTAGAAATGAATATACGTGTCAACTAAAGTAGACCTTACTATTTGTGACATAAAGTCGTCAGTTCTTTTGAGTTGAATATCGATATATATACCATATTAAATAAATAATAAATAAATAAATAAATATTGGACAACATCACATACATTACTCTGACCCCAATGTAAGTAGCTAAAGCACTTGTGTTATGGAAAATCAGAAGTAACGACGGTACCACACACACCCAGACCCAAGACAACATAGAAAACTAATGAACTTTTTCTACATCGACTCGGCCGGGAATCGAACCCGAGACCTCGGAGTGGCGTACCCATGAAAACCGGTGTACACGCTACTCGACCACGGAGGTCGTCATATTGTTTATTTGGAAAAATGCCCATAGACAAAGCCGCGGTCAGAAACAAGTAAATCAATCAATCTAAATACACACAACTGTACCTCATTGGATATACCAAGACAGAACTAGATAGAGGATCTCCCCCACCCATGGGTCTAAGAACATTAATATGTAAACGTACCTTGGTGAGTGTGAGCAGTAATCCCCGTATGCTGGTGAGGACGATGCAGCCCACCAAAAGGAAGGACACATGCTGGGACCAGAAGCCGACGTCAATATCCACTCCCAGTCGTAACACGGCAAGTTCGAGCCCACGAGTCACGGGATCCTTCTTGCCCACGCGGTCGAACACAATGTTGATCGTTGACTGCAACAAAAGTGTACCATAATAACTATTTATCTATACTAATATTATAAACGCAAAAGTAAGTCTGTCAACAGACAGACAGATAGACAGCCGGCCGTGAAAGAACAATCAATCCACTGAACAGAATTTGATGAAATTTTTATGTGGAGCTTAAACTCCAAGGAAGGATGTAGGCTACTTTTTTATGTCCAACACCTAACGAACAAACCAAGGATTAACTCAATTCAAATTCAATTCGTAGATTTGAATATGTCCAAAAATCCTCTTAAGAGACAAAACTATTTCCCGGCAATGTACCTAATATCTTGTAAAATTATGTAATAGTTTTCTTCCAAACCAAACAAAACCCTAAAACGCGAGCAAAGCTGCGTGCGACAACTACTTCATTATAAAAAAGTAAAGGCATGATTTACTGATGTTAGCTGTGCAAGCTCATCTGAGTAGATAATGGTAACATCCTTACCAGTTAATCTGCTAAATGACCCATAGCTACGAGGGGCGTTCAATGTATTCTCGGTATCGAGGTGATATACTAATGATAAGGGTAATTTAATGATCTCATTAGTTAATGACACTCTTTGAGGGTATAAATACAAAATTTCATTTAATTGCCACCATTAGTATTCAAGATATCATTGCGAAAAGACAACTATGATGACTGATTCGACAATGATGAAAAAAATCGAGCATCGCGCAGTGATAAAATTCCTTACAAAACAAGGAAAAACTCAAAAAATTATCCATGAAGAAATGGTGACTGTTTACCAAGATTCTGCGCCTTCATTATCTACAATTCAGATGTGGTTAAGTGAATTCAAACGGGGTAGAGAGAGCATTGAAGACGACCCCCGCGCTGGTGGGCCAATTTGTGCCGCTACTGAAGAAAACGTCAAATTAGTCGAAAAACTTGTACTTGAAGATGCCCGTGTAAGAGTGAAAACATTAGCAGAAATGACTAAGCTATCCGTGGGTACCATTCACACAATCCTTCATGAGCGCCTGAATTTGTCAAAGGTCAGTGCAAGATGGGTGCCGCGAATGCTCACCGCGCTACAGAAACAAGTGCGAGTTGACTGTTGTAAGGAGTTTTTGGACCTCTGTGGTGAAAAGCCGCAAGGTATTTTTGATCAGATTGTTACTGGTGATGAAACGTAGGTTCATCACTATGACCCTGAGAGCAAGCAAGAGTCTATACAGTGGCACAAAAAAGGATCAGACCCGCCGAAGAAGTTCAAAGTCACTCCGTCCGCAGGAAAGCTCATGGCCACGGTGTTTTGGGATTCTAAGGGAATCTTGCTAATCGAGTACACAAAAAAAGGTCAAAGTATTACTGCTGCATCATACGCAACCACCCTGCGTAATTTAAAGGAGGCAATTAAAGAAAAAAGACGTGGAAAATTAACCGCAGGTGTGTTGTTGCTTCACGACAACGCGCCGGTTCACAAGGCGCGCCTTGCCCAGGCTGCTGTGCGGGAGTACGGATTTGAAGAAATCAATCATCCACCCTACAGTCCGGACCTGGCCCCTAGTGATTATTATCTATTCCCTAATCTTAAAAAAGACCTTCGTGGAAAGCATTTTTCGGACGATGAAGAGTTGAAGGGAGCAATAAACGAACATTTTTCGGGCCATGAAGAAAAATATTTTTCAGAGGGAATTAAAAAGTTACTTTCACGAAAAATTAAATGTATTGAGATGTTAGGGGAGTATATTGAAAAATAAAATTTATTCAGAATTTTCCGCCTTTTCCTTCATGCCTATACCGAGAATACATTGAACGCCCCTCGTAAACATCCACTGAGCTGTTCTAATGTGGGTTGGTGTGCCAGATGATGTACTAGTGTAATAATTAAAATGGAATTTCAATGTAATAATTTCCGTAAGTGCCCATTGCCCAGCCAGAGGGCATCTACAGACTGTTACGTGAAAAAAAAATACCATATTTTTTATATAATAATAAAACATTTTTACTTACAATAAATATCTTCCAGATGCAATACAATGAGAAGAAGTAGCCAAGGAAATTGAAATATTTCCCCTGGAACGTTCTAGACCATTCTATCTTCTCTCTCATTGTTCTTGCATCGTGTGCCTCTAGAAATAGCTGCCTACTTAGCTCCTCCAAGCTGGATATCTCCTGTCGTAGTTGATTTATGTCTGCAAAATTGTAAAATTATTATTTTTTTATTACTGTCAATCAATAAGTAACCATTTTTACAAAGACATATATCATACATAATAAATAAAGTTACATCTATGATACTTTGTGATGGGATGAATGTATATGCAGCAAATAAGTAAATAAAAAAAAAAAATTGTAACACCAAAAATATTAATATATAATAACAAAAAAAAAACTCACTCTCACTTCCCTGACCCAACGGGTTAGCAATACTTCCAACGCTGGACAATATATTGGTCCAAAAACCTTTATTCTTCACATTAGACTGGTCAAGCATGTACTGGTTCCGGCCCAAACTGTTATTCTCTGCTAATGCTATCCTCTTCTTCTTTACTAATATCATGTCCATGGTTTGGAGAAGTTTTTTTTCTATTGATAAAACATCTGATTGTGTAACGGGCCTGTAAATAATATTTTTATTTAATTTACATAGATAGGTAAATAAGCCACATAGTCATCACCATCCACGTTGTTTCTTTTATTTGACATGTGGATGGTACCTATCCAGACAGGCTTGCACAAGCCTCTGCCACCAACTAAGTTTTCTGGCTGTTTAGATATGACACACACAGATAAAAATATCCTTTATCATAATATGCAAAAAAATAATATTTTATTTTTTTGCATACTTTCAGACATGGTCTTATTCTGATATAATCTATGTTACCTTATAAATATAGCCATAGAAGTGTATGGATAATTCACTGCACCAAATCCAGATAGTAATGCCATCACTGTAACACCTATCACTCCGATACGAGACACACCTTGTTCTATTGAAAATATTCCCTAAAAATTAAACAATTTTTAGAATATAATAATATTAATATAGGTCGACATAATTTTCACTGACAATAAAAAAGTATATATCAGCTGTTTTATAATTCACATTACATAATAAGTAAACAAAAAAGTTAAATTACAATTACAGTTTACAGCTACACGTGCTAATCTTTGCCACCGAAAAGGGGGGAGTATTGTTTATAAACACAATTATTATTTTTTAAATGAATTAAAAAAGATTCACTTGCTACAGCATATTTTAGTGTAGCATAGCAAGAGATACGGACATAAGTAAATGACAAATACTATTCCAACTTAACGACAAAGATAATTGTATAATTTAATTTGTATTTTTTTGGTACTCATGTGTTAATCATACCACGCTCACTAAGACGTCTTGTAAGTTAGAGCATTACTGTATACTAATGTAAGCCACTAATTTAATTTGAAGGAGGGATGAGCAAAATGTTCTAAAATGCTTATGTTAAAGTCAACATCATTTATTGAATCTAGACTGTAACACTAATATAATAAAATAATGTCTAGCTTACTTGTTTTGGACTGAGAATAGGAAATGGATCTCCAATTTTCCAGAAAAAATATAGGTATATGAACCAAACAAACAGCGTCAATGGCCTTATCATGTTCTTTGACACTGAAATGAGATGTTTAATGTATAATTTCAAACCCCAGACATATAATATTTCTGTGCTGGAGCAAATATTAGACATAGGCTATCCTACATATTTAGAAGATATTTATTTTCTTTTGTGACATTTTAAATGAATTAAATTGCACTCTTTACTATATATTTTATAAATTGGTAGGTGATTTATTGAAACACTTTTAAACTTCTTATAGGATGGTAAACTGCTTCGTTACGTAACGCGTTACGGCGCAGGTCTGTCTAGCTTCCCTTTCTCTTACACATTACGGCAGCGGTAGACAGACTCCTCTCTCACTCTAACCCATAGTGCTAGCCGTATTTCGGACAGTTTAAATTATCGCTTCTGTCGAGCGTCCCGAGTCATGCACATATATATTTTTTTTCATTTTAAAATGTTTGTCTAGTATATTAACAATATAGCAGGTGTACACATTTATATCTTGGATGAATATGATGTATTATAATAATTGATATAAGGAGCAAAGCATTGAAAAAGTAGCAATAGCACAATGATTTTGCTGAACGCCTAGCCTGTGAAAATCGCAGGTTTGATCCTGACCACTTAGGCTAGTTGTTCCCAATTCTAGCATTTAGTTTACATCTTAGTTCTCAAGGTTAGTGGCATATTACATCAATACAATTATTATATTAATGATTATATTCTTACAGTACCAATGTCTAGTGATGACCAATTAGCATCAGGTGGTCCATTTGCCAGTCAGCCCACATATATGACATAAAGAAATTAATAAATATATTAATAATTCCTTAAAAATTGGAACAAAATACAGTGACAAACTCAAAAAGGCGACAAAAACTATTTTATTTTATGAGTGGCATCATTAAATTGGCTTATGTCCAGCAGTAACTATTAACTATATAACTATTTAGGCAGACAGAAGGAAAACTTACCAAATCGCACATTACTAATGCAGAAGTAAGCTATATAAAATGGAATAAGTGCAATCACCATGAACAGCAAGAAATAGAGGCCCATGTTCCAATGGAAGTATCTAGAACTGCAAAGAATTATATTAAGTAAGAAATCTTACATTAAATTAATGAAAAAATAATAATATCCAAAGTATTGGAAATCTATATTATTGGTCATAAATATGATTTTAATTTATCAATATTTTTATTTCCTTACATGTTCTTCCGAGTAAATACTTTCAGTGTAGGAAAAGGCTTCTTCTTTGCCATAAACTTTAAAATAATTTTAAGAGTATTTTTATTTAAATATTAGTAACCTTCTTAAATTTAAACTATTAGTCAATAAACTTTTTGTATGATTGTTTTCGTCAATAAAGTATTTAAAAAAATATATTTACCTTGACTCTAAGTAGCCTATTATCTCAAAAATTATAAGTTCGAACATTGTACAGCTCAACGCAAATGTTACTGAGAATATGAGCTGGACTAAGGTATGATGAACTTCATAATCACGGAACAGCTGCTTTACGAAAAATATCCATCCACCGACGAAAAAAATTGTCTAAAATATGAAACAATAATTAAGCTACGTTAATATTGAAGATATACAATACAATATTAATAATATTTTGTAAATATGCAAAAGAAAACAAACTAAGGAACATTTAAAGATTTATAAATATTTCCATACTTGTGAGATTAATATGATAAGTGTATCTTCCAGAAACGACATCTTGGTTTTCTAATTTCGGAAAAATTATACTATTATTATTGTAGTTAAATCTGTATAAAACTTTTTTAATTTCGACGAAAAGCCGACTATTTTGCAAATTGCAATATATGTTATGCATGTCAATCTTACAGTCAAACGTCAAAGTCATAACCGTCATCAAGATTCGTGCGCTGAATTATAGTATATTGGCTCAATGTTCTGAGAGTTTGCTTAGCTTTAGGCTTTAAGGCTTTCAATCAAAGTTGCCTGAGCTTTTGCGCAATTTATTATATTTTTAGTAGTTTTGGATTTGGCGTTTGATCATTAAATCAATCAGAGATTCCATACGCAAATTCACAGCGTTTTATAGTTTGGCTAGACAGCGGACGGATCAACACGGTGAGGCGACGTGATCTGCTATAATTTACTGTTTATACATAACAAAGAAGACGTCTAAATGTCTTGTTTTATAATGCTCAACTCGTCCATGTCGCCGTCACGTCAGCGTACCGTTGCCATCTAATCAAACGTTTCAGTCAGGAAACGCAGACACACATTAAAAACATGTCACTACATACTGCTAGAACAAATGGCTAAGTAGCAGCATGACTGAACTTTTATACTAGCACCAGCGTATAAGCCTTCAAGATAAACCATGAACCGAGAACTAATGCTGTGAAGATGTCTGCAACGAAAGTCAGCATATTATGTATTCTGGAACATGTTCCAAGAATTTTCAATTATATTTTAAGACAATAGAGGTAGTCTCTGGCACCAATTACAACTATAAATGTGACAAAATAGTTAACATAGAAGCCAATAAAAAAAAAGTAATTAATAATGAAATTGTAAACCTGGTGCACCAAAATATTCAAGGAATCTTAGGGAAGGACCTATAAATTGAATTATTTTTAACCCATAATGAAATTGATATTCTGTGTTTAACTGAACATTGCCTTTTAAATTATCAGGTTATGTTTAACTTTAGTGGGCACCAGATTGCTAGTTTGTTCAGTAGGAAAAAAGCTATACGCGGTGGCTCCTTAATACTTATGAGTAAAAATTTTAAATTTAAAGAACGTAAAGATATTGTAAGCCTTTCTATTGAGCAAACTATAGAAATAGCTTGTGCAGAGCTTGAGCGTGTCATTGTTGTTTGCGTATACAGGCCCCCTAGTAGATTATATGAATTGTTTGAAAAATGTATTGGAAAATGTTTTATTGAAATTATATGAATCTAATAAATTATTGTTGGTGAAATTTTAAAATAAATTTACTACATAATTCAACCACGAGTATTAGATTCAGATCTTTGTTAAGTTCATATAAACTGGTAAATCTGTTCTTAGAACCAACTAGAATAACAGATTCCACAGCAACCTGTATAGATAACATATTCGCAACCCATATTCCACAAAATAAAATTATTATTAATAAACTAAATTCAGATCATTGTGGACAACAAGCTTTATTTAATTTCCATGTTAAAAAAATAAGCAATTCTGAAAAAATAATGTTTGTTCCTTTGACCACAAGTCGTATTGAGAAGTTTAGAAGTAATCTTATGGCCAATCTCCCATACCTATCTTTTAGTGATAATCCCAATGTTTTGTAACACGATCTATTGAAATCAATTAGAAACTAGTTTAATGCTATATTCACTTCTAAATCAGTTAATATAAAAAACTTTTTATTTTTGAATTGATGGATCCAGTTGAATCAACTGAATTTCTTGGCCTTACTGTTGATGCTAAGTTGCAATGGGTCCCCTATATTAACGGATTGGCGAGTAGACTGAGTTCTACGGCATTTGCGGTCAAAAAAATTAGATTATTTACCGATGTTGATACGCCTCGCTTAATATATTTCAGTTACTTTCACAGTATAATGTCTTACAATAATATGCTTTGGGGTAACGCAGCCGCTATCCATACTATATTTGTGCTGCAGAAAAGGGTTATTCGCGCAATCTATACCCTAGGAGCTAAAGAATCATTAAGGTATAAATTGTAATGTATTGTTGTAAAGTGTAATGCTTCTATATTGAATAAAGGAATTTGAGTTTGAATTAAATTGTCCTTAGTTTACAAAAAATACGTCAAAAGAATATAACGGGTTAGCGAGTTTTTTGTCACTGAACTTGCGTAGTTTAGTAGTTTGTTAAGGGGCACCTTAGTCTGAATAAAAGTACTGTCAACTTTTAAATTAATTCAAAATTATCGTGAAGCACTAGAATTTGAAGAGGAATTTGAATCATACTGCTGTATATACACAGTCCGCCTTAGAAGTATTTTTTGGTTGTCTGAAAATAGCATTAAAATGTAATTGTAAAGGTTCAAGATAATAATGGATTATGCATATTCTTTTGTAAATTGTTGGAGTAGCTAATTAGACTCCGACCGAATAGAAACAGTCCTCGATTATGACTCAAATCTCAATCCTGTACCTCCTGAAATAGTCTGTGATGAGATTGTACTGTCCATCGAAAATACCGTGGTTGAGGCGTTTTAAAAATTTTATTTAGGTATATATAAATTCACACACAAGTGCACACTATAAGATGTTCTAAGTTAGTCTTCCTTGATGCCCGTCGCGCCGTAGCCGAAATTAACAGAGAGAAATAATTAATTTTCTGTACGCAGGCTTAGACTTACAAATTACAATTAAAAATAACCAATCTGCCTATATATAAATCGATATCCGTGTTCGAATAGTGTGTACACCGGTTTTCATGGGTACGCCACTCCGAGGTCCCGGGTTCGATTCCCGGCCGAGTCGATGTAGAAAAAGTTCATTAGTTTTCTATGTTGTCTTGGGTCTGGGTATGTAGTACCGTCGTTACTTCTGATTTTCCATAACACAAGTGCTTTAGCTACTTACATTAGGATCAGAGTAATGTATGTGATGTTGTCCAATATTTATTATTATATTATTAATTTTCAAATTAAGGAGTAGTAAATAGTTTAATATTTCCAACAAAACAGTAGATAGACACATCGAAGGCCCCCTTTTTTACGACTGTCATATTTATTTCTAGTCTACCTACTGTTCATCATAAAATTTTGCAAACAACGGGAATCCAAAATTCAGGGGTCAGGTCAGAATAGAAAAGAACATATGGTACCTGACCTCAACCCGACGAAGGCTCCCCTTATGCAGATTAAGTTTATATAAATATTTCGTCTTATTTGTTATACAAAAATATTATATGCTATGAAAACAGCCAATATATTACGAATTAAGTACAGATCTATTAACTTGCGATACCATGCCCCTACAAGATATATATTTTTTTATTAAATAGACATAAGTATTAGTATCAATACCAGTTAAATAAAGTATAGATGTAATATATATTAATTACATTGATGTTTTAATAAAAATATAATAATTTGAATTTAATTACAACATAAAACTAATAGTACAATTTACAATAAAACAAAATAATTTATAATAATTTAATGCAAAATATCTTATAATATTTTATAATTTTCCAACATCTGTTCAACTTATATGTTGAGTTAAATTGTATTCTTCCTCATCAGACATCTCCAAGAAAATTTTATCCTCTTCTGGTAATTGTAAGCATTTATTTGAGTTTTCATGTGTTTTCTTATGCTTGTCTAAACACACCTGTGTTGTATACTTTACATTACAAACATCACATTTATATATTACATCAGAATGGTGACGTTTAGTGTGATCTGCTCTTCTTGATGCAGACAAGAATTTAATATCACAGAAGCGACATTTGTATGGTTTCTCGCCTGTGTGAGTGCGTGTGTGATACAATAATGACTCTTTAGATACAAATTTACCTCCACATGTAGTACATTGAAATTTCTTTTCTTGTGTGTGTTTGACTATGTGTGCATTCAATCTGCTTTTAGCCCAAAATTTCTTATTACACCATTTACATTCATGACCCTTATAATTTCCATGTTCATGTTGTATGTGAACTCGTAAGGATACCTTCTGAGTATATTTTTTGTTGCAGTAGTCACAGGTGAACTTAGCATCAGCCGGAGAAGCTCTAGTATTTTGACCACAGATATTCAACTCTATATGTTTTTTAAATGTTGTCTGGCTTCTATAAATTCGTCCACAATTTTGACAGACGAGTTTTAAATGATGGCTAATTTCATGCATTTTCAGTGTATGACGGTTGTGGAATGTTTTCCCGCACTCTATGCAAATAAGAGTGCAATGACTCTCACTTTTATGAGATTCTACAAGAGCTATGGAACCAAATTTTCTATTACAAATGGAACATTGGTAATCTTTTGGAGCATGAACTCTAATGAAATGGTTTCTCAAGTTTGACAAAGAAGGATATGACTTGAAGCAAACTTTACACTTCAAATTTGTGTGATCATTTTTGTCATAAAGCATTTCGTATGTTTTAATAGGAACAGAGAAATAATCTCTTCTTTTTCTTTTTTGAGTTGGTTCTGGCATAGTTATACTTTCTTTTTTTATTTGCATTTCTGTGTTTATATTGAAACTAGAGTGATTATCGATTATACATTGGAATCTTTTAAATGCATTTGTAGTAGATGAAATAGAATGATTATCATCATAGTATTCTTGAGTAGAATAATTATTAGAATCTAATGTCACATACAATGCATTGCATTTGTAATTGTTTTCGGCAATACTATCGAAACAAGAATTTAGACTACATAGAGCCTTACTGAGTACTTCAAAATTCCCTTTACATGTTGTAATGAACTTGTAGCATGTAACCGCTGAATGAGTACACTGCTTACATAAGAATTCAAAAGCAGATATATTGTTGCACGTCTGAAACAGTATAAAATCATGAATATATATATATTTTTATAAAAAACAAAAAGATTAAAGATTTTTTTAAAATATAACATACTTCGGAACCGAGGATGAAAGTTAAAACATCAAATATCTTAATAGCGCAGTCTTTGTCATCTTCTTTTAATATAACTTCGTCCTGTACAGTCACAGAGTTTTCCTTGATTACTTTTAAGCATAAGCAACAAAATTCATTTTTTCTTGTTATTATACTTTGTAATACATGATTGAGAGCAGCCATACTGGACAGTAATTATTGAGGTATTTATTATAAAAGCAATCCCACAAGATTTTTCTAATAAATCGCTTATAATTATATTTTTAAAATACAAGACAAAAACATTTTTGTCAATAAGCTAACAATTAATGTCCACTATCCACTGTCCGTGTCCGACTCTCCAATCCAACAGATTTACAAAAAATTGTCGATGTCAAAAATGACATTTGACATGCATTCAATTTTGAATGTAAAGTTAAAATTAAGAACTGAAATATTATTTCTTATATCGAATAAAATAATTTAAAAAAATGGTGTACCCTATCATTATAATATTACCATAACATATTGATATGTTAAAGTTATTCAGGTAAAGGTAAAGGTAGTTTCTTAAAATTTATGATTACAGCCTAAAAATATTGCATTGACATTTCTGCATTTTTATTATTTATCTATGTTAGTATTTCCGCGAATTTGCAATTACAGGGGAGTAAATTTCTATTTTACTCCTTCCTTTTATGTTAAAATTGTAATTTACGATGATGTGCAATCAATGAAAAATAATTAATAAACCGGTTTCATTTTTCTGGATCATTATTTATAACGAAGACATTTATAAAAAGGTGAGAGCACTGTTTTTATTAATTGCAATTTCTTATTGGTTACACAATTTTGTCAAATATAATTATACCGTGAGTTTTTTGTGATAAATATACCTAACTATGAATAAATAATTATATTTGAACACAAGCAGGATTGATACGTTGGCTTAAATTTTGTAAAATAATATTTAAGTCTAATATGCATATATTTTATCATAAATCTTACGTACTTAATATAAAAAAAATATATATTCAAATTTGCGAATGCCTGAACATATATTTATATAATCGAAAAATACTTTTTATATTTATAATTGTAATTTCAGTCCTAAGTGTTTATTCTTATATTATTTTAATTACAAAATAAAATATTAATTGCTATAAGTAATATTGAACCAGCCAATTTATAAAAACAAATAAAACTATAAACATAGATCACATGCATATTGCTAAATTTGTTTTATTTAGGTTTATAAAAATGAAGGGCAAGGTACAATATTGTGTAATATAAATTCTTATCATTTGTACTTTGGAAGTGACCTTTTGTTATCTATAATGATAATTATTATTGTCATATATTTTTATTTATTATTTGTTGATAGAATTATAATTTAATTAATAACTTATTGGTTTTGTACTTAACATTTTGTTTTTAAGGAGTTATATATAGTATATTGGTAATGAATATTATACAGTTTACTTATAAAAGTAAACTGTGTAAAAAAGTAAACTATAAAGTAAGCCCAAAACAAACTATTTGGAATAAAAAGAAACGGGCTGGAAAATGTTAAAAAAAAACCTATGAAAAATTATGTTTCTATCTTAATGCAAATTTTTTTGAAAACAAAATGTTAAATATAATTACCATAAAATTAGTAATACTATATTTGAAATTTATACATTTTTCAGAAGCTTTAATAAGTTAAAAAATATTTAATGTGACTTTTTAACTTAAAATCGACAAAATGTTACAACTCATAAAAGGTAAAGGTGCTATTTAGTAAGAACAAAACATTTTTTTAATTATCTTTACAGTATAAATATGTTAATATATGTATAATGCTTTAAAAGCTTAACTAATATGGCCGAGTTTAAAAAAAATAAATGAGAGAAGGATAATAAATTGACCAGTAGGGAACAGTAAGTTTGCCACCTAAAGATTATTGAATATATATTCAATTAAAAAAAAACTATTTTGATTAAATTTATATATGTTTGAAGTTTTCCAAAAATAAGCCCTCATATCATCAATCATACTGCGGTTAAAATTGTAATAAAATACTATGCTCAATGAAAAGTTCGTTGAACATGCACATGGATATGAGCAATTCTTGGGTATTAATACTTTTTGGGACATTGAACGCCCATGGATGTTATAACAATTACATATCTATTTTGTCTAATGTACTGCCACTAGCATTAACTTCAACATTTACCTGCTTTATTAGACAAAGATCTACATTCTAGTAGCATTGGGAGAAAAATTAAAAGATAGATTTTATGTTTGTTTATTTTTGCAAAATATAAATATTGACTAAAAATTTACCTCCACTTAGTCCACACACCAATTTATCTTATTCTATTTCTATAATGTGGTAGTTATAACATTAATTATAAAATTCATAGTCTCACTCCTTTAAAAAAAAGATAAATATTGTTGTTTTTGCGATAACTCGGCTCTTAAGTCATGTCACGAAAATTACAAGTATTTTTAGTTTACAAATGATATCATATTAATTTTTCATCAGCTGTTGATTTTTGTTTAAAAATCTAAATGATATTTCTTATCATAAATAAAAATGAAGAGAATGAGCGTTTTGCCATTTTTTTTCTCGTGAGTTAAATCGAAATGGTATACATCTTGTACCCAATGTTTTGAGGTTACTTAAAAAGTTTATCTAGAATAAATTCATCAATTAATCTATCTCTAAACAATAATAGTTTATACTTTGGTTCGAGTAGGTATATACAGGTTATTGGTAATTCGACGTATTCCGTATACATCGATTTACCAATAACCCTGTATAGTTAGCCGCGTATTAGCACAAAAAGCGCCCGGGTGCAAGCAATATTTTTTCAACCATAGGAGTAATGACAAATAAAAAACTGACATTGAATTAACACGATATCATTGGTCAAGATCTTGAATAATCTATGACACAAAAATGGCGTTTTGAATGTCGAAGAAGTTGTTATCGGAACTGCAAAAAAAAATTAAAGTTGAAATAAGTGGTCAAGTGGAACATTGTTGTTATAAATAAAGATATATATCCCAAATCAGGACTATTACGATAGCACCTAGTATCGTATATTCTTATGTAATATGAAGTGAAAAGTCATGAAAAGATTAATATTCTAGATAGGCATATCAGTAAAGATTCCATTCGGCTGTAAAACATACTTTTTATCACTTTAATACGATGTCATTATTATTATTTGGACATATTATATTATTATATGCCATCGTATTACTTGGTGGTAAGGCTTGGTGTAAAGTCCGTCTGGGTAGTTACCGGCTCATCAGATATTCTACGCCATATATCAATACTAAGTATCGTTGTGTTCCGGTTTGAAGGTTGAGTGAGCCAGTGTAACTTACAGTTCAGTACAAGGAACATAACATCTAAGCTCACAAGGTTGGTTGGTGTGATTTAAGGAATGGTTATATATTTATTACATTGCTAATGGCTATGGGCGGTGGTGACCATTTACCATCAGATAGCACAATTGTCTATAAAAATTCACTATGAAGAAATAATTTTTCAAGGCTCGACTAGTATCTACATATATTATTTTCCATTTCCCTCTTTTAAAGAAAGAAAAAAAAAAAGATTTTACTTGTTAAGTTTATTTTTTATTGATTTATTTAACGTCAAGGTGCGGTATATTAATAGCTCTAGAATCAAATATAAATTTCATGGAACAAATTATATTTTTAATTTGTCACATAAATCATTAATGTTGTTTGCATCGTCTGATAAAAAAGTATAGACGAAAATAAGTTGGGGTAATCCCCGGGACCAATGATCCATTTATATCACATAAATAATATTTATGTTATATAATTTTCTTTACTAGCAAATTGTCCCCGTGAGTAGTCGAGGTAGATCTCTAGTTAGTTATTAATAATACTTTAAAAAATGTTTTAATTGAAGCAAGAATAATTACAAAGTTCTTTGCTGGTTCTTCTTGGTAGTAACTCTGTATATATTTAAATTTAATTAATCTTATAAATTTACGATTCTATAGTAGTTTAAATAAGGCAAATTGATTGAAATGTAAAAAAAAACCGCCTTCTTTCGCTGTTTTTTGGACTATCAATCTGAAATTGTCATTTTTTTTATATTGAATACAGTTTTTGATTCGATTGTTCTAGATTTTTTTATGTATGAGTGTAACTTAGAGGTCATAGAGGATTTTTTTACAAATAAGCTATCGTCCAAAGTAGATAAACTGTGTTGTAACCGTCAATAGCCACTGAGCAAAGTCAACATGTAATCGAGAACTTGTCCAAGGACGTGGTACGTGATACTAGGGTAGTGGATCTGTGACGCACATCCGACAAATTCGTTTTTTTATAATACAACCTTGTCAAATAAAGTATAAACGACTGTTGTTTGGAAGTACATTTATTTAAATAGTAAATTTATAAGCTTAACAAAATACATTTGAAATAAATATACGTTTCGATAATGGCAGGAGTAATTGGTGAGGTACGACACTAATTTGGTAGGGAGCTCCCAAAAAAAACAAACGAAGTGGATTCCGTTGGTTTTTTAAATGGGTATTCCGGTGCAGTTGACGCCGATGAGAAACGCAGACACGAGTTTTTCCAGCGAAGAAAAATGTAGTAAACAATTTAATTACTTACATTCGATTTCAATTAAATATTCTATAGCAAGCATGCAAATCGATTTATAATCGGTGAACTGATCAGGCTTAATCTATATAAAATCCATCCGTATAAGCAGTAGCCACTCTTTTTCCTTATATATTACATACTTTTTATTTTATATTTGTAGTATAAACATAAGACTGTTGTACCACCACAGACACAAGACATCTTTGTTTCAAAGGTTAGTGGCGCATTGGGAACGTAAGGAAATTATAATATGATTACAGCGCCAATGCTTATCAGTGGTGACTTACCATGAGATGGAAAGACATTTAAAAAAACCTATTATTTAAAAAATAATCATAATCGGTTCTTCGTTTTATTCAAATCACTAAAGATGGAATGACGGATGGATGGCAAACCGAGGAAAGTATAATAATATACGCGCCACGCTCACAAAATAGAGTAGAGAGTGGCGACGGAGAGTTTTCACGGCATACAAGTCGTTCCTACTCTGAATGCGAGCCAGTTGATATTTTATACCAAAACTCAGCTCACTATGCACAAGACATATCTGCGTTTGTATAGTATGCCTAAAGATCAAATATCGTTGGACAATAGCGAATTAAATTTTGAATATAATTTTTTATGTCGGACTGTTTTTTAATTATTTGTTACATCAACAAAGGGCCAATTAGTTAAGACAATAGCATTGTTCGAATTGTCTCTCGACATTGACGTGTCACCTGCCGAGTTGCAAAAATAGTTTCAACGCGGGTGTGAGATGAGATGACAATCACTCGTTTACAAATTCGTGGGAATTCATTCGCTTGGGTCTATACAAATGAATAAAATTGAAGTGTTTTTCCTGCTTAAAATAACTAATAAGATCGAATATAATCATAATAATAATTATTATTATTGTCTGTCTGTCTGTTTGAGTTGCTTGTTTGTCCGTTTGATTTATGCTTTTATACATAAAATACAATACTTTACACGTGACCTCGAAACATTAGAAGGTATATGAAATCGTTTCACGAACGTTATAATATATTTTGCTTTGCTCGAAATTTAAACTTAACAACAAACTTAATATGTTCGGAGTCAATGTTTTAATGTGAACTAATAAATGAAAAATCTACTTCGTTGTTTCCAATTTGATGAATAATCGATTTTCACATTATAGGTATATATAAATCCAACTATATGTTACAATATATTAATATGCTTGTAATTCAATAGTCCATAGCCAATTAATCAAATGACTAATCGAAGTGGATTACTTAATGTCCCCTACTAGTGTTACCATACTCGAAAATATATTAACATTTTTTAACAATTATTAATCAATAATCGTTTTTTAACGTGAATTAGTCGAATAGAGTATGTCGAAATGAGTTCATGGTATGTCAAGTACATATTCTAACTAGAATCTATACTATGGTACTGTGGTAGTATTATTTTAGTTTTAAAAATGTAAATTGTAAAATGACAATTAGATTTTCAAAGATTATTTTTATAATTTATCTCCACGGACTGACAGACTTGTACCATTGTCATTTTTCGAGTGTTTGATTTTTTTTTTTGTTTTGTTTCATTTCGCTCCGTTAATTGCGAATTTGTGAAACATTATCCTGAATAATATTATGAATATAACATAACCGTAACAGCCTCCCTACCCTAAACTACTCCAAAAATACTGTATATATATATAATACTTACAACTTATATATTACAACTTATATATAATATAACTTATATATATATTGACATCTAATGATTTTCTTATAAAGTGTTCTATAATGAGAAAGTATTTTTTTAATTATTATTTTAATATATGATATCCATTTATATATCAAGTAATTTTTTTAATCATATACAAGAAGCAATAAAGGTATGTTTGATTTTTGTTATGAGGAAATACTTTTTGTATCGTATTTTTAGATTTACGTTAAATACATAGCGTATGCCAAAAAAATAGACTCGGCCTTGATTACGTAAATTAATGTCAGCTTGTTAGGTTAGGTTAGGAGTATTAGGTATCTTTTATTGTTATTAATGAATCACGTCTACTCACAGAGTCGGATTTAAAGGTCTGGAGGCCCTGGGGCCACTAAGGAGTGGACGCACTAAAGCAACAGGGGGGGGGGGGTAATAATTATATTATTAATTAATTTGAATACTTTAATTTCTGTCAGTAAGTTGTAACTACGCATAGTTCTTTATATTAAATTTATTGGCAAGTGTGAATATATAACGAAATGTACTTTGTCATATATGTGGCTTGAGATCTCGTACTTCGTTGTAGCCATTATTAAGTTCTTAGTCTTGTATCTGTATCGTCATTGGTTCTTTAATGAGTTGGAGAAGTATTTTTATTTAACTTTGAACTTAGTTAAAGTATGCATTGTAGCAAATTGGCCACCTTATAGTGAACCTCACCTAATAGACGTTAGCTCCGTAAATTGTATTAAACATCCTTTACATCACCAATGCGTCAAATTTCGGAACTCATATGTTATATCACTTGCGCTTGTTGCGGCTGATAGAATACACCTACTTAGACGTGCATGCAGTTCTAGTACCTGGCAAAAAAAAATCATAGTTAAATAGGTCCAGTATCAATTTTATTACTTTTTGAATATATTTTTCATGTTAAATATTCATTTGCGCGCTTTGGGGGTAAGAATGACTCGTATGACGTTATGGCAAACTGTATAAAGCTCTCTTATGCCGTCATGTCATATACTTCTTTGCTATATATTATAATAACGAAAAGAATCATTTATGTATGTTATTAATAAAAATGATTATTTTTACTTCTTTTATTATATTTTCATTTTTCGATTTGACTTTATTATAAGTTATTTTCATAGCCATTAATTTTAATGTTTCAAATCAGTCGGGCGTCCCGTGACGGCCATGTTTTTTTTTAATATATAGGATAACGTCTCAATGAATCATAAATACATCCAAGCTATGTTAATTAGAACTATTTTTATCTTGTTCGCAATGATCATTGTCTCGCCAACTTCCCAATCACAAGACCCAATTCAATAACTAAATTTAGTACATAAAATGTTGTGTGGTTGTACAGGTGTGCTTGAGTTGTGATAAATAATGAGTTTCAAGAGGATTCTACGGAGACAAAAAAGAATATATGGTATTATTTTTTTTTTTCTTAAACAGTAAATCTTGCTACCTTTGCGTTATTTAAAAATATATTTTTATTTTTGTCATGTTAAATGTGCATTTAAAAGCTACAAAATTAATTTAATAAGCGATGAATTTAATTGAAAAGGTTACACTTTTTAATCTTTTAATGTATTATATATACATGTATAATTTTTGTGGGTGTTTTATCATATATTGAAAATATTGCCGATAAAGTATTCGGATAGCTGTAATTTGGTAATAAAGATACGTAGGCTCAATGTCAATATCTTATGACGTAATGCCTACGTCATGTTGCTGAATGTGAACGGAACGGGTCGCGGGCGTGCCGTGCCGCGCCTCCCCAGTGCAGCTATTTGTTTGCGCGGGAAAGCGCGCGTCCGTAGATTAAATCGGTCTGTCCTCTGTTAAACATTTTGTTTGTAGGTGTTTTTGTTTATGTATAAAAGAAAAGTGTCGTGAATTTTCCTGTTTTCAACAATGGAAGATGGTATGTTCTTTTTTTAAATTGTGTTAGTGATTGATTGTTTCGACAATATTATTTTTTTATACGACAACGAAACACTTTAATTAATTAAATAGATTTAAAAAATAATTACCTTGTCTTTTCAATATTGTAAATGTTTGTTAACTATTTTAAAAAATCTAAATATTACTATTTAATAATTAAAATAAGGAAAATTATACTACAATATTCGCTAAATTAAGTAATTATGTGTACGATAAATGTTTTAGTGAGTAATTTTGAACTCGTGCGAATATTTTTTTTTTATCTTTCACTTTAATTCGTAAGTTTAGCTTCTCTCAATACATTAAATCAGATATGATTTTATTTTGAATACAATAATATTACATCTTATAACGCATATTAACGCAAATTTATAACAGAAAAATAAACCAATTGGAAAAATAATAATTATTATTAGTATCGTTGAATAAAAAACTGGCGACCCGCCCGGCATCGCTTAGGTGAAGTTTATTATAAGTATAATTTATACCCTTAAGCACTCAGCAATAATGTAGCATTCTACGAGTGGTTTTTTTTTTTTAATTGTATCATTAGTTCCTGAGATTATGTCCTGGTTACAAACAAACAAAATTTAACTTTTTATAATATTTTTATAGCATGGCAATATTTGCATTATAATTTCTAACAAATAAATGTATTAAATATATAAAAATAATAATAAAAGAATATCGGTACTATACTATCTTCGAGATAAGATTAACAAACAGATTAACGAAGGTGCTTATTATATTTATTTTAATATAACAGATTGTAAAATAATTATTTAATTATAACTTATCACATATTTAGTAAGTACATAATATGAGTTTTTTTTTTAAATTAATAATTTGTTATGCACCGAAGGTTTTATTATGAACATCCTTAAAATGAAATATAAATATTGAATTTGCTTTTGATGAGATCGACAGAAAAGGTAGTATATTGAGGAAACCTGGGGGAAATTCTACTAACTTAGAATGGTTTTGATATGTTTCCGATTTAACTTCGAATATATCCAACAAAAATTAACTTTGGCTTATTCGTAACTGAGAACAATTACTAATTATTTATTCGATTACAACACGATCCCGATTTTATTTCGTTCCAATTTCAAATGAACCGAAATTGTATTGTTGTGTTAGTAAAATAGGAAAACGACTGAACGGCGACGATTTCGTATCGATTCGTTTGCGATGAAGTATTTATTTGTTATTAGAACTGGCGCCCAGGCATGAGGCGAAAGAAAATCTGAGATATGTACGTATAGCCGAAGGAGGAGTTAAGTTAACAAACCTTAGATGTACATGGTACAATATTCTATTCGATTTTTTAATAGCTCTGGTTATCCTACAGTCAGATCTTGAGTAATATATCTTCATTTATAATACAATATTATTGCTCTTAACAATTTATATCCAATTTTATTTTAATTCCAAAGCGTCGACAACAATGTCGCTGTCAATCAAAACGTCATTTTTTAGAGAATCCATAACGAATATCAGAGATTTGACCAATAATATCTCGGCTATTAAATGTCAAAGTTGTATATTTGTCTTTACTCTTGTGGTTGGAATATTCTATATATTGTTTCTGAAGAGGCAGTGGATGTGTTATAACGTCACGATCCTGCAGCCTCTCCGATGTTCGCCCAAGATAGCCATCGAAGTGGCTATGATTTGTTAAACTTCAGTAGAACAAGAAGTCTAAGTTAGAATCCTTTAAAACGAGATATGCTTCGTATTACTTTTAATACTGTATAGTAGGTTTAATTTTTTAAATTCGTGGAATCTAAATAAAAAAAAAACTTACTGCTTAAGTAATCTTACGTGTTCTTTTTTAATGTGAATCCAACACTTGCTCTGAATAAAGATTTCACTGATATGGATCGCCAGGACACTTAATAGTTTGGTATTTAGTTAGTCTATAATCATTCCTGAAAATAAATGTTATATTAGCAGCCTCCCCTCCCTTTTGAGGAGAAGGTTAGTCTTTGCATTATATTAATTATATTAGCGATTAAAAATATGAATTATCATTTCGAATAAATATTGACATTTGAAACGTACCGTAATCCGCAAATTATAAAACAAAATGTACATGAAACGCGTGGAACATGATACTGAAGCAAAAGCAAAACAAAATCAACGTCAAAATAAATAAATAAATTGACAGCACTTTTGACGTAATCCATAAATGCGGATCGTTTTCATTTGTCTAGACATGTTATGATAAAAAAAATTACAAACATAATAATTTCTGAACTTATCTAAACGCCGCATAAAATATAAACAAATAACAATCCCAATGTATATATATGTGTATATAGATTAATTTCAGATATGACAAAATATACAAAAACAAGTATCGTTACGAACAGTCGGGAATTTGTAATTATAGGGGTTATATTTAAATATACGATGACGGATGTATAGTCTATTCCAATGGAAGTAGGAAAAAAGATAAACAAACCTTAGATTTACGTATTTCATCCGATTTGCTAATAACTCAGATTTGTTGTGCTATAAACTATAAAGAGTTAATGATTAATATATCCTTATTTATAATACAACACTATTGCACTTAATCACTTATTTCCACTTTAATTTTATTTCCAAAATTCCGATGACAGTTACATACGTCGACGTTCAAAACGCCATATATTCGCAAATCCATAGTGAATATCATAGACTAATCAAGCTCTCGACCAATGATATCGCGTCAATTTGCTGTCAAATGTTGTTTATTTGGCATTTTTCCTGTTATGGTTGGAATAGAGTATATATTCTTACTAGCTTCCACGGTGGCTTCGTCCGCACGTCAGAGTGACATGTGTTAGGTTAGGTTAGGTTATCGCTCGAGTAGTTTAGTATGTGTAACAAACAAACTCACTTGATTTTATAACATTAGTTATGATGTTTCATCATAGTAATTTGCGTAATTATCTCGTTTTTATTATTGCTCTACAAAGGAGTTGGAAGAGTAAAAAGTTATTAGATTTGTCTATAGACAAATTAGTATTAGGTATTAAAATTATATTTCTATTTGTGACTCATTTTACATGTATTTACATAATTTTTAATTGCTCATTCTCGTGTTTATGGTTCACAGTTCAAATCCGAGATTGTACAAGTCGGACGACATTTCGATCTACTCCAAGTTATTTTCAGCTCTAAGTGTAAATGCTAAAGTGTGAAATGGCTTAATTCATAAAAGATTGTTATTAATGAATTTCTATCTAGTTAATTAATAATTTGTTGTTTGAGACGCGACGCGCCTATGTGTGGCGGTTTTAGTATAGCGTGGTTGTTCCTAAGGCTGAACTCTTTCGGGACAGAAACCCATAGTTTATGTCCAATCAAATTCTTAGAGAGCGATAGTCTGCGTATACACTGCCCACTGTAAGATCCTTAGAAATTGAACTTTGTCAAAACTTGAAAGACATGTTTAAAATAAAAGATGATTACTGACATTAAAAAAGGCTTACAAGCGCCGAAAATTATATCAAAGGACATACTTATATACAACATCTACCTACATTTAAGTCGAATTTGTAATCTTTATCGTTTTTGTAAAAAAACTTAATTCGAATGCATAAACTTTTTGCTTCTTATCGTAAAAAAAAAAACTTGAATCGAATTGGAAACCTCATTGTTGTAAAAACACTTAAGATAATTAAAAACCTTCTGCTTTATAAAGTTGGCTAAAAATAAACATCCCACCGGGACAGTATTGACGTGGTTACAAAGGTATAGTCGTGTTATTTCATGTACAAGGCGTTTAAATGTGCCTTAATTTATATGTTATAGTTGTAATATATCAGATTACCCAAATTTTGTTAATAAGGGTATATATTGTCTTTGACAATAATTATTTCCATGGTCGTGATTCGTTTTTTTTTTATTTTTATTGTTGCTTTTGTTTGTGCCGAGAGGGCACAGATGATTTCGCCAATATCACGTTTCAAACCGTGGTTTTTATTTGATTCAAGTATTACATTTATGTGATATTACAAGTATTACAATGATAAGGGTTGGCACAAATGACAGATTCTTTACTTAAATTTGGTATGAGATTATGCTTTATGAATATTTCATGTTATATTAATTTCAATTATTATTTAGTTTTTAAAATTTAATTTTATATAGGTTTGTTTGGCTTATATAGTTTCCTATCAAAAACATTTTTGAAGGTCAATGTTGTTTACACCTTTAAAGACGTCTCACTTTGTATGTTACCCAAGTCAGATATTAATTTTAAGTGCTTAGTGATAAGTTGATGGTGTAACTTTTCCAATAAAATAAAAAAAAAAAAAAAAATAAATACAGCAAAATCAGACCTCCGGTCTATGTATTGTATTTGTGGCGAACGGTGAAACGGTATCAATACAAAACTTCCTCATAAAAAAATCAAGTATGTGCCAAACTTCAAAGTTCCATAACTAACATAATCATGATACCGTTTATATACCAGTTGTCAAGGTGCTTGAACAGTTTAGAAATTGATGTACTGCAGAGCCAACTAGCGGCGAGTTACAACAAATTAGATAGTAAAAAATTATATGCCAATGTTTATACTGATCGGTGAAACGATGTCGAAGGCTGTTAATTTCAAACATAATTACTTAGATTAATTAGATTTTATAATAAAAGGCAGATGGAGTGTGCGGAACATTATAGTGAAGCCACAAAGCGAATACAAGGATAAAAAACGAACACGAATTCCTTGAAGTTGGAAACGATGTGTCTTTATTTAGAGTTCCCTACCCAAAGGGAGTCTTAGTAAGAGCCTACTACTAAGACTCCGCTATCTGTCAGTATGTCTGTCCGACTGTCAACAGGCTGTTTCTCATAAACCGTGTTAGTTAGACAGTTAAAATGTTCACAGATGATGTATTTCTGTTATCGCTATAACAACAAATACCAAAAAACAGATTTAAATAAATATTTAAGGGGGCTCCCATACAACCGATATTATTTTTTTTGCCATTTTTATAGATAATGGTACGGAACCCTTCGAGTGCGAGGCCGACTCGCACTTGGCCGGTTTTTTTAATACGACAATATAATTAATAATCAAAGTAACTGCCTTTTGTTTAGTAATCTGAGGCAACGTCGATCCGAAAATATTTTTTTTTCGTATTTGTCTTTATCGCTAGTAGATTTAATAGTTAATGTTTATTGTTCACTGCAATGACACTGACGAAAAGATTTACTCGGTCTAATCTTTTCGAGGTCGCCCCATGAGTTGTGTACACGTGCGAGAGTAAACACAATTATCTTGCGGATATTCCTATACTTCTATTTAAGACTTGTTTGTTGTTTATTATCTTAATTTTGTTATTATCTTCCGCAAATAACTATCAGACATCGTCTTAGGTGGCGAAATGGTTGGGAAGTCTGGGGATGCCCCGGAGACTTGCGATTGCTCGCGTGACAAGTTGTGGACTTTATTTTTCTTGAAAGTATTGTATATGGTTGTGTTAATTTGAACAATATAATTGGTTTAATTTTAGTACTAAGTTTGAATCAAAATAGAGTTCTTCATTAATTTAATACTAGATTTCATCCAAAAGATAAAATTTAAAACATTAAAACAAAAAAAAAAATTGATAAAATGACTAAATATTTAAACAGTAAAAGATCATCTTGTTGCTAAATTGATTACATTTTTCTCTTCATTTCTTATGTAGAGCTTCGTGAAAACGTACCTGAGTTAATATCAACTAATTATATGTTATTTACCTTTGAAAATAAACTAAAAGTTTTTTTGAAATTACCTTTCAAAAATAAATAATAAAAAAAAATCCATATTCATTTCAATTACAGGCCAGCCGTTGGATCAAACAAATAAACCTTAGAATTTTTAAATTTTGGACGATAATTTTCGGGTGTCGCTTCGATTTATAATCAAGTATCACTTTTCTATTGAAATCCCGTCAAATTTAAGTATCATCTTCATCATTTTGACGAAATGGCTCGTGAACTCCTGAAATGTTTTCATTGGCATTCACACTTCTTCAAGGCCTCTCTTTCATTTCGCTTAGGTAAATAAGCTGGAGTTCTGAATGAGGAGTTAAGATGAGATTGACCGTATGTATCTGTCTCTTTCATTCGAATATTAACGAAAACTATTTTTTTTTATTAATATTGATTATTGCCATTCTTCTAAATAGGACCTCTATACGTTTAAATATAAAGATATATATGTATTAATTCGAATTACTATTTCATGTCTGTTATATGATGTGACAGAGAATTCGAAACGGCTGGACTTCTCGTCCGTAAAAGGGAATTTAAATACTGCCAGCTTCCAGATTCTGGGTTGCTTCTGAAGAATTTAACTACGTTTTCTAAGTTAACTAAAGCAACGTCGTAGTCAAAGTCTGAACGATATGGAAAATAACAGTAATAAAAATTAACCATAAAGATTAACAATTTTCTTAAACTCACGTCGTGCGCTAAGATTATTTTACAATGCAGATAAGCTGGTAATTGTCGTTGTTCATAAATATTATTACTGTTTTAATACGAGTTGTATATTTAATAAATCAACTCATATAACATGTTACGTTATAAGCGTTAGATATAACTTTATGTTATGAGTTGAGCCGTGAAACAAAAATTAATTGCTTGCTTACACGTATTGACATTTCAGTACAATCTTGATTATACTCTTTTTTGTATTTACGTCAAGGACAAGGACAGATATGTCTATTTCTATTTCGAATATTTATGGTCTTAATTCATCTCATATTAATGCAACGAAAACAGGTTTTGTGAATAATAAATTATGAAGTTCATATATGTCTTCCGATGATGCACGTCATGTTAGTTTTTATGCAGTTCGAATTTGTTTATTGTACAAGCATTAACTAGGCATTCGCCATTTTTAGCAAGTCAAGACTTGTAACCTTCCCGACTTCAGACGCATACAACGTCCTCGGGTATTTTCGTCAGCCAGCCTGTCTCTTGTATACGTTCATAATACATGTGACAGGGTGCTCCCTACGCTATTTTTATTGAACATTTTGTCATGTCATGCAAAGATTAGAAAAAATAATTTGATTTTCAAATTAGTAGTGATGTATAAATAAAGTTGAAGAGTTAAACTATATGAATGGGCTTATCTCAGATTTTTGTTAATTATAATTATAATAATTATTATAAGAGCCGAGTTGGCCCAGTGGTTAGAAGACGTGCATCTTAACCTATGATTTCGGGTTCAAACCCAGGCAAGCACTACTGAATTTTCTCGGTTGATGAAGTTTCTTTGGTGAACTTGCTCGGCGGTGAAGGAAAATATCGTGAGGAAACCTGCATGTGTCTAATTTCAATGAAATTCTGCCACATGTGTATTCCACCAACCCGCATTGGAGGAACGTGGTGGAATATGCTCCAAACCTTCTCCTCGAAGGGAGAGGAGGTCTTAGCCCAGCAGAGGGAAATTTACAGGCTGCTAATGTAAAAAATGTAATCATTATTTGAAACTATACAATTTCACTTCAATAATGTTAACTTATTTACAAGTCCAAAACCATTATACGTTAGATGGGCTACATTATGAAAAGTTATAGAAGGTAATGTCGAATGATAAACGGAGTTTAATGACCTTGAAACCATCAAATAATGTATTAACTAGTATTTATTTGAAGTGTTTTCCTTTAAAAATTAACGTCGGGAAAGTACCGAGGACAGAGTGCTTAGACTGCACGATTCTCTGTTATAGTTATGAACTCAACGTTTATAAGTATATTGTTTATATTTCAATGTTACACTATTTTTTTAGTTACAGTAAGCATGACAATTATATTGTCTTAATTTATGAAGTCAATAATGTCTATGACTCGTTTTTTTATTAGTAATTATCGTGCACATATCAATTTTATGTAGACTTAAGGATTGTTTTCAAGGCAAGGCTAACTGCGAACAGGGTATTTGATGTCTGTCGCGTGAAACCCAATACGATTCTGCAATAAGCGACTGAACGAACTTCAATCAATACTTTCGATAAAAAACAGATATTCACGTTATTTTTGTGGTTCAATGTGTGAACTGCAAACTGCGTGATAAATAAGACATAGATGTAGTTCTATATATCAACAGAGAATCTATTTCATAGAATATATCAGTTAGTCAGCCGCTGCTGTGATATAAAGGTTAGGAGGACTTGATATAAAGTTATGCGTCGGATGAAATTACTTTGGAGCCAAAATTATCATTTGTGCATAACTTTAATAGAATAAACATTCACAGACGTATACTTACGTGCACACTTAAAAATAGCGAATCTACTATATTATATTCTTGATCAATTTTAATGTGAAGATTTGCAAAATTTAGTATTCCTAAAACAGGATCAATCAGTAGTTAAGTTAACCGTAAGATTCATTAAAGATCCCGTTCCATTGAGGTAAGTTCAGATTGACGGAGAAACGCTACGTGGTTTGTGCTGAAATTTGTATATAACCGGTTTCGGTAATGAGGTCAAAGTTCTTGTGACAATTCAATGTAAAGATTACTTGTACCGAATTATTGTCTGATAACAAAAGTAGGTCAACTCATTTCGGAATTATAAAATCTTATAACGTTTATTTTTTTTTATAAAAAGACTAGATACATACATGTCCTGACTTAGTGCGGTTCAAATTTAGTACCGAGATATTTTTTTTAAATTCAAGATATATATCATTAGTTAAAAAATCTCAATTAATAATATATACATATAATTGAGAGATGGTGGGAAGCTATATACAGGATAATGAAGGATTATAATGTTTATTTAGGTGAGAAGTTAAACCGGGTCTACTATAGCTAAAAAACATTCAGGTTACCCTATAACAACAAAAAACTTTCATCACAATTTGTCGAGTCGTATAATATAAGGGAAGAATTACGAACACACACATATCAAATTGATATATGATGTCTGGTGTATGTGCGACTTTGTGTTATACTTATATGGTTTAGATAAAAGTTGCATTTTCGAATTCAACGCTTGAAAATTCAAAATTTTTTAACTAAAGAAAACTCGTATCAATTTAATGATTTTGGACGAATAATTGATTTTAGTGTGAAAGTAAATCGTTTCTGCTGGCTTAAGATTACGCTATTCAACTAAATTTCTTCCGCACATAGTATATTTATAATTGGAAAGTCTTCACATACTACAAAAAAAATTGTCTCGATGCAAACACTATCGCTCCATCATCGACCTCATTTTGACATAACAGTCCATATTCGGGTCAAGAGCAACACAAAAAAATGCGCGTGATTTATTAAAATATATAGATTTCTCCTCTTCCTTTCTACCTCATATCTTTTTTCTCTTTCGTGTAACGAAATGTGCCATAATATGACGCCTCTTAAGATTTTCTCTAAATTCTCGTCTTATCCAATTTTCGAATCGTTTCACTTAAAAAATAAGTACTATAACATGCTACGCACCGCAGTTTAGAACAAGTGCAACCATTGGGCGGGAGATGCCACGCATTTTTTTTTGCGGTAAAGTATTTAAAATAAATAAAATAATTTATTATAGTCACATTTCGTTTATCGTAACGCAAAGGATATTTGTCCAAAATACGTTATAGGCTATTTTGATTGCGTTATCTGGATTTTCACATGTAATTGACTGGTCTTGATTACCCAAACATAATCCAACGTTATCAATATTTTTGTCGAAACCATCTGTTATTCGTATCGCAATCGTTTCGTAAAAATGTTTAAGGATGTTGCTAAGTTGTGACGGAACAATCTAGAATACGTAATAAGTCGTCCGTCGTCTTTCTTGTTCGGATTAATTTTGAGAATTATTGGCATAGTCTGCTTCTGAGGGAAATAGCTGAAATGTTCTGACGAAAGACTTGAGCGTTACTGGTTTATTTGTTACAGGCTTTATTTTTTTTATTATTGGGTTCAGAAAACAAAATTAATCGACCATTGCATGTCCAAAAATGTATTAAACTGTTTTTTTTTATTCTGCTCTACAACGGCAATTAATTTGGGTACCTATATATATTTTAGTAAATTGAAATTGATTATAGTTTAATATTTATCTCTTGTTTCTTTTCATTAAACATATGAATGATGACGTTTAATACAATGTTCTTGGGTTTGCGGTAAACGATGTTCGTGTAAAACATATAATACCAATCCTATGTCATACAAGGTCATATTTATTAGATGTAGAATCATACGAGACGACGTTTAAATAAATCCATTTACCTCTAGTTTTTTTTTTAAATTTATAAATATTTGTGTACGGCCTTGTCTTTTTAGGTACTTTTTTGGATCATAAGTCGTGGTTCTGATATTTAAAATTCAAGGGTAATTTATAAAGCAACCTCGTTTGTATCCGTGACGTCTTTTGCGTGAATTTTTCTTGGGATAAAAATTAGCCTTCTTCCCAGCGCATGTAACAATAAAAAATACATATTGTAAGAAGGACAAAATAACAAACACTTTCTCATTTATAATATGTACGGTACGTAATAAGATATATTAATCTAAATATATAATTATGTTTTGTTTGTCTTCGTATTTGTGATATAGCCGCTGATCCCGCGCTAATGAATGCCACGAGAATACTGTGTAGGTATATTCGTGTCCTATTACATAATAGTCAACTTGAATATTACGATTTTACGATTGAAATAAATAAAACGATAATATACGGTATGTTTTATTGATAACTTTGATGTTGTGGAAAATTTTATTGTTATAATTAATAAATAATAGCTTGGCTCAAGATTAGCTAACATTGAACAATATATAAATACTTATTGATAAAATAATACCCTACTTAATATAACGTAACGATCTCTTATAAAACAATTAATCTTTAATATAGCGACCCATCGTGACTTCGTCCGAGTGCAAGGTTCTTGTAAGTAAGTTTACGACAGAGAGACGGTGCGTGGTTAGAGCTGCAACCGGCTTCAATAATGAGGTTTTATATATGTTTGAAATGCACTGTTCGATAGACTTAAGAGTTTATCCTTTAAGTAATA
This sequence comes from Vanessa tameamea, assembly GCF_037043105.1. Classification (NCBI taxonomy): domain Eukaryota; kingdom Metazoa; phylum Arthropoda; class Insecta; order Lepidoptera; family Nymphalidae; genus Vanessa; species Vanessa tameamea. The sequence continues at coordinate 5,133,390 of NC_087335.1, forward strand.
ATCGATCGTAACGAAACGTGTGCTTAGCAAGGAAATAATAACTATCTGGAATTATTGCCGTCACTGGTGACAGGAGGGCTGGTGAATATTCAACGGGGAAATGCTGCTAGCATTCAATGCAATTTTTTTTTTTTTTCAAAAATGTTTACATTAATTAGACTTAGTTATTTATGTATGTATTTATTTATATTATATTGTATATGCAGTATATTATTTATTGGAAATTAAAATTAAATTGTACCCCTTCCCACATTGAAAGCTCAAAGGTTGCCTGGAAGAGATCGCTGCTTTGCCGATAAGGCCTGTTTCACCATTTTTTTTCTCGCTGGAAAAACGCGTTACGCGCTTCCCCCACACGATGGAAGTGGGGGGGGGGGGGTTCTGTTTCACCTCATCCAACTTTTGTTAATCCAAATGTTAAATTTCGTTTTAAGTATTGGTGTGTATTAAATAATAAATATTAATCGATAAACAAATAAGCCATTCCGTGCGGCCATGCTTTATTATTTTCAAAATAAAAACGACTTTTTTTTAATGAATTAAAGTGATATAAACTGTAACAAGTAAATAAAACTTTAGTGTGAGTAATACTCAAATATTTTAAGTGAACGCCATCATAAAGACTTGATCGCCACACGGAATGCTAACTATGTATTTGTTATATTCGCTTCTTAATCTCATTTAGCTCTTTTTTTTTTGGCATTGTAGTAAGACATGATAAGTGAATTAAAGTTAAACATCTATACTAATATTATAAAGTGTTAGTAACTCTGTCTGTGTCTGTCTGTTACGTTTTCACGACTAAACAACTGAACGTTCAAGGTTGTGTTAGTTGAATAGGCGAGCGATTGAACGGCAACGATTTAGTTTCGTTTCGATGGCGATTAAGGGACAATTTCTTAGTGGAAATGACGACCTGTATTTTAAGAATAAATAAATATTGGACAACATCACATACCTACGTTACTCTGATCCCAATGTAAGTAGCTAAATCACTTGTGTTATGGAAAATCAGAAGTAACGACGGTACCACAAACACCCAGACCAAAGACAACATAGAATACTAATGAACTTTTTTTTACATCGTCTTTAAAACCGGTGTACACACTACTCAACCAAGAAGGTCATCGAATTTGCTATAAAGTAAGTTTGTGCCCCAAAGAAAGACATAGGCTTCTTTTTATATCAAAAACCAACGACAAGTGAGTAAAGGCGCGGGCATAAATTAGTATATACATACATTGTTACGAAAAATCAATGTTGATAATTGTCTTTATCATAGTTTGGATCCGGGAGGTGTACTTAAGATATTACACGATTTCTTTGGTACTATGTTAGGTATATACCAATAAATAAACTTTGTCAAAAAAATGTCATTATTAAAAGTAGTAAAAATGCTATATTTTGCGAAACCATACTGACGTTCTCAAGGAAGTGTAGGGTTTCTCGGAACTCGCTTTAAGAATTGCCGGTCTAAATACTCAAGAACGTTCATTTGGTAGACATACGTGTATAACGCATTGAGTTAAGATTTTGGTTTAAATAAAAAATCGTATTTGTTTTTTTTTTATGCCCCAAATTTCAGCCTGCCTACAATTTATTGTCAGAGAAATATTACCAAAATAAAGTTAAAATAATTGTACACTTTTTATAGAATAGATTAATTAAACTAAACATATTGGCTTGGCTTTTTGGGCTCAAATGCAGCCTATTTAATAATGTGATACAAAAAGCCTATGCGATCCGATACACGTGTATAAGTAAAAGCATTAATCAATTGGGATTATCCACCTCAAGGGAAGCCAGTGTCAAGCTGGTGTAGCAGACGTTAGGAGTTATCAAAATCATTCAGACAAAATTCAACCGAGTTTGTAATTTATATATAGTTTGTAATATATGACATTATAAGATTTTTCAATTGTCAATTAAATAAGGCTCTCCTTAAAAAGATAATGATGGTACCTGTCAAACTATGTTTATCCGTAAATCATCCATACGCCTTGAACAACAAATTGACCCAAGAATTAAAAAAATAAAATAAAATTCGTAGTTAAATTATAAAAATAAAAATAGTATGATAATTTAAAACGAAATGGTGTGTTCGATTATCGATGATTATTAATATAATAATAGTTAATCTACATGAGTAAAAAAAAAAAATATCAATAGTTAATCAAAGTTATACTTATAAAACGATTTTATTTATTTTAAATATGGAACGTGTGTGTAATGCAGATTATTTTACTTTCAGGGGACGAGATGCCAGTTAGGGACGGCACCAAAAAGTCACTCATCGGCGCCATCGACGATGGAACAAAGACAGTCAGATTTGTGGTATGAACGGCTCTTGTTAGATTAAATTATATAAAATGTACAATGTATATGTCTGAATAAACTGTCAGAGCTGTTGGTTACTAAGTATACGCACACTAGTATAATGGTATATAAAAGTTTCGCTATCGTCAAGCGCAGCTTTCACGTACATTTAGATAATACAATTGTATATAGCCTATACCAATGGAAGTAGGAAAAAAGATAAACAAACCTTAGATTTACGTATTTCATGCGATTTGCTAATAACTCAGCTATAATCTGTACTACTAAGAGTATATGATTAATATATCTTTATTTATAATACAACACTATTACACTTATTTACTTATTTTCACTTTAATTTTACTTCCAAAACACCGACAACGATTTCGTCGACATTTAAAAAAAAAAAATTTTTTTTCGCTAATTCATTGAGACTATCATAAGTAAATCAAACTCTCAACCAAAGATGTCGTGTCAATTTGCTGTCAAGTGTTATTTATTTGAATTTTTTCCCGTTATGGTTGGAATGGAGTATAGACATAAATGTTCTGAGGAGCTCATGTCAATGTCAGGAGTACTTTCGCTTTTTATATGAAACGTCTCCTAAATGTATAGTTACGATTGCACTATTTAGCTGCGTTAGTCTAGTGGCTAGGTTATAAGACTGTAGAGACCTGAGGGTTCAAAACTTAAGTCGGTCCAATAAAAAGCTATTGATTTTTTTGTCGTGAAACTCTATAGCCGGTTGTAATCTGGAAGTTGAAACCGATTGCAGTTCCATGTGTTGGAAAATACGTAACGAGGGTGAGGGAGGGAAAACACAGTGTATATACGTTTGCACACGTTTTGGGCTATAATATGTCTTTCGTATTTGGCTAGACTCTCGAGAGAATTTTTGTCATGCCCGAAATCGATCAGAAGGACATCATCATTATCATCAGCATGATATAAATGCAAGGCAAGGTGCTCAGACAGGTAGTGTTTGTTTAGTTGAATTCTGCCCACGGTAGCTAATCTTTATAACTATCTAACTGCGCAGGATTTGTTATAGTGCACAAGTGTCTGTCCGATTTGCAACCATATAAGCTAAACACAAGATCCACGGGGCAGCTGAAACATTAAAGTACCTGTTTATTGATAATAATGAACTTGAATGCGATTACACTGTATTCACCGCCCTCATAGAAGTATCGCGCGCGTCCTGTGCACGCCCCGCTTGCCGGAACTCACTCCAACGATTTAATACATCCTGTAAAAATGGAAATATACACGTCCCCTTAGAATATATACATTTAAATATCTATACATTAATAGACACAACAAAACACAAATCAATTAGGTGTCTGTTTGTCAACTGTTTTTTAAGATATTGACAAATACCTAAAGTAAAAATAAAATGTTTATTAGGTACGTGTAATTGTAAATTTTTGTTTTAAGTTTTCAATAATGATTATGGGCGATTTTTTCTGAGCGAATACTATTTAGTTAGGGGCTGTTCAATTATTATATAAACATCAAACAGAGACGGGTCTTTGGTTGGATTAAATTTTAATGACATTTTACGAAGGGGTTCTGCACGATGATTACGTAGGCAATTCCTCTGTTGCCTATAAAATTCTGTGTTTATGAACTTAAATACTGCTACTCATAAATAAAAATGGAGAAACGTAAACAGATTAAAAATACCTCTAAAATGTTAACGTATATTGCTAGTATAAGATATTCTTACATGGATAAAATATATTATAATAAGTAGACAAGAATAAAACTCTGCTTACTTGATTAAATGACCCTTAACAATTAATAAACTTGTTTACTTTAATAAGTTGAGTATTATGGTGGTTTTCTGAACGAGTAACTCTAGTCAAATTTGCTTGTAAAATCGCGATACAGAGGGCTTGTAAGAGCCTACTTGACTGAAGTATAGTTTAATATAGAGTTCTGAATCAGGTTAATTAAAATCTTTTGTGTAATATTTTATATAATCTATAGATTTAATTATATGTAAATGTTTTTTTATTTTAATTGAAAGAGGTAGACCGTCCATGGGCCACTGCTGGTAAGTGGTCACCACCGCTTGTATGGAATATTAACCATCCCTTACATTGTCAATTTGCTGCTAACCTTGGGAACTAAGATTTTATGTCTCTTGTACCTGTAAACTGGCTCATTCACCCTTCAAATCGCAACACAACAATAAAGCAAATTTTTAGCAACCAAATATGAGATGAGTAGAACCTACTCAGGCGGGCTTAGAGTAGACCTACGACCAAAATAACCAAGCATACAGATAGATCAAAAATTTAGCTAAATTAAATTTAGATAACATTTTTTAAACGTAAAATGGAACGTACTTGTATGTTTTGTATGAAAATTTGTTTATGAACTTGTTATGTAATTTTTTTAGATATTTCGAAGTCGACTTACGTAGTAATAAAAATACATCGGTTAAATATTTTTGTTTGCACATTTATTTAGTTAGGATAAGGTAACATTTAATGTTTACAAATTCAACACATTTACAACAACAACAATATACAGGGTTATTGGTAATTCGACGTATTCCCGTTAGGAGGTGATAGGGGTGACTATTAGGGGTTAATATTATCGTTTGTCAATCCACTAATTTATATTAATAATTTCGTGCAGGTAAAGTAGTTGTTTCAAATTGGCATTTAACCTTGAAACAGCTTAAAACATTTACATTTTGTATTTAATTTTGTTCATTGTCTAAGTACAATAACCTCTCTCTCACTATACGCAAACATCGATATTAATAATTTGGTACAGGTCTACGATAGACCCGATCGAAGCCTATCCACAATTATAGATCGTTATAAAATGATGATGTTTAGACCAATCCAATCCATAACCATTAAATCCAAAAACTATTGAATTGAATAATATGCCCTAACTGAAAAAAAACATACATATAAAATGTTCTTTAAGACTTAAGACTTACGTTGATTTTGATTCAGATATACGAAGCGGAAAGATCTGAAGAATTGGTTTCGCATCAGTTAGACAAAACAGAGGCTCAGCCACAGGAAGGATGGTACGAGCAAGATCCCTTAGAAATTTTACATAATATTAAAATGTGTGCTGAAAATGCTATCGACCAATTGGCTGAATTTGGTAAGTTTTGTTTTCCCAATAATACATTATTTAAATATGTTTTTATCCAATAATTTGTATCACATTTGTATCCGGCTCGAAGGACTGATTTTTTGATAAACAAAAAAATACTTCGTTATGCAACTAGCTGCTTTAAAAACAAATTATAATGGATTCAGCCACCTTTTTTCATTATGTATTATAACTTTTTGCAGGATATTCAAAAGACGACATTGTTGCCTTAGGTATTACAAATCAAAGGGAGACGACAATAGCATGGGATAAATTTACCGGTGAACCTCTACATCCTGCCATATGTAAGTTTTGTCACAATTTTTTGTAATTTTTAGCGTATTTCACACATCATCACATATTGTGATATGGGTGATTTCGGTCTTATTTCTTAATGTTGTATAGTAGACGTTTAGTTAAATAGAAAAACAAAGACACGGCATTGTTAAAGAAATCACCCTCTAAACTCTAAACGACAAAATAAGCAATGCTGTGATTTTTTACTAAACCTAGCTAACCTAACTAGTTTATAATAATGTTAAATGTTAAATTTATGAATAAAACAACATTATAAGCTTCTAAGCGTCAATAGCACAATGGTGATTGGTCGCCTAGCGATGTAAAAAGTCGCAGCATCGATCCTGACCCCTTGGGCTATTGTCGTCCCTACGCCTAACACAAGTGATAAGCTTAAAGAGGAGTATTAGTAACTTCATTACTTAATTTGGAGCATTGTTAGTATTTTTTTTTAAATATAAGTAGTTAGTTCTCGCTCGCGGCTTCGCTCGCGTGTTTGTTGTTAAGGTCGTCGGGTCGTCGGGTCGTCATGTAGTCATAGTAAAATAACGTTTAAGTTTCGAAAAAAAAAAACAAATGTTTGTTAATTGTGGAAGTAAAATAGTTGGTGAGTTGTAGTTGTCTATGCAGGCGGGCTTTGCACAAAGCTCTACCTCGAAGTAGGCTTTATAGGTGTAGATTTTTTTATATAAACATGGGATTTTGCCTTTCAGCATGGAACGATATCCGCACAGATAGCACAGTGGACGCGATATTGGCGAAAGTACCAGACCGCAACAAAAATTATCTTAAAAACATCTCAGGGTTACCAATCAGTCCCTACTTTAGTGCTCTGAAGATGAGGTGGTTGAAAGACAACATCAAGTCCGTAAGACGAGCGAGCAGGGATAAGAGGCTACTGTTTGGTACCGTCGATTCTTGGATCGTTTGGGTAAGTTTGGACCTTAACATGGACTCTTAGGAAAATTAAATTAAGAAAAAAAAACATTATCGAAATAGGCATACTCGTTACAATATTATATAAATAATAAAAACCGGCTAAGTGCCAGTAGTACTCGCGCACGAAGGGTTCCGTACCATTATCCATCTAATCTTTGGTTACGGAGCCCTTTAAAAAAGCGTAAACTTGTATGGATTGCATAAAAATTGGTCAATTTTACCAATTTTTTTACTTTAATTCCGCCAAATATAGTGGAGGAGGGGACGGGTATCCTTAAATTATTCTGGCTAGGATATTCGGTATTTTAACTTATACCTGTTATCTTATACGTTATTTGTGAAATTAAAGATTAAATAAAATATATTATTTGTAGAATTTAACCGGCGGCGTCCACGGCGGACTTCATATAACTGACGTGACAAACGCGTCACGGACGCTACTCATGAATTTGGAAACACTGAACTGGGATCCAATGTTATGTAGGTATGTATAAATTAATTTTTTATTTACGGCCCCGAAGACTGTACATGATATCGTACATGATATCGTCCTGACTGTACATGATTTCGGTTACATCTCATATTGTTTTGGAAGATTAGTCAATTGCTCTGGACATATGTAACCACTAAAATATTGAAACAACTCTTCTTGGTGGTAGGGCTTTGTACAAGCCCGTCTAGGTTGGTACCACCCACTCATCGGATATTCTACCGCCAAACAGTATTACTCAGTATTGTTGTTTGCTCCGGTTTGAAGGGTGAGCCAGTGTAACTGCAGGCACAAGGGACAACATCATAGTTCCCGAGGTTGGTGGCGCATTGGTGATGTAAGGAATGGTTAATATTTCTTACACCGCCGTTGTCTATGGGTAGTGACCCCTTACCATCAGGTGACCTATTTGCTCGTCCGCCTACCGATATCATAAAAAAAAAATTATGAAATTCACTCGGGCAATCTTGTATGGCACTTTGGCACCTGGAATAATATCGTTGGTTCACAATGTATTTTTTCCTGCTAAGAAGGCAGGGTGAGAACAATTGGGCAACCACATGATTGCCACCAAGACGGGTAGGTGCAAAGACCAGTGTATCCAATTCCATTTAAACCCATTGATATCTAACAGTATTTTCACCGATCAATCTTGTTAACAGTTCATATGTACATTTTCAATATGTTATATAAGTATAATTCATTTTCATCATTAGCAGCCTGTATATTTCCCACTGCTGGGCTAAGGCCTCCTCTCCCTTCGAGGAGAAGGTTTGTAGCATACGGTTATATGAGTATAGTAAATATTAAACAGATAATGTTTTTTCAGATTGTTCGGCATACATAGAGAATCGTTACCACAGATACGTAGCAGTGCAGAAATATATGGAATAGTCAAGGATGGCTCAATTTTGGATGGAATTAGGATATCAGGGGTGAGTTCACACTCGAGCTGACTGGCTACGGCTGGGCTAAGACTTTATATCTTTACGGAATGGTTTCAGAGCTAAAATTATCATGGTGGCTCACCTGAATGAGTAATTTCTTTTACTTTTTATTATGGGGGTATATTGGTGAGCCTCCAAAGGTTTCCTCTGTAAAAATTACATTAGAAACTTCTTTATTCGTTGCGGGGGTTCTAAGATGTTAAATCCTCTATATTTAAATTGCTCTGTAATTACACTGGGTCACTCACTGTTCTAGAAGAATAGGACGCAAAAATATATCGAATTAATAATATGAGTAGTAAATCTTACCAATAGATCCTCGGCAATCAGCAGTCGGCGCTGGTCGGCCAGAACTGTCTCCAAGCCGGCCAAGCGAAGAACACGTACAGGACGGGCTGCTTCCTGCTGTACAACACGGGCACCCGGCACGTCCAGTCCACCCACGGCCTGCTCACCACGGTGGCCTACAAGCTGGGGCCCAACGCTCCCGCTGTGTACGCTCTGGAAGGTACTTTTGAATTGTATTCATTAACAAATTGAGTTAATGATTGAAATGGATTAAAAAATATATGAAAAAATATACGATTGTAAAAAATTAAACATTTTGTTCAGTATGTATCAATACAGCCGTTGTAGTTGTAGTATTGTTCAACCGTAGCTTGATTGAAATGTATTCATCAATCGTCAGGATCGATAGCGGTCGCCGGCGGTGCGATGAAGTTCCTTCGCGACAACCTGAAACTGATCAAGGATGTGACGCAGGATACAGAGCACATTGCGGGACAGGTGTTCTCGACCGGAGACGTCTATTTCGTGCCAGCTCTTAATGGACTCTACGCGCCATACTGGCGGAAGGACGCTCGAGGGTAACTTCATTTTTGTAACCTAGTTTGTATCGAGAGGGCTCCCTTGTCGTTTTTGTCATGGTATAAAGCATAACAAGCACATATACCAACATTATTTCTGCTTTCAGACCCTAGATCGGGTCGATAAACAGTTTTTGGGTTTTTTGGCGGCAAAATTCTCAGTAACAGCCCAGAGTCTGGAAATTGGATGTGTGCAGTGTATACATGCCTCGGTGCGCACGTACAGCCGTTGGTCCTGTGCCTGAAAACTTTTTCAGTCGTATTGCCGTCCCGTCGGATTATGAGAGTGCACCAGTGTTTGAGCACACACTGGTGCACTGTAATATGTCCTGCGAGATTTGCCACCGTGACCATATTCAGTCAGGACCACATTATCACCGAGAAGGCATCGTGTTACGTTGGACGTACGTCTAGGCCTATGGACGTACATTCAGTTATCAGTATCAGATTTTTATATATCAGTAGAATTACCCTAAAAAATACAAATATAATTTTCATAGGAAATATTAAGATTGCCACTCATATAATCTAGTACCGTGTCGAGTGATGTTTTTTTTTTTATTTTTTGAAATCTACTTTGATCTCAATCGAAACAGTTATTTTATTTATTTATTTATTAATACAAAACTGTATACATAAGATCACTTGTATATTTTTAAAACCCGTGTTGCTTATTGTATAGAAAACTTAGTTTCGTCCAATTTTATATTTGAATCCGAGCATTCACCAGCCTTGCCTATATGTCTAATCCAATGGCAGAAGGAGTGCAGACAAATAACCAATATTGACCTTGAATTGACATAACTTTGAATTTGATATTGAAGGTGATATTCATTAAGGATTCGCAAAAAATGCCTAATTTTAATTAATTATAAATGTTCGTCCATCAATATATCACATCTGCTAGAGTCTCGTGACGTCACATCCATACTAATATTATAAATGCGAAAGTAACTCTGTCTGTCTGTTGCTCTATCACGGCCAAACTACTGAACCGAATTTGATGACATTTGTATTGAAACAACAACAACACTTGACGAGTAACCCCTAAAAAGCGAGCGAAGCTGAGGGCGACAACTAGTTTTTTTATAAATAAATTTAATGTTTTTCTTCGATTCTCTTTCAGTATCATCTGCGGTTTGACAGCATTTACGACGAAAAATCACATAATTCGAGCTGCGTTGGAAGCTGTATGCTTTCAAACAAGGTGAGTTACGTCAACAGTTCTCAATGATATTATAAATGCGAAACTAAGATATAGAAAAGGACACAGGGTACTTAACCTTCCCCTCCCCCCCATACGTGTGATTCCGCAGGTAGAAACCAATGTTTAAATATAAATTATAATTGTTTAGCAATTATAAAGTTTTGGCAAGTTTCTGAAGTGAAACGTTTGACTCTATGAGAGGTTAAGCATATAGGTTGATTTGATCTGCAACGTTTATATGCATAACGTTTGAAAATATATTCCGAAAACGATCGACTTCACACAATAACATCATAATATTTCATTAAAATACCCGCTCGTAGCGAAATTAACCGTTCCGAAAACACGACAGATAAATTGTATAATGATGCTCTAACGTGTTCCCTCTTCTTTTCAGGGATATCCTGGAAGCCATGAACAAAGACTGCGGCATGCCGCTGTCGAAGCTCCACGTTGACGGTCGGATGACTTCCAACGACCTCCTCATGCAGCTGCAGGCGGATCTCACCGGGATACCCGTGTGTGAGTTACATATATACATATATTTATAACGTATACATAACAATGTAACACTATAAAGTATCTTAGTGAAGATTATATGTTGTGAGTATTTGAAGATTTTTATATCAGTTTTTATATCGTTTCAGTGCGTGCGCAGTCGTGGGACATGTCCGCGCTGGGCGTGGGCGTGGCGGCGGGCCACGCAGTGGGCGTGTGGGCCGTCGAGCGCTGGCGGCACCACGCCACGCCCACGCACACCTTCCTGCCCACCACCACGGATGACGGTCAGTGATGATCTTTGACATCTTTGCCATTTTGTATAATAAATATTGATAGTTATAAAGAAAATAGTTTCGAAGACTTCTTAAATAGATTCATACATTGTAAAATACTATATTATTTAATGATTTTAATGATCAGCCATTCAAATAAAGTATATTCTGACTGTATTACAGACCGCGATGCGAGATACACGAAGTGGAAGATGGCGGTTCAACGGTCGCTGGGCTGGGCGAGTACGAAGAAGTCCATCACAATGACAGGTCAGACCAAAAGAAAAAGTAGCATGTTCCAAAGCTCCGATACTCTGACCCCGCCCGACAGTAGGAAGACTTCCTGGGATGTAGACAATATAAAACCGGACATAGACAGCATTAAGCCAGCCACCGACGAAGGCGTAGATAGCTATATCGAAGAGCTAATTCAGTATTCGGCGCGGAAATTCTCGATTTTCGTCCCGCTTAAAGGTCCCAAAGACGAGCACACGATCTTAGACGACGCCGAATATTATATGAGTAAAAAAGAATGCGACTACGACATGTGTCAGTGTTGCCAGGGCAAAAAAAAGATACAGACCGACTGGGAGACGATTGAGGAAATAATTGAAAACGATCCCGAAATTATTTTCGATAGCGACGACAATCCGATAGTCGTCGAGCCGGTCAAAGATCATTTGTACGAACCGGCGCCGTTAGTTGGGACTAGTTTGAAAAAGCGTATGCAGTTGGAAAAATTGCCCGTCATTTTTAAAAACATTTGCAATAAGCTCACGAACACGTCTTTGACATGAAAATGCAATTTTTCCACGTTTATGACACATCGAATATTTTGATTTTAATCATTGTTTTTTTTTTTTTTTGTAGTTGATACTGTTATGTATAGGTATGTATAGTATACGTATAGTTTTAAATTATTTTAATTTTAATATTTGTAACGGCTCACGTACAATAAGGCTACTAACTTGACCTCAGAATAAAAGTATTATTTTACCTACTAAAGGTCTTTAATTTTTTCAACTTTAATTTCACACTTGCATGATCTCGCATTAGTTTTACCAATAATTTTTACTTAAAAACATTCTAATATTCATGGGAAATTCATAATTAAAATAATTAATGGAATTCGATCATTAATTTATTTCAATGTAAACGTACTAATTTATTTTAAGAAAAATATAAAATTATTGAACGGACTGAACATGACGATTCAAAGGTGCTTTTTTTTACTTCAATAAAGAATATTTTGATTTTGATTAAATTGCAAATAACAACAATATATTATTAAAATTTTACATTTGAAACGATTCAGTTATTTATTTAATCTCTCAGTTTTTGTTCGATTATTAAGTAATGTATATACAGGCTGTAGTCAGAAGTTTTCTCGGTGAAAACTTATATGGATGGCAATGTTGTTAAAAGTTCTTTTGATAACTGATAGGTTATGCTTATTTATAAAGTATATAATAGATTCATCATCTTATAAATTCATCAGCTTCTCAGTATATTGATATCATACAATGCTATCATTCACATCTACTTTGACTTAAATTTAATTTTATCAGTCTTAAGTAGTTCTGTCTGGAATCAAATTGACTGTAAAACATATTTATCTAAAATAAAAGTTAAAGTGTTAATAAGGAGTGAGTTCTTTTTCTGAATATGCTTTAAAATGCTCAGCTAACTTCGTGTACTCAAAGATAAGTTTTTTTTTTTTTAATCAAAAAATAAATCTTTTTGAGACAAGGGACTTTATATCATAGACATGCTGACTATTTTCAGTGTATTTTATTTTTCATTCTGTTAAACTAAAGTTTAAACTCGACATAAAACTCAGATACATAACTTAATTTATTTGGCCAGTAATTGAGTACCTCATGTTTTAAACGGAATAGTCGATATAGTTATATTTCATTTAAATATTATTTAATGACTTCGTTCTGTTAACACTGAATAAGAGACTAAGAAATTCGACGCGAAATTTTGTGATAAAATTGATTAACGTGCTTACGAACACACACATTGTGACGTCACTTCGATAGTTCTCCAATCATAAATGATATTCAAATACCCTATAATAAAATCTAACTTCATTCTTTATATTTGAATATCACTTGCTAATTCAATATGATTCTATGGTCTGGTATTGAAAGGGCTAATATCAATAATTGCTTTAGGTAATCAAAATAGAAACAACAAGGCGTTGACTGTTTTATACAACATATGCCTGTTTGTGTTTTTAAATGTTTTGTCCAATGGCAAGATGTCGGTTAAATTTTACTGAAATAACATAATATACCTTTAGTACTGGGCCACCGAATTGTAGACTTTGGTTGTACTAAACAAATTTCAAAGAAACACTTGTTTTTTTTTTAAATATATTTCTTTATAACATCTTGTGATTTTGAACTTTTCATTTCTTTTACAGAAGAGAGATTCAAGCTATTGGCGTCTATTCCAGCTACGCTATATCTCATCGGTAGCTTCACGATGCTAGTCGTATCGAATATACTTAAGGATAGGTGATAAGTTAATATAAAGATGCTTTACCACTGAAATTGTTGGCAATTTTTGTGTTTGCAACAGTTTACTCTTCGTATAGTCTTAAAAAATTACACGACATTTTTGTTGGTAAATACAGTCATGTACCCGATTGTTGGTAACACACAAATTGCCAAGTTTCCTGTTGTGGACTCAGCTTAACATTAAAGGAGTGAACACACTAGTGCTATCTCACCTATGTGTTTGTCGATTCCAATCAAGTCCTTTCCAATAGGAGAATCTACTTTGATTGATTCATTTTGATAATCGAATGAGGGTGTTTTAATATAATTACCGCTCTTTTTAAAAAAAAAATATACTAGATTTGATTTTATATTTTTTTTTATTTCAATATTAATAATAATTGCAAATAATTAATCTTTCAGTGAATTATATGGAATCTTACTAATAATATATTGGTCGCTGTTTGGATCATTATTCAGAATCAATTATATCGTGAAGTAGGACTTAACGCTACAATCAGACGTAGCTTACTTGGGGTACTTCTTAATAAATATTTTACATTAAAAATATATACTAAGCAGCGGCGTTGAATGTTTGTTTTTTCTATTGGAATGAATAAAACATTCCGCGCTTTCAAAAATTTCGCTTGATTGAAATCTTGACGTATTATTTCCAATATCAAAATTTATTTATTAGCGCCAGTGTGTTCGACCCTTGACATGTTATTTTCTATTCCAAATACCTATTTAAAAAATGAAATCCTATTTAAACAATAAGAATGCTCAGACAATACTTTTTCTATGTCTTCATTATTATTTTTTTTTAATTCTCACAATCAATTAAATTATGACATATTTATTTAGAATATAAAACTTTGTTAATTTAATCGTTGACTAAATGTTGCATTTTTTGTTGCCATATTTAAAAAAAAGAAAGTTCTTTTGAACATAGTAAAACTTTTTATATCTAAATAAATAGCTATGTGTTTTCTATATGTACCTATAATAATAATTTAATTGAAAATGTGATTTTCCCTAACATTATAAATGTGAGTAAGCATTTATTATTTATTAGTCAATTTCATATATTCCTGTGTTCAAAGTAATGATTGGATTGAAATAATTAAATAATCAATTGTATAATTCTATCGATTAATATTTAAACCAGACTCCTTAGTTAAGAAGTTTTATGCATTTACTGTTTCTTTGTAAATAACATATAATAATCCTGACCGCTTATATAAATAGTTCAATTATAGATATTAGTAAATAAATATTTTAAATTGAAAATTACAACAAGTCTGACAATTGAACTATCGATCAGTTAAAAATGCTATTCATATTGCTTAGTCCCGAAGAAATATGTTTATTATGTCTTTGCCTATTCATATTAATAACTTATTGCGTAATGAGTCCAGATTTTATTATTTTTACGTCTAGATAGATTGTCAAAGTTAAAAAATAGTGGCCAACGTTTAGCCAATAAGTACACGCACAATAGTTTGACGTTTGGTGAGTGTCAAGCGCAGCTGTCACTCACACCAAGATAATGAAGTTTGTTCGTTTGTATTAGTTCTTTTGTAGTGCGACACTCTATCGAGATGTAAATAATCTCAAGATTCCAGAATGTTTGAACTCTACGGCCACTGTATAGCCAATAAAAAATGTTACCTGCGGTATTTTGCAATACATAGGCATTTAATATCTTTGTAAGAAAAAACGTGTTCAACTTCATCGCACTACCATTTAACGCAGCTCAATGTTAGAAAGTTAAGAAAGTATGATTGAACAATTATTATATGCAATCCAAATATGATTAGAAACTATACCTCGCTACCTTGATGTAATTAATTAAAGAGGTAAAGTAAAATAAAGTAAAAAAAAAAGTATGTAAAAAATATATTTTTTTTGTTAACTGTACTTTTCAATTGCAAATCGACATGTACCTATTTGAATCGTATTATAATTATTTCTACTAGTACATTACCGTTACATAACTTAGATATATGACATGTCATATCTTGTATTGTATTATGTAAAGGTTTATCGTTACGAAGAAGTATAGATAGATCTGTTTACCAAGAAGGCGCGCCCCTTCACGTTAAATTACCGTGTGAGTGACGCTCGTGCGTACAAGATGTCTCAGTTGTGTGAGACGCCTTAGACTAAAGACAGAATTAAATATAAATAACTTAGAGTGAAGGGATGTGCCTTCGTGAGTAAATAAATAAATACTATACGATTGAGTTCGCATCTCGTTGAACTTCAATCTTAGATAAAATAATTTTGCTACTAAATGTTAACAACAAGCGTTTGTAATATTTGTTATTGTTTTGTAAACTGTACAAAATGAAAAAAAGCGCACTAATGTCAGTGACGAGTTTATTCAATAGAATAGTAAAGGAATATAGCACAATTTAATATCTCAGTTTGAAGAAATGAATTAATAATACTTATTTTAAAATATTGTTATTATAGTCAAGTTTATTATGTACTAGGTTATAATCGGTTTGCATTGCAATGTTTCTTTGTTTTGAAGCAATTATCCGATATAGTTTAGCGCGCCATCTATTGTAGGTTTATGATACTATGTTGAATCCTTTATGCACATGATAAGAATTCAAACTAGAACTCAAATTTCTTTATTCAATATAGAAGCATTACACTTACTTATTGATAGTCAAATGAAACACTACCACTGTACGAAGTCTCAACTCAATAAGATGAATGGTCTCAGAACCTTTGATATTATATACATTTATATAAAAAAAGTCAATAAAACATCAAACAGACATTTCAAGATTAGTTTTGAGTGCTTCGTTTTGTATTTCAAGGTTATATTAAATGATTCTGAAAGGAACTCTTCACTTATATAGCTTTTTTTATATCATTATGGTTTAAATATAATTTCTGACGTAACTCATTATAGACTGTGACTATTTGGAGTATATTTCAATGTTATTAAAATTAATGTTTTTAAATCTTACGTGACCTTGGTATAATATATTCCGCCCAATGGCGTAGATATAAACAAGCCATAAAGAAAACGAGCTATATAGTAGTCGCATGACGTGTTACTGATAGCTCATCTAATGGTAGAGTACGAACTCATTTCCTGAGAGCATATATAGGAGTTACATAATTTGTGCGACTAATGTAACGTGCGCTCTTTTTTTTCTGACATTTTCAAAAAGTTTCACTGTGATCAGGAGCTGACTGATATTGCCAATAAAAAAACATATATGATCACGTGTAAAACTTTAGTAAATAAATATTAAATAATATATATTTATAATAAAGATCGCGAAAGTGTGCAATGTAGTCTATGATGTATTCATTCCCGTGGATCTTGCATTTCGAACGAAACTAAGGCTGCGTATCCACCAGAGATGTGGAGGGTAGATAGATAGGAGCTAGGTTTTTGTATGACATGTGAGCGAGCGACGTGAGCTTACCCCACTGAACCATCCCCGCCCGTGTATACCACACAGTCATTCGTTTGATCGTACAGCTGAAAAGCTACATACCGGTACACATTCATCCTCCTCGCATGTCTGGTGAATACACAGCCTAAACCATGTATAGTTTACGATTATGTGATATTATTATACAGTAATTTGGTATTGATTTGTTTTTTACGGTACTTAAGTCATTTTTGGTTTGGGAACATTTTTAAGTTTGGAGGTTTTATATGTTGTAAGAAAAAACTGTTTAAATCATCGAGGTTATTTCTCAATTTAAGAAAATTTTTGGACTTTCATTTTTTTGTACTATAATTTTGAATCATTTTATCACAATAATGTAATTTTTATAATGTTAAATCAATTTATTATTTGTTTCTTTTAGTGAAATATAAATAAAGAATTTGTTGGTTTATCGTGATTTGTTTTATTTACAAATAAATTATATGGCTGAGACAACAATAACATGAACTTGTTAAGATGGTACACCTAAAACTATTTAGTAATATTTTCATCAAAATTATATTACATTCGCTTATAAATAAATACTTGAAATAAGATTCCCTTTATTTATTATAATACCAATTTGGAGTGACTTGAAACATAAATATACTTATAAGTTAGCCACCTGTACTATTAAAGAAATAATATGCTATTAACTATTTACAACCTTATATACCTTAACACATTTTCAAATGTTGGCGCTCTCTAACTGTTCTGAAATTTAATGTCTAGGAAACTCTTAATATTGATTTTATTCAATTTTACTTTCATTTTTTAACGTTTGCAATATTGCTAATAATAATACTGAATATTTAATGCATTAATTTCTACAAAAATATTAACAATCTTACAAAAGGAATATATCGTTTCTGATTTGATTCGACAATCAATCTTACCAATATTATCAACGTAACCGCGGAGGCAAAAATGTCAAAATCACGAGTTTTACCTTGATTAGAAATTAATTTAATGTTATTTAATTTTTAAAAATATTTATGCCTAGCAAGTTCATACAGTATCTAAGAATGATAATATAAGGTAAGGATAATTATAAATATTATGTAAATAAATAATAAATACCAATTAATAGAAACAAGTTATAACGCAAAAATTGTTTATTTTTTTTATATTTATATTTAATGTGTGAAACATTTTCAGTAAATAATAGTATAAATCAGAAGATTAATAGAAGAAGTAATAATGGTTAACG
The DNA here is from genome assembly GCF_037043105.1 of Vanessa tameamea. Classification (NCBI taxonomy): domain Eukaryota; kingdom Metazoa; phylum Arthropoda; class Insecta; order Lepidoptera; family Nymphalidae; genus Vanessa; species Vanessa tameamea. Next base: position 5,151,532 of record NC_087335.1, read on the forward strand.
ATTTACATATAAATGATTTGCCCCTGGAAACAATAGTGGAAATACTTTTGAAAATTGACGGAAAAACATTAGGTGGATGTAGACGAGTCTGTAAAAGATGGAAAGAATTCATTGACGAAATTGATTATTTATGGCAAGAGATGTGCCGAAAGCAGTTTACATATTCATCAAAAATTGCCAAAAGAAAAGCTGGAACCGATTGCAGCTGGTACCACATATATAGAAATCTTAACCAATGGTCGGACTTGACAAACTTCGAAAAAAATGTTAAAGAATTTTACAAATTCAATATACACGACAAATCTCATGTTTTAGATATTGACTATGGGATATTGCCTCTTAAAGATTCTAAAGGCATAATATTGTATGACGTTAGCACATTTAAATATATACCTGCTGCATTGCCAGAGAGAAATTGTTTAAAAATTGTTAATAACGATAATGTAACTGTAGTACAAATAAAATCAGGTCTTCTTATTCAAAGATCGGTAGACACCCACCCACCAGATTATGTAATGGAGGAATTCTTTAAAGCCGATGATTTTGTTTTGTCTAATGATATGTTGTACTTTTATAACAACAGAGATATTTACAAATGTGATCTGTCTAGTCAAAATTTAACTCCCGCTTTTATCTTACACTGTGATTATGATATCAAAGATATACAACACTGTGATAATAAAATACACATTTTTACAGACAGTGGTCAAATTGTAAACATAACTAACAGCAAGGAAGTTACCATTAAACCGATAAAGTGTCCAATCGAATGGATAAAACAATTAAAATACATCCGTGCGGTAAATGATAAAAACTTTGTATGTTACTCGAGAAATATATTTAAAATTGAAACAGACAGATACCAACACTTGTATTTGGAGTTCCCACTCGTCACAGCTTTATTTTTTTATGTTGACATTGTCTTAATTGGAACAAAGGCTGGTGAAATTCTGCTCTACAGGTTAGCAAGTCAGAAGAAAGCCACTCTGCCTATATTTGAAACATTGGCGACATTACCGGACGGAAAATATGCAGTACAGTTAGATGTTATTGAAAGGAAAACAGGACCAACAATAATTGCTTCAACATTTTTTGAATTGTACCTTCTGGAAATAAACTTTTTTCCTAATGTAAGTTACTTCAGTTTCTGTTATATACATAAACTTATATCTATTATAGCATAAAATAAACTCTCTATTGGGGCTATTGAGAGATATTGGTCAGTCTAACTTATATATGTATGTGTGTACATCTCTAAAAATTTTCTAGTTTACATTTATTATACAGGATATTGGGAATTATAATTAGTGATAGGCATGAACATTTGAGCTAGCTGCTTATTTATAGACATGGAATAGATTATAAAACTGGCTAGACAGTATTACCAACATAATAAATTTTATTTATTTTCAGGAACCACCACCGAAGCAATCTTTTTCAACAAATAAAATGCATATGTATAAAAGATTGCTGAAACTTAAAAACAGGATTCAAACACCTCAAGTTTGAAAGTCTGAATTAATTTGAAGATAATAAAATTTTAATTGTAATATAATTAAATCAAGTGTTTTTTCATTAATTATGTGTTATGCTAATTTATTCGAAATTGTTAATTATAAATTCATTTTTTTATATTTATTTTCATTTGGACAACCAACCAAGTAGGTGCAATATTACATGAAAATAAAAAAAATAAAAATACATTTTAAAATTATCTAGGCAAAAGTTCTAATACTTACAGGTAGTCTCACCATGCACTATCATATTGCACAATGTGTATTAAAAATATAATTAAATTAACTTATAATTAATATTAATTATAAAGAAATTATTGGTTATTTTCTTTGACAAACATATTATAAATAAGTAAATATTAAACATATTATAATAAGTGGTTGAATAAACTCTAAACCTCTTCAATGGGAGAGGAGGCTTTAGGTCAACATGTTCTTACTTTACAATGAGTACTTTGATGATAATTCTACCATAGGTGATAATTATATAAACAATTATGAAAACTTCTTTTCAACATCTAAATTGCCTCTTAAGATAAATACTACAATTATTTTTCATAGTGACCTATATGTTTTCTACCATTTGGAACTGATTGTAGTGCAAACGTACTAGCATTCAGTAATAAAATGAGTTTCATGAATAAAATAGTATTAATGTCGGGCGTTGCATCTGGTAATGGGGAAACGATTGCGCTTCATTTCCCAAAAGCAACAGGGAGATTCTCACTATTCGTCATTGACTTTGATAACTTAGTTAAGTGTCTGAGAAGTGATTAGATCAAAACTAAAGTTCAGAGTGGTCGCTGTTGTTTCAAACGATGTACAATTAAAATAATCAATTAATTTAACTATTTAGGAGTATGGAAAATTGGATGTTCTTACTGTAACTGTGCCAAAATTAAAAGATTGAGTAGAATTAAATAAATTTTGATAAATGATAGAATTATTCACGTAAATCTTCGATCTGTTGTTACAAGTATACATTTAACAGCATCTGCACAGGTCAGAGCGTAGTTTTTGTGTAAAAAATGTAGTGTTATTTTTCATTTAAGTGAAAGGGCTTAAGGTTATTAGAATAAAGATTAAGAAAATTAAAATATAATCCTTTCAAAAATAAAGTCTCGCGTATTGATTTTCTTGATCGCTTGGATAATGATTCATTTCAAGTCAAGTGTAAACAAATGATAATTTATCTAAAATTAATTTAATAATTGTAATAAAATAATCGAATTCCTCCTCTATACATTTCATCAAGAAATATATATAATAATGGAAGCCTCTTTCGGCACTCTGTCGAATAGTCGGAACATCTTTAGATCATTTTCATAGATTACCATATCATATATCGGAAGCTGTGACGCATTTAACGAAATGTGTTGCTTTTAATTGGCTGGTAAAGGAGTTAGAATAAATTGTATTTCACCCGGTTTCGCCTAGAGAGATATCGCAAAGCATGGACTTAGTATCTCTACTAAGTCCATGCTTATGAAAAAACAATGACATATTTTTTAAAATCGCAGAATTAGTTGCATAGGTGCAAGCCTGTTTGAGCAGGTACCACCCAATCATCAAGTTTGGTACTCAGAACTCAATAATACTTGGTATTATTGAGTTCTGGTTAGGAGGGCGAGTGAGCCAATGTAACAACAGGCACAAGGGACATAACATCGTAGTTAACAAGGTTGGTGGCGCATTGGCGATGTAAGGAATGGTTAATATTTCTAACACTGCTAATGTCTATGGGTAGTGGTGACCCATTTGCCAGTCCGCTTACCTATAACATAGAAAAAAGCTAATAGCATTACCGGTGCAAATTTTGTAGTCGATTCGAGTTATACACTAACAAGTTTGTAAACTAAGAGCACTTTAATTAAAATATACATACAAGTATGTTTATCGTATAGCGATGTTTTTGATACCTTTGAAGAATTAAGCTCTTATGTACAATTTAAATTTACGTTATTTAGTTTAAATACTAGTAAGTACTATTAGTTTATCTTAAAATAATAATAATAGGGATATCTGAGAGAGACAAAAGATGCTTTGATGATTTTTCTCATTTAGATATATATTATAACTAGCTATCCGCCCTGATTTCGTATACAAAGTTACTACTATTAGTTCATATTGATATTTCCATCAAAATACTTGGTGAGAGTCTACGTTACGAAAGGAGGATTGGTATTTGTATTATATATCACTAGCGATCCGCCCCGGCTTCGCACGGCTGCAATGCTGATACTAAATATATTACAGAATATCTATATTGTTGTAATGTGTACAATACTGTACTGCATTATTGATCTACCTCGTAGAGTTAAGCCTGCGTTTGCAATGTAAGCGCAATTTTATATTTTATTTACGATCTCTTATCGCTTATTAGAAACCTTTATCAGTGTCTACTATATTATGACTATATTATGCATATATTATACATATAAACCTTTCTCTTGAATCACCGCTAAGCCGCATCAAAATCCGTTGCGTAGTTTTAGAGATCTAAGCATACATAGGGACAGACAGACAGCAGGAAACGACTTGACAAAGAAATATAATATAAAATACATTTTACCTTTATAGTGGAATCATAGATAACGTTGTAGGTAAGTACTCTGCTGTCGAGAGTCTTAATATAATTGTGCCCTGAGGATATCACCAAGACGACTCAGTAACAGGCGCTTTAATTACGAGTTCTCAAAGGTCTCGGTATATCTGACATTTTCGACATAATGGTTTTAGTAAAACTTAGGATTTTAAAAATATATTACTAATAAATTTCCTTAATCTTAAAACATATTAAATGGTTATTAGGCAATTTTATCTTTAAATTTACATTAACAGCCTGTAAATTTCCCAGTGCTGGGCTAAGGCATCCTCTCCCTTTGAGGAGAAGGTCTTGGAGCATATTCCACCACGTTGCTCCAATACGGGTTGGTGGATATACATGTGGAAGAATTTCGTTGAAATTAGACACATGCAGGTTTCCTCATGACATTTTCCTTCACCACCGAGCACGAGATGAATTTTAAACACAAATTAAGCACACTAAAATTCAGTGGTGCCTAGGCTTGAATCCGCAATCATCGGTTAAGGTGCACACGTTCTAACCAGTGGGCCATCTAGGCATTTCGTACAAGTAAGTCCGATTCTATGTTTTTTACATAAACTTTGTCCTGGAATTATTAGTATTAGCCCGGAGGGAAGCCAGCAGTGATAAATTTGTGCATTCTTGCGTCTGATCTCTCCCATCACAACACTAGAGTTTGAAAATAGAGACCGGACCTTTATTTGAGCAGACACTAAGTCTATTCGTTCATAGGGTCTAAATAGATTAGAAGAACAACAGATATAAATAATAGTTTAATGAGATGTTTCAGACCGTTGATCTAATCTGAGCCAATTGATACATTAGTATTAAATCAAATCAAATGTATTTTATTCAGGTAAACTTCACAATAAAGCATTTTTGAATCGTCAATATTTAAACACTACCACCGTTTCCGAAAGCAGCTTCCAGCGAGAAGAAACGGCAAGCAACTCGCATAGTTGCTCTTTTCAAATAAACAGATATACAATTCTGTTATTCACAATTAGGGTTCTATCAGAACCTAACCCCAGGCGTTTTTTTTAAAAAGTACTTTTTTCATGAATAATGAGATTCATTGATTAATTTTGTCTTAGTAAACATTTTAAATTTGTTAAATTGTAAATTGATTATATTTTCCGGTATCTTATTGTATACGAGTTATAATAATAAGTACTTATTATTGCCCAAAAACGTTCTCTGTCCCGTATGCAAACGTAAAGTAGGGGTTACAAGTTTATTCTTATTTCTTGTATTAATTTGTTTGTATATCAGCATTTATGGAATATTTTTGTATATTCTTCGGTATAAACATTATATTGTCATAAGTATATTGTGAAGCAGCCGTTAATACACCTATTTCTTAAAATTTTTCGCGTAATGATGTTCTAGAAATAATATGGTATTCGGATAGTTCTTTTCAGCAGAATAAATACTATTTCAATTAAAGTTAATCCCAATGTTTGCAACATCAATTGCAATTTGTGTTTATAAAAATCGCATTATCGGCGGTGCAGGAAAATCTTGTAAAAAAATTTGCAAAAAGTGTTATCTATAACTCGCATTGGGGCTTGAAAAGGAGAGGCCATAGCCCAGCAGAGGGACTATTTACAGGCGGTTGTGTTTTTTATTATTTAATTAGAAAATATAATCTATGTTTAGCGTTTTGATAAAAAAATATATATATTATGATTTTAAAAAAGTTGTAATTAATTTAATCAAGTAAGTAATTAGTTCTAAAATGTTAATATTTCCATGCGATAGTCTATCATGATACTGGATTAATATAAAATAAAAACGATGTTACTAACTCCTTCTATTAATTATATTCAGATAACAAAAGTTTAAAATCGCTTTAAAATTATCAAGTTTGGTAACAATCCTAATAACGTAGTCACTTTAAAAAAATAATTCCAAGCAATTTAATTTACGTTGAAAATAATAGCATCGAATTTTACCGGGGTTAATTAGTTGTTTTAAAGTAGCATTTAAGCTTGAAACAGTTTAAAACATTTATTTTTCATATTTAATTTTAATTTCGTTCATTTGTCTAAGTACAATCGAATACCCGATCGAAAACTATCCACAATTATTTCATTTCATTCGCAAAATTCGTTTAAACGAGGTATTTCGACATTAAATCCATGATATTCAATGACAGTTCAACGGGCAGCCATGTTTGACGTTTACGGTTGCGTTCAGAAAAGAATGATTATTGTTAGTTCTCATCACCTAAATAATAGAAAATATAGATATTTGACAATCACACAATGTAAAAAAATAAGTTATATGAAAAGTAAATCATAAAGCGTATTTTTTTAGTTTTATTTATTTCACCCAGTACATATATAAAAGTGAGAACTATAAAACTTACGTTTATCATAATACTTTTAGAATAAACGTAATATTTATTTTTAATAAGTTTAGTTACATACGTTGCTCATCTTGGATGGTTTTGACTATTACATAGCTACTGAAGTGAATACGCTGAAAAGACAAGATTCCGATGATTATTCCAATATTTTTTCTTTGTTTATTCACTATTTATTAGAAACTGAACCGAAGGGAATCATTGCCCCGTTACGTCTATCTGTCTGGACGCGATAAACTCAAAAACTAAACAACTGATTTTTATACGATTTTCACTGATGGATGAACTAGCTGTTCTAGCTTGCTTTGCTTGCGTTGCTAGCTAGTTCGGTTATTGTTGCAGCTTAAGTTACTCCTTATTACATCAGCTATCTGCCAGTGAAAATGTGATAGGGACCCACTCATCAGATATTCTACCGCCAAACAGCAGTACTCACTATTGTTGTCTTCCGGTTTGAAGGGTAAGTGAACCAGTGTAACTACAGGCACAAGGGATATAACATCTTAGTTCCCAAGGTTGGTGGCGCATTGGCGATTTAAGGAATGGTTAATATTTCTTACAGCGCCATTGTCTATGGGCGGTGGTGACCATTTATCAGGTGGCCCATTTGTTCGTACGCCTACCGATACCATAAAAAAAATATATTGCAGTACTAATATCTGTTGGCAGTGGTGACTTACCATCGGGCGGCCCATTTGTCAGTTCACCTATCTCTGATATAAAAAAAAAAAAACAATTAAATCCATCCAAATGCACTTGATAAAAGTCGTATATTTAAAAAAAACTTCATCGTCCGAAGATAATTAAAGAATCATTCACAGAGAAATAATTCTCAGACACGGTTGTTATAAGACGTGTCGAGTTTAGAAGGTTGTAATTTAATTCAATAACGAAGCACTTGATCGCATCTTAAGGAGATGCAAATTAGCTTAACGAGGTTTACCTCCTTGAGTAGGGTTGAGAATATTAAAATATGTTTTATTAATATGACTGCTATCCAAGGAAGTACTTATAAACAACAATGTTAAACACTCATTTATTTAATCTCCAATACCAATAATAAGTTTCACTTTAAATTACAACATGTATTATTTTCAAACATGTTACATATTACACCTACAGATCAATATACAAAACATTGCACTTATTATACTTTGTTATATTATGATTTATTATAGTTTAATCGTAAATTCATAAATTATCCACACAATCACAATCTTAAAAATAACTATGTTTATATAATGAAAAATGATACCAAGTACTAGTTTTACTTAAATCCAAAGCGCCTCTCCTGTAGTGTTTCCTTCGCCAGGGCGCCGAATAAAGTGAACTCAGCATCTGTCGATCACGCGAAGTAAGCTCGGTGCAGATGTCGCCACTTGTCAAAACAGGCTAGCCAACTTCGGACCGAATACATTTTTATTATAATTTTAATGGCGACAACATACTTGCGTAGTAGAAATGAAATGACTTACATATTTTAGAGTTTTTGTAAGCGAAATGCAGGACTTTAATTATCATCAAACATTAGAGGATCTTTAGTTTATCACTAGACACATATAGGCCGGTCAAGTTAGCCCGAAAAATAGGGGGTGCATAAATTCCCAAGAAGCTTAGAATTTTAATAAAAGTTAACGATACGTTTATAATGAAATTGTAAATTTGAAAAGTCTCCCTTGATCCCATGAGTGTGTTACATTTTTTTATAGAGACTCAATACGTTATGTCAGAATATTTTAAGATAATTTCTATTTCTTTATTACTTTATTATATTTTAAGGTTTTAAGACACTAAAAGATTATATATGAAACAAATATTTATTTAACCATTATAATAGCTGTAGTATTCGTAATATTGTATCAATTAATATTTACATTAAAACCAATTACCTTAATACTAACTTTGTATATTGATAATTGCAAAAACACAATTCATATATTCATCAATAATCTAACAAGCAATAACAATTATACTATATCACAAAATGATATCGTACCTTAAATGTTAGCACCTTGGTGCTCCAAGAAGAGTAAAGTGTTCTGTACCGAGCTTCCACCACTTATATAAGCCTCACTACAAATCACGTGACTCACAATAATGAACAGAAAAGTCAAAGTACCCTCTTATTTAATATCAATGTTATCAACACAATTCAAAAATAACTTAAATTAAATTATTGTTATTACAGAATTGATTAAAACATACAATACATAGTGTAAGCCTTGTTTGTAATCGTCTAATTATTTATTTATTTCTTACTTAATCTGACAAGTGCAAAAACTTTTAGCAACGTTATTAAAAACAACAAGTATTTAATACGGGTTTAAGTTTTATTTGGTCGAGCTCGATATTTCGACATTATCTACGAATGTCTTGTTCAAGAGCTCCACCAAATAAAAATAAAAAATATGGTAAATATCCCGTACTAAATATTTGTTGTAATAAAAATAACCATGTTTATTTAAAAAAAAATGTTATTAAAAACTTTTATTTTTTTGGATTTTTTAACGAAACTGGTAGTCTATTATAATGTAGATCATGCAATTATTATTATTAATCCCATTAATAATAATTGCATGGTCAATTGCCATACAATAAAATATATTTTGACTTTAATTTTGATTGTCGATGAAGTTAGGGGAAGAATACGTCCAGTTGATTTAAAAGGCTCATAGATGGATGGAATTCGATTGAAAATGTAATGTTCATACCTCATTCCAGTAAACATTTACGAGAACTCTTGAATCATTTCAAAAATATCTCACATATATTTTACAGAAGCCGAAGTATATTTGTTTCTAATTGTTCGTCTGACACGTTCAGTGTATACGTGCGTCACAGTCGAGAGCTCTCAAGAGATTGAGTCGCGCTCTCCTGACTCCCGTTAACTAATTTAACTGACAAAGCGTCTAATATCACTGTCAGAATCACTGATAAGCCCTGAAGGTCGATACTAATACTATTTTAAATTATTATTATTATTTATTTATACTAATATTATTAATTCGAAAGTAACTCTGTCTGTCTATCTGTATATTGTCTGTTAGTCTATTTTTTTATCGCTGGAAAAACGCGTTACGCGATTCCCCCACGTGGAAATGGTGAGGGGGGGTATGTGGGACTCGACGGTGCCCTGGACGTCGAGTGCGCCCCGGTGCACCGGAATACCCACTAAAAAACCAGCGGCACCCTCTCCATCTTTTCGGCGGGCGCCACGGGATCGCTTTCGCATGCTACCGTGACGCCCTGACGGTCGACCCGCCTATGCGGGACTCCAACCTATGGGGGATTCCCGAGGTGTAAACTAACCTAACCTAACCCTCTTTCATTGCCAAACCAAATTCGATGAAATTTGATAAGAAGCAAGCTCGAACTTCCCTCTGACACTGTACTCACCTGACGACCAACCCATGCGTTGTAATATTACTGAATTATTGAGCTGATTATTATGATAATTGCTGAAATTTCGTTTTCGTTTTGAATAAGCAACCCTACTACACTAATGATTCCTCAGTGAATACTAATGATATAAAGTTATGAAAAATTTATGTGAATACTCGACATGCCGCCGTATTTTTAAGTGCATCATTAAATATCATAGCGTCTAATTTATCATCATCATGCGTGATAAATTATTTTGATAAATATGTGGGCGGAGAGCATCGATTACCGCGAACCATAAGAACTGGATTTAAAAACAGAATACGATGATTTTAGTTCTAATTAATTTTAAGATTTGCCAAAATCATTAATGGAATATTTTTTGCTTTAAAATGAAATGAAATTGTCCCAATATCTTTATTATTTGCTTTCTTAAGTTCCATCGTAGGATATTCAACACATATTGTGAAGACGAAGCAGATTTTAGGGACTGTAGTTGTAGTACGATTGTCTTTTTTGTTTTTTTTTGTTAATCATTTGTACCTTATTGCACAATATTATAAACAAACAGTTATATGCATTTATGTATACAAAAAATATTTAAAAAATCACAAATAATAACTAAATGTAGGTACTACAGAATGTCTTACAACGTTCACAGTTTTTCAGCCATTAAACAATACAAACCGCTATGTTCCTGCGTTTTAAATCTGTAATATCTTCGAAAATATTCATTTAAAATACATGCTGTAAAGAGCTATATTGATCTATATTAAATGCACAATGTATGTATAAAAGGAATATATGTATTTTAGGTAAGGCATGTACTTAATTGGATAATGATTAATGATGTATTGCTTAAAATCGTTTCGAAAATAAGTCATTATTCTTCGTAAAAAGTAAAGGATCAAAAATGGTTATTGTGGGTTATCCCTAAGAGATAGACATATACCATCGCGAACTATTTTGAGGACCATTATAAGGTGTTTATACTGTAGTATATTATTTTGATCTTTCTCGTAAGGTTCAGCCTTCAGGTTATTTACGACATCGCTTTGGAAACCTCTAAAACTATCAGTATATTTCTATTATATTGTGCATGTATTATAAACAAATACACCTTCCTCTTTAATCAATCTATCTATTAAAAAAAACCGCATCAAAATTATCGTAATTTAAAAGATGTATACATAGGGGCGACTTTGTTTTATACTATGTAATCATATACAATATTTGTATTGTGCAGAGGAGAAAACGGGAGGTGTCGTTGGACACCCAATTGGAACAAAGTCGTTTTCGCCAGTGACAAAATTAGTAATAAAAATCCCGTGTCAATTGAAACAATAACAAAAAATAAGTTTCAATTATTTTATATGAAACCGTATATTACCGAAAGAGACAGAGAGAAGAAGAAAGAGAGGGAAATATCGACAGGAGATATAACACTTTTTCACTGCGTGACGAATTCTGCCAGATCACAACTGTAAGCTGTTTGAAAGAAATTCGTTCCAGCAATGTGTACATCTGTCCTCTCTATTCATAAACCCGAAAACATTTTACACCCGATTGTGATCAAAATATGGCTAGGCGTAGGCCCAAAAAATAGAGAATTATATTTTGTATGTAGTATGTCATTTTATAAAGTAATTTTATGAGAAGTTTTAAGACCCTAAAGATCCTAAGACCTATTCTATCACTGTGAAGTCGGGTAGGATAGCTATAAGTGACGTATAAAATATAATTTCTATGAGCATTAAACACCCGTCTATCCGCCTCAACCGATGACGGACGAGCGGGTTCATTTTCCGCCCAGAGAATCTGAATTGCAATACAATGAGAAAATTCCAGAATTAATTCTATTATTTCATACGGTCACGATTGAATGCTTTTAATTTCGATCACTAAACGTTTCATACGACCACTCTCGTGTTAAAACGATTAAGTCAAAATGATTACTGACTTGAAAATTTTATATGGGAAATAAACACTATTTAAAATCAATTTCAGTACTTTTTAACAGTCATAAACAAGTCAATATTTTTATCAACTATGATATTGCTCTTGATAAGCAGCTTTATTTTAAATTTTAGTTTACTTTTGTTCGATAACTTTTTGTCTTTATTTTGCATACTGTGTGTTTGCTTATATTTCTATGTACTTAGATCGTGATCTAATAAAATGAATAGTTACATTTTGTATATTACATGTGTGCGTGTGTATTTATTTTGTTTAACATTCTGTCCTAACATTGATGATACTCTTAACTCAAGTATCTAAAAACTGTACATGGATTCAACAAAATCGAACGATCCATTCGCGTGCGAGTTGTACGTGAAAAAACGAGTATTTTTTATAAATAAGAGTAACATCACATTATTAAGACAATAAAAACGTGTATAAATTAATAAAATATAACTTAATAACAATAAAAAACGTATCAAGAAATAATTAATTTAATTATACAACAATTCAACGACAAATTAATCGAAATATGATAATAATACAAGCTTATAAAACACGAACAAACCTCTCGCGAAGTTAAAACTTCGTTCACAAAGCTAAATCGTAAATTAACTTTGACTTTAAAAATGATCTTTAATGCATGGTAATAGAATTCAATGAAAATATGGCAGATTAACGAAGTACTGCTATGAATACTATCAAGTGTATTTCCATTGTCATATGACGCCTCTCCGTGATTTTGTAATAAAAATGAAAATTTGAGAATAATCGACTTCGATACTTTTTGGGCGATCACTAAGAAGATATGTGTGCTTTTCATGGAAACGTTTTTTTTTTAATTGCTTTATTATATCTCCTTAGACGTGCTGCCCGTTCCGTCGTTATATCTTATGTTTTTTTTATTTACAGGCAGTATCACATTCTAAATTTTAAATTGCATATTAATGACAAAAAGTTTCCAATGAGTTCTTTGACGATATCATCTTCATTGTCTCGGAGTTCTGTCAGTGACTTTGTTACGAAGTCTTCCTCGGTTTCGTTTGAATATACTTCTAAGTTTATCCAACCACGTTTTTATCAAAACGCGCCAAATTTAAACACTTTTTGGCATCTTAAATATGGCAGATTAACGAAGTATTGCTATGAAAACTATCAAGTTCATTTCAATTGTCTTAAGACGTCTCTCCGTGATGTTAGACACTACTGAAATGTATTTTGAAAAATCCTTGTTTATGTCAACGACAAATTTTGTCTCCTAACGTTAAAATAACAAAATACATACATTTTTAATTTCAGTAAATATGACGCTCCGTTTTTTAATTTTTATTTAAATTGTTTGCAAAATATCATGGAAATAGTTTCCATACTTGGTCGAAATTGTGGGTGATGGATACGAAAAGTTTGACTAAGAGCAACTTCTTCTCCAACACGGCTTCAATATAATTTACCAATTTACGAACGTAATTATATTAAATTAGAAACTCGGAAATAATTATATTGAGTTATTTTGAATAAAATATTTTCGACCTGATTTAAATGGACGTCGTTTTAAATATTTTTAGAACACGATTTTGAAATTTGTACTTCATTTTTAAAGTTCGTTTCTATGTCAAGTACTAATAATGTCTTTTTATTAAATAGTATTAAAACAGTACTGGTTAATAGGGCATAGTGCACCATGTGGGTTCCACCCACTACTTAATATTCTTGTCTTCTGAAGGGTGACTGAGCCAGTGTAGCAACAGATACAAGGGATGTTTTAATATTAATTTTTCTATATAAATACCCAAGAACTTTATTGGCGCCACCTGGGATTTGAACCCATCACATTGTGTATTTCATTGTATATACTTCGAGCATTGATTAGTTTCAAAGGAATTTATGTATTCATAATTTTCCCGCGATTTCGCACGCGTATTTATCAGACCACTAATCTCCTGTAATAAATTCCTCCCTTTTTTATCCTCTTAATGATGATTTCTGGATTAATAACTGTCTTATGTCCTTCCTCGGGACTTAAACTATCTTATAAAATTTAATTCAAATCGGTTCAGCGGCTTAAGCGTCAAGAGATTTATTTTAGTTACGTGCAACCAGTAAAGATAAAAAGGCACTGCCAACTGAGACAATAAGTTAATATGGTTTATTTTAATAAAAAAAATCTACGCAACATCATAATATCACAGCCTATATGATATTCTGATCCATGATCCATCCATTTAGTAGTTTTTGCGTGAAAGAATATCAAATATACATACATACTCACAAACTTTCTCATTTATAATATTAGTAGGATTACGTAAGCAACATCAGATCTGCTCATCATCTGTATGAAATATACGCTACGATGAAATAAATATTGTAACTTCTTTGACGTAACGTAGTTGCATCAAAACGTCTGTCGAAAAGAACATTAAAAATACAACGCTGGGTATTTGGTTATCATTTTCGTAAATAAATGCAAAATATTATTTAAATCGGCATTCGGAACGTAATTGCTTGAGCCGTAATCTCGAGTCGTAATCGCATAATAATCCACTTGCTTTAATTTTCATTGCTCAAAATTTAAAATTGACCGTTGCGTGGTGTGTATAATAAGAAAATCTAACAAGATATATATTTTATTTAGTATCACGGTACTTTGATCAACTATAGTATTTGGTAAAAAATAAAGTAACTGCCACACATCAGCTAATTCATCCTCTTTTCTTGAGAGAGTTTATTCCATTCTGCTCTAATACCGGTTTTTGGATACTCACGTGGCATATTTTCATACTCGTACATAGCCTGTTGTTCAAATTTCTAACTTCATATAAAGATTGTTACTTTAATTTTTTTATGACGTAGTTTGGCAGACGAGCACATGGACCATCTGATGGTAAGTGATCACCACCACACATAGACAATGGTGCTGTAAGAAATATTAACCATTCCTTACATCGCCAATGCGCCACCAACTTTAGGAACTAAGATGTTATGACCCTTGTGCCTGTAGTTACACTGGCTCACTTACCCTTCAAAGCGGAACACAACAATACTGGGTACTGCTGTTTGGCGGTAGAATATCTAATGAGTGGGTGGTACTACATAGACGGGCTTGCACAAAGCCCTACCACCAAGTATTGTGTGGAATGTTTATTCTCGTGACTTGGACCGAATTAAACATTCACGAACCAGGCCAAGTGGTCTCTCATTGCAATTTTCTGTACAATCGAAAATGGAAACAAATGGGAACTCTCATAATCAAGTACGTTGCATTAAGACGCACTCAATATTATAATAATATGACTGTAAGAGATTTAATGACTTTGATCAACAGATGGTATTATTCAGCGGAGTATTAGCCTAGGGAAAATTAAACGTGCATTTGGCCGCCGATCTTGCAGGCAGCTTACGCCATTTTTTGTACATTTTGGACTTGACTTTGCTAAAAGAACCTGAAGCGATACAACTATATTTAACTCATTATACTCTACTCTGAAATTAATCTATACTTCAATACTAATATTATAAATGAGAAACTAACTCTGTCTGTCTGTCTGTCGCTCTTTCACTACCAAAACAATGAACCGATTTTGTTGAAATTTTATATGAAGCAAATTTGAACTTCAAGAAAGGACATAGGCTACTTTTTTGCCTCATACATAACAACCAACCCTTATAACGCGAGCTAAGCTGCGGGCACATTACAGGACAGTAAACAACTGGTATTACTATCGATATGATGTCAGCAATGTTACTATTAATAACCCACGAGAATAACCTAAAATGAAAATTGCGATTGTTCGAGATTTAAATGTTCCAAACTTCTTGGGTTAGTTCTTCGCAGGACAGGATATATTATTTTTCGAACTGGTTGTTGTTTTTATCAATCAATAAGTATGATGAAAAAAAAAAGGTTTTGATTTATGATTTTATATTCTATTGAATAATTTATATGAAAGCATCGGACACATTTTGTCCAGTACCCCAATACTCTATCCGATCATATGATATTGTTTTCCCAACGCATTATTAGAGCAAGGAAATGGAGAGTGCTTTTGTGAGCGCACACAAATGAAAGGGTGAAGCACTTTGTTGCTTGCCAGGGTTCGAATTCGTAATCTTCTATTAATATTCAACATGTATACGTGTTTATATGTGTGCGTTATGATCAACGAATAAATATGTAGCTCGACACTTTTTAATTGATATAAAAACTTATTTTCTGGTCTGGGTAGGTACCCAATCATCGATGTCGTATCGTAAAATAGTTAGTATTGTTATGTACTGAATTGAAAGGTGAGTTGACCAGGATAACTATAGGTATACTTAATACCCACACAGGTTTGCACAAAGACCTATAAAATCAAATCAAAATATTCTGTTTTCAAGTATACTCATAGAAATACTTTTGAATAGTATTGAATGAAATGTACCTTCGGTTCGGGAAGTAGATTATACCGTGAAGAACTCAATAGTTACTCTTTTCCACAATTTTAATTGCAGAGCTTATGACAATGAAGTACAATTAAATTAGCCTGAAAATCAACAACTACTACGATCGCCGCTTTAATCGACGCCTTTTTTTCCAATTGGTACAGGACTCTTCAGTTAAGATTTATCTGTTCAAAACTATTCGCCCTCTATTCATGAATGAAATGTAAATTTTATTACTGGCTAAACATTAAACCCTTAAAACAAAATTATTAACCCTTTGAACTAAAATGTTGTTGTTACCTCGCTATACAAATGCTGCCGAGCCTTTTAGGCATATCAGGAAGTTTCACGGGCCACAACCACTTATATCAAGTGGATGTCCTGTTTCCTCTTCCGTTACTAAAACCTCGCCCCAATGAAAGCATATATATCGCCAAAAGAACTTCGAAATCAAACCTTTCGATTATCACCTTTTTTTACAAACTCATAAGGTACATAATCGGATACAAAACACTATAGAACCAAACCAAACGTCTTTGAAAATATTTACAACGTTTTAACATTGAAAATATTCAGAACATTTTTATTTATGTCGGCCTATTTTATAAGGGTAAAGGTATTGGATTGGTTTATGGATTTTATTATAAAGGTTTCTTTAGACCTGTGTGTGTAAATGTGGGTTGGTTTCCAACTTGTGTAAAACTAGCGACCCGTCCTGCTTCGCGCGTGTTAGATTTATTATAGAGGGTCAATACATTATGTCAGGATATTTTAAGATAATTTCTATTTCTTTATTATTTTATTATATTTTAAGGTTATAAGACAATAAAAGATTATATATGAAACACAAATATTTATTTAGCCATTATCAAAATCAAAATATACTTTATTCAAGTGGGCCTCCACAAGCACTTTTGAATCGTCATTTAACAAACCATTTAAAGTAAAGCTACCACCGGTTCGGAATGTAGATTCTACCGAGAAGAACCGGCAAGAAACTCAGTAGTTACTCTTTTTCAATATCCATTAAGCTTAAATTGTTTTAATGTTACGGTACATTACTTGCGTGAATACATTGCCCTTTTTTCGCGTCCCGTATTTACAGGCGACATTCGTCTTGTCTTTCTTTAATAAATAAAAGCCATTCTTTATTTCCATTTGCAAAATAAATAAACGGATCGCTTGTATTGTGACTGGATATGTTTTTGTGACCGCAAAATTAGCAAACGAAGCATTGTTTTTTTTTGTTTAACAGAGAAGCGTTCTAATATTTGTTGTTAGTAATAATTACTCAGAATAATTTCGATGAATAGTTGCCATGAATGTAAAAGATTTTTTTTTAAATAATACATTTCATTTAAACGAAAACTTTTACATAATGATATAGCAGTACTTTCAAACTTTTTCTCCCTAGGGGGAGGTAAAAAACTATTTGCCATCATAAATCTACAAAGACGAATTATAACTTTTGTTTTTCAAACAAAAGATATATTCTGCTTTATAGTTTGAGCACAGAATTACTTATAAGGTAGGACTCCTGACCTGTTATTTTCACCACCGACCAATACAGTGGAGACGTTAGTGTGCGCAAGTGTTTCAATGCAAGCACAGTTGCAGATTATTCTTTAACTCTCATCCGATGGGATGGCTAGTCGACATGACTTGAGAGATATCAGGTGGAGAACCAGCGGCGTTTCTTGCATTTCGAGACACGAAAGTGTAAACACTGGCAATTTTTGTAGCTATTACTGAGAATGAGATGATCTAAGATTACCCAGTGGTTAGAACGCCTTAACCGATGATTGCGGGTTCAAACCAGGCAAGCACCACTGAATTTTCATGTGCTTAATTTGAGTTTATGATTCATCTCGTGCACGGTGGGGCAGGATAACATCTTGAGGAAACCTGAATTTGACTAATTCAACAAAATTCTGCCACATGTGAATCTACCGACCCGCATTGGAGCAGCGTCGTGGAATATGCTCCTAACCTTCTGCTCAAAGGGAGGCCTTGGCCCAGTAGAGATAAATTTACAGGCTGTACATGTGATGTACTGAGACTGAGAGAGAATTATTCCATACACTGTACTGGGTATATTCGCATTAGGTAGGTTTTCGTCTGACAAATGCAGATTTCTTGCCAATTTTTCATTGTCTAGTAATAATAAAATATCACCAAAATTTAACACGCTTTAATTTGGTAATGTCTGCCCGAGCCAAAGCCCTACGGCGCTCCCGCTCCTCGAGCTCCTCTTGCGCTTGTTTGGGGACTTATTTCCTCCCCAAAAGAAAGTAATGTCAAAAGAAATGAATTTATAAACGAGATCAAATTAGGTAGTATATATGTTATCATTTATTTTTTGTACATAGAGTACCAGTCTTCAAGTAAATAAGACATTAATTCGGGTTTTCAGTACATTACTAATATATTTAAATAATATATTATTCCTTACTTCCCTCAAATGTTAGATACACCGTAAACTAGCCTAGAAAAACATTGCTCCCACGAGCGAAGTTCAGAGTGCGTTCCAGTAACCTATAAAACAAGTGAATTGTATAAAATATCAGCCAGTGATTCCCTTTATACGATTGTTACTTCAGGATTGGATTCACAGGCTCGTTGTTCTGAGTTCTAAGATTATAAGGGTTTCAATCTCGAGTCGACAAACGAAAGCAAAGAACACAGACTGTTAATTTACATTTTAAGTAACAGGTCTGTAAATATACTTCTTATGGGCTAAGGCAAATTCATCTTGAGGTTTGCAGATTGTTCCAGCTTGGTACAGTTCTGATAGATTTCCATTCGACACGTGTACTTCCTCACGATGACCTGACAATACAAACAACAACAAATTCATGAAATTGAAATTCAGTGATGCTTGTCCGAATTTAAACCTGCACTCTTCGGTTAAAATTCACGTGATCTAACTACTGGATCATCTAAAGATTAATCCTCTGAGCGTGTATCCTCAGAAGCTAACGTATACCGTTCAAAATTCTACAAAATTCTATGACAATGAACCAGCATAAAACTAACTTGGTACTTTTTTTACTCACTGTACAGAACGATACAGCCTAATAAAGGTATTACTTGATTTGGCTGTTTAATATAAAAAAAAAAAAAACTTCCTATTTTATAAACAGCTGTTCTAATAAATGAGGAAATTATCTCTTGTAATGCTTATACATTTAACTTTAACAACCCTATATCAGAAGGTATCACGTTTCCAAGAAGGTAGCAATATACATCAAAAGGCCTCTTTGAAATTACACTAGGCTTAAATCTATACTATTGACGTGAAATGCGTCAATGAAATGCGACGTGAAATTTCATTAATTCGTGCAAAATAAATCATTATTTACTAGCTTCTATTGAACTGTATTAGTAAGCGTTGATCAAATCTTGTAATTGAATTTCTAACTAGTTCCGCTCAACCGATGAAGCTGCCGATTGCGATGAAATTTCGCACACAATTTTGGTTCTGGTGAAAATAAAATCTAGTAAACTGATTTTATTTTATTTTCTTTTATCCGTTTTACTAGCTGTTGCCCGTGGCTTTGCTCGCGTGGATGTTCAATATATTTCAAATATTACGTTAATTTAAGACCTCTTTTTTTTGCAACATTTATGTGTATGTATATATGTACCCCTTAGGGGTAGAATATCCAGAAATGCAATTAAATACGTATCTACTAATATTTAAACAATAGTCCAAAAATAAAGTTTTAATATTTTACTTAAAAAATGACGGACTATTATACAAACTTTCAACCCCTATTTCACCCCCTTACGGGGGAGAAGTTCCAAAATTCCTGCCTTAGTGGGTGCCTTTCAATAAAACGATCCTACTCACCAAATCTCATGGCCCTAACTATAATAGTTTACGCTCGGCGATGATGAATCAGTCAGTCAGGACATGTTATTTTAGAAGTATAGTTTTATCAAAAAAAAAATCTAAAAATACCTCCAGTAATATTTTTTCTCAAATATCTTCCATGTACAGTTACGATTTTTATTATATGTACATATAGATAAGGAAAAAGACAAACCACGAACTAAAAAAAGAACCTGCCTAAGCAGAACCCCATTTAATATGTCTGACTACATAAAAAAGAGCTCAACTTACACTAACTTATTTTGTAGACTATAGTTCAATCAAAATTTCAACCAAATCAACTTATGAATATTTTATTTTTATAATTTTTTTTTTAAATTGGCATATATTTTTTATTTGTGAACCGATTTCAATAAAAAAAACGCTATACTGGTTACGCTAAGGTAACATCCGTAAAAACTGCATCCAAATTGCTTAAGCCGATTCCGGTAACAAAGTAACAGATAAACAGACAAAAATTCTAAAAATCATATTTATGTGATTTATTGCGTTAATTAATACGCTCAGTAATATTTCTAATCAAATATCTTCCATGTACAGATTTCGATCAGTTACGATTTTATTATAGGTAAAAATAGGTTAAGGCAAAACTTCTTTGTAAAAGATTTTCGAAAATATTTTTTTTTCTATGATTATTTTTGGTTGATCTCGGTAATATGAATGAATGAAAGAAGTTTATTGAACGCAACTCTATAAGCTAAAGAATATAATTAAAAAGAAAAATTATAAAACAAAAGGGTACCTAGAAGAAAAAAATATATAAAGCATTTTATTATAAATAATAATAAACTTACAAACAATGTACCAAATACCTATCACTTAGCTTGATATTAACGATGAAACCCAAAAAGAATACCGCTGTTTCAAGATTATTTTTTAGTATAGTTGGTAGAGAGGTTGGCAAGGGACTATCTTATGCTAAACGAACACAGCCACCTAAATTAATACGAATATGGGTATAGTCGTATTAATTTAGTAAAACGTAAAATTTATAATAACACTATTGTTCGCCCGACAGGCCTGTACCATAGGTAGGGATACCTACTATTTATAATGGTCCCCAAAACGTAAAATGATTTTTACACTCGCTTACAAATACGGTCATTCTTATTTTCCACGTTGTGAACAAATATTCTTGTAATATCTATAATATTGTAGATATTCATTGGATCACCACACTTGGTGATATAATTTATACAGAAGTACAGCATATTGTAAAAATATAGCATAATGTAGTATATTATCCAAAAGTACATATCAAAATATAAAATTGACAAAATAAAGAATGATGCCTCAAATATCGCACGACGTTCAACTTTTTGGGCATCTTTTATTAGCAGCATATAAGCATATACGCATGCGAGCCACAATTCAATTAATATGACGTCCTTTAGTTATAATTAATGGAAGAAAACTCATTTGTAAGCTGATATTTTTGTCGGGTGCAAAATGCAAGGGCTTCCCGCAAAAAATAGCTCACCACTCTGTGATTAATTTGAACGTTATCAATCTTTTCGACGCTGTATCTCAATTTTATTAACTGCCTCGTTAGTATAGTAGCTACCTTATAAAGGTACAGATTCGAAGGTCCTAAGTTCAAACCGCATTTTCCGTTGCCATATAATTTTAGCTGCACAGACTCTGGAAGGCAGTCAGTGTCTACATTTCTATGCCGCAGAAAATACATTTTTGCCGTCCCATCGGATTATGAGAAAAAGGGCTCAAAGGGCAATTTTGTTCGGGCAAACACTTGTGTAGTATTATATTTCCCACGCAGTTGGCCAGTCCCTTAAAAAAGGAAAACCGTGGTCGAAATCTGTAAGGAATTGTATCAACGGTTAATAAATATAATTTGATACACGGGACAAAGATTGAATAATAAACCCTGACTATATGTTCACTGAGAAATATAATAATACTTTACAGTAACTTTGTACAGGCGTTACTTTGAAAGAGTTTATTGAACACTCCTGATATTTCAAACAAACGAACCAAATATATAATAGGTACTTGAATATCCTTGGGAGTAAAGAAAATAAATTGTCAACTGAATAGTGGACTGCGATTTGTTCACATTCGTTCAGAGAATACTAGACACATAGTGTCCTAACGATCTTCATTGAGTTTTAAGCTTTATTTTCAAGAACTGAAAGACTACAATTTCATACATTTCCGTTTATACAGAACGTGCTGAGCTCAGCGCTTTATTGAATTGGCTTGACTTTAAGATACCTCATCTTGAAAAATCGTACTTTCTCAGAGTTCATCTATCAATTTGTTTTGGCTTACCTATATCATCTATTTGACGTGTATTGTCTTCAATAAAGTAAAGAAATTAATGTAAAAGTATACTTTTTAAATAATATTGAATAAAGTATATACGTTGCAGCCAACAAGATTAATTAGCCTTTTACTTAACAGCCTAGCAATTTTACTACACGATGCCGTTTAAAAAACCGTTGGGAAATTTATTTTATATTCTCCTGAAAATAAAAATATTCAAATTAGTTAGATGGGTATAATTATTTGGTTAAATAAAATTATACAAATTAAACTTTCAGCACATTTTCGGAGGTCCATATTCATTATTCATGTCCAAAAAGTCATAAACCGCCACCCGTAAAAAAATCTATTTCAATAGTATCAACACCCTTAATATATATTTTTTTGAAAACCTAGAATTACTGACACTTACTTATCGACGTAAAAACATTAAATTTCACTTTTTCTCTTCAATTATTTTTACTTTGAAATAATCTATCATTTTGTTTTAACGTTTTTTTTTAACGTCCAGAAATCCGGGAAAACTTTAGCCTATTTTAGTTAGGACTTTTTAACGTTGCACAAAAGTACTTTCTTCTATATTCATTAAAACTTTTTGGGTCTTTTAATACTCTCCTTATAAGTCGTATTAAATACCTAATTTACTGAAGTCGTAAAAATTTCAAGGGTGCCAGTTCTTTAATTAATAAATTTTTGCTTCAGTTCAACGTTAGGAGCAAGGTTTTTAATCAATATAGAATTCAAGACTTAACTTTCTGTGAATTCTTATTTTCAATACTTTGAAAGGAATCCTATTGGATTCTTGTTAGGGAAATCAGTTTGGAGTTAAGCGAAGAGTCTTTTATAGTTCTTGTTTCGCCTTTTGCTTCATTCCATCTATAGACTCCAAACTATTATTTGAAGATACATTATCACATCTGTTATTTAAGGCTTATACTGAGTCAAGATAAAAAACACTTGAACCTTATTCGAAGATAACTGCATATTCCTAACTGCATCCGTAGATAGATGCTGCATTTATAATTTATCTCGTGCTAGGTGATTTCTTCCGTTTCTTCCCCGTGGATTGTACCTTTTAAAAATATACCATACCATTTAATATTGTATAATGGTTCAAAAGTTATAATGCTAGTAATAGGATACTTAAATAAAGTTAAATTTTGATTTTGAAATTCAAATATTAAATTAATATTAATACATTTTAGTAATAATTTACATGAAACCTAATTTTATATTAAATGTTGTACATAAAATTTTTTTTGATTAAGTTCGCACTTGTTGTAGTGAAACCGAACTTGTTAGAACTAAGTCGGTAGATGAACAAAAATAATTACAACTCTTTTGTTATAATTAACTTATTTCTACCGTCATCGGACTACTATGTATGTATGGAACTTTATATTCATATAATTATTGAATATTGACAACCAACAGTAGATACAATATCACATCCAAAATAAAAAATAAAAAATTACATTTCAAAATTATCAAGGCAAAAGTTCTACTACTTACAGGTAGTCTCACCACGCATTATCATATTACACAATGTAATTATTGAAAATATGAATTAAACATAAGCATAATAATTAAAAATAAGAAATACAATACGTTTTTTAAACTATTATATAATAAATAATAATTAATAAGATAAACCATATGATTAGAATTGAAGTCATCGGAAGAGACTTGCGTCTGAGACACAGGCTCGGCCTAGTTCAGGCGCTTCTACTCATAGGATAATTATACGTACAGATTGTAATATTGTTCATAAGGTGTTATACATGCATGTATTTGGTTCTAATTTCTAATAAACAATTCTAATAAACAAATACAAAGTTACAACACTTCACATGGTTAATACTATCCTCTAAAAAATCAAGGAAAGGAGGCAATGGAGGACGGAGGACACTAACGCTAAGACTGCACGATTCATGCACTGTAGTTTGCATAGAATTGACAAAAATCGTGATGGATTTGATTCGTATTCTGCAAAATTCCATTCACTGAATGTGAACCTCGAAAATAAAATCGCGCGGTGCGATTTCGCAGTGCGCCGTTACCTTAACAAAGTTCGGAATTCGGCAAGCTTACAACTTTTGCCAGAACTAAGCGGGAAATTTGTCTATTTTTATTACCAAATTGCGTCGGTCAACCTTCGATTCTTCACGAGATTAGGTACTGACTATTCAATCGGTACTGACTTCGCATCTTACATGTAAATATTTGAAAACCTTAAATATTTAAAGGTTCTAATTATTATAATCAACGTCGCATATCTCTTTCAGATATTTTACGATTGCATTCATGTTGAGTTTTGCATTTGATCTCACAAAAAGACTCCATTTATCGAGCCTACTGTCTAGTAGTATAATTTTCTTTATCTATTATTGTAGAATAGATAAACTTGGTTACAATTTTGAGATATGATAAATTTTAGTGGTGTATCAGTTTGTTTGGTTCTCTTATATTTTTACGGGGGTATCCCATAAGACTGACAGTGCGATTATGGATTTGTACCCCACTTCGGCCCGATCTCTTGCTCGGCGGTAAACGATGTCGTGAGTAAATTTCACAGTGTGGCGAAGTCAAAAGTTAAATATGCTTTGAGAATAGTGCTCACGTTTAACAATATATTGATAGATTTCCGAAAAGCTTCGGAAACTACTAGAAAGTTTTTTTATTATGAAGAAATTCAATCTATCGTAAATCCTCTTGTGTGGCTCTAACGAATCGTGAAGATCGTTGCATTGCAAGCCATTACAATTTGTATCATTAAAATCAAATTTCATGGGTCGAATAATTCTCTGTATGGTACGACTCCTTGTCAGCTTAAATATCTTTTGAGTTCCAAATGGGTTCTAACAAATTGAATAAATACAATTTTGGTTAAATGGTTCGTTTGTCCTTTTCAGCTACTGGTAGTTATAGTTAAAAAATAGTCCTTACTTATTATATATATATATATATTATATAATAATAGTAGTAGCATTTATAATATTTGGTGGTTGGGCTTTGTGCAAACCCGTCTGGGTAAGTACACTCAAACACAGCAATACAGTATTGTTTTGAAGGGTGAGTGAGTCAGTGTAACTACAGGCACAAGAAACACAACATCCTAGTTGCCAAGGTTGGGGGCTCATTGGCGAACTAAGGGTAACTAATCAACCGATCCATTACGAATCAAAATAAATTGTATATTAATTTTAATAATGATACGTAGATTAGTATTGTCTTTTTAAGCATTTAGAAATTCGAATCGCTTGGTTTAGAAATATTACAAGATATTTAAATAGTTTCTCTAGGACAATTTATATCCAATAAAGTCTAATTCCGAGCCTACTTTATTTCAGATAACCATCAGATATTTTAGCTACATATTGTGACGTATAAGATTATAAATGGAGTATAAATTGCGAGTGAAATTACGTGATATGTAATAAATTTATTTTATAATGTATTGTTTATTTTTATTAATCTGGATTCTGAGATCAGAATAAATCATATTCACAAAGTATCATATTTAAATCGATTCGATGATAGCCATTCTAATTGAGCGCGGAAAAATCGATTCTCTTTATCACAATAACATAAACATAAAACATAAACAGCCTGTAAATTTCCCACTGCTGGGCTAAGGCCTCCTCTCCCTTTGAGGAGAAGGTATGGAGCATATTCCACCACGCTGCTCCAATGCGGGTTGGTGGAATACACATGTGGCAGAATTTCGTTGAAATTAGACACATGCAGGTTTCCTCACGATGTTTTCCTTCACCGCCGAGCACGAGATGAATTATAAACACAAATTAAGCACATGAAAATTCAGTGTTGCCTGCCTGGGTTTGAACCCGAAATCATCGGTTAAGATGCACACGTTCTAACCACTGGGCCATCTCGTATCTCGTATCAAAAAGCAAAATAAAATTACGTTCCAAAATCGATTATATATATTTTTTATTTTATTCGAATACAATATTAAAATATCTATTTGAAACACATGTTCGCATTTTTTCTTTATTCTTACGTACATATTAATTAATGATTTGCTTTCCGATTTTTGAGTTCGTTCTATATGCAAATATTTTAAATTAAACTTTTTTTGTCTGTATTTTTCTGTTTCAAAATACATCAATATTATAATATATATTTAATGGAAATCTGTGAATGACGATAACATGACACTATAATACTATTAAATGTTATTCGTTTTAATGCGAGGCGGTATTAAAGGTGGTGCCGTAATTAAAGCCTATTGATATTAACTAACAAAATATAAATGTAATTTATACCATATATCAGCCGAGATGGCCCAGTGGTTAGAACGCGTGCATCTTAACCGATGATTTCGGGTTCAAACCCAGGCAGGCACCACTGAATTTACATGTGCTTAATTTGTGTTTATAATTCATTTCGTGCTCGGCGGTGAAGGAAAACATCGTGAGGAAACCTGCATGTGTCTAATTTCAACGAAATTCTGCCACATGTGTATTCCACCAATCCGCATTGGAGCAGCGTGGTGGAATATGCTCCATACCTTCTCCTCAACGGGAGAGGAGGCCTTAGCCCAGCAGTGGGAAATTTACAGGCTGATTATGTTATGTTGTTTATATATCACTTAGGGATAACGTAACTTTCTACAACTGAATTTTTTTTGGAATAGAATTAAAAGTTCCGGAGATCGCCCCCTACAAACAAACAAACAGATATCTCTTTACAATATTAGTACAGATAAAAAAAAATCGAGTGTTAAAAATAATACCGAAAAAAATATAAATATTTTGCAGGTATTTTAATCTCTTTTTAAAGTTTAATTTCCGAAGGGATAGGAGAATTTTATTATTATTATGAATGCTACTTTGTAAGTATTGTACTTGCATTTTGGCTCTTTGCCGACCAAGTTTTGATAGTGTCTTTGAACGATTGACTAATAAAATATCACGATTAGTGCAAAGGCGTCTCACTGTATAATAATTTCCGGGATAGGATCTATAGACCTTAGATTATTAATGTCTATATAAAGTGACGCGTTACAAAAGACCTAAAACAAACGTGTCTAGTTTATTGTCTAAGTGTGCGTGAAAGCTACGCTTGACTCGCGAAACTTCATTCTATAATACTAGTGTGCGTGAACTTAGTAGCCGAGGGCTGTCCACTATTTTTTTCGCGCGTTCTCATTGACAGTCTATCTAGACCTAGACACATAAATAATCTAAGCTAGACTAACAATTACTCTGGTACCGTGTAGTCAGGTATGTCTTCTCAGTTCACTTGCATTTATAAGCCAATTTTAAACGATTTCAAAAAAAGAACTTCTGATCTTTGTAAATTATTAACCGATTTGGAAAAAAATGTTTTGTTTAAAAGCTTACACTCCCAGTTCAATCCCATGTAGAAATGGATTTGTACTTTTGACGTTATTACAACTGATAAGAGGTATCAATAGCTGACATAGCCAAGGAAACGGAACTCGTGGATCACGTGTTCACGTAGGCGAGTAATGTAATTATTCTCCATATAACACAGAAAATCAGCTTAGTTTTTCTGCATTAGTCTCTTTGTTTCATAGCAAGACGTTTTGGTTTTACACAACTTTCAACATTTAGTTATAAAACTTCAAAGAGCTGTCTCACATAATAACGAACGTTTGGTCACCTTACGTATAGATTATGTTAATATTTGGCAAGGTCGAAATTAAACAAGCAATTTTTAGTGTGTTAGTCTAATGAAGCTGGTATAGCAGTGATTAATCGTTGTGTTTTAATTTAACAGTATTATATTTATTTATTTATTAATAAATAAGTCCCAGGAATTAATCTAAGACTGCTTTGATCGTAACGTAACGCTGAACTGCAGAACATTTTATGTTATGGGTGGAGGTGTGTAAAAGTTTAATGAATAACACGGATCAACATTTCCTGGTAAGCGAGTAATACCTAACGTGTTTATGATTCAAATTTTACACCTTACCGGTACCAAAATTGGAAACTTTGAAGAACGCTATCTCGAAACTGGTAACAACTGTCGTTACAGCTCGCACTAGATAATGGAATAAAATCATAATATTCTCAGTTAAGAAGATAAAATCAATGATATGTTACAATTTCCTTACAAAAGTTTATGCACAAACAAACCTTTTTAGTGGGATACTTGGATACATTGTAGGATAAACGCATTATCAAAATGACTTTAACGGTTTAAAACTTTAATTATTGGCATCTCATGATCAAATAGGTATGATACGCACAATTTCAGAAGACAGAAAGGCAGAAAACTTACTGAAGACATTATTCTCAGTGTCATTCATATGAGGTAATTTACTTTGCGGTAGGGCTTTGTGCCAGCCCGTGTGGGTAGATACCACCCACTCATCAGATCTACCGCAAAATAGCAGTACTCAGTATTGTTGTGTTCCGGTTTGAAGGGTGCGTCAGCCAATGTAACTGCATGAACAAGGGTCATAACATCTTAGTTCCCAAGGTTGGTGGCGCATTGGCGATGTAAGGCGCTTAGTATTTCTTACAGCGCCATTGTCTTTGGGCGATGTTGACCACTTACCACCAGGTAGGCCATTTGCTCGTCTGCCAACCTATTAAACCGCCGCCGCCTGATGATAAGTGGTCACCACCGCCCATAGACATTAACGCCGTAAGATATAATAACCATTCCTTACATCACACCAATGCGTCAACCTTGGGAACTAAGATGTTATGAAAATTTTATTACACACTTACAAAAATACACATCATAATATAAATATCTTAGTCTGGACATTTATATAATTGTATACTTTCATAGATTCCAAAACGGTTCATTTAACTCGATTTGTCGCAATAAATGCTCAATACAAAATATTGAGCATTTCGGTAAACTTAACGATCCCCTACAGACCGAACTGAGTTGTAATACGTGACTAGTAATCGTAATAGGATTTATCTATCAATGGTACAGTCCTTTGGGTAAGTTTTGTCGTAATTGACGAACCTTTCGAACTGTGGGATTTAGTTTAAATATAACGCTTATTAAAAAACGAAAGTCCAGTGAGTTTATCATCACAATACCTGATAAATAAGCTTCCGTCTTTTTTATGATATACAATGTATGAATATATGAAATGAGAAGAGGTTCACCTGATGGAAAATAACTACCACCACCCGTGGACTTCTACCACACCGGGGGCCTGTAGATGGGTTGCTGGCCTTTAAAAAATGTGCAAGTTCTTTTTTTGAAGGTTCCCAAGTCTTCAGGTTCTGGCCTTAAAAATCACGCTTATGTGGATTTTCCATTTGTCTGACTTTCCAAATTGTTGTTAACTCTTGCCTTTTCATAGTTTTTTGTAATTTGAATCACAATTCAATGTGAAATCAAATATCGACGATTAATTGTTTAAAATGATCATTGACACGTAAAGAATGCATTTTATTTAAATCAACATACTGAACACTCGCTTCAAAGTTAAATTCAGAAGAGATTTTCACATATATTTTCAAGAAGTTTCAACCAACTATATTTATAGAATTTATATTTGCAGAATGTATGAAATATATATCCTCAAAAGACCTCATTAAACAAGCGCTTCTGAGTTTCTGAATATCAAAATCTAATATATAACGGATTTGAGGATGCCATTCTGTTTAGTTGTGATACGATCCGAGATCCCTTTGTATAGCTGAGTTGCAAATCTGTAATCAGAATATAGAATTCAATCGGATTTGAACCAGGGTTGCATAGCGCATAG
Organism: Vanessa tameamea; assembly: GCF_037043105.1. Taxonomy (NCBI): domain Eukaryota; kingdom Metazoa; phylum Arthropoda; class Insecta; order Lepidoptera; family Nymphalidae; genus Vanessa; species Vanessa tameamea. The sequence continues at coordinate 5,181,673 of NC_087335.1, forward strand.
GTTTTAAACGAGTTATATGTAAATAAATAGAAGGATTAATTTTGTAATCAGGTGATATAGTGTTAAGTAAGAGTTTTTGATGTTTTTAGGGAACCAGCGAATTCGATGGAACAGCTATGGGGTAGCTATGTGGTGGAATGAGAACCGAATATTCTCCTCACATTTGCTCAACAGTGGGGTACTTATGAGTAAAGTTTCCAGGACTTTATTTATTATTTCTCAGGTATGAAGTATTGTATAGATTTTCTTAAAATAATACTTTGATAATAATGGGTTAAGATAATATAGACATTTTTAACTTTGCCGTTTCATAGATTCAAGTCCATTGTAAAAAGTACATTGGTAAAGAAGGCATATTATTCGATAAAAGATTATATTGATGATAAAAAAGCGTGGAGTTAATGCTTGTTGATTTTCAGACAGGAGACATGACATATTTATATAATTATATTTAACTAACATGACTGTGTTTTTATATGTTGAAAAAGAGTAACTACTGAGTTTCATTCCGGTTCTTCTCGGTGGAATCTACATTCCGAACCGGTGGTAGCTTTACTTTAAATAGTTTGTTAAATGACGATTCAAAAGTGCTTGTAAAAGCCTACTTGAATAAATTATATTTTGATTTTGATTTCGGATGACTTAATGTTGCAATTTGATTCAAAGAGTTCACAATATATAAAAAAAAGCAAGATGCTAATTAGTATGCTTAGTAGCACTTGGCAGCTGAACTATTCTAATAACATGGACTGTAGTGTAAATTTTCTGTTTATTATAAGAGTTTTAGCTGTAAGAAAACTAAATGTCGACAAAACATGCATAGAAAATTTTTATGCAAAGAAAAAACAACACATCAAAAGCAGTGAATAGCTCGCGCGAAGCACTTGCTCCGTCTGGAAGTCGTCGTGCGGTACAAGTTACAGGCAAAGCGGAAAGAGATTTATGTAAATTTACTTTAAGGTAACGGCCGTTGTTGACAAGTCGTCTTTAAGGATTAACCGTCTGTAATTGGTCAGGAGGATGTCACGTGGGAGGGACCTGATATGAGATTCTGTAAGAGCTCAATTTGAACGCATATTAGGATTATGATTTTTATAAACGTTTGCTATTTTTTCTATTGTACAAATAATCTTAAATAAAATTTTAATAATCCCATTTAGTATTTTTCTGTCATAAAAGCATTTAAACTTTTTTTTTAATTATATTAGTAGTCAGTTTAGGCGGACACGTTGTTTTGAGTCCGTTCGAGACGTTAAAGTAACCTTTTTTTGTTCCTGAAAAATGCATTTACATTCAAGATACAAAAAGCACCATACGTATTCTGGTCTTAGAATACGCACTATAACGAACGGGTTACGTCCTGCGTCTTTGATGTGATCGCTTGAATATGTAACCGTGACGCCCCGACACGTCGACGTGAATAAAAGTACCCTAGTAGATAATGCATTATGAATCTTAAACTTTATAATAATCAAAACTAGGAGATTTGAATATCGTAAGATGTTTTTTTATCATGTAGGTGGTAAAACGAACAGGCTCACCTGATGGAAAGTGACCTCCACCATGGACATCTGCAACACTGGGGGGCTTGCAGAAGCGTTGTCGGTCTTTAAGAAATATATACGCTCATTTCTTTAAGCTCACCAAGTCGTATCCGTTCGGAAAACCGCCGGCGAAGGCTGGTTCCACAGAGCGGTTGTGCGAGGCAAAAAATGGCTTAGAAATCATTGAGTAATTGGTAGATTTTGATTTGAAAATATTCGTAATACATATCTGTAATGAGACGTATCCATATAAATATGAATATGAATATTTATTTATACTAATGATCTGTTTATCAAGATACGACATTCTGTAAGAAATTATTGAATCATTTATTTATTTATATTTTCAATATTTTACTTCAAAACTGACAATATAAACAATATCTCATCGCTTAAGCAGCGATCTATTCCAGAAAACCTTTGGGTAGAGGATTAAATATCAAAATGCACAATAAACACATATTTATCGCCATTTCGATAATAGCTATCCTATTCCAGTTTACTCTGAGTCCGTTTCCTCTGTGTTTAAATACGATGCCGGTATAAATCGCTATATCCCATAACATTAAACGTGTCTTTATGTAAGGACTTGTCGCTAGCTTACTACGTAGTGCCTCATTATAATACGTTCGCTAGAAGATTTGAAAACTTCTCTTTTGGATGTACTTTTAAATTTTTGCGGCTTACATTCGCCTGTTTCGTGTTCCGTGAAAACTTCTTGTCTTGTGATAAATTTTAAATTTTCGAGTTCATTATCATATTCATGAGATGAAAATATTAGAAAGTTTTTTTTTTTATTTAATAGTTGTTTTTATATATCGATTTGCGATTTTGATACTTTTTTGTTAATCATTACCTTTAATTTAAATAGTGTTGATATGCTTGTCTGACTCCTTAGTCTCGTGGTTAGCTTATAAGGCTGCGGTTTCGAGGAAGCCGGGCCGATAAAAATGTACAGGGCTTTTTTCTAAATATCAGTCTAGTGCATCACCTAAACTTTTTTCGATCGTGTCAGATCTACCATTGGAAGAAAAAGGAAAACAGAATGACCCCATATTTGGCACAAATTCAAATATCGTTACACCTTCTCATTGATTGCCAAAATTATACCACGGTTCGAAAATAAACACCTCAGACTTGAGAACTGAAGAAGATTTTTTTTTTGTCACAAATATGTGTTTACAGTGATACAATGAGGCCTGAAGGCGGATGCCATCTTTGAAGTCGATAATGTTATATTGACCTTTAGCACACAAACGTTCTTAGACAATTTTTTAACGATTCATTAGAAAAATTGTTAACGTTTTTTTGAAATCCTGTAATAAAATAACGTAAACATCACCTCATGAAATAATCACAAACCCTATGTCATCGGGTAACAGAAGTAACGAGTTTATGTTTATTCCTTGTGTTATAAGCGTGCGCATTACAATTACAAGAAAATTAATTTACATCTTATATGAACACTGTACATTATAAATTGCACGAATAGCCATTTCTGCAGGACAAAAATTGCATTGATATCAGTTGAATTATCCCAAAGTAAAATGCCGTAAAACAATATAATGAAAGTAACTATATTATCAGTAGAGCCGTATCGACATCAGTTAACATTCTTTACTGACCGCGAATGCCGTAGAATCTACTCGCTAACTTATCAATATGAGAGCCTCATTGAAGTTAACTAAAAAACCAAACACTTTTGTATTATAATACGTTACGAGCAATAGGATATCGTCCGTCAGAATTACCAGAAAAATATTTTTTGAAGAACTATTCAAATATATTATACATCGAGAACTGAACGTTAATATTTTTTATTTTTTCAAAAATATTAGTTAATAAAATTTAAATGTCCATATCTAATATCTTACTAATGTTATAAATGAGAAAGATTGGATGGACGGCTGAACTGATCTGCATAAAATTTGGTACAGAGATATATTATAGTCTGGAATAGAACATAGGTTACATTTGCTCGCAAATTCGGTGGCCGAAACTAGTATTACATAAGGTTTTATAAGCCATGACTAAATATAGAATCATGTTCCAAATTTAAATATCAAATATGTTTTAATCAAATTCGTCCAATTTCACCGAAAATTGCCTCCGAGAGTCAGAACATCAATGCATATTAATTAAACTATGCAAATGATATAACAACAAAACGGGTCACTAAAATCCGACCGCCATGTGCCTAAGCCCATAATGAAAATTCACACCTATTCCAACCAGTAATACTAATTATAAAACCAGTTTAATTAATATAGGAAACCGCGAACAAGTGTCAAAGTTTATGTTTTTCATTGTATTACGATATTTAATTAAAATTATATATTACGTAGCAGAGAGGCCACATTGGAACATGTGGTTTAAGTTATCGGTTCTTTTATTTGTATGACCACGACATATTTTAAATCTCATAAGTAATCTATGTATATAGCAGTAATATTTAGTGTTGTATTCTGGTTGAAGGGTGAGTTAGGGATCATAACATCTTAGTTTCCAAAGTTTGTGGCACATTCACATTGGCAATGTTAGGTTAGGGATGGTTGAAATTTCTACCAATTTCTATAGGTGGTACTGATCACTCAAGATCAAGTGGCTCATTTGCCCGTCCATCTGTCTATATTATAATAAATTTATATGGTACAGCAACGTTGGCGCCTTCTTTTAAATTACGAGGAAACAAGATTTGACGGCTGGTTGGGCTGGTGAGGTTTCGTATCGATGGTTGGCGGGAATGTTGAACGCCGCCATTATTGTGAAGTGGTCAAGAGCAAGTCAACAGATATTCTTTTTGCATTTATTTTAGTTATTAATAAAAAAAAAATGGAATAAACAATTGTTCGAAGAATACCAAAGTATATTATAATATTTTTATGGGTGATTATTATCAATATAATGATTTTTTTTTTTTTTGAATCCCGTATTCCAGGGCATATTCTCATGTTTCTGTTCACATCCGGTTAAAAACTATTTCGTGTGATTAATTTGTGTTTATTATTTATCTCATGTGCAGAAACCAATACGTCCTTCTTAGAACCTCCTTCTTAGGGGAGGTAGTTTGTACAGCAGTGTTATTTTTAATTGTGTCACTTTAATTGTATTAAGTTTTATGTTATTCATAATTGGCATAAGTCTTTGAGGTATTTCTCTTCTCAGAAGCAACTTGGGAGTTAAAAAGTTTCAAGGATACAGATGTGTTCTAGCGTCAACTTAACTTTAAGCATTTATAAAACGTAAAACTGACGTCAACGACTGTGATTTGTCCTTCTACGATATTCTAAATTTATATAAATTGTAACGACTATTACGATACGAACCATATCTGAAGTAAACGCATACTATTTTAATTCGCTTTTTATTTTTAACTTATTGATAACAGTGTAAGGCCGTTGGACCCCTTGGATCTCTTTTCGGAGTATCCAGTTGTGTCTTATAGGAGCGTACTTGTGTTTGAGCAATACTATACTACAATATGTTTAATTCAGTTAGCTATCCGTGCGATTAGACACCGTTTTTATTTTTATATTCAGATATACATAAGGTTTTTATTAGTATAGATATTACCCATATAGCTAGGTTTTCCCCATATGTATACACAATAGAAAAAACAAATTATATATCTAAACCTTATTTTTCTAAGAAATTTTTCTTAAAAAACAAAAAGAAATAAAAGTGTTGTAAGAGGCAGAAATAACACGTTCTTTGTTTAAATAAATTGAAAAGTTAAAAACATTGTTTCGCTTCACGGGATCTGATGTTTCAACGTTTGTTTCAATATTTTTACGATTTTTCCTTAACGTGCTTCGAACACTTTTGAACTTTGCTCTTTCGAGAATATTAAATACGGACTTCAGCTACGACTTCGTAAATTAACTTTGTTCTTTAAAAAAATTATTTCTTATTAGCGATTAATTAAGTTTTCGTATAACTGGTAAGGTAAGGTAATTATTATTTAATTATCTCTACGATTCCGTTCTGGTATGAAGGGTGAGTGAATGACTTAAAACAAGGTATAATTCATCTGAATTCTATCACCAACAATATATTTTCTTAGTTGAACTCTTAAACTGTGAATCAACCGTCCATACAATGCACGGGAGGGATTTCGTCCAATGTTTTATGTGTTGTCTTTGTGTTGTATTTGTTCAAGTACTTATAATTTATATGATCAATATTGTATAGTTTGTATTTAATTTCCTTTTATGATAAAATAAAAAGATAAATTTAAACAATTAATTTTAAAGTGATAAATTCTTATCTAGGTTAAAGCGCTTCGTTACGTAACGCGTTACGGCGCCACTTTGTCTGGCTTCCCTTTTTCTTATACAGTCTTAGTTATAATTCTTGAACATGTACATTATAATTTTGTGTATATACATACACGACTAAGAATAAAATATAGGGTGAAGGTTTTCTTGTATTTGATTTTAATGTAGGGATTAGGGACCAGAAGTGAAAATGTTTTTTTTAAAAGATTAAAAAATAACTATCTCATTTAATAATACCTAACAAATACCAAGCGAACACTACATTAATAACTTTAAATTAATTTATAACAAAAACAAATTTTCTATGACTCAAAATTAGTATGTCCGATTCACCCAAACTTCGCGTCTTCAATTAACTCTCTGTGACAGGCGGTTAATGCATTACACTACAAGGTATTGAAGCATTAGGCTTTATAGTATATTTTATGTATGCAAATTATATGTACATGATTTTGCCATCATTTATATAAGTCGACGAGCCAAAAATCAGCTACAAGCTGAGTCAAAGTCAATACACTTGTCTTTATTTTAATAAATAGTTTATAATTCTTTTTTTTAATAATTAAAGTATTAAATATAAAAAAATACGATATAAGAAAAATAATGTGGATATTTTTCATCATAATGGCAACTTACACTCACACAAGTGCACGTATTTTTACAGGGCTGTCACGCACACTAGCTAAATTTCTAACGTATTTCGTTCCGCGCGCTCCATCTGCTTTTTGTTTTATAATCTGAGATTGTAACCATAAATCATGGAATCAAACGCAGGCAACATAGTTTTCACGTACTAGATTTATGTTTACAATTCATCAGGTGACGTAGAAAGCATATGGAATTCGGCCTCAAGGATATAAACCAATCCGAGTGAAACTGGACACCTTTATCAATGTAAGAGAATCTTTGGACTATTGCTGAAATAGTCCAACATGAAGAGAACGCATGTGAATTCCGCTAACAAAGCAATAATTTTGTTAGAATAGGAAAGGAAAGGGAAAGGAAAATATGGAAAGGGGCTCATTCCTATCAAATCCTACCCTTCTCAAGCTCTGTCACCTCTAATCCAATATCGTGACCGTGACATAGGATACTTGAACTTTGGTGTAATAGTATTATCCTTCGGATTACCTTTCACCGCGTGAAAATTCGCAAAAACGATGGTAAACTTCGTACGTTCTAAATTAGAAATGAAATAATCGATTATACATGAATATAAATCATGAAATTTTTGAATTTTCTTGGTGTTAGGCTTTCGTGCAAGCTCATGTGGGTAGATACTACCCACTTATTAGATATTCTACCGCCAAACAGCAGTACTCAGTATTGTGTTGCGGTTTGAAGGGTGAGTAGGCCAGTATAAATGGCACAAGGGACATAACATTTTAGTTTCCAAGGTTGTTAGTAGATTGGTGATGTAAGAAATGGTTAATATGACTTACAGCGCCATTGCCTACTATTGTGGCGGTGACCATAAGGTGCCCATTTGGTCGTCCACTTATCTATGTAATAAAAAAAAAAAAGTTTTATATTCTACGTTATGCTGGAGGCTGGTGGATGGGCATTTGTTTTGGTACAACATCTCATCAGTTATTCTACCAGCAAACATAAATAATTGTGGTTTTTATTTTCTCATCACTGTAGTTTCTAGCGTTTGCAACTCAGAACACGTTGTAGATAAAGGAAATATTCTACAGCTGGGCTAGCCCTTTTGAGAAGAAGATTTAGAGCTTATTCCACCACGCTTCTAATGCGGATTAACTGAAGATCAGGGATTCTAATCCAAGCAAGCAATGAACTGTGATTTAACGTTATAAATATAATATAATTAATTTAATTGAGTGAGGTTTTCCATGAGTGAGTTATTTGACCAAAATACGAGTATGTGAGTGATATTCTGTAAATGAGGTTAATTTGAATTGTCATAAATTATTAACAAAAACAAACAGAATATTACCATCTCAAATGGTGTATTTTATACTTTTAAACACGGAACCATAAAAATCGAACAACTCCTGTTTCCAATACTAATTTTGTGGTCCGCTGAAGCACAGGAATCGTAACAAAGTAATATAAACAAACTTCACTTTATAAATTTCGAGTAGCGCAGTCAAAACTTAATATAACTTTGCCCATTTCAGCCTTGGAGAAGGAATTTAATTTTTTTTATTGGTTACGACTTCTATCTCGATTGAAATCCTCTTATTCGGTTTAACATAAATAATAAGAATTTTTCATTTGTATTTTCTTTTCGTCCAGTTTGATAAGGGGAAATTGACGAATGGTGATCGAAACAAATGAATTAATTTTCAATTATCTTTTTGCCGTAGTGCTTTTGGCCCTACTGGCCTTTACAGCGTCACTGGGCGTGGGGCCGAGTGCTTTTTTATTTTTAATGCTCCTTATGCTTGCGCAATGGAACCTTCAGACATCTCCTCCGATATGGTGGTCGGAGACGTTGTATTCTATTCTTTTTTGTTTTTCCTTTTATTTATTTGATTTGTTCTTTTCTTTCTTTATCTATTCTTGCTGTTTAATTTGTTCGTCTTTTCTGTAATGTATATACAGTATTCTAAAAATGTTTCCCTTTTCGTTTTATCTTCTAGTATTTTACTTTTTGTATGTATATTTATTATGTTGTCTATTTGCCGTTCCGTGTCATATGTTGTTATGTTATATTTCGGGCATTCTGTTAACAGGTTGCTCGCTCTTCCTTCCACTTCTCGTCTCTTGAGCACCTCTTGAGGCTTCCCGCGTTTCGCTTCGTATAGAGCGGTTGCTTCTTTTATTCTCATGTCCAGCGGGAGAAGTCCGGAGAGGATTAACGCAGCGTTCAACGAGACCGCCCTCTATGTCCAGTGACACCATTAGACATATCATCTTTTTTCGGATATTCTCTTTTATATGGTGCACTAGATCATAGAGCGCGTCCTCCGTACTGCGTTGCGGTACGAACCCGTATTGTCTTGGGCTGCATCCTGGTAACAAGTGCCATCTAACTCTCCATACTCATCCATCTAATCGTCTCTTGACTATCATCTTTTCCAATGTCTTTCCCAGCACTGGCAGTAGTCCGGTCGGTCTATACGACTTCGGCATAGCATAATTTTCCTTACCTGGTTTTCGCAAGACTACTACTGCGGCTTCATTCCAGAGTACTGGAAAATACGATAGGCTGAGGCATTTGTTGAACAGTCCCAAGAACACGTCTCGCGCCGTTTTTATGGCCTCCATACGTATGTCGGCTGTGAAGCCGTCGTCTCCGGGAGCTTTCTTAGGGCTGAACGTTTCCGCTACGAATTCCATCTCTTCCCTAGTATGGTAGGTCCTGATTATTTTCCGTGTCTATGAGATTTGCTTCCGCTCTTTCCCTGATCTCACTGTGGCAGTTCTCGTCGCTCGCAGTATCATCTTTTGGGAAGAATGTTCGGGCCAAAACTTCGACCGAATATTTAGGGCTTACTTCTGTATCTCGTTCCATTAACAGCTGGTCTTCTTTCCTTGACTCGGTTTTCCGAATGACCCTATAAACCCCCCCATAAAGTTTCTCTATCTTGAGTGCTGCAGAACTTCCTCCAGCTTTCACTCTGTGCCTTTTCTGCTTCGTTCTCATAATCCGTTTTTGTTTTCAGGTATTTCTGAGCAACGCACGATCGTTGGGTTGGCGCTGCGCAGGATATTCTTCTTTTCGCCGTTATCATCTTCTTTCATCTGCATAGCCAGTTCTTCAGACCACCAAAGTAAGTGTTTGTTTGTTTTTTGCTTAAATTTGGGAATTTATTTTTGACAAGATTCATCTATGTATAGAGTTAATAATATTACATTTTTTCTATTTCTTATTTTTCTGTAATTTGATTATTTTTTCTATATTTATATTATTATCTTTTTCTTGCCAATTAGCCTTTTTATATGTAGTGTTCATAATTAGCTTTCTTTTATATGTTTTTTTGTCGAATTTAATTGTTATAGCATTCTGGTCCGAGCTGATAAAATCGACATCCACTTTCCAGTCTCCAATATATTGCATTATGTTGAGACTGCAAGCGGTAATGTCTACTATGCTCTTGTAGATGATGCCGTTTCTAACAGTGAAGAATGTGGGTACTGCTCCCTTATTTACGATGTGCATTCCCATTTCCCCCACTGCTCCCGCCAGTGCCTCCCCTCTATGATCCTCATTGTCACTTCCCCACCACGTGCTCCATACACTTGCATCTTCATCTGTAATGAGCGAGTCAGCTCCTATCTGGTCCAATATTGTCTTTAGTTGATCTAGGTACGGTTCTATGGGTTCTGTACCCTCAAAGTAGATCGAGACCAGTCCTACTCTGCCTGAGTCAATTTTAAGAACTTCAACTGCGATGTTCTCATTTGTCAATTTTGGATGACAGATTATATCAATTTCTTCATCCAAAATGATTATCGCTGACTTTATGGGTTTGGGGCCGAGTACTAGACTCAGCCTTGAAGTTTGAGCCCCCTCGGGCTCCGAGTGACGTTCGTCCTAAGGGTATCTCCTATGTGATCGCACCTCGGCTCAGAACGTAGTCGGTGGAATAAAATTTTCAAAGTTAACCTCAATAATTTATAAATAAATAAATATTGGACAACATCACATACATTACTCTGATCTCAATGTAAGTAGCTAAAACACTTGTGTTATGGAAAATCAGAAGTAACAACGGTACCACAAACACCCAGACTCAAGACTACATAGAAAACTAATGAACATTTTCTATATCGACTCGGCCGGGAATCGAACCCGGGCCCTCGGAGTAGCGTACCCATGAAAACCGGTGTACACACTACTCGACCACGGAGGTCGTAATTAAAGAAAAGTGTTGCCATATAATAAAACATTTTACCATCGTATCTATATATTAAAAAGTTTAGATAGTTTCTTAAGACTAAGAATTACGTTTAAATTAAATACGTATCTGCGTAATGGATATTTATCGCTATTTTTAAATTGAAATATTTATAAATTTATCTTAAAGGCTATTAATTGCAGCTATTATACGATTAACAGAACACATTATTATCGATTACATAATAGATATATTCGATGTGATGGTAATACCCCGCAGGCATTTTGTTAATATGTACATTTTATCACATTGGAATAGGATAATAGACATACTTGCTGATAGGGCTTTGTGCTAGCCCGTCCGGGTAGGTACCACCCATTCATCAGATATTCTACGGCTAAACAGCAGTACCTAGTATTGTTGTGTACCGGTTTGAAGGGTGAGTGAGCCAGTGTAACTACAGGCACAAGGGACATAATATCTTAGTTCCCAAGGTTGGTGGCGCATTGGTGCGAGGAATGGTTAATATTTCTTATAGCGCCATTGTCTATGGGCGGTGGTGACCACTTAACATCAGGTGGCTTATTTGCTCGTCCGCCTACCTGTATCATAAAAAAAAATACTGTAAGATATATTAACCATTATTTCCATCGCCAATGCGCCACAAACAAAATTAAAAAATCAAAATATACTTTATTCAAGTAGGCTTTTAGAAGCACTTTTGAATCGTCATTTAACAAACTATATTAAGTGAAGCTACCACCGGTTCGGAATGTAGATTCTACCGAGAAGAACCGGCAAGAAACTCAGTAGTTACTATTTTTCAACATTTAAAAATACAGCCATATTAGTTAAATACAATGATATATGTGTGTAATATATCCTGCCTGGAAGTCAACAAGCATTAACTCCACGCTTTTTTATCATCTGTATAATCTTGTATTGAATAATATGCCTTCTTCACCGATGTATTTTTTACAAATTATCTGAGTTTATGAAACGGCAAAGTAAAAACCCTGGGAGATTCTTAAACTTCGTTCTTTTTTATGATTAAGGTGGATGAGCAAATGCACCGCCTGATGCTAATTGGTCAACACCCCAATAGTAGACAATGGCGCTGTAACTATTAACCATCCTATATCGCTAATACGCCAACCGTGGGAGCTACGATGTTGTGCCCTTGTGCCTGTAGTTACACTGGTTCACTGGCACACCCTTCAAACCGAAACACAACAATACAAAGTATTGCTGTTTTGCGTTAGAACATCTGATAACTGTGTAGTAGCAACTCAGACGCTCTAACACAAAGCTTACCATCAAGTATAAATCATATTATTCTAAATAACATTGTATACGTAGATTATATGTATATATTCGACGACCTCTGTGGTCGAGTAGTGTGTACACCGGTTTTAATGGGTACGTCACTCCGAGGTCCCGGGTTCGATTCCGGGCCGAGTCGATGTAGAAAAAGTTCATTAGTTTTCTATATTATCTTGGGTCTGGGTGTATGTGGTACCGTCGTTACTTCTGATTTTCCATAACACAAGTGCTTTAGCTACTTACATTGGGATCAGAGTAATGTATGCGATGTTGTCCAATATTTAAAAAAAAATTCATGCGTGGTATATAAATATTACATGTAGTTAATTTCAGTAGAATCTTGATTCCAAACAGGTACTAGATTAACATTTAATTCAATCTTGTTAATTAACGTTTCAATAGTGCTGGAAAAATCCTTCTTGTAATTGTTTTGCTGCTAGTACCTTAATTAGTTTAACAGAAGTTAAGTTGAAACGATACGTTCGAGTTCTCATTCTGTAAAATAAACTTACAATAACATAAATGTATTATGACTACCTGTAAGTAGCAGAACCTTTGCCTTGATAATTTTGAAATGTAATTTTTTATTTTTTATTTCAGATGTGATATTGTATCTAATGTTGGTTGTCCTAATTAAAATCAAAATAAAATAATTAAAAATAGAAAACAATTGCAATTAATAAAAGGAGCAAAGTATATTAAGAGTCTTTAAACGTGTCATGGCTGACCTAAGGCCTCCTCTTCCTTTTAGGGAGGTTTGGAGGATGTACCACGCTTCTCTAATGCGGGCTGTGTCACATGTGTCAGAATTTCATTACAATTAGACACACACAGATTTTCTCACGATGTTTTCCTTCACCGCTGAACACGAGATTTATTAACAAGTACACAAATCGAACAAGTAACAAGTAAATAAATAATATGTAAAACCTTTTTATGAACCTAGTAAGAATAAAACGTAGAAGAATAATGTAGTAAAAATGTAGTAATTCTTATGGAGATAAGACGTTTTAGTTTATTTTGAATCATTGTATAGTCTACCAATCCATCTAAGATATTAAAAGCGTGTTCAGGTATTGCAGGCACAGGATTTGGAGATAGATTTACAAATGTAATTATAAACTATGAATGATTCGAGATGGGCGAGTGGTTAAAACTTCTTAACCAAAGATTGCAGATTGAGATCTGAGCAAGCATATCTGAACTTGCATATGTAATTCGTTAGTCAAATTGTGAGCTGGAACAACATCATATATGTGGTAAAGGAGAGTAGACCGTGCCCCAGTAGTGGGTTAAATTGTCTGTTACATTATCATTAACAAAATAAAAACAATATCAAATTACTCTGAGAAAATAAATTATAAATCAAATTAAAGGTTATTTTTTCTTTAAATTTTAATCAGATCAAACGGGATTACCCTTCTTCTTCTCTACCCTTCTTAAAGAGCGTTTGTGTGCTAAAGGATATTATAAAACTAATGAGTATTTAGTTGATTGCACAACTTGGGAATGAGATGATTGCCTGGTTGTTTCAAATAACGAAAATATGTTTATTACTATTGTACAAAACATGAAATAAATATTACTATACTTGTGAAAATGAAATTTAAAAAAAATATATATATTGAGTTTCTTTCGCCGGTTCTTCTCAGGTCCGAGGTGTTAATTTCCGAACCGGTGGTAGATTTTTAACTGTCAATAAGAAAGTGTAATCACTTTCATATTGAATAAAGGTTTTTGACTTTTACTTACTTTACATAAATGACGGAGTTCTGATATATGAAAACAAGAAATACTAAACTAATAAATAATTATATTCATATTAACTAAATGAATCTAGAACCTCGAAGATCTACGACCTTATGTCTAGCCATTAGACCAACGAGGTAACAACAATATAAACCAAATATTCAAACATTCGTATATAACTCGGTCACTGTTTAATGAACAAATTTTAATTTAATATTCGTATTTTAAGCCTTGCATTTTGCAGTGCGGTTAAAAGAGTTTTCTGAGTAGAATTACTACACTCGCAATGATATGCGTTTATGAGCTTTATTGTTTGGACGTTAAGATTTATATTGTATTATAATCGAATGGCAGTGTAGTCCATTAATTCAATATCTAAAGGAACAAGGTATCTGAGGACGGATATTAATAATTCAAAAAGAGGAAAGCGCTTGAATTAAATAGTCTTCGTGTAGGACGGATAAAGGTTGACATATTTTTGGCTAACAAACTTCGGAATGATTTAATACTTCAGAAATACAATAAGCTTATTATTTCAAGTATTCATTGTATTGTTTGTTTGATATTTTATAAAATGGACATCTTTAAAGCGAGTTGGTTTTTTTTTAAATGTCTCCGATATTTGACGGTACTTTTATATATATTTGGATACGTTGGTAAAAGCTAGTCTTTATTTAAAATTGCATTCGTTTACTAATTTTCTTGTTTTTATTATTTCAGAAGTTGGTTTATACGTACATTGCACGTGTAAAACTAAGATGACCAAGTGGTTAAAACAAGTTTTCACGTGCTTAACTTATCTGTGTGAAATGTGAACAGAACATAACATAACATAACAGCAGCCTGTAAATTTCCCACTGCTAGGCTAAGGCCTCCTCTCCCTTTGAGGAGAAAGTTTGGAGCATATTCCGCCACGGTGCTCCAATGCGGGTTGGTGGAACAGAAAAATATTAATATTTAAATAGCGCGCGCAATCATTGCATCGTATCATCAAGTTCTCCAATATTTGTAATTGATTTAATTGAAGATGAATATATCAGTTCACTACCGGCCAAATGCACCGATTATTCTCAGTATTGTCAATATCAAATCATTTATGAATACTCAATAGTTCCAATATCATGAATTATTTCATATAGAGATTTAGTAAAAGTTAACTAACAGTCATTAAATGTCCCACTGTTGGGCTTAGATCTCCTCTCCCTTTGCGAAAGAAGCTTTTGATGTGTGTTGACGATTGAGCTATCTAATGGTGATGGTGACATTACATGACATTAAGAAATATAAATTCCTTACATCGTCAATGCAGCACAATCCATGGAACCTAAGTCCTTTAATGCTATGCCCTTGTACCTGTAGTTACACTGGCTCACTGGTCTTCATCCGGAACACAACAATACTAAGTATTGTTGTTTGGAAGAAGAATATCTCATGAGTGGGGATGGAGATCGGCTTACACAAAGCCCTACTTGCAAGTCATAGAGAGAGATTAAGGGTCAATAAACTTTCTAAGTCGCGTATCCGTTTTATCTTATTAATAAAAGTTGTAAAATAGAAAATAATCAGAAATAATTTTGTGTTTAGTAAAATGAATAGAAACAGGACTTTTATTAACAAAATGAAGGTATTTTTTTATTATTATAATAATATATAGCAACGAAGCGTATTGCATATGTGCCATAGGAGAGAGAAGCAGAGAAGAGGGAACATGACGGTTTGAGAGAGTGTCATGCCGTCTGCCGTCACGACTTAAGGCTCGACTCTGCCTAAAATACTCACTGTAGTACTCACGGTCGATATCTCAATGACCATCAACGGTACGTTAAAAATGTATAGGACCTAAATAATAGAGCATAAAAGAAATAACAAAAAAGTAACTTATCATAATTCTCGTATCACGATGCACAGCCGAGTTATCGTAAGAAAAACGAAATTCAACCCCTTTTTCAAGATGGCGGCGTACACACGTAGGAAGTCGAGGTCGAAAATTTTAAGTTAAGCTTGTCTAAGCCCTAACATATCCAAAAATCAGCCTTCTCTGGACTGGACTATAATATCTTGCATCAATAATATACAAATACAGGAATGTTTTAAAAAATAATGTTATAACCAAAAGAACTAACCGCCGGCTTTTAAGCTTAATATGCTCGCATGTACGATGACGTATTTAAAAAATATATATGTATTAAGATTTTTCAAATTTTTTCGAATCGAGTTTTTTCGTTATCTTTATTACAACTTAATGTATTGCAATAAATGTATTTATTTGTGTGTATACGTGTGCGTGAGAATGTGTGCAATGTGCTATGTATGAATCAAGATTTTAATAATTTATTCGGTGCATTTAAAACTGCATTATTACAGTTCTTAAATCTTACAAGTACCACTTTGAAACGACATGAAACTATGTAAGGGCTTAGAATTGCCAAGTCTGAGCACTAAACACTAGAATTATCTAGAAGGTAGCACAATACGCTTGAGCAGTCTTTTTGAACACAAATGTGTCGAGCACTTAGCTCCACTGGATATGTCATGAGAGCATATATATTAGTAAGTCAAGTCAAATTGTTTAATTTTATTAGTTATTTTATTAGTTTTATCTTTTTAATTGTTTGATGTTAAATAGGCCTTTGTGCCGGCCTTCGTTTCTTTGATCTTGCTGAAATAAAATGGAGTGGGACTCGTCGGCGCTGTGGTGGGGATCGCTGCGGACGAACCACTAAAAACTAGCGGTACTCACTCCGTCTCTTCAGAGGGTATCGAGGAATTGCCCATGCTACTGTGACGCTTTGTATACAACTTTCCAAGCTATGAAGGTACCCGTGGTACATATAACCTCTTTACTCGCATAAATCCTACGAATACTTCCCGGACTTGTTCTTTCAACAGTGTCAGTGTTTCGACGCCCCGCTCTGCTGCCAAAGAGATCAGCTCCATACAACACCAGCTTGACTAACGTCCTGCTCAGCGGCGTGAGATCTCCGCCGACTAGATACCTCCGGCTTGCTATACCGTGCAGGTAGTTTTTGAAACAGGCTTCGTGCTGGTTTATCTCATAGCCACATTCATCAGTAATTTGTATTGTTGTATAACGATTAAAAGACCGTTTTAGTTATTATTCTCTGCCACACAAACGGTTTTTTAATTATTCTTTGAAATGATATAACTGTTCTTTTAACATTTTTTGGTGAAACTGTGCCAAAACTTCAGAAAAAATAACAAGATCTCATCGCACTTAAAATCTAAATCTTTTATATACATATCCTCCAATGAAACGTCTGTAGGGGCTACTTCCCGTGGATGCTTGGACCGGTAACTAGTATAATATAATTTATTTCTTTAATAATACTCGTATCGTTTCCATGAATCTATATCTGTGTTACTGCAGTTTCACGTGCGTCTTCAGTTGCACAACAGAGAAGTAGTTTATCTTTGGTAAATAGTACCTTGTGAAAATGTTCTCAAGCTATACTCTGTCTTTGTTATTAGTTAAATTTAGTCAGAGATTAGCTTAATCGTATATGTTCTTATATTTTCGGGTACATTCTGGTATACCGTAAGTTATCAAAATGAATTGAAAATAAATTGTTGTAGAATAAAAATTTACATGCATGTAAAGTAGCGTAAAGCTGTAAACCACATACTATATCTATAAATACGTAACTTTGTAACAGACAAACAAGGGCTTTGTGCGTGTCTATAGGTATCATTATCCTACCGTCAGATGTCATTATGTCATTAGTGTGTATGTGTTTTGATTTGGAAGACTTAGTCTGTGTTACTGCGGGCACAGGGATTTAAAAACTTCAGTATTGGTTACAGTGCAAGTGTCTATGAGCGGCAATGACCATCTGATGTTACATTCGCCATCGGTCGAAAAAAAAATGGTATTTAATTCATTTTCATTAATATAATTTAATTTAATTAGTTTACTAAAGATAGTTATAACAATAATTGTATAATTATTGTTATAACAATAACACACAACAGTTATAACAATAAATGTTTTTAATTACAGGGTGACTGTATTATAAGTTTAATCATAATAATTTAATTCGATAATTTATATGAAACAAATCTTAAACAGTTCTTCTGTTATGAAAATCCAATTAACTTATCAAAAGCAACAATATGAGAATTATCTTGTTCAGCGAAATACGATCTTACTTCTAAGACAATCTTGTGTCTCTCTGTGCATATGATTTGAGGGTACCTTTAAAACATAATAGGTAAAGCTTCTAACGAGTCAGAATATGTTGATACCTCGTTGAATATGATGTTACCGAGAAGGCTGACCAAGAAAATCAGTAGTTACTAATTTCCACTGGTAATGATTATGGCAATATTTTGTTTTCTAATGATAATTAAATTTACTGATAGCCCTCGTTAAAAAGCCTCCTGTCTTGTTAAAGACAAGGATTCAAAGTAATTGTTATGCTTCAGTGATCCACTAAATTAGTTTTGGAGATAGGAGATAATTAATTTGTATGGTTCGATGTTTAAAAGCAATTAAAACTCTGATTTTAGAGAGAGCCCAAATTTTACGTTTGATTATTTTGTTGTTGATGTCAATTTAAAATTACTCATAAAACTGTAAGTATTCGCATCGTATCTCACCCATGAAATTTTGACAACCGATTTTGATTCGTCATTTTCAAACAGTATCTCATAAATTTTATAAAACTTTTCTATAATAGTCACTGTTGCATATTTTTTGACATTTCAAGTTCACGTTCTGCAGTGATTTTCAAAAAGTTCAGATAAGGTATTTGGGCCTGATACTGGGCTGAAGATGAAGCTTCGGGCAGCTGTTTGTGTAAATGGGTCCGAAGCTCATCAACGCCGCCTCCTACTCAACGAACTAGATCTGTAATCACCATGCCAGCGCCTATATGCCTGTGCGGTCTGCGGAAAATGTAACTGGGAGATTATTGATAAATAACGCAATAACTCTTTAACGGCTAAACCAGGGTTTTATACCCAGGACCTCGGATTCAAGACATTCAAATAAATAACAAAAAGCCATAGAAAGTATAAACGACATTTCGACATTCAAAACAAAATAACCATATTATAAGTTGTGTATGTGACCCTAAACTGACCTCACTTCCTCCCTCAGCGTAAAGTTCCACTGTATGTATATCTGCTCGAAGACTACTATCCGGATAAACGAATTTACTGTAAAATATTAGAATTCAAATAAACGTCAGAACAAGTGTGGTTTTATCAGCTAATTTATACAAAAGTAGTCGAAACTAGATTAATTTAGTATAGAACTGGTACGAACCAGTTCACATTGAATGAAATTCTTCATAAATATAAAAAATTATAAGCAGAAATACTTACATACCTAATACAGTCATAATTATCACGAACAATAAAGAAAATACTACTGGAAATTTCATACGAATAAAACCGAGTTGGATGCTTTTATGAAATCTCACTTCGTTAAGTTCGTTACTGCATACAGTGTGCTCTTAGTTATTTTAATTTTTACACTTCACGTCGGGTTTTTTTTTGTTTTTTTTTTTTTTTTAACCAAAATGTGCTTCGTAGATGAGCCGGTATGCTCGCTCGCTAAGAGCCCGTGGTCGAATAGATGTACTGTGATTTTATAGTCTGTGCTTTTAATTGTAAGGCGGTGATGTTCCAATACTTTCGACATTTCTATTTCTTGTTCCGTCAATTTATTAAGTTTTCTAAAGATTTTACATTGCTTATTCTCAAATAAATGCAATATTGCAACAGGCAAAACCTTTTTCTTATGGTATAGGTAGGCGGACGGGCAAATGCGCAACCTTATGGTCAGAAATATTAACCATTCCTTACATCGTCAATGCTCCACCAGCCTTGGGAACTAAGACGTTATGTCCCTTTTACCTTTAGTTACACTGGCTCACTCACCCTTCTAATTGGAACACAATAACACGAAATATTGCTGTTTGGCGGTAGAATATCAGCAGAGTGGGTAGTACTTACCCAGACGGGCTTGTTGGAAGCCCTGTCACCAAGTGGTAGGTTTCTTTTTTATAATAATAAATACCGTTTCAATAATAATGTCCCGTATATATATAAATATAAACAAACGTATAAAAAGAAGGGAATAAATCACTACATATTTTAAAACAAAGTCCACCCGCCCTGTCTGTCTGTCCAAAATGCGAAAAACTCAAAAACTGAAAAAATCAAAGCAAATAGTAGGCTCATAAAACTCTTGAATCGTCATGTTTTAAATTTAATCACAGTATTAGATTAAATATAAAGATACCGATCAGCTTTTCAAACCGTTTTAACCAATGGGAGTGTTTCACGAGTAACGTAAAATGTATAATTTATAAAAGTATAATTTGTCTGTAATATATTAAGATATTGGAAGAATGAACCGATGGGAAGCTTAACTGGCGTACACCGAGCGACCCAAAATCAAAAAAACCAAAATGTACTTTATTCAAGTAGGCTTTTACAAGCTCTTTTGAATCGTCATTTAACAAACTATATTAAGTGAAGCTACCACCGGTTCGGAATGTAGATACTACCGAGAAGAACCGGTAAGAAACTCAGTAGTTTCCCTTTTTCATTTTAATTACATTTCAGTAAATTACATTAATAAAATAAATTTCTTCTTCAATTGTGAGTAACTTAATAAATAATGAAATCATAGTACGTTTATTTCGTATTTTTCTTATTATTATTATAATAAATAGCCACGAAGTATATGTTATACGATACACGCCCTTAAGGGAGTAGAGAGTGGCGGCGGATTGGGGGCATTAATGGCAAAAGAGCGTCAGCCGTTTGTCGTCACGGCTTACGAGTCGATCTTACCCCCAATGGGCGCCAATAAATGTTACACATCAAAAATGCTCCTTAAATTTATTACACTTATAAAAAGTACTAAAACAGCC
This sequence comes from Vanessa tameamea, assembly GCF_037043105.1. Classification (NCBI taxonomy): domain Eukaryota; kingdom Metazoa; phylum Arthropoda; class Insecta; order Lepidoptera; family Nymphalidae; genus Vanessa; species Vanessa tameamea. The sequence goes on from NC_087335.1 coordinate 5,202,279, forward strand.
TTCCCAACCCTGCGTTTATATTTTATTTGATGAATTTTATCTTTTTGGTTCGCGAAGCTGTTTGGAAACAGAATTAAAAGTTTTCTTTGTTTCACTTTATTAACTGTTCACAGAGAAATCCTTAAAATGTCAAGGCTGAACGGAGCTCCTATCTTTTAATTATCCGTGTTAAATAAACAGTTGATCCGTTATTGTTATTTCGTATTGCATCTAATGGCTTTTAGAGTTGAGAAGCTATTTTAGTTATGACGCAGTGTTATTCGTATAAAATAAATACTATCTTCTTAATGGATTATTAATATATATCCTTTCAATTTTGATTTTTGGAAAAGACTAATCACTGAGATTCTTGTTGCTTCTTTTAGGTAGAAGCTACAATCCTAAACTTTTAAATTAACTTGTAAAATGACAAAAAATCGTATACAAGTCTACTTGACTAAAATATACTTGGATTTGATTTATGTGAAGTTTAGATAAAACGTATGTGACACAGAACGTTACGCTAGAGTTATATGTGCGGAGTTTCAAGCACTCTAATCAATATTGGATATGTTAATACATTGAGTATCGAACGTAGCGTATTACGTAGTTAATAGTGAATGTCGCACTTAGATAATGGCACCACTTCACTTGGCGTAGCGTGTTCGCGTATTTACATCGATTATTCGAACACGACAATACGCGGAAGTCCCATTTAAATATATCATATACATTTGAACAAATATAATAAAGGCAATATCTTTTGTAATTTTTTTCGTATTCTACAACATTCACAAACACATTTTTAGCGTTAGATATATAAGTATTTGCGTTATTCAAAATTGGTTCGCTCAGTAGCATTGCATTATTCTTACGTTTGAGTTAAGTAAACAAATATTTTGACGTTTTTTAGTTATTCACGGGTTCAGTCCATTTATGAATATGATTTTTTTTATGTGATAGGTAGGCGGACGGGCAGATGGCCCACCTGACGTTATCCTCCTCCTAACCTCATTCCTTGTAATCAATGCGCCACCATCCATGGGAACTAAGTGCCTTAATGTCATGCCTTGTACCTATAGTTACATTGGTTCAAACACCCTTTAAACTGGAACCCAGGAATATTGCTGTTTGGCTAAAAATACGTTATGTCCCTTGTGCCTCTAGTTACTCCGGTTCCCTCAACCTTTAACCGAACACAACAATATTAAGTATTCTAGTAGTAGATATCCAGTAGATACCGAGGCGAGTTTACAAGCTACCCAAGTAAATTAAATCATTTTGATTTAGAGGCTATTTAAAGAATGAGTATGTGTACGTGTAGTTTATTGGAAACAATACGAACTTTTCTGGCGATTGTTCCCCCCCCCCAAAAAAAAGATTTTTAAGGAAGCGTCAATAGCGCAATGATTTAAAGGCCGCCTAGTGATTTAAAAAGTCTCAACATCGATCCTGACCCCTTGGGCTATTGTCGTCCTCACTCCTAACACAAGTGATAAGCTTAAAAGGAGGGGTCAATAGGAATATTATTAATTCCTTAATTAATTAGGTGCATTGCTAGTATTCTTTAAAAAAAAAATCTGGAGCGCCTCGTTGGTCTAAGACTTCACTGGCAACGTCAATGAGGCGTCCCCATACTGCAACATCCAGGTTTTTTGCACACCTTGAACCCTGGATTATGACGTTGCTGATAGTACATATATGTTGTGTTACTTTCATCTCCCACATATACAAAATAAAAAATATATATGTTTCGGTATATCAACATATTATTCAGATTTCAATAAAAACGAGTTTATAGCAGGGACAGACCTGATCGTACCCAATTTTACCGTATAAATTGAATTTGGTGTAGGTATTTGTGATGGGCATAAAAATTGCATGGCGCTCGCAGGCTACTTTGCTATTGAGAGAGTTGTTGCCTGAAATGGGAAAAATATTATTTTCCGTGACGTGGTAAAGGCATAATCGAATACCGTAAAACAAGCCTTAACATATATACATATAGGCCCTAGGCAATTTAAAAAAGGTAGGTGGACTGGTAAATTACCTACCTTATTTTATTTTCAGTAGGACAACCAACAGTAGACACAATGTCACATGAAAAAAACAAAATTACATAAATTATCGTTTTTTTTTTTATATTGGACCACATTACTTTGATCCCAATGTAAGTAGCTAAAGCACTTGTGTTATTGAAAATCAGAAGTAACGACGGTACCACAAACACCCAGACCCAAGACAACACAGAAATCTAATGAACTTTTTCTATATCGACTCAGCCGAGAATCGGACCCGGGACCTCGGAGTGGCGTATGCCCTACTCGACCACGGCGGTCGTCAAAAATTAAACATAATCAATTATTAGAGATGAGAATTATAATAAATATTCTTTTAACTATTATATAATAATAATTAATTTATAGAATCAGTTACATAACCATATATTTTTTTACAAAAATGAATTAAAAATCGTTACCATAAAATTTTAAATGAACGCAAATAAAATCTTTATTTTTCGATTGATCAATGATTAGTGTTCACTATTGCTGTAATATTCCTTTGCTGGCCACGTCCTCTTCTCTTTCAATCACGATTCTCCAACGGTTTTCCTCACGATGTCTTGAATGATGTCGTTGATTATTCAGCATGAGAATTAGTATAAATACAATTTCAGTCGATCTTGCCCGGGTTTCAACCTATAATCTTCGGCATAACTAACCACTGGACTTTCACCGGTCTATTAAGATCCCCCATCTTAACCTGTGCCCGTTATTTCAACGCGTAATTTCCAAATGTATATTATAAATACATGTGGGAAATAATAGAGGTAATCATTTTTAATCAAGTTCCGATCTTATAATACGGTTGTGCTATTGACTCAAAAGGACAAGTTGCTATAAAAAGGCTCGACAGATGTCAACAGATCAGAAGTGGTTCGGTGTTGAACACGGCACAATCGGTGCTCTGAACTGTTTTTGGGTGATTAAACCAGGTGAAATCTTTGTACTTATTCTGTAATTAAACTCAATTATTCTATATATTATATCGAATTCATTGTAATTAGTGTTTAAGAATACGTAGAATTTATTGTTATTGTTTTAAATATATACATTGTTTACTTATAAATTGGTTTTACTATTTATTTTGTCACTCGTTCTCCGACATACATATTAATCTATGATGTAATATAAAATGAAGAGTATTATTCATTTGGTAGAAGAAGAATAATAACGTAAATATCAGTTAACTGTATCGTTTCACGAATAGATCTACCATTCAAATTCTTTCGTGCCCATTTCGTCTGTTACAACTATGTTTAAGCATATTAAAAAATAAACATAAGCCCTTTTCAAAATAGCAACAAACACTTTCGATGAAGTCCAAAAAATAAAATCGACACAAACACACGACTGTGGAGCAGCGCATAAAAAAAACTGGGCAGATAACACCTGAAAACATACTCAAAACGCGTCGGAGTGTTTGAGGCTGTATATATGGCCTGTATTCAGGTGGTTACACGCTAACACTGGAAACTTGCTACTACCGTTATCAAAATTAACCGGATTAAGTCATAGGCGAAAGCGGTTTTATTATTCAAGCTATTATGAATGCGAAAGTGAATTTGTTTTGTACGTTTCCATGTTTTAATTATTTAACCGATCATACATGTTATTTGTGGTACAATAATGGAAAAAGGGTACCTAACCGTATCCCTCGCTCTCAAATGCGGGTGAAACCGCCGGTGGAAACTGTAACAAGATACAATCCTAACCTCGCTAAAAGGCAGGACTCAATTTTTTCGGAAGCTTAATTGGGCAGCAGTATATTTCACTACGCTACTCGAATGCGGGTTGCACATGTGGCAGAATTTCAGTTACATGCAGGTTTATTTATGATGTTTTCTTTCATCAAGCACGAGATGAATTATAAAAGCAAATTAAGCACACGAAAATTCAGTGGTGCTTGCCTGGGTTTGACCTGTTTGGTGTTTTTGGTTTTTTATTTTAAATCAACTGTATGGAACTGACATTTTATCTCCCTTAAGTGGCTCACTTACTCTTCCAATTGGAACTTAGCAATACTACTGTTTAACAGTAGAGTGTATCATTGTTGGGTAGTACCCAAAGCCCAACTATCAAGTAACAATTTCCTTATTACATCGAGCGCAAGATTATTTTAATCGTCTTTGCTAGATAATCCAGCTTAACTGTAGTCCAATTTATAATGAAGACATTATACATATAAATACTATCATTTAAAAAAAATAAACCGGTTGCGTTGATAACTAAGCCTGTCTTTATTTTTCGAATGTCGAATTACTAATGTGAGAAAGAGATAAATTTATGTTAAGCCAAACCCTCAGACAACGTTCATTAGTAACAACCTTATTCGTATATTTGGATAAGTATTGTTAGGTTAAACATTCTTCTGGATATTCTTTTGATGATGGTAGTTGTTTCAGAATATATCAATTTGTTTTTAAACCTTTTCCGTATACATATGTATGTCATTTCGCTTTTTTTGCGTTGTTTAAATAACTAACGAAAGATAACATATATGTATATAATTACATAGTATAAAACAAAGTCGCTTACCGCTGTCTGTCCCTATGTATGCTTAGATCTTTAAAATTACACAACGGATTTTGATGCAACTTTTTTTAATAGATAGATTGATTCAAGAGGAAGGTTTATATGTATAATACATGCACAATATAGAATAATAACTGATAATTTTAGAGGTTTCTGAAGTGATGTCAATAGGGCCTTTTATGCATGTAATTTAAATAAATATTTTCGAAGATATTACAGATTTAAAACGCAGGGTCATAGCAGTTTGTATTATCTAACGACTGAAAAACTGTAAACGTTTTAAGACATTCTGTAGTATATTTAGTATCAGCATTACACCCATGCGAAGCCGGGGCGGGTCGCTAGTTTATTTATATAACAAAAACATAAATTAAATTGCTATCATCGACGTTTCTGCTCTTATTGAAATAAACCGTGATTATTGGAAAAGACACGATGGACTGAAACTTGTTAAGAAAGGAATAGATATGGGACCTAGGTTGAGAGGAAGTAGGCTAGGTTGCTGCGTTGACATTAGCCTCTCCTCACATCAGGGTAACGATGTTAAATACTGAAATGGCTGTTTCGAACAAAAGCCACACACAAATATTCGTCTTTAATTCCAAATTAAAATTTATATAAACGCTTGATTCTTAGAGTAATAGTGAAAAAACTTATAAATCTAATATATATTTCATATTGCCTCCATTTGTGTTCATGTTAACCGAAATATTGGAAAATATCAAAATTGTATACGTTTTATTGTAAGTTGAATGACCGTATAAGAGCCGAGATGGCCCAGTGGTTAGAACGCGTGCATCTTAACCGATGATTTCGCGTACAAACCCTGAATTTTCATGTGCTTAATTTGTGTTAATAATTGATCTCGTGCTCGGCCGTGAAGGAAAACATCGTGAGGAAACCTGCATGTGTCTAATTTCAACGAAATTCTCCCACATGTGTATTCCACCAACCCGCATTGGAGCAGCGTGGTGGAATATGCTCCAAACCTTCTCCTCAAAGGGAGAGGAGGCCTTAGCCCAGCAGTGGGAAATTTACAGGCTACTAATGTAAAAATGTATGGATGACCGTTCGTAATTTGTCAGTGTATTTGAAGTCCACAGTTTATAATATAATACTCATTTATTCTATATCATAAAAATATAGCCTTGATAAAAAATAACAATGTGTATAATTATAAAAGCAATGTGCTATAATTGATTTTATAATTACATAAATAGTATTCATTTGATAAAACGAGTTAAATAAAATACTCTGTGTTATAGATCACATTCAGAAACAATTATGTAAGCTTGGGAACCTTCAAGAAAGAGCGTACTCCTTCTTTAAAAGCCGGCAACGCACCTGCAAGCCCCCCGGTGTTGCAGATGTCCATGGGCGGTGGTAGCCACTTTCCATCAGGTGAGCCTCCTGCTCGTTTGTTACCTACAACAACAAAAAAAACCAATACGGTTAGGGAGATGTACAAAGTCAGTTCTATTGCCAAGGAAGTGACTGTCTTAAATTTTGTTGTTTACAGCAGTTTTATGTACAAACTGTGACAGTATTGATTAGATAAAATTATTCCCTTGCTAATGATGATGCTGTCGTCCTAAACGATTTCGGGCTCGGCGGCCAACGACATTCAATGGCGTAGCTAGGTGGGTAAGGGCCCAGATGCATAAAAAAGAATCGGGATCTCACCCCCCCCCCTTTAACTTAAATTGCCCTTCAAAATTATAGATAGTAATAAGAACAGGCTACAGGATACAGTGAGTTGACTTTATAATTAGTAGGCTAAACCCATACGTCATCTCTTTTTAAAGCTTAGGTTATAGGGCCCCTTAAGCTCCAGGCCTCTGGTGCACTGCACCGCCTGGTCCTACGATAGCCACTGAGAACAGTTCATAGTACGCGAGTGTATGTGCAAACTCAGGTGCTACAGGTGCTCTCACAATTCGATGCGACTGAAAATAGTTCAGGAGCAGGACCGTCGGCTCAACGTGCTTTCCAAGGCACGGGATTGTGTACTTCAAACATCTAGACTTCGGGCTATTATTGATTTTTCTACAGAAAATTCCGATAACTTTTCATCAGCCCGACTTGAGGTTTGAATCCAGGTCCTCGAGATCTGCTGCCTTATATCTAGCCAGTAGACCAACGGGCAGACGCTTACTAACATATACATACTTATACCACATAGCATATTATATATATATTTAGATATATGAACCTCATGTGAACGTGCCGTCAAAAATATATTATTCTCATATTGTAAGTACTTTTTTTATATGATTTTTAAATAGAATTCAGGCTTCACTATTTTCCAAGATACAGAGACTATAGCATACTTTACATACAATGTAACTAGAAAATTCGTTTCAGTAATGGGTTGTATTTTTTTATTTATAATGATAATGTTATCGATTACTAAGGCCTTTTTATTAATTGTATATTTATTTGTTGTATGTCATATGGATTAAACATCTATGTGTAAGAATTGTTAACATTAAAATTAAAAAAAAAAAAACAGAAAGATAGCCTTCCTGTCTCCAGTGGAGGCAATAAGGCGAGGTGTTATACTTTTGATGAAGGCATTTGCACTACTACTTCAAGGTCCAAGGGTTTCAATTTGTCTAACTAAACTTTTTTAAGTAGGCTCTTGTGAGCATTTTTGTATCGTCATGTTACTTTAAATTTAAAGCTAACCAACCCGCATGCAACTCAGTAGTCTTTCGACAATCTAAATCCATTTTCGAAAAGTTAAATACGTTGTTAAATTAATTTAATTTAATTATTCCATACCCTACACGGAAATCAATGAACACTTTTGTGTCGTCTATAATCAAGTATCGGTCATAATCCTTATTAACCAAATTTTCTCGACATGTGATTTAAGTTGATTAATTGCCAAAGTTTATAGTTTTTGAGAAATTTTATTATAGGAGTGAACACCTTGCTCAAGGAAAGATAAATTGACTTTGCGGGGACGGAAAGTTGGTTTTACAAGTTTCTTTTCCAACTCGTGTTTGTATAACGTTTTTCACAGTTTCTATTAATGGTATAATCTATACTAATATTATAAATGCGAAGGTGAATATGTCTGTCTGTCTCTCTTTCACGACCAGACAACTAAACTGAATTCTTCAGGTATTATATTTGGGATCTATTCCTCTTTTTCACACTCGTAGATAGTTAGTTGTTTTGGTTCTGATTGTAACTCCTTATCACTGTATAGATTGCATTTAAATTAGAATGTCATATAAATATTTTGTATATATATAATATATTTATTATGTATTTCACTACTGCCTATACGTTGGCACTGCAAGGAATGATAAAATAATCCTTACATAATACCACCACCACCAACCTTGGGAACTAAGATGCCTTGTCCCTTGTGGCTGTAGTTACACTGGCTTACTCACCCTTCGAACAGTTTAAAATACAACAATACTTACTAATGCTGTTTGAAGGTAGAATATCTGATCAGTGGTGATACCTACTCAGACAGGCTTTCACAAAGCCTTACCAAGTATATTTTTATTTTTAGTTTTATTTTGAGGTTTATTTGTTGCAATTATATAGTTTGTTGGTGGATAAAGATAATATAAAATTTATTTAATCGAATAATACAGTAATTGGAGTTGGCTCTTTAAGTCATTTTTGTAATCATTTTACAAATGTTACTTTAATGAACAGCTATAACATATTCTAAAATGAAAATAATTAAATGTTTCGTTGTGAAAATTAATTCGACATTGAAATGGAAAACAGTGAAGGATTTTAAATATTTTGTTGGAATTTATAATATGATTTTTAAAAGTTTAGGATTTACCTGGTTAGGACTTTGTGCAAGTCCACCACTCGTAGTATATTCTACCGCCAAGCAGCGATACTTAGATTATTGTGTGGTTAAAGGAGTGCCAGTGTACATGCACAAGAGACATCAAGACCAGTTCCCAAGGTTGGTGGCGCATTGGCGATGTAAGTATTCGTTAAACTTTCTTACCAGTGTTTAAGGGCACTGGTGATCATTTACTATCGAGTTACCAATTTGCCAGTCATCAACCAATGGTGTTAAAAAGAAACCTTTGAAGCTCCTGGTACCACTAATTCAACAGTTACTACTTCACTTGTTTGTGGAGTTTAGGACAACTCCCATAATTGTGAAGAGTAACTATAGCGTTTACTTGTTTACGTTATTATATAAAATAATTACAATTCAAAAATATTTCTACTGGTATGCAGAATGTTTTTATTTGATTTGATCATTACAAACGTATTGGTAGAATTTTATAAAAACGTGCCTGTTTCAAATCTACCAAGTACACACCGGATTTTTGCCAAAAAAACAAAAATCATTATTGATCAAATGTACATACAACTTACATGCAAAACGGTCATATCAATTTAGGTCCTTTGGTTGGCCATGTTTATTACAGTGCCAGTAGCTACGTGCAAAATTGAGTTACCATCAAGTCATACATCTCCTCATCAATAAATATTATAGCTGGGTTAAAACCTCCGAATAACCCCAATTCACCGAGCTGCTCGAAAGTAGCCTCGTACAAACACACAGATCTACTATTATTAAAATATATTTTCATTTATCGGATAACATTTTCGTCATAATTTTTCACAATTATTTTTCACATAAGATAAATTACAAACACAGATTATACAATTACATATAAAAACTCTTTTCCGTTTATCCGGTTTTAAAGTCTTCAGTAAAGTTTCATGATTTTAAAGAAAATTAAACACTTTTTCATATATATGCCTTTGCGTTCCATAAAAAATTAAAAAAAAACATGTTTGTTTTTATAATGAATGGAATTGGATACTTCTATCCAAATCTGTCATATTAGAACTATAGTTTCCTGATTTCTTTCATAACTTGTTCCGCACAGCAGCGCTCAGACGCTGAGAGTGGTGTACATGACCTATTCAGAGCTTTCGACGCGGAGCTAATGTATTCTTACGTGTGTTTACTTGTCTGGTTCTTCTTACAAACAGACTTAGACGTGTTTGATGAGGAGTCAACTTCTTTAGTTCTGAAGACTATGAGGAAGTAGTTGAATGTTTCTGGTAAATTGTTATGATTTTTGGAGTTCGAAAATTGAAAATTGTATTTCTTTTTCATATACAAGTAAATGTCAAGTTTTTTTTTTTTTTAATTAATTCTTTGACTATGACCAATCATTAAAAAGTTAATAAGAGTACTGGAAGATGTCAATTGTGATTTCATTCGATCGGTATGAAATCACTTTTGCTTTATTGCCGTGTGAAAAATAATCTGATAATCTAAGCTTTAGACTATTAAAAATACGTGGATTTTACTCGAAGACATATATACTTAATAGGTTCTAGGTTCTAATTCAGAAAAGCCGTCCTTAATTATCCTCTACTTAATTTGTGTTAAGAATGCTTGCTCTGTGGTAAACGAAAGCATCGTGAGGAAATCATTATTTGGAGGATAAGATTTATCCATTTGTGATATTTGGTGGTAGAGCTTTGTGCAAGTCCGCCTGGGTTACTACCACACCCACCATTCATCAGATTTTCTACCGCAAAAAAGCAGTACCTGGTATTGTTGTGTTCAGTTATGAAGTGAGTGAGACAGTGTAAATACAGACACGAAAGACATAACATCTTAGTTCCCGAGGTTGGTGGCGCATTGGCGATTTATGAAATGGTTAATATTTCTTACAACGCCACTGTCTATGGTCGGTGGTGACCACTTACCATCAGGTGGCCCATTAGCTCGTCCATTCTTCTTAATTATTAATTCTTCCACTGTCTTAACGGCCATTAAAGTATATATATATATTGGAGATTTCTACAAACAATACCTATCAAATCTATCCCTAATAAGCATTGAAAGTGATCAATTCCGGAAACAGGATTTCGGCGAAATCATCAACAATTTTTCGACGTAATAATACCTCGCAAGAATTCATTCGTTAACTTTATACAATTTAATTCCGTATCATTCTTGTAATTTGCTATATCCAAATATATTTGTAAAGGGGATTTAATTTATAATTAATAAACTGATTTAAATAATAATTGGGGGCTTCCTTAGTTACAGTTCCAGGATCTGCTAACCTCAAAACACGGCCGTGACAACGATCATTATAGGCGACGGGGTAAATCGCTATAGAAGTATTATTAAGTTTAATAATTTGAAATTCCTGTCCTATATTATATGCAACGTGATTATATCGTAGGTCTAGTGATATAAGTTCAGAGATCCCGAGGTCCTGAGTACAAACTCCAGGTCGGATAAAAAGTTTTTTGGTTTTTCCATCGAAAAAAAATCAGTAACAGACCGGAACTTGGAAATTGGAAGTGTAAATACACTCCCGTGCCTCGGAAAGCACGTTAAGCCGTTGGTTCAGTGCATGAACCTTCCTGTGGTGTTGGATTTGCCATGCCATCTGTGTATATGAATACGAATATCCACCAGCTTCCTTTGTGGTCATTGGTTCCTTTTTGAAATAAGTTCCTAGTTGTTATTACTTATTACTATTCTTGGAGAGCTAAGAAAACGCTGGTTATGCTTTTAAAATAATCAGCAAGACAAGTTTTATAACGATTTGTTAAAACAAAATTTTTAAGGCATTTTTGTGTAATAAAATTCAAAAAAATATTGAAACATTTTTAAATTTGGAGCGAAAATTATTGTTTTAAAATTGATAAATAACCACTGTTTAATCATTTTTATGAATCAGAAGAAAAAATTAGATTTAAATTGTTACACTTTTTTAAATAAAATAAGATATAATATATAATAAATAAAATATGCATTTTTATTTTGAAAAAAGCTAAAAAACGTGATAACTCAAAAATGGTTCACTTTTGCATAATGCATATGGGGATTAAAATTATTGCAAATATTCCCCCCTATCACCGCCTTACGGGAATACGTCGTATTACGAATAACCTTTATATTCGTCATCTGCAGTGAAGACACTTGATGGCTTAGGCCTCAAATCATTTATATTAATATATGAGGTGGTTTTTTTCTGATTCCTGGGAAAAGTTATACTCGAAGATAAAGCGCGTTTCACAGATGGTATTTGTGTATAATACATAGATGTGAAAGACGATATGGTTAGAAAGAATGTTACTTGTGAGATGACGTCCGACAGAGCAGTATGGAAGAATGCGTGGACCCCAAGTAAAAGATGAGATCTGCAGACGGTTTTGGTTGTATTCCGCAAATCGTAACTTGCAAACCCGGTGCGAGACCGTCACTTTTGCGAAAATGCATTTTTTCAGGAGAAGCATTTAAAACTTTGACATTCTCCAAGCGTCGCCATGATTCGCGCCAAAACCATAATGACACTCACGCCATCTTACGAAAACTATGTGTACTACGAAAGTAAGTTTATTGCACCAAGTAAAGGGTCGCTTCAGGACAATTATTACGCATTTAACCCATTTTTTAAATTTTTGCATAAGTGACAGTCTCGCACCGGGGTGCGGCATATGAAATAGGGTTATTAAATACGAATAAAACAATAAATTTGTAATTGTAAAAGGTAAGTAAATTAGCCAATATACAAGTAGGTAACAACTTTATATATGATAAGGATTTAGATACAAAACGATGACCTCCAGGCCGTTTCAAAAACAAAAGATAAACTGCAAGTAATAATTAACAAAAAATAATAATTCGATCGAGTAATTTCCCCGGTTCTTCTAAGTTTTGATACACTTCTTCCTAAACGAGTTGAATATAGTTATGAATGATTAGTTAAAAATTAAAATAAATAAAGAAACAGTCCGTAAATCTCTTATTGCTAGCTAATGTCCCCCTTTAGGGAGCAGGTTTGAAGGTCCACCACGCTGCTCCGATGTGAGTTGAGGGTTATATTTGACAGAATTTTGTTGAAGTTAAACTCACATAGAGTTCCTCACAATGTTTTTCTTCATCGTCAAACAAGATAAATTGTGTCCACTGGGCCGTATCGGTATTATAAATATCAGGTGTAATGCTTCTATAATGAGTAAAGTTACTAGGCTTACTTCTAAACCGTGTTTTCATAAATTGACTTTAATCGATCGGACGCCTAATCGATGGTCATTTGTATCGTCTAAAACGAGTTTTCATCTTCCAAACTTTGTTAATCTAGTATCGAAATTTATTCTTTTCAATTATTTCAGTCAGAAAAAAATTATTTATTACCAATATTTAATCGTATGGACGCTTAGAAAAAAATACATTCAATTGTCAAAGCGATTTTGAAAATACATTTTTCTTCAGCAACTTTTATTTAATAATGACAATTGGTAGGCAAAGAAAGAAAATATTGGAACGTCTTCAAATACTCTTATCAAAGAGGTACTACAGTTCTTCATTTAAAAGACACATCGGATACACTGGTTTTCAGGGTACGCCACTACGAGGTTCCGGGTTCGATTCCCGGCCGAGTCCGAGTAGAAAAAGTTCATTAGTTATCTATGTTGTCTTGGGCCTGGGTGTTTGTGGTATCGTCGTTACTTCTGATTTTCCATAACACAAGTGCTTTAGCTACTTACATTGGGATCAGAGTAATGTATGTGATGTTGTCCAATATTTATTTATTTATTTATTTAAAAAATTGATAATGGTCACAATACGTGGATTTAAGCTGGAGATTACGAGTCCATACCATATGGACAAGGCACACTTAATTTTGCTTAAAGGTTAAGGAAAACTCTGATAATGTTAACCATTCCTTACATCGCCAATGCGCCTCCAACCTTGGGAACTGAGATGTTAGGTCTCGTCTGCCTACACTGATTCACTCACCCTTTCAACCGAAACACAGCAATAATGAGTATTGCTCTTTGGTGGTACCATATGAGATAATTGGCTTGTATTTACCCACTCATCCTATATCCTTTATATGCAGGTTGCATTGGAGCTCCAAACCTCTTCAAAGAGAGGGGAGGAGCAGTGAGTCAGGTTGTTAAGGTATTTTGCCTTCATCTTATTATGGCCAAGCAACATCACACGAGGAATGACTAATATCTCTTACAGAACCATTGTCTATAGGCAGTTGTGTTCTCTTACCATCAGGTGACAAATTTTTGAAATACACATATGAAATAAAAAATCTCGAAGAAAATAAAAGAAAGATACACGAAAAACTCAGACCAGACGTATGTGGATATTTTTTACAAGCAAGAAAAAATCGTTGTACAGTCCGCACTCGCTTTATTATTTCAGTAGTAAGAAGTACTCTATTAAATTGTCTATCCAATATAATAGCTGAAAAGATCTCGTAATAATGGTATGTTACAGAACACGAATTCCAACTTCCATTTGGCTTAATCTGAAGGTATTAGAAAATGAAATTGTATAGGCCATTGTTAGATGTTTCGAATAGAAATAATCTTATTCGGTAAATCAAATAGATATTAAAAGAATACATATAAATTTATTTTCACTTTATAAATGCTGATGGACATGGAAAGCGGTGGAACTTATCATCATAATATGGCTCGGTTGCTCGTCTTCCTTGATTTTATTTTAATATTTCTTACAGCGCTTACTTACACTTGTGTTTACCGGCCGCTTTATCAAGCCCCCCTGGGTACCACTAAGTCATCAACCATTCCATCGTTACCCATACATTCCGATTGAAAGAATGATTTAACTATCAGATCATTGACAACTTTGGCGTTGTACTAAATGACTTCATATCTGACCACCTCAATTTAAGGTAGCCAAGCTTTCCAATATAAATAAGAATATCTGTAAATCTATTTTGTTTTGTAGATTTATTTCTCCTGTATTCTAAATCCCTTTAAATTTCATACGTAAAAATAACCGAAGAATATTCTTATAGAAAAGCGAATCCAATGTGGGTTTCGATCCGTTAAAATTTAGGTATATTCGATTCGCTTTCAAAGCACGTAGTATCCTAATATGATTCTCACGTGGATTTCCTTTGATGGAAATAGCAAATTTAAAGGGCTTCTTTATAAGATCAAGATAATTTTATTTTGCAATGTGTGAAGATGTTACTTGTTAGTAAGGATTGGTATGGTTGAATGAGTGAATGAATGGAATTTATTGAAATTGTGATTGAAAGATGCGAATGATTGAAGTGTTATAAGATTTGTGTTTTAATTTATGCAGTTGATAAATATGTAGTACTTTTTTATAACCTAGAATAACTTTCTTACACGTTCCCCCCATGAATCGTGGGGAGGGGGGTTGTGATTTACCGGTACTGAAATGCCTGGTGTGCCCCAGCTTATCGGAATATCCTCTAAAAAATTAGCGGTATCCACTATGCCTCTTCGTTAGGGCATCCTGACATTGGAGAACCAATCAAAAATCAAATTAAAATTAAAGTACATTCTTGCAAGAACTTTTGAATCGATTGAATATTCAATTGAATTGAAAGTTATTAACATTAATTGTTGATTATACCGCAAAGAACCAACTAAAATATCAATTTCTATTGTTCCCAAATAGCTCTACGATGTTTACAAGTATACCTTATCACTGATATAATGTTGTTAATAATAACAATAAAGATTAACAATATTTTAGAAAGTAATTTAATAAAAAATACCGTATTAAATATTAAAGAAAAGTCTAAAATTTAAAGCAGGTAAAACGGAGCGGAGCTACTTATATAATTTATTAAAATCTTCTCTAAAACTCACAGCATCTTCTGATATAAGTTTAATAAAAAAAAAATTATATTTATATTGGTTTAGTAGATTTTTCAGTTAAGCATTACAAATGAACGTCTCATTTAATACCTATACATTTATTTTATTATGGCAACATTTGTATTTTGATTTTGTCCAAACATGAACAGTACGTAAATCAAGGTAGCTGCCTGTTTCTGAGCTCCTTCGGTGAGTATGTTTAAAATAAACAAGATTAATGTGTCATTGTTGAGGAAATACCATCCATATTGGAACTTATACTATGCTCAGTGTTCAGGTGAAAATACACGTGAGTCGTTTCATATGAAAACTCAGTGATGATTCCTCGGGTTTGTACACACGATCTTTGATTGAGATCCAGTAGTTCAGTCCAATAAAACATATATATAAACATGACATACACGATTATCAATTCACTGGAGAAATGGTAAGATTGAAGCTCGAAAGAAGCGAATTGGTCCGGTATATAAAAAAAAAAAAAAACAAAAATTAAGTCATTTGACCTTCTATCATATTTCAAATGAACCCTACAGTTCTGAATTCAGTGTAAAGAGCTTCTCAATTGAGCTGTCGAGATCACGTGGACCATTCATCAAAACCACTCGCAGCTAGGGTAACCAGGATCTGTATGAAACGAAATAAAAATAATAAAAGGAAAATAAATGATAAAATAAAACAAATCGCTATATATCGATCGATTCAATAGAAAATAAATCACAGGAATAATATTAAGAATAAAAGTTATGAATTTGTTTCAATGTTTCAAAGTAATTTGACGTAATAAATTCGTCAGCGCACAGCTCGACGAGACTGATTTTGAGATTTAGCAGTTTTATTTACGTAGTTATATAGTGGGTATATACTTTAATGTAATTATATTAACATATAAAATTAAGAGCGGTGTAAGACGCCTACCGACCTCAACATCTCAATCGTCCCGTTCACGTAACGGGCCGGTTAGCGCGGTGCGGGTGTCTTCCTGAATCGTTTAGAAATCCCCTTCACTTCACATATATAAAATGTATACATATACATCTATACATATATACAAAAAATAATTATATCTTTCTACATGTACTTGACAATCAGTCATTTGCCCGAAGGTTGCCTGGAGGAGAATCCTTAATGTAAGGATGTTTGATTTATATTAACTCCATTTAATTATTATTTAATTATAAATTAATCAATAACTACCAATTACTATGTAACACATCTGCAGAATCCTGTAATGGACACTTGCATTTGATATACGCAATTATTGAGAAAGGTTATAAATTTCATAAGGTCACGAGACGATCTTCGACAGAACAGTCACGTTTAACGCGAAAGGAACTACGTTTAGCAGCGAGTAATATTAAAAAGAAGCATATTAACCAAGTTAGATATCAGATATTTATAAAAAAATTGTGTCTTGACAGAAGTGATAACTTAAACTGATCTTAGTTGAACTTTTTAATATTGAAATTGTTTAACTTGAGAGAAGCTTAGGTTATTACTTAAATATTATGTATATTAATATGATAATGTAAGGTAAGTTTATTTATTAATAAAATATTTTATTGATTATAAAATATATTTTATTCTTTGTTTTACATTACAATAACATTCTGTAAATTTCCCACTGCTGGGCTAAGGCCTCCTCACCCTTTGATGAGAAGGTTTGGAGCATATTCCACCACGCTGCTCCAGTGCGGGTTGGTAGATACACATGTGGCAGAATTTCGTTGAAATTAGACACATGCAGGTTTCCTAACGATGTTTTTCTTCACCGCCGAGCACGAGATGAATTATAACAAATTAAGCACATGAAAATTCAGCGGTACTTGCCTGGGCTTGAACCCGAAATTATCGGTTAAGATGTACGCGTTCTATCCACTGGGCCATCTCGGCTCATTTATTCATTCACATTAGAATGTACATACACAAAATACTACATATTCAAGAATTGTAACTAAGAATGTATAAGGGAAAGGGAAGCCAGACAGACTGACGCGCGTAACGCGTTACGTAACGAAGCCCCCCATATAAGAAGTAGTCACTTCAATATAAAAAACATCTAAGCACAATCATGTATACAAAAGGCAGTTATGACGACTGCTATCAGAAGTAAACAATCTAAATGTCATCAATAAATTACTTAAATTCTATTACTGTTATACCATGATCTAAATGTCCCACTGCTGGGCTAAGGCTCTTCCGTTGAGAAGAAGGTTTGCAGCTTCACCACCAAGCCTTTCCACAGTGTATTCAATACATGTGGCAGAATTTCATCGACATTAGATCTCACGATGTCCTTCAACAGGCACGAGATGAATTATAAACACAAATCAAGCACTTAAGATAATTTAATATTAATAATTTGTTAATTGAAATTATTTCATATATTGATACTGTATGCAATAATTATATCATCTCATCTCATTAATTAATCAAATTATGAGCAAAGACGCAACACAAAATATTAATAATATAATTGAAATTATGATAATTAGTATACAGTTATATTTTCATTAATAAATTACTATTAATAGAATAATAAAAATTATAATAAATGTATAATAATTACTTTTTTTGCACCGCTGTTTTAAAATTCGAAATTTAAATGTGTAGTAAAATAAACCTTAATAATATATACAATAATATGACGTGTTAAGTTGTCTAGTTTAAGTGACTTTGTACTGAATTGTATATTTTGTATAATTAAAAGCTGAACCTGCAGCGTTACCAGCGCGAAATATATAAAGCTTTCATATAGCACACCAACCATCATACTTTACCCCCCCAATTAAAATAAAAGTAGCCTTTGTCCTTTTTTTATGGTATCGGTAGGTGGACGAGCAACTGGGTCATTTGATGGTAAGTGGTCACCACCGCCTAAAGACAATGGCTCTGTAATATTAACCATTCCTTACATCACCAATGCGCCACCAACCTTGGGAACTAAGGTGTTATGTCCCTTGAAAACACGCTATTTCCGTAGACTCAAAACTATTTCCATACCAAGTTTCATTTAAATCGGTTGAGCGATTTAAACGGGGAGATGTACCAGAAAGAGTTTCTCTCGCATTTATAATATGAGTACAGATTTGCATGCAATTAAAACCTTTTTTATTTCGTCGGAGGAGTAGAACTTCTCACGCTTGTACATAAGTACACGCACCTCTTTTTAAATATAGAATAATTTTTGTCTGTCTTCGTTTTAACATGATCTACCAAGAACAATTAAAGCTTGAATGGACGCATTTAAGACGTAACCGACGTAGACGGTTTTTTAAAATATGGAATCATTTACGTCTGTCTTTGTTAGTCTTTTTTATAGAAAATGACTTTTTTTTTAAATATTTTCAGTCCGGGACAATCTGGACGTGTGATCTCCATTTTTTCCTCCATAATGCTTTAGGCGTTTTCATATATCATCTAGAATTTTATTTACCACCGAACATGCTTAGTAAATTACATTCAAACGATTTTAGTCCTTATAGAAATGGATATAAGGACTGAAAGTTTATTTTTACATGTAACTGTGTGAAAAATTTAAATCTGTCATTATTTCTACAGTCTTCAACGACAATTTACTTCTGATATATTTGGTACTAGTTATTGCACGCGGCTTCGCTTTATGGGTTGGTTATTGTTTGGCATTGGTTTTATGGCTTTTTTGGCAATGGCATAAAAGCCTCCGTCCTTCAAAGTTTAAATCAAATTTTGTCAAATTCGGTTTAGTGGTTTGACTACGAAAAAGCAACAGACAGAGGGACAGACAGATACTTTCGCATTTATAATATTAGTATAGATACGATTTTTAAGATAACATTTTGTTTGGTTGGTTGATAATTGTTTCTTTGCTTCGTGAATTCTTATCAACGCTACAGCTAACAAAGGTATTACGATAAAACAGCGTCAGGTCACTTTTGCGTGGCGATATTACTGTAGGCATTTTTTTTAAGTCCTGAAATGTTTTTTTTTTAATTTTCATTGTTTAAAAATATACATTTTATTATATACTTCAATGTACTGAGTGGATATAATCATAATAGGAGCATTAGGCTATTAATCCACATGCCATCAGTAAGAGAAACCAGTGGGGGGAGTATGAGGAAACGCCCATTATTTTGACAAATTAAAACACCACTACCACCCAATAATAGAAGCCGTGTTTCATCACCACAGCAATAATCCCTATGAATTTGCCACGACAAATTTCCATCTCGGCTCTCAGTTTTTAATTAGTTGTACACATATTCATGCTTGTCAAAAAATACAGATAAAAAAAGGTTCTATAAATACAACATTAAATATTAAAAAACTTTCTCGTTACACGTGAAAATGATACTCATTTGTATGTTGAGTAATATTTACGTTTCGCTAAAACAGACGGACGTCAAATAACTGTAATGTATGACGAGAAAAAAGCATTTTTTTTTTTAATTAACAGCGCCATTTTGAAACAACACCGCAGCTCTTTTCATTTGAGTCAACATTACGAACCGATGGTAGTTTTTATGTAGGCTATATTTAGTTAGATTTTTTTATCACGATAATGGACTCTGTTAATGTGTCTCCTATTAAGTAACTATCTTTTTACTATACACTAATTTTTCATTTACGCGTTTCCCCTCATAAGGAAGAGGGGGGGGGGGGGTTGTTACGTGGGACTCACTGACACCAAGTGTGCTGAAAACTCTCGGCGATGCTAACGGTGGCGGGGAGAAGTTTGTTCATACCGCCAAATTCTCCTTCCCGGTCTTCTTCGGCGGAGCCTGGATAACCCCCTACTCGAAACGACGACGAAACTACAATGTTTCTTGACCAACGCGTCATGGGGAAACTGGTTCGATTCCGATTTTTTGTCTAGCCAATAACGTAGGAGATATTATAGGTACGAGTAAAGATCTCACGACACTAACCCTCCCTTCAGATCTCACGACACTAACCCCCCCTTCAATCAAAAGCGAGTTCATATAGGTATACTGTCTTCTTCTGGGATAATTGAAAAAGGATAGAGAAGGTCACACTCTTCATGCATCCGTTATCCAGATAAGGAAACAGATAGGGAATCTGTCCAGCGATTTTCCCAGCATCTGTGCTGTGGGAGGAAACGGGATCAGCCCTTCCTTGATTCCATTTCAACATTTCATTCTGGACCATGATGGTCTCACAGAAGAAAACTAAGGCTTTCGAAGCCGAATCCCTGTGGAGCTATGTGGCCAAAACTCGTGTCTGAAGGTACTCAGAAATATTCATACTAAATAAACTAAGTTTTAATGCCAATTATTAGTAACTATGGAATAATGAACGCTTTTTTTCAATGCCTTATGCTATATCTGATTAAGTTAAACATTTTTGCAATTGTTTTTTGTTACGTCACTCATATTGAATAATAACCTTTGTTACCTAGTTTATTATGAAAATATTGTAAAGATATTTTTTCTCTGTTTTAAAATAATGTCACAAAGAAATAAGTTCCGTCCGATTCTTTTCAAAGTTACGTAAAATTTCGTATAGCATCGAGCGTAAAATTATAAAAATATAAACAGAGAAAATGTATGAAAGTTAATTAAAACGAATAATACATAGAATTTTATATGGGAGACGTTGTTAATATGAGATGAATCTCGAGTTTATAGTCCCTGCTCGGTGAATTGTGCGTTTCTGGGGAAGATTTGGGCAATTTAATTTTGATGAATTAGCTCGTTATAAGGGTGTTACGTTCTATGGGCGTGTTTTTTAATAAATATTCTGTAGCCTGAGTAATTCCAGAGTTTAATTTCTTGGAATATTTAGCATGTAAATAATGTTAAAATATTTAGCTCGTCTCAGTGCTGGGCTAAGGCCTCCTATTCCATTGGAGCTAATTCCACTACGCTGCTCAAATGCGGATTGGTGCATACACATGTGACATGTCTATTCTTTACTCTTGGGGTATGGTGCCAACAGTTCCTAGCCCTCTGCCTTACCTACTGCGGTATTCTGTAAGGAGCCCATTGGTGTATACAACGGTCTCTCTTGGTCCTCCGTTCATTCAAAAAGCGCTCAAGCGCATCGGATTAGACCCCGTGTAAGGAGGTTCTGTGAGCTTACACCCTTATTGCCCTCAAGACGAGGCGGTTTCTTGCTATGCCAGTGTAACCGGATACCGGTGCCTGACCATCATATAGCATAAAGCAGACTAATGGCTGCTTTAAAACAAACGCAAGAGTATCATAGTTATATTTTGAACGTATCACAGGTTGAAATACAAAATCGTAATTCCTATTTGTTAGAATTTCCGTACAAATCTCTTAGGATATTGAAAAATTATTCTTTTAATCAAGAGAAGATTTAAGCGACACGATCAGAACGAAAACGCGTACTTCCTTTGCATACTAAGTTATCAATTTTAAGTTAAAATATTTCGCTATAAAAATGAAGAATTTCATAACATGTTTGGTGTCATTGTCATGGGTTTATTACGAATAATCCATACGTGGCTTAGTATAATACATTCTGTATAGAATTAAATACTTGGAGTGTTTTTGCTCTGTGTTTTTTCATTTTGATTTAAAGTGTGAGTGAGCCAGTGTAACTACAGGCACATGGGACATAACATCTCAAGGATTGTGACGCATTGGTGGTATAAGGAATGATTAATATTTCTTAAAATGTAAAAAAAAAAACTGATTTAATTTTTTTTTTGTACCATCCATATTGTGGCAACTCTCAGATATCGCTGCAGCACATAAACTTCTATACCACTTCAACCACTACCGCTAACTACCGCTATAAGGTCACAGATCTTGAGGTCCTGGGATAAAAACCCAGATCAAGTCGTTAAACAATAAGTTTTTCTATTGCATAATTCTCAGTAACAACTGGGAGTCTAAAAGTTGCAAGTGTGTATACTTTCCTGCCTCAGAAAGCAAGTAAACGGCTTTACTAGTTTTTCCCTAGTTTTTCCCCTGAACTTTTTCCATTCGTGTCAAATTTGCAGCCTTATCTGATTATCAGAGTGAGGGATTAGAAAGTGTACCTGTATGCGCACATGCTTTTGCACTATATTATGTCCTGCGTAGTTGCCTGGTCTCCCTTGAGTGTGGTCGCCGTGAGCGAAACCGGTCAAGACGATAGCATCATAGTATACAATTAAGAACATATGAAATATTTTTGTGTTTGTCGTGTCGGATTTTGGACATTTCATAATTTAATCAATTAAATTGGTAAAAATAAAATGTTCATAAAAACACAACATTTATAGCTAAAATAAAATAGTTTACCTAAATAACGTGGCTACGAGATAGCATCATTGGAAAATTGTCAAATGTTTTGGAAAATATAGAAGGATTTTCCGGACGCTCTATATTTTTACAAAGCTGTCTAAAAGTGTCAAGATATAGCTGGGCTTAAAATATAATATCATACTTATCTATACATATAATAGGACCGTAACAGCATTCTGCCTGAGATGTCGGAAAATTTAAAAAGAAAATTTAAAAATTCGTGAATGAGGTTCTTAAATATTTCTTCTTATATCTGGTCAACAAACTACCAGATGAAATAAAACTATGTGAAATTATAGGGATGTTTAAAGTCAAACTAAAAAATCATTTAATATCCTCGCTATAGTAAATAAAGCCTTTCATATCCAACGGCCCAGATGTAAAAACTGTTTTCTCGCAAATTTATAGAAATATACATTGTATCTCATTTTAAGTGAATGGTAAATTCTTATGAGAAATAAAGTTCTTTATACCTAAATATAAAGAGAGAATAATGATAAGATTAAGAGTTCAATTTAAAAATAATATTAGGGGTGAATAGTTAATTGTTTACATTTTAAATATAATTTAAATGTATTAACGTGTAAAACCTTACTAATACATTAAAATTTACTATTGTTATACATGATACGTTACGACCAATCAGAGTAGAGGATAGTCCTCGAGCGGGGTTGAGGTGCCATATTTAAGTTTTGGCGGGAATTACAAAGTCGTTAAATACGAATGGCGGGAAGCTGGATAAAGGTGGATCATTGGAACAGTTAATATTAAATGATAATGTTGTTGAGTGGAGTCAGATCGGTGTCGCGAACTAGTTGCTCGATTGTATATATTTTTAGGTGGTAAAACGAGCAGAGGGCTCATGTAACTACCACCGCCCATGGACAGCGTGACATGTGTGTGAATATTGTGATGTTGTGATGAATGTTGTGATGATGATGAAACTTTAATTAAATTGTACGAAACAATACGTTTTATATATTACTATTTAATCCTGTTTGTTAGTATTATTAATGTAATACTTTATATAATACTAACAAACACATTAATTCTAATATTTAATAATTGATTTTAGTGTTCAATCGTTGAATTTAATGTTCATTAATTAATTTTAATGTTTAGGAATTTTTTTTTTAATATATGACAGATAATAATCAATCGAATGAGAAATTATTAAAATCAAATGTCTAATATGCACTACAACTATTATTATAATGTATTTAAAATAAATTTTACCACTAATTTATTAATTATTGTTATTATTATTATTTATTATAATGTATGCATTATTGATGTATTATTTATCAATCGGTGGAAACTTCGCTGGATAATGTGATATTTAAATTGTATTATGTAATCAGATTATATTTTATATCTGTTTGTTTCCCAAATATTAAATAAATAAATAAGTATGCATGTATGGAATAAATAAAGCTTTATTATTATTATTATTCAATCCTGATGACGCCGACAAGACCTGTAACTTTGGTGATGATATTAATGGTATTTTACTTCAGCATGTATAAGTCGGATCATCGAAAGAGGCTTCAAAATGTTCTTGGCTGTTACCTTCCATGGTGGGCGTGATAATGGCGGAATATCAGAAATAGAGATACGATGTAATTGTTCAGTACACTGTTATTTAATTTTCCAGAACAAATACACAAAATATAATACCGTTAGGTTGATTAACTTGGATTGAGAGCCAATAGGTTAGAAAGTGTCCGCCTCGTGCGGCGGTGACAAGTTGAATGAATCAGCTGTCGGCACGTTTTACTAAACACTACTCTATTCGGGACTGCCCGCTCTTAATATAACTATTCGATAACAAATAAACAATTTGTTATCATAAAAGTCACTATAATTATCGGACATAAACCATTGATTACAAACAACACGAACGCCATTAAAAATGGACAAACTATGATTAATACTCAATCTTAACCACCCTTAGGTTTAAAATGGTCGTCCCTTGTCCCTATATTTACACACACGAGGTCGGAATTACGTCATACGTCGAAATATGGCGCACGAAAAACATTACGATAAAATGTTAATGACGCAAGATAAATGTTCCGATTTAGTTCCGACTTTCCAATTAGAGCACTTTCTGTATTTTTAAGAACTTTATCTTTTAAATATAATATAAGGACTGTAGACTTGTAATTGAATATCGGTGTAATATTTTGTCACCGAGAGTCACGATGGCTCACAGGCATCACGTGACTCTTATCCAAAGATGCGGGTTTAAATCCGAGAAAATTTGTCCACCTTTATAAAAAAAATACATATATTTATGTTTTTTTTATGAATAAGCAAAGTCACAAATAGAATCTAGTTTAAGAAATTTCATCTCATTAACTAACGATTCCGTATTTAGTAGAATAAATATCTTCGTTTATCATTTTTTCGTTATAAATAATAAAACAGTAATTCAAGAACCACTCGTAATTTTGAAAACGTTTTACGTAATTGAAAAATTACAGAGATTAAGATGAAAATGAAAACATTTTAATGGTTTTTTTATGACACTAAGAGATCAACTTGTTGGATTATTGTGAATGTAAAAAGTATTCTATGAATATGATATTTTCATTTCTATTGGATTTTAACGAGGTTAATTTTTATTGTGATACAGTATATCATCAAAATTCAAATTAAAAATGGAGTTGCAGTAAAAAAAAATAGCCTTGGAGCATTCGCCGAACCATTAAGTATTTGTTGTGTATAACACAAGGGACATGACATTTTCGATCAAGTTTGGCGAAGTATCGACGCTGTACTGGATGGTCAATATTTCTTACTGTCCATGGGCTGTGATTACTTATCACGAGGTGATCCATTTAACAGTCTGCCTACATATTGCAAATTAAAAGAAAAGCCTTCTAGTTGTCACAAATGATGTGTTAAATCTGACAACTCATCTTGGTAATAAGCGACTTTAACAGCCTCTCGGAAAATTAGTTGGTACTATATGGGAGCCGACTCTTCAACAATTCACGTTCATTGGTCAAATCAAATTGCGCCCGATTCCCCGGTATTCCCCGAAACACCTTCAACAGATTGCAGGAAAGCGAGAGGAGGTGAGTAAATATTTTATGTTACTAATGTAAGTAACATAGAACTTGGACCTTAACTACTGTAAAGTTGGCTTCCAAGGGATTGTGGTTTCGCGAGCAGTGTCTGGCAGTAACGTGAAAATCATTGCCTGGTTGTTAAATGCAGTTTGTCGGTAAGTAAAGTATCCTGTTGAGCTTAATTTTATCAAGAATAATATCTTCTAAATCGAGTGTGTTAAGGGACTATTTCTATATTTAAAAAAAAATAATCCGATCTGCTATAATCGAGTTTGTACTCGTGTGGTCAAGTCAAGTTAAAATTCCGTCGAGTTAAACAAAAGTTGGTAATTGGCGACTAACTTTGATAAAGTGGCGTGGCACGAAAAGCTTTGCAAATGCGCGTGCAGCCCGGTTAAAATACTAAAATACTATATATATATATATATATGTCTGCTTGAATTCTGATCCAATTATTCCAGAATCTGCATTGGAGTAGCGCAGTGGTAGGAACTGGTAGGCATCTCCTTAAGAGGAGACAGGATGTATGCAGCAAAATCAAATCAAAATATACTTTATTCAAGTAGGCTTTTAGGCCTTAGTTCGCTGGTCTTCCTTGGACGACATCATCATCATCATCATTATCAGTTAGGGTATGACCTTTGATTTTATGACATATATATGAAAGAATAGTAGCAATGCCCCAAATTAATTCGATTCCGCGACTTTTTACATCACTAGGCACCCTGTAAACCATTGCGGTATCGACGCTTACTAACGTTTCTATTTTTTTTTTTAAATGTGGTTTTTATTTGTGTTGAGAGTGCACAGATTTCGATGTCACGTGCGATTATCGTTACTAAATTAAAAAATATATATTTCTAAGCTTAACTACCTTAATATATTGCATTCAATATAAAGGGCCAATTTCAGTAAAATTATATCAACAATAACCTTAATAAAATAGTATAGAGTAAAAACTATCAAATTTTTGACGTTTTTTTATTAATGAAATACGTATTTACAGTTTATCGACACTGTCTTGATTCTTTTAAACTAACGGCCCTTAGAATATTACGTTGACACATTTATAATTGTGTCTTACATAATAATTAACAAACCTAAACATTTGTTTCAATAAAAAATGAAATATGTCGCATAGAAATATGTAAAACCTTTCAGTATTTCAATGCCGAGCTAAAAAATACGGAAAATTGAACCGTACACTCAATAATTGCTCTTCAAAGTTCATACATACGTAACGAATGGATTTTTGCTGAAATAGGGAACATTTCGATCCTTTGAGATATTTTTCAACTCAATATATTTTCAAACGAATTTCTACTTTTTCGAAGTTCACTTAAATCAGTTTTTAAATTATTTATAATATGGTTCGTTTTCGTTGATTTTCATTAATGAATAATTGTATCAATTTAATTATCATTTCATATTATTACGTTGAGAGCCGATGTGGCCTAGTGGTTAAGACTAAGAGAGTCTTAAAATACAGAGCGAGACCCTGGGGCCGTATGCCCTTGAGGTTAGGGAGAATACCTCACTCGTCACAAAAGGAGTACCTACTGAGTTTCCTGCCGGTTCTTCTCGGTAGAATCTACTTTCCGAACCGATGGTAGCTTTAAATTTAATTCAATACTATGATAACAACATGACGATTCAAAATATAAGAATATGTTGATTTTGATTTTTGAGGTACATATTTACCCTTAGAGGAGGTCCGAGCCACGCGCAGCTCACCGCGGATGTGTTATAACGACTTGACCCAGCAGCCTGTCCGATACGTGCCGAAGACGGCCATGGCAGTGGTTTTAGTGGGTAAAAATCCCACCCACAAACTTATGGAATAATTAAAATTTCTAACAGGGCTAATTTCTATAGGCAGTGGTCATTTACCAGTTCATCAGGCGGCCCATTTGCCAGTTCCTCAATATATGAGATTTCAATTTATAAATTGTAAAAGCCGTATTTGTCTTTCTCATATACTATACGTAAGACAGAGACAATATATCCATGAGTTTAAGCGAAAGTTTCTCCTTTTGTTACGGATAATGATAATTCAGTTAACAAAAGTTACCATCAAACAATATTGATACAAACCTTTATTAGCTAAGTAAGGTTACTCTTAATGAAATGTTATGATATTGGTTCCGTACATTGTAGAGTCTTAATATAAAAGTACACATCCCTCTGCTGGACTATTAACTATCCTTATGAGGAGATTTGGAGCCCAACGCGCTGCTCTATTACGGGTTAGTGGTTTCTCTTATGGCATATTTACATCGGACACGTTATGGTTTCCTGCACCGCCGAGCAGGAAAATCATTGGTGCTTGTCAGGATTTGTACCCGTGATGATCGGTTATGTTTCACGTATTTTAACCACTGGACCATCTCGGCGCTTAATCTTCTAATAAATTTATCGGTAACGCATTTATTTTCCCTTGGGCGTGCTGTCTCGCAATTTCGTTGCCAAATTAAGCACGAAAAAATTCAATGGTGTTTAGCCGGATCTGAACCAGCAATCAATAGTTAAGATTCACGTGATTTAGCCACTGGACCATGTCGGCTAATTAGTGTAAGAATCGTTTATTTTAATTTATAGGACGGTGGGGGCAAATGGGTCTCTTGATGGTAATTAATTAGTCAATCTAACTACAGAATATCAGCTATTTCTAACAGAGTCGATGAGCTAAGCTCTTTGACGACCTTCGTGGTCGAGTAGTTAGTACATCGGTTTTCATGGGTACGCTACTCCGAGGTCCCGGGTTCGATTCCCGGCTGAGACGATGTAGAAAATTTCATTAGAGTTCTATGTTGTCTTGGGTCTGGGTGTTTGTGGTACCGTCGTTACTTCTGATTTTCCATAACACAAGTGCTTTAGCTACTTACAGATTAATGTATGTGATGTTGTCCAATATTTATTATTATTATTTGTTTTTCTTTCTCTTTTTTTTTCCTTTTAAAGGGGTAATAAAACAGATACACGAGCCTAAGCCAAGTGTACCAGCCTTTGTAGAGTTAAGCATATGATGATGACAGGAATTTACGTGTGAGACGGCAAGTGTTGAGAATAACTGCTTTCTGAATAAGTGTAATGGTGGATGCGGGCATTTACAGTGCGTTTAGGTTAGTCGAAAGGGTTTTTGGGACAACGCCCGTTGTTGATATTACAATGGGCAAGATTTTTACATTATCTAATTTCCATTGCCTTTTGATTTCGGTAGCCAGTTCTACGTATTTTGAAACCTTTTCAGTGTGTGCATTAAGAAGATTATGTGTGTTGCATACTGCTATGTCTATAATAAATACTTTATTTTTATCTATTACTGTAATGTCCGGTCTATTATAATGTATTGTCTTATCTGTTATTATAGTTCGGTCCCAATATAATTTAGATGTGCTGTTTTCTAATACTGTATCAGGTGTATATTTGTAATAGGCTGCCTTTTTGGTTATTAATGAATAAGCATGAGCTAGGTTCTGGTGAATGATTGCTGCAACTTGATCGTGTTTATGTTTGTAGTCAGCTTGGACTATGGTTTTGCAAGCCCCGGTGATGTGTTGAATGGTTTCAGAACTACTATGGCATCGTCTACATAAATCAGTTGGTAAGGTAGGTAAGCAGATGGTGTGCTTTTGGTAATTGGGAGTGTCTATTACTTGATCCTGAATGGCGATCATGAAAGTCTCTGTTTCTGGAAAGAGCTCACCTCTCGTTACCATCCGTTCGACGCATCTTTGTCGACGTGTGACTGGCCAAGATCGGCTAGATGCCTACCGTGTAGAGACTTTTGGGATCACAAATCTATTTTTTGTTGTCTAGTAATTGATTTTGCTTGAATACTTCTATTGCTTAGATTAAGAGGCGCTAATTTTTTGTCAATTTCGATTGCGTGCTTGTGGAGTTGTGAGTGATCAGCCTTAGAATAGAAATAATTACGCAGTTTGTTCGTTAATGTATTATGTAGATTTTTTATATCAATTAAACCCTGTCCTCCATCCTGACGAGGTAGTGTTAAGGGTTGTATGCATGACCTGGGATGACGTTTTCCATGAGTAGACATATGTGTGTTTATCATACGCTGTAGTTTTAGTAAATCTGTTTGAGACCAGCTTATGATCCCAAAAGAGTATCTGAGGGCCGGGTTTGCGTAGGTATTTATAGCTTTCACAGTATTACGTGAGTTGAGCCGGGCCCTTAAAATCCGGTTAAGTCGAATTTTAAATGTCTTGATCAAATCTAACTTAGTTTGTTTCTGCTCTGTTTGTTTTGACTGGTGAAATCCTAAATATTTATAAGTGCTGTGTTCATTCATGTGTTCTATTTGTTCACCAGTGTCAAGTACGTAAGAATTTGTTTGTGATTTCCCTTTAATAATTCAGTGTATTTTGCATTTGTCTACCCCAAACTGCATTTGGATGTCTGTCGAGAATGATTGTGCGATGTCAGCTAGTTTTGTAAGTTCGGCGTTGTTTTTTGCATATATTTTAATATCGTCCATATAACGTAGATGTGAAAGGGTATGATACGAATCGTTATGTTTTAGTTGAAGTCCCATTTCAGTTTTATTAAGCAACTCTGACAAAGGATTCAGTGCAATACAAAACCATAACGGACTGAGCGAGTCTCCCTGGAAGATACCTCGCTGGATTTTAATTGTTTCAGTGGTAAGTGATGTGTTATTTTGTACTAATTTTAGTTTGTCTGCCACTGAAGCATGGTAGCACGTAAAAATGTTATTAAATTAGGGTGAATTTTTTAGTGTTGCAGTATGTAAAGTAACCAACTGTGAGGGACTGAATCGAAAGCTTTTTTGTAATCTATGTACAGAGTGTGAATGTTTCCTTTTTTTGGGAGTGTTTGTTTCATTACTATTGCGTCTATTGTTAACTGTTCCTTACATCCTTGATTATTTTTCCTGCATCCTTTTTGTTGCTCTGCTAGTATGTTATGGTGATCAATGTGTGTATAAATTAAGTGGCTGATACATCCTGTTATAATTTTGTATATAGTTTGAAGACATGTAATAGGTAATTAGCTGCATTCTTGGGATCCGCGCCCTTCGAGAGCATGTAAGTGATTCCGTGAGATATGAATTTTGGCATAGTCTGTGGTGCATGAATAAATTGTTTTATGTGGCTGTGAATGAATAGATGTACGCATGTGAGTTTTTTGTACCAATAATTGTGAATGTTATCAGTCCCAGGTGCTTTCCAATTGTGTGTGCGTTTTATAATTTGAATGAAGATGTCTATGGGAATATTTTCAAAATCCATTGCGGTAATGTGTCCTGTGTCTGCTGATTTTAGGAGCCAGTCGGCATTAGTGTTATTTTGTACTGGGTTTTCCCATATACTTGCCCAAAATTGCTGTAGGTCTTGAGGTGATGGTGTTGGAGTTCTGAGTAGTATTGTCTTTATGATTAGTATTCATAGTTCTGTAAAACTGTTTTTCGTTATTTATAAAGGTTAGATTCTGTTGTTTACGTTTTACACATCCACCAACCCGCATTGGGGCAGCGTGTTGGAATATGCTCCAAACCTTCTCCTCAAAGGGGGAGGAGGCCTTAACCCAGCAGTGGGTAATTAACAGGCTGTTAATGTAATGTAATGTATGTAATGTAAATGTTCTTTTTACGTCTCGTACCAGCAATCCATACTAATATTATAAATGTGGAAGTAACTCTGTCTGTCTGTCTGTCGCTCTTTAACTGCCAAACCAATGAACCGAATATGACGTAATTTGGTATGAAGCAAACTTGAACTTTTGTGCCTAACACATGACAACCAACCTCTCAAGCGCGAGCGAAGCCGCGTGCGACAAATAGTTTTAAAATAAAAAATATATAAATTCTACGAGTATATTATGTATGTCGTAAACGTTATTTTTAGCTTAAACGTCTTGAGTACTAATGATGATATTTACTTTTAATCTGACGATTAATGGCTCTATTCGAACGGGTAAAGCTTTCATCGAATACCATCGGTTTTATAAAATAAAGTCATTCGTTATGTTATTAAAACTGTCAGCTAAGAAATTATCTAATATGTACAACTATCGCTAAGTTAAATACTTTATCGAGAGTTGTTCCGTAGTTAGATATAAAAAAGTGGTATATGTCCTTCTTTGGGGTTTCGTCTTGTTTTATATTGAATTTCATCGAATACGGTTCAGTAGTTTAGCCCTCAACGCGTAACAGACAGGTAGACAGAGTTACTTTCCGTGCCATCACGTACTGACTTGTCATGAACGCATCCTTTTAACGACCGAAGTGTAGTTGTTATTTACTTAACTTTATAATTTTTATCGTACACCACAAGTAGAAATTAAATAAATAAAATCCCTTCTCTATATAGCGATCTCTTCCAAACAACCCAAAGTGTAGGTGGTAGCTCATAGAATATGAGATGGGTGGTGCTGTAATAATGATTAAAATAAAAATAAATAGTTTCATAATATATTTATATATTGGGCTATGCCGAGATTGCCTAGTGGTTAGAACGAGTGCATCTTAACCGATGATTGCGGGTTCAAACCCAAGCACCACTGAATTTCATGTGCTTAGTTTGTGTTTATTATTCATCTCGTGCTCGGCGGTGAAGGAAAACATCGTGAGGAAACCTGCATGTATCTAATTTCAACGAAATTCTGCCACATGTGAGTCCACCAACCCGCACTAGAGCAGCGTGGTGGAATATGCTCCAAACCTTCTCCTCAAAGGGAGATTAGGCCTTAGCCCAGAAGTGGGAAATTTACAGGCTGTTAATGTTATTGTATATTGGGCTATAAGTCTACAATGTGCGGTTTAAGTTCGAACCATTCAGAGATCTGTCGAACTAGGTCAATGTCTAAGAAATAAAAGTATAAGAAATCTCGAGTAGATTGCGATCGGATGAAGAATTCACTATTGAAATTCGTTAAATAGTTTCATGATACGAATGACAATTCCTTTTTGATTCGAATAACAATCGTTGACATAGATCGCTTTTAATCGAGTTGCGAATCGATGTTTTTTGTACGTCTTTGATAGTCAAGTGCGCTGACGATATTTATTTCTAGAAACGTTGTTACGAAATATTATTTTATCTTTTTCTTTGTATAAAGCCGATGCTATATATGGCGTTTTTGAAGCGATATCGGATTTTACAAATATTAAGTATATTCGCAAATAACAGTGCAATGCTACTGAGCGTACAAGTTTGGTCAACGTAAATATTCGCCTCGTTTAATCCCTGCCTCTGTATGTGTGTATGTATCCCTTCAAGGAGACATTCCGAATGGCCGCCTGGAATCTACGAATTCTTTGCTGACATACATTTATATGGCTGATGAATACCACATATCGATAAAAAATAATAATAACAAAATTGTGACCACAAAAGAAAATACAAATTGAATATAGATACCAAAGGTACGGACAATATCTCAGTGGATACACAAATATAACACAAAAAGTGTGTATGTGTGAGTGATCTACACAACGACAGAATTAACAAAATATATTGCCTATGTGCATTATTATATTTGTTCAAATTTATTTTATATAATTAAATGGGACTTCCGCGTATTGTCGTGTTCGAATAATCGCTGTAAATACGCGAACACGCTCCGCCAAGTGTAGTGGTGCCATTATCTAAGCGCGACATTCACTATTAACTACGTAATACGTTACGTTCGATACTCAATGTATTAACATATCCAATATTGATTAGAGTGCTTGAAACTCCGCACATATAACTCTAGCGTAACGTTCTGTGTCACATACGTTTTATCTAAACTTCACATAAATCAAATCCAAGTATATTTTATTCAAGTAGACTTGTACCTATACGATTTTTTGTCATTTTATAAGTTCATTTAAAAGTTTAGGATTGTAGCTTCTACCCAAAAGAACCAACAAGAATCTCAGTGATTAGTCTTTTCCAAAAATCAAAATTGAAAGGATATATATTAATAATCCATTAAGAAGATAGTATTTATTTTATACGAATATCACTGCGTCATAACTTAAATAGCTTCTCAACTCTAAAAGCCATTAGATGCAATACGAAATAACAATAACGGATCAACTGTTTATTTAACACGGATAATTAAAAGATAGGAGCTCCGTTCAGCCATGACAGTTTAAGGATTTCTCTGTGAACAGTTAATAAAGTGAAACAACGAAAACTTTTAATTCTGTTTCCAAACAGCTTCGCGAACCAAAAAGATATAATTCATCAAATAAAATATAAACGCAGGGTTGGGAAAGCTGTTTTAGTACTTTTATAAGTGTAATAAATTTAAGGAGCATTTTTGATGTGTAACATTTATTGGCGCCCATTGGGGGTAAGATCGACTCGTAAGCTGTGACGGCAAACGGCATGAGGTTCTCTTATGGGCGTGAATCGTATACCATATACTTCGCCGCTATAAATTAATAAAGATAAATATAGAGATAATATTTATATTATCTCTATATTTATCTTTTGGATTTTGTTGATTATTGGTGAAAACTAAAGGTGAAATTATACTCTCGAAAAAAAATATTAGGCATTTAAAGATTTGGAAAGTTTCTCCCATTTTCCAATGAGATCATAAAGAAAGTTGTTCGTCTAGTATATCCTACCATGTCGTACATATGAGTACCAACCTTGGGCACAAATCTAGAAATTTTTTTCAAAACTAAGAATATTCTAGAAGGCTAGAAAGAAGTATGATATTTGTGATGATATATATATATTAGATCAAAAGTGAAAAAAACAACTATTTATTAACCTAAAAGCAACAATTCTCAGTAAAATTAACTTAACACAATATTTGACACCTAGATAGCCTAAGAAACAAAAACAATATGAAATAACAATATAATACTACTTTAGTCAGAGCGCACCAGCTGACCCCGGAAAAATGAGGCATGCGCCTTTTTTTTGTGTCTGCATGTAGTCGTGCTGTTGGCCCCACTGGCATTTACAGCGTCACCGGGGGTTGGGGCGAGTACTAGACCCAGCCTTGAAGTTTAAGCCCTTTTGGACTCAAGAGTGACGTTCGTCCTGAGGGTGTCTCTTATGAGATCGCACCTCGGCTCAAAAAATAGTCGGTGGGGGGAGACTCGCGCCTAAGACAACCGTCCTTATACAGGCACCCCCGCGCATCCGTCAAGAAAACGTCAAACCCGACTATATAATGAGAGCGATAAACCACTGACTGAATGATTACGAGATCTTCGAAACTGTAGGTAAGAATGACTTGAAATTCAGCATACTCCTTTCGTGACGTAGCAAAGAGGAATTCTTGAAAATTTCTACTTAGAAAGGAAGTGAGGTGTGACTTTGTATAAATTTTACCCGTACGAAGGCGGGACGGGAAACTAGTATTTTTTAGTAAAATATTTAGCGTGTTACCAATGCGTGTTAGTAGATACTCATATGAAAGAAAATCACTTAATTTAGACACATTCAGGTTACCTCAAGATGTTTTACTTCATCGCCAAGCACGAGATGAATTATAAACACAAATTTACCACATGAAAATCCAGTGGTGCTTGCCTGAGTTTGAACCCGCAATCCTCGGTTAAGATGCACGCGTTCTAACCGTTCAGCCATCTCGGCTCTTTTTATATGGTCTATGACCATTGACCTAGATTATTTAAAAAAATATATTCGCCTTACTGATGCTAGAATTGTCTATGAAGCGTAATTCGAAAGCGATCCTAGAAAAAAACATTTCGTAATTTCCGAAGTCTAACTACCGGCTGCTGATTTACAATAACGATTCGTTAAATATAGAAACCGGACTTAAAGTAACAATATCTT
Source organism: Vanessa tameamea (assembly GCF_037043105.1). Classification (NCBI taxonomy): domain Eukaryota; kingdom Metazoa; phylum Arthropoda; class Insecta; order Lepidoptera; family Nymphalidae; genus Vanessa; species Vanessa tameamea. The sequence goes on from NC_087335.1 coordinate 5,237,639, forward strand.
ATACGGACAGACAAGACACGTTACAGTTTTATATGAATAGATTTATCTCAACGACTTATCTGCTTAGGACATTGTTAAGTGGAATGTATTGACAAACCCTTTGTATTTATATACTAGATAAAAATAATGAATGTTTTTTAGAGGTCTTATATATATAAAAACTTATGCGAGCACGCGGTTTCTCTTGCTTCATACTCTTGCTAACTTACAGAATGCATATGTGTGCGGCGGACGGGCAAATGGGCAACCTAATGGTAAGTGGTCACTGCCGCCCATAGACATCGGCGGTGTAAGAAATATTAATCATTCCTTGCATAGACAACGCGTCGGCACTCTTTTGTGCCTGAAGTTACAGTGGCTCTCTCACCCTTCAAACCGGAACACAATAATATCAAGTATTGCTATCATTGTGTTCCGGTTATCCGATGAGTGCTTCATATTACAAAGGCAGTAAATAGTTTGTTTATTACAAACAACAAAAAAATCTTAGGTGTAAATTTTCTTAATCTTCTCTGACAAAAACTTATAAAATATTAAATACATTAAAAAAAGCAACCACATTTTTTTTTAATTCGTTATAAGAAATAGTCAATTAAGTAAAATTTTAATTCAATATATATTTCACGTTAAAACAATATATACGAACAGACGTCTAAATGTCTTGCGTAATGCCTTTGTGTTGTCAAACGTAAGCTTATAAACCATTTAATGTAATGATATATTTACCGTGATTGACATTGATCAATCAATTTAAGTGGACTTGTCAATCAATTTAATTAGCATTTGAAAGCACTTGAGTCACATTTAGATGTAATTTTCTTCTTTAATTATAACATGAACATGACATTCGTTTTGGAGCATATTCCACCACGCTGCTCCAATGCGGGTTGGTGGAATACACATGTGACAGAATTTCGTTGAAATTAGACACATTCACGTTTCCTCACGACGTTTTCCTTCACCGTCGAGCACGAGATGAAATATAAACCCAAATTAAGCACATGAAAATTCAATGGTACTTGCCTGGGCTTGAACCCGAAATCATCGGTTAAGATGCACGCGTTCTAACCACTGGGCTATCTCTATAATTACGAAAAGGATATTAATGCTTATTTTAAGAGTACACTTTAAAAAGGTCTTCAAAAAAGTCCACGATGGTATATATCTCTTAGGGATAACGCATAATAACTATTTTATACTGATTACTTTTACGAGAAATAATGACTAATTTACGAAGCGATTTCAAGCAATACAGCATTAATTCTTATCCAATTAAGTACCTTAAATACATTTTGGATTTAATATAGATCAATATTGCTCTTTACAGCATGTAATTTAAATGAACATTTTCGAAGATAGCCTGACATATTTGTAAGTCTATCTATAAAACATAAAAATGGTTAAAGCTAAATTACTTCTAAGTTTATTCATTTAAGACCCTCTTAGTAAGTTACGAAAATAATTTATAATAGGACCAGCTATTCCTTATCTAAGATAGTATATATAAAAACAAAAATAAAATTAAATAACTGTATTCAAATCAATTTACAAACATTGTAAGCTATGTATGTGATTACGAGTTTATATTGGCGTGTGTGCGTGCGTTGAGAGTCCAAGAAGTAAAGATAAAATACATCGATTAAACTAAAAAGCAAAAACTCTTTATGTAAATAACACTGGCATATAATATAATAACAATTGAATGGGAATGGAATCTGGGCTTAGTTGGTATAAAAGTAAGAACACATTTTTCATGTAACATCTATTTTCAATTGGGGGCTAAATCAAATCAAATTAAAATATTCTTTATTTAAGTAGGCTCATGAAAGCACTTTTGTATAGTCACGCTGCAGTATTGAAATAAATTTTAGCTACCAAAACTGACTCGTATGTCGACTTAGCCCTTCCTTACGGACTGTGCTTCTTTGTATGCGTGGCGATACTTACTTGCCATATATGTTCATCATAAAAATAAGGAATATATTATCTAATTAACGCAAACTATTTATAATTTTTGTTTAATTAAACATTTAAATATCGATAAATTTCGTTGAAAAACTGCCGGACGTGATGTGACGGACACATTTAGTTCATAATTCATAATCTATATTTTAAAATTCATCATAGAATGATAATCTTGTATATTAATAGCGTCATTTAACAAACTATTTCAAGTAAAGCTACCAACGGTTCGGAATGTAGATTCTACCGAAAAGAACCGGCAAGAAACTCAATAGTTACTCTTTTTCAATATCTAAAAATACAGTCATGTTAGTTAAATACATTTATATATGTATATCATGTCTCCTGCCTGGAAGTCAACAAGCATTAACTCCACGCTTTTTTATCATCAATATAATCTTATATCGAATAATATGCCTTCTTTACTAATGTATTTTTTTACAATTGACTTGAATCTATAAAACGGCAAAGTTAAAAATGTCTGCGGAATTTTATCATAGAAGCGGATACCTTGCCCCAAGAATGAAAAACGTAAACAAAATTAAAGTAAATTGGTACCGACAGACTTCAATTCTAACTTAACTAATTTATACCTTCTATTCGACATTAAAAAAAAAACATTTCAATGAAGTTTCATAATTTTGGCGCCAAATGAAGATGAGTGACTTGAATAAAAGCGAAGTTTCGCGGGCGACCCACAAATATTTCATAAATAGACAAACAAATAAATCATTTAACAATCAACCATTAAACGTCTATTGAATCGTCTATTAAACGATCAAACGATCCGACTATAAAAACGCAAAGCCAATTACAATTGCGAGAATAGAAATAAAGCTATGGTCACACCAATGCAATTAGTTAAGACACCCACGACAAAGGGATCTCTCGTCTGCGTTCGCACTGTTGTGGACTAAAGGCGATTTCACGCGTGACGGTTCCACGTCGCTGGTGTTCGCGCGACTCTCAAGCCTAAATATCGTTAAAGCAATAACGTTAACTCAGGCTATATTGAGACAACGGGTGGTATGAGTCAACGATTATTCACTTCCTGCGTTATTCAGGACGACCGTAAATCGCACGTGCATTGTATTTTAATCGTATAAAGCCTTTCAGACTGTTTATTTAAACGCGTGTTTTAGATTTGCTACGAAAAAAAATAATTTATTTGGTGGTAGGGCTTTGTGCAAGCCCGTTGGGTAGGTACCACCCGCTCATCAGATATTCTACCGCCAAACAGCAGTACTCAGTATTGTTGTGTTCCGGTTTGAAGGGTGAGTGAACCAGTGTAACTACAGGCACAAGGGACGTCACATCTTAGTTCCCAAGGTTGGTGGCGCATTGGTGATGTAAGGAATGGTTAATATTTTTTACAACGCTATTGTCTATGGGCGGTGGTGATCACTTACCATCAAGTGGCCCATTTGGTCGTCCGCCTACCGATATCATAAAAAAAAAGAAAATGCATTTTTTGCTCTTATGATATAGATAACGCAGGAAGATGTTCTGCGTGAGATTTTGTTGGTGCCGTAGGATTTTGACAATATTTGTGTCTGTACAAAAATGTCATGAACTGCAACTATTGTTCCAAAAGTAATAGAAAAATTCTGCAAATATCGAAATAGTTTAATATTGTCTTTTTGTCTGTTAAAGTGCATTTCTTCAATAAGGTCTCTAATGCAAGTTATAAGTTTACACGAGTCATAAACCTTGTTTTTTAAACCTAATTATAATTTTATGATAAAGTAAGTGACAAAACGTCCTTATATATTAAATTTGCTCTAATGCTAGTTAATGCATATAAATGTTTGTCTAAATTCGTTAAAACACGGTCATTTATAGAATCAAGACGGAATAAGTATAAATATAAATAAATATATATTGGACAACATCACATACATTACTCTGACCCCAATGTAAGTAGCTAAAGCACTTGTGTTATGGAAAACCAGAAGTAACGACGGTACCACAAACACCCAGACACAAGACTTTTTCTACATCGACTCGGCCGGGAATCGAACCCGAGACCTCGGAGTGGCGTACCCATGAAAACCGGTGTACACACTACTCGACCACGGAGGTCGTCAATTTTCAATCAAGGAGTATTGTTATTAACAAAAAACTATTTAACGTAGCATAACTTTGCCCAGCTGTGGGATATCGAAAAGCATTATTTAATTTATTTTATTAGTTATGATGATGGCAAGAGACCTGATGGACTAATGTTTGCTGGAAACGAGGACGGGCCCAAGTGTGGGACGTTACATGCGTTAACACGCTGGTCCCGCTGCCGCTGCGGAAAAAGCTGAAGCGGACAAACGATCCAAATATTTGTCTTTAATTCCAAATTATGTTTTTGTCCCATTTGCTCTTGAAGCACTTGGACCTTGGAGTAGTAATGCAAAAACCTTCATTAAAAGTATAACGCCTCGCCACTGGTGACAGGAGGGTTGGTTCGTGTTTTGCCCAGAGGATCGGAATTGCGATTCAACGGGGAAACGCTGCTAGCATTCTTGCCACCATTCCTCGATGTCATGAATTGTACTGTAACTTTTTAAATTTTTATTTTTTATATTTATAAGGCCTTAATAGTAATAATTATTATGTAGTGTGAAAGAAAACATCGTGAGGAAACCTGCTTGTGTCTAATTTCAATGAAATTCTGCCACATGTATATTCCACCAAACCGCATTGGAGCAGCCTGGTGGAATATGATCCAAACCTTCTCCTCAAAGGGTGAGGAGGCCTTAGCCCAGCAGTGGAAAATTTACAGGCTGCTAATATATGCTTATAACAAAAAACTGCAATACGTTACCAATAAAACCGCGCGATTATATCTTTAATGTGAAAGAGACCTAAGGATTAGTTATCTAGAGATTTCAAACGAGGCAATTAAAATTATCCTTTATGGCTATTCCCTATATATTGTGATCCAATTGAGCTACATTCAGAGCACTAGAAATAGAAATTAGATAAATGCTTTGTAGCTTAGTGTTACCCATATTGCGAAATGTGACTGCGGAGGGTCTTAATTTGGATTAGGAAATATAATTGGGTTCAATATTTTATTTAATATGTTTTTATAAATACTTCAAATATTTTTTATTAATTTTCACCTATGGCTTTGGTCGTAAGCAAGAGTGACGTGGTGGTCACCTAATAAGTTGCCAAGCGTATACTATAACAAAAACTACAATTTTTTTGTAGGGCGCTTTTTTTAAATCTCTAAGTTTTTAAGTTTTTGTTAATAGTCTTTCCGCTTTTCAGCGTTATATTTTTTACTTGGCATTGAAATACATTTATATTGAATATTAGTCATATTACGAAACGTTGAGAAAATCTACTTCTATACAAAGGTGCATTCTCGATTACCTCACGTTCATAATACGAGGGGACTAGAAATTCGACACAGTCGGAAAGAGTTAGAAGAGAGAAGTGAGCAGACGCACAACCAACGGCTTTCCGAGGCTCGGAAGACACACTAATTTGGTTTCCGAGCTGTTACTGAAAATTTTTCGCCAAAAAAAATCCAATATATTTTATCAGCCCGATCGGATAAAAGTTACCGAACGGGTTGTTATACCACGACAGTTACTACGAGGTAATTTTTTTTTTGAGATCAACTATGGCTCAACTTTTTATTTTATAAGCAATCTAAAAAATAAATTAACAATAAAACGAAAACTTGGCCTCAATACTTTAATCATCGCTGAGTTCTTCCGTAAAACGAATACTAACAACAGACGAACCTGGTCGTAATCATTTCTATTTTTCATTTTAACGTAAAGAATATTTCAACTATTATTTTTTCAACCAGTTACTTTAATTATATATATTTCAAAAGATGGCTCATTCCTCCCATCACCGATGTTCTTGAAATACAAACACAAGTTACCTTATATTGAAAAGAAAGTATAATTCCTACCAACTAATCATTTCTTAATTGCAAAAAGTCTAAGAAAATTCTTTTAACCTCTAGTTTTCTAACTAGCTTTCAAAATTCGGTTCACGAGAGAAGGGCTCTGAATGAAACGAATTACTGTAGTGTGATGTTTGTGTGTTTTTGAAGTAGGTTTTTTTTCACGTAGCATTTTTGCACACCTATTTTTGAGTGCAATGCGTCTGATATTAATTGGTGCTACGTTACTTCATACCGGGATTTCAATCGGCTACTTTTTTCGTAATATGCAGGTTTCCTCACAATATTTGTTAATTAGTATTAAGAATAATGAATCATTAAATTAATTTTTCCTTTTAATACGTTGGAAAACTAAAGTTAAATAGCGCATAGTACAGAAGGGAAAGAATATGCAGGTTCCGGCGAAGACTTATAGGAAGCTACTTGAGTCTTGAACGATATTCGGAGACATGGTCATATTTTCGAATGCAAAATATGAATCGAATAACAATAGTTTGAAGTCGCTCAAGCTTGTTCAGTTGGTCCTCAGTTAGATCAGGATAGCTTGCATCTGCGTAATCTAGAATTGATAAAAGGAGAGAGTTTTCTAGCATCATTTTGGTAGGTTTTGGAGACGCCGTAATGAGCTCAACGCAGCGAATATTTTCCTACTGACACCTTTTATTTCTACTGACCACGATAATGTCTGATCTAAATACACACCAAGATCTTTAACGTTGGAGTAGTAGGGTATTTTAGTACCTCTGTATTCAACAGGTGGTAAATTTAATAAATCTACCTTCAAGATCATTCCTGGGCTACCGATTATAATTACCTGCAATGCTTTAATGTATTTGTAGGCCAAGATAAAAGTGTTCCGCGGCAAGCCAAATAAAAAAATGCTAAGACCTTACGGGATAGTAGAAAAAAGAGCGATGTAATCGATGTAAGAACAAGTTGGCAAAAAATAACCAGATATGTCTGTTCATTGTCCTTGTTGCTGTCAATTATGAGTCATATTCGACACACGGGACAGGAAAATGGTTAAGTATTCATTTGAATTATCATAAGGTAATACTTATATACTTATTTCACTTTATCTTACTTATCGTAAACTTGGTTGTTAGGCTTTGTGCAAGCTCGTCTAGATACAGATACTACCCACTGATCAGATATTCTGCCGCCAAGCAGCAATACTTGGTATTATTGTGTTCCAGTTTAAAGGGTATGTGAGCCAGTGTCACTACAGGCATAAGATCTGTGACGCATTGTCGAAGTAAGGGATGATTAATATTTCGAACAGCGCCAATTTCTATGGGTGGTGAGCACTTAACATTACGTAAGCCATTTGCCGGTTCGCCAATCTATTACATTAAAAAAATATATATATTAAAATAATATATACACCAAAGGTAGAACACCCTACGTTACCTTAAGTACTTTTGCAATTAGATTTTTTTTAAATACTATATTATTTTTCATACTTATTTATATAAATTTTATATACTTATAGTCTGAGACAGCTGGCAAAGATGCGTGTTTCTTAATAGAAGATGACAGGTTCAAATCCGAGCAACAACATCGAATTTTCATGCCTTTAAATTGAGTTCACAGAGCCGTGATGGCCGTGATGGTTTAAACGCGTACATCTTATCGATGATTTCGGGTACAAACCCAGGCAAGCACCACTGAATTTTCATGTGCTTAATTTGTGTTTATAATTTATCTCGTGCTCGGCGGTGAAGGAAAACATCGTGAGGAAACCTGCATGTGTCTAATTTCAACGAAATTCTCCTCAAAGGGAGAGGAGCCCTTAGCCCAGCAGTGGGAAATTTACATGCTGTTAATATAAATGTAATGTAATGTAAATTGATTTCATAGTACATCTCGTGCTCAACGTTGAAAGGAAACTTCAATGAAATGCTACCTACTTATCTAAAAATCTCATTGGATTGAATTGTAGAATAAGTTCAAAAACCTTCCCCTCTATTGACGATTACTTTGCTTTAAATTAAGATAATGTTGTCTAAATACTTAAAAACAAGTATCTCCTCTGTCTATCTATTCTATTAACCAAAAATAATTATTATTACTTCACAGATACATAGTCTTATTACGGTACTTAATTCAAACGACCTTGAAGTTCGTATCAGCAAAGTTATCTTCAATCTGATAAAACCTTACCGAATAGAGACGGTCAGTTAAGATTTAAGTGCGGTGTATAGATGTCTGATTGAATTTTAATGATTCTTGAATTTGAATGAACTTAAAAGTGTTTTAACATCCAATGGGATTTTTTGAAGATTGCTGTGATTGGTTCGAAATTTAATAATAAAGCAATTTTGACAAATCAACACTATCTCTGGTTCCCGAAATTTATTTTTTTTGTTTTATATGTTTATATGGTTGTGTATGCCAAAAGTATTTATTGGTATACATTTTTTTTTTTTTATAATTATATGTGAATTTCCCTGTAATTTATGTCTGAAAAAAATAGCTACAATAACATCGTCTCAAAGAAAATTAAATCTGATACATGAGAATAATCATGCTTAATATTAAATCAGTAATTTCACTGAATAAGTTAGATGTAGCTACATGTATATTATACATTAGTATTTCTAAGAGGTTTGTTAAAGAAGGTTATATATTATTTTATTGTAAAGATTCCATTAGAGAAACCGTCAGACAGTAGGTCACTGTTAACAATGCATTTCGACCGAAAAGTTTAGCGTAATATAAAAGGCAATTGTATCATCTTTTTTAAGTACACGAATTTACAATTGAGATCTAAGCCCTCAAAAGAAAACTTTTAAATTTTCTAACATTGTATTATTAAAGTTTTAAGTAACTTAAAATCTTGGGTGGTGTTTAATATATATACAATAGAAAACCCTGCAACAAATAGTATATTTGTTTAGTTTAATTTACTATATGTACTAAAGTATACTAGGGTGGTACATATGGACGAAATTATTATTTGGAACACACTTTTTAAACGCACCCGTAAACGTAACATGGCCGTTCATTGAACTGTTATGTTATAAAATTTTGTGGATTTAATATCGATATTTTTCGATTATATGAATTTTACGAATATATGTTAAGAACTAAAAAATAATTATTTTTTCGTAGACCTGCACGAAATCATTAATATAGACATCTTATATACATCTTATATAATTGCTGTATTAAAGAGTTTACATGCACTCAGTGAAATCAAAACAAACACAATAAAGCGCTTTCATTGCTTTAAAAAGCGATTAATAATCCAAGTCACTGTATTAATAATGACTGTCAAAAAATGACATTGAGTGACGTAAAATAAGCCGCACTGCCGCAGTCCTCTGTTGAAATCGCTTACATATCCTTTACATCCCTTTAATGCTAACAGGAAACCATATGAATATATGTTATACCGCTAATTGACTTCGGAATAACAAAGAAAATATATTTTCGTTCGCTTTGATGAGAAAAAAAAAAAGATTTGACGTTCACGTGTCTGCGGTACAGATAAAAAATTGTGCTGAGCTCTTTCGTGTCTTGTTTGTTTGACAAAGGTATTGAAATATTATGTTTTTTTTTTAATGGTAACCAAATTTTTAATTCTTTTTGATTTCAATAATGTAATATTCCAAATTCGAATATTTTGTTTGGCACAAAGATATATAATATTAAAATATATTTTATTATGATTTTTTCCAGTTAAATAAATAAGTAATTTAATAAATATTTTAGTTACAAAACATAGTATTTTTTTATGTACAATATATATAATATATGTCATAAATTAAAGGAATAAAATATTAAAATACATCGGCAAAAAGCGTTTTTGTCGAAATCATACAACGACGGATTTTTTTGCAAATTCGTATTACAATCCCGTCACGTAAATTATAGATTTTATTCCTAACATAACAAGGTTCAAATTAGTTTATCGCATACAATAATTTATCTTTATCAACCTACGACATCGAAGTATAGGAAGTGAACAGAGAAAACGACTCGCCGACGCGTCTCGACGAGTTGCAAAATAGAACATTAATCATTCCATCAAATAATCTGAATCAAAGTCGAGACGAAATAGAAATGAAAATTCATACAAAAATCTCTCAAGCATTTGTTTTATTTGCTTTTAAAACAATTGCCCCTTTATGTATAATTGTTTGTTTATTTTTCTTATGCTATTTTTTCTGATGTAGACTTAATAACACTTAGAGAGGAACAGGTGGTTCTTTCGAATTATTATTCAAAGAATAACAGTAATAATTACCTCGTTTATCTTTTGGATTTACTATAAGTTCTTTTGTTATTTATACTAATATTTTATTTATTATTGTTAAGCTGAATATTTTTTTTTAACACGACGGTCATATTTGATTTTTTGGTTATATACGTGTTATCATAAATATGTATAAAATATTAAATTTTAAAATCAGTTGCGAAAATTCCACAATAAATTTGACAGATTAAATAAAAACCCCCTAATATTTAAAGAAATGTCCAAAGTTTATTGACCTCTATTGCGTGAATTTCATCATAAAATATAAACCACGATAAATGTATATTTTATCAAAGAAAAGTAATGGAATACAGTCGCTGTTACCGACCGGTTGACACGTGCGTATTTTTTGCTTGTTAAAATATTTCTCGATGTGAATGAACTCGATCGATTGATCGAATGAATGAAAGGTTTCGTAAATATTACATTTACGGCATTACCGCTATAAGTATACTTTGATTCAATAAAAGAACGAACGATGTGAAATTATTTTTGCTTAAATTCATTCACACATTCTTTTTTTGAATTTCAATAATGATATTAACCTGTAAAAAAACAAAATATGGAATGAATACAATTGATATTAGGGGGGTACAACTGTACAATAGTTTACCTAAATATGTATCATTACTGTTTTTAGTATTTATTGTTACAGCGGCAACAGAAATACATCATCTGTAAGGAATCAAGTGTCTAACTATCACGGTTCATGAGATAGAGATGACACGAACAGACGGAAGGACGGACAGCGGAGTCTTAGTAATAGGGCGGGACCCCACCCTTTTACCCTTTGGGTACGGAACCATAAAAAGCATACACATACATTTCCTAGTTTACTGCTGTTGAAGTAATTATGTTTATATGTAATCTCAATCTCATTAGAAATTAACTATGTTTTTTTTAAACTGAATCAAGTAATCTTTAACTCCAAATAGACGTTAAGCGGTTGTATTTACATGAACATATTTCTTTTTTCTAGTAAAGGTATCCTTAATGATAAAAGCGTTCTTTACTGGCCGACCTTAGGAGTTGATTAATTAAACATTGCATTGCAATTACACATGCAAATATAAAGACATACATACGTAAATATGTACATGTGTCATACATAACATTTCATGATTTGGAAAGAAAATTCTAGATCAAAGTGTTATTTTTTTTAATTAATCAAAGTAATACGGATTTTTTATCTTTGATATTGATGTATATTTTTTTATTATTTGAATCAGCGTAATTTTCGATGTGCCTGCATATTTTTATTTCCAGGGAACATAAACTGTCGCTTATAGCCGTCACGTGACACTTTCTTTACGGACTTAGGTAGTTTGTTGCAAAGGCTGACTCAGATTAATAGCAGGACTTATTGTAATATAATACGGAAAACAGCAGTACACGTTATTATATAATATATAAATAAACTCCTAAATAAAATAGTTCGAGAAATGGCACAGATCTAAAGGCATGAGGAAATTATTAAAAAAAATAATTGAAGTTAAACCTTAGAGAATCATAAGCACGTTCTAAAGGTATATCGTAAAGCAGGTTTATTGGAGATGATGAGATCTTATATACCTTCACACTAAAGCGTGAAGGAGTAACCATAAATGTTAAACAATATGTTAAAATTTATGAGATATACATATATAATACAAATTAACCCAACAACATATATATGAATATTAAATCTAATAAATATTCTAAAACCCTTTAAATGCAAATAACCGTAATAAAATTATTTCAACAATGGACACGCTGTATATTAAAGAGTTTATGAATTATTCCCAATAAGGGCTAAAATCATAATCAAAATATTCGTCGTGTTACAGTGTTGAATTAAATTTAAAGCTACCACCGGTTGGGAAAGTAGATTCTACCGAGAAGAACAGGCAAGAAACTCACTAGTTACTCTTTTCTACCATTTTAATTGCAGAGTATGTCAGTAAATAACAATTAAATTTTTATATATCCCGTCTTGAAATCAATAAATACTAAGTTTTTTATTTTTATCTTGTATTGATATGTCTCATTATCAATGAGCCGAGATGGCCCAATGGTTAGAACGCGTGCATCTTAACCGATGATTTCGGGTACAAAGCCAGGCAAGCACCACTGAAATTTCATGTGTTTAATTTGTGTTTATAATTCATCTTGTGCACGGCGGTGAAGGAAAACATCGTGAGGAAACCTGCATGTGTGTAATTTCAATGAAATTCTGCTATTGCATGTGTATTCCACCAACCCGCATTGGGGCAGCGAGGTGGAATATACTTCAAATCTTCTCCTCAAAAATTATCAATTTTAGTTAATTTATTTAAATTTTTTTTTATCAATGTTTGATTTGAGTTGATTTGAAATTATATGAGCTTTAAATTATTAAATAGGCCATGTTATAATATATACCTATATGTATTTAAAGTATTTTAATATACTATTTCCCATTGATTTATGACATTTGTTACGACTTTTTATCTCAAAGGAAGTACGGACAGCATCGCAATGACTTTTATTTTAATTATCGAACAGGTATATATAATGAGCTTAATTTATCTTAAAGACATCTTTAGTGAGATCGTGCATTGAATATTAACACAATCGTTCAAAAACGCCATCGTGACGAATTCTTATCACTTTTTTATTTATTTTATCTAATGCGTTTTATTTCTTAATTGTTATTTTATTTATTTATTTTTTATTTATTTATTTAAGCCTCGTTTATTCCTTAGTATAATAGTAGTAATAAGAGTTTCTTTTTTTTTTTTTATAAATCTGATTTTAGCTAAGGACCTCTTGACGAGTATAGGCCTCCTCCATCTCACTCCATTTTTTTCTGTCTTGACCTATTCTCATCCAGTCTTTGTTTAAGAATTTAAAAAGTTCGTCTTCCCATCTTTCAATTATTTATTTAAATATTATAACATAAATATGTTAAACATACTAGTACAACTTCTGTCACCTTAAATATGTGCATTGTAAGTATGTCAGTGATTTAAAATTTTTTTAAGAAGATTATAGTGGCAACTTTTATTGGGAAATAATAAACTCAACTACCTATAATTACATTCGTGTATCTCGTTAGCGCGACGCGACAAACTTCAAGCGACGTTTAGTAATCGTCAAGTTCGTTTTATTACTTGTACAATGATTTTAATCGACTTTCTCTATTTAGACCGTGATTTTATAAACCTTAAAGCTTTTAATTGCATACAACACGCTATTAAGTTGTTAATATTTTTAGTATGCTGTTGCTACAAAATTGTCCGCCTGTACAAACGTGTTAAGTATTAAAGGCTAAGCTTATAAAATTTACTTTGTAATAATTTAAATAACTCTCCATAGAATTATTATATGCAATGATGGGGCAAGATACGAGCAATTACAGACGTAATATCATCATCATCATCAGTCTCAGTCCATTGCTGGCACTTCCGTAGCACTTATTAAGCCCATCCTTCAACTCTTCCCCTCGAATCTCTTACGAATGCCTTATGAATGTTCCGTTTTACAAAGCCAGGATCGGTTCACGTAATACATGTGACGTCATAAAATATCATAGCGGCTTTTTGTAGTTATACGCAATGGAAAAATGATGGTAGAATAAAGTCATTATTGTGGGGGGAATAGTTCCAATCCGGGCAAGCACCGCTGAATTAGTATGAACTTAATTAGTATTTATAATTTACTCGGTTATAGGGCTTTGTGAAGCCCGTCTGGGTGGGAATCACCCACTCATCCGTAACTTAACCTTATTAATCACTAAACAATAGTACACCCTACGAATCGGAACACAATACTACAAAATTTTTGTGTTCCGGTTTGGAGGGCAAGTGAGCCATTGTAATTCCAGGCACAAGGGTAATTATTAAGCAGGAAATGGTTAATATTTCTTACAGCACCGATGTCTATGGTTGTGACTACTTCCCATCAGGTAGCCCTTTTGTTATTTACCTATTACAAAAAAAAGTCGTATTTGGCGGTGAAGAAAAACGTGAGTAACCCTAATACAAATTAGAGACCTTTAGACATAGGATGAAACGAATGAGCTTCAGGAAAAGCGGATACGTATCCCAAACATGTACGGATTTATTTGTTTAAGTTATCAGCTAAAAACGTCTATCAGGGTTAAAGGATAAAATACTACTGCCTAGGATAACATTCACCTCACTTCGATTAAAATATTTTTAATTGTGTGTCTATTTACCGACTTAATTTAGATAATTATTCAATATCTAAATAATTAAATGTAATTAATTACATATTAATTAATTATCTACGCAGATAAGATTCGATTAATCTAATTAGCGATTGGATAGCTAAAGATATAAAAATAATATATTGGAATTATGTTACGTTTCCTTCGACAAATATTTTTAATTAAAACATTAAATATGACACACGAATGGCGCTATGAAAAACATTAACAGGTTTTTTATCGCTTCTAAATTTAAAATAGTTTTTTTTTTAATTTCAATAACTTGATACTATAGGCAAAGTACATGTATAATTTATCATTAATAATGATCGGAAAAAATAAACATAAAAAAGCAGTTACCTACGGGTTCAGTCTTGTCTGTACAAGAAATATTACTTCCAAAGATTAAGAAAGAAATATATTAGGATTAAGGATACAAAATTATGTATGGATTTTTATGACGTCCGAAATGCCTTACAACATTTTTTTTGTCGATAATTATTTTTATCTGCATTTCAAAACTGAATTTAGACTTAGTCACGAGGTCATAATCATGTAAGCTACAAGAATTACAAAAAAATAATAAAACAAAGGGCGCCAATTATTATTTTTTTTGCTTCATTTTTATTTCAAACACAAAGCACTGATATTGTTTCATTCAGCCAAAAATTTATTCGAGTTGAATTCGTATTAAAAAAATATAATATGAGTTTTTAATGTTTAAACAGCATTATATATGTATTTTTTTAATTATATCGTAGTAATTAAATTCATAGGCAAATGAAGGTAACTGGCGTGTTTGAAGATGGAGGTGACTGTCAAGATAGCGAGCTGATGGGGCAACGAGCAGGCCGTGTTCGAAACTAATAACTGTGGCAAGTCCTTAAATAAAGACCATGCCTAGGAAAAGGAGCATAGAACGTTACTTGAGTGGACCAACCTCCGGAAGACAAGGTTTCTTGGTGGAAGGTCTTTGTACAAGCCTGCCTTGGTAGGTCTACCCACTCTTCATATATTCTAAAGCCAAACAGCAGTACACAGTATTGTTGTGTTCCGTTTGAAGGGTGAGTGAGCCAGTGTAACTACAGGCACAAGAGACATAACATCTTAGTTCCAAAGGCTGGTGGCGCATTGGCGATATAAGTCATGGTTAATATTTCTTTTAGCGCCATTGTCTATGGGCGATCTATATAATAAAAAAAAAGACAACCACTGGATTTAGTTGGTAAAAATCTGATCCGAGGGTTCATTGCACCTTTGATAAGTTTATTTCCAGCAATTTTAAATGCTGATAGATGAACGTGTCTATATACAGACTTTGTACAGATTTTATCAAAACAAACAACACATATTTAAATGTATATGTGTGTGTATTTAAATAAATTACTCAATTATCGTGTAAAATAATTACATTAGCAATTATACAAAGAAACATCGCACATTCGCAGAGACAATGGACGGGAAGATTACTAGCTATTTATATCAAAGTCAAGTTCTTTATCACGGAGTAGTTAGGGCTTCCGGCTTTAAAAAATCTTAAGATCCAATGTACAAAATAATTAATATCCGATCATTATCTTAACAACTCGATCCAACTGCTTGATTAAAAAGGAACCTGACAGCTCAACAACATAAAACTTAAAGCCGCCTGGTAGAAAAAAAAAGTCATGACGAAATAAATTCATACAAAAACTAACTTTAATACCTCGATATACAGTTCAAATTTCATTGATGATACCGGTCAATATATGTCGTTTAACAAATTAACGCAGCCGCAGTAGCCATGTCGGATACGATTTCGTGATTTTTTTTTCTCAGTATCGACATAAACAGTCAATTATAGCGGCTCCCTTTTTATATTTTAAACGCAATAAGGTTGAATCTCGAGTGCATAAATCTGTACACAAATGACGTTTCGTCGTATATTTATGGGTGGTACCATAAAGTTCCCATACAAACAAAGTTTAATTTGATTGGGTCTTGACTATAATGTATTTTTAATTTGTATTACCTTGTTAAGTGACTTTGGAGCATAAAACGTAGAAAAAAAATCTTAATATTTTCAATTAATTATTTTGTCTCGGAATGGAAGTTCCGATACATTAACGGCTGAGGAGACAGCTGTTGCCGCGAGCGCTGCTTCTTTGACTACATCAATCATTATTACAATACTATGAATATTACTGTTTGAAAATATCAATTGATTTAGAAGTTATACTTATTTTGGCGCGTTAAGCAAGAATGAGAGTAAATTTTTAAAATGATTTCAAAACTACACGATGAAGTTGCTCGCTAAGCCGCACTTTGTCTTATTTTATTATTAATATTTTCTTTTCATTGATTATCTAATTGTAATTAACAACTATGTTTAGTTACGCCGAAGAAGTAGAACTTCTCGCACGTTATAAGTAGGTATACGCGCGATTTTTTTATTTGAGTGGTATTTATTAAGATATCATTTACGGCATTACAAAAAGACTTTGAATAGAGACTATATATCCATTTCGTTCTGTCTATTATATTGCTTTTTCACTTTTTATGGCATTGGAAGGCCGACTTAAGTCACCAATAGTCATAGAAAAGCTCCGTAAGGAATTTTAACCATTCCCAACATCGCCAATGCGCCACCAACCATGTGGACCAAGATATTAAGCCTCTTATGCATGTAGTTATACTGGCTGACTCATCCAGTGCGGGTTGAAGGAGTTAGAAGTTGACGCTAATCATCACATCTCTTGCGGGTGGCTTCACGATGTCTTCTTACACCGTTTAAGCCAGAAGAAAACCACAAATGATTACGGTCATAACTTCGAATGTAAGAAGTGCGCGCCGTAGGATTGAACGTTTGCGTGACAGTCCAATGATCTCGACACAATTATCGCCGCAGAATTCCATGCAGGCGCAGCCGCGGGTTCGGCTAGTTTATTAATATTTGATGTATATATATACTAATATTTAAATGCGAAAGTAACTTTGTCTGTAACGCTTAGACAGCCAAACAACTAAACTGAACTTAATGATACTAGCTAGCTTGTTTGAACCGTAAGAGAGGATATAGTCTTATTTTTTTGTTTAACACCGGACGAAGGACCGCTTAAACGCGAACGAAGACGCAGGCGACAGCTAGTACGTATACTTATCGGTGTTTTATGGAAAAAAAAAACAACTAAAATAACATTATTTACTTGTTATGTATCTGCTTTTTGTTTCTTTTATATTTTATTTTGTTATTATTGTATAGTTTTAAGTCTATAAGTGCTGACAACGAATACCGATGTACGGATAAATCCAACAGGGTTTTTGTTACATCGTTTTAATACAGTACAATATAAATAAAATGTATATTCACTTAAGAAACTCAACGTTAAAAATGTTAACAACTACTACAACAAGTGTTGCACTAAATAAAATAATTACACATATGAACAGATATAAAAAAAAAAAACATTAAAAACGATCCCACAGATAACTAATTGCCGTATATTTAAGAACTGGTCAAGTAAGTCGACCTTAAAATGTTCTCGAATAGCCGGTAGCAATGCAAGGGAAGTGTTCGTATGATACAAAACTAATTATTTTCACGTCAGACGAGTAATAAAATGAAATATATGATTACGAAAACAGCTGCCGTTTTACCAACGTTAATACGAATGAGAAATATCGGAACATCCAGAAGGCATCCACTTAATTCGAAAGTAAACTTTAAACAAGCAATAATTCTTTTATTTGAAAGCAATAACTTTTAATAAATATATAAACATGACTGGAGTATTTGAATTATGTATTTAAATTATACTTAGGTTCGAACCCAGGACCTCGGGATCTGCGGTTTTATCAAATATTATTTTAATATTCTTAGTTTAAGAGTATTTGGCAGAATTTTGACATCGTGTATTTTTTTTTTCTATAGTTAATTTTATCAAAGTATATACGTCTATAACTTATTCAATGAGATCATTGCAAGAGGTCAAATTTAATAACAATGCTGAGAGAGAAGTATGGTATCCCGCTGATTCCAGCAGCGGCATCATCAAGTCCAACAAGCAGAAGCTGGTCATATACCTACAATATCTAGAAAATACTTTATGATCTCCAAGCAGCCCAATAGATCAGCCTTTTAAATCAAAATTATATGATCAATATCAAAATCGGTTCATCTACTTAGAAGTTGCAACGCCACACGCAGATAACCACATAAAACTTAAGAAAGCCCCTGTTTTTGCGTCGAGGGTCAAATATATTGTTTTACGACCTCATTATAAACGAATTGTGAAAACATATCTCAGTAAACACTGTATGTAAGAAGTTTTTGCACGAAATCATACTAAAACTATCCAGTGGTTACTGTTGGATGTTTTTTTATCATCATTATAAAACCTTTCGTTCGGGTTATGTAAAACATAGTTCAGTTTCTTGTAATATGTATTTATATACAATATAGGTTTGAAAATGTTTATTGTTCCAAAATAATATTACAACATTTACTTAACGGAATTTACTGGTTCATTTATAAATAATAAGTTTTTATTAAGCGTATAGAGAAATAAATTTAAACATACATAAATTAGTTTCATTTTAAAGGATTGTAGCAACAATTGACAGAAAGACATTTACAATAGGCTATTTGACAATGCGAAAAATAAAGTGTCAATTATTGTAATCAGTATATATTATGAGTTTAAAAATGGTCATTTATTGACGAAAGTTGAAAATAATAATTAATTTATTCATTAGCAGCCTGTAAATTTCCCACTGCTGGGAATTCGTTGAAATTAGACACATGCAGGTTTCCTCACGATGTTTTCCTTCACCGCCGAGCACGAGATGAATTATAAACACAAATTAAGCACATGAAAATTCAGTGGTGCCTGCCTGGGTTTGAACCCGAAATCATCGGTTAAGATGCACGCGTTCTAACCACTGGGCCATCTCGGCACGCTAAAATAAAACTAATGTTCTTAATTAGAAGGAACTACCTTTTTATAACATAAAATTCTTACAAAACATTAATACATATTTCTCGATACGAGATTATATTGAAAACAAAGCGTTAAGTTTATAAATGTAGGACGTGTTTTAATTGTTAGATGTTACTTAATTGGTGTAGAAAACTAACTACTTACCGAGTTATGACGACGGTGAATACGTGAAATTATTATTCGTTGATTTCCATAGTGAATATGTTAATTTAATTGTATAAAGTTGTCCTTGTATTCCTTAGCGAGATAATTCACATTCCGTAACAGCAGCTTTATCTTTATAAATAAAAATTTATGTCTGTATGTTCGTCGTGGGCGTTTCTAAACCATTCATCCGATTGTGATGAAACTTTAGCAAGTTATTCCGTGTACGCCTGAGAAGATCTAGCCCAAAAAATAACTTTTCCATTTATGTCTGTTCTTTAATATAAACGATTTATTACGATTCTTAATAAAAGAGTATTTGTATGAACTTACACGCATGAAATATATTCTTAAATTATTTATGTATAATAGATACAGTGTCGCACTACGAAATAACTAAAACAAACAAATAAACGAGCCAACTATATTATCTTGGTGTGCGTGACAGCTACGTTAGACACTCGCCAAACGTCATACTACTTTACTAGTGTGCGTGTACTTTTTTTTTTTGGTAATCTATACATCCGTCAGAAAATCCATAACAGCGCGATTTTTAAGACATTTTCTGCCTCGCACAACCACTCTGTGGAGCCAGCTTTCACCTTCAAGAAAAGAGCGTACTCCTTCCTTAAAGGCCGGCAACGCACCTGCAAGCCCCCCGGTGTTGCAGATGTCCAGGGGCTAGCGGTAGTCACTTTCCATCAGATGAGCCTCCTGCTCGCTTGCCACCTATCACATAAAAAAAAAACTAGACATATACATAAATAATCAAAGAATACAATAATTATATAACCTATATAGTTTAATAGATATCTTAGATAGCAGCGGTTATGTAAAACCGATTTATAGGAACTACAATCAATTTATATGCCCTCGTTTTATGATATTTTATGGGATGAATTTCACTGGCTCGGTTCTGTACACTTGAGGATATCTATAAAATTCTTTAGATATCTTTTGTTTTATATGATTTTCCTTTCCTAATGTTTATTGTTACATTTGAAAACATTTTTATTTACGACTAGGAACTCGCATAAATACACAATCGAAACGAGTGTGATATTTATCATATACTTTGTAATTTCACACATAGAAACAGCGTGTAAATTTCCCACTGCTGGGCTAAGGCCTCCTCTCCCTCTGAGGAGAATGTTTGAAGCATATTTCACCACGCTCGTGGATAGGCAGAATTTCGACACATGCAGGTTTCTTCACGACGTTTTCCTTCACCGCCGAGATGAGTTATAAACACAAATTC
Source organism: Vanessa tameamea (assembly GCF_037043105.1). Taxonomy (NCBI): domain Eukaryota; kingdom Metazoa; phylum Arthropoda; class Insecta; order Lepidoptera; family Nymphalidae; genus Vanessa; species Vanessa tameamea. The sequence continues at coordinate 5,258,351 of NC_087335.1, forward strand.
GGTTAAGATGCCCGCGTTCTAACCACTAGGCCATCTCGGCTCTTATGATGTAAATTCACGTAATTATAATATTGTAGACGATGAAGAAGGCAAAACTATACGTGGGGGTGAAAAGTGTAAAAACTGACCTCTCACCCACATGGGCCTTAGCCGTCAGTGGCTATCTAAACGGATGCATGGACGTTCTAATAACGTTATACACGCTCCGGTCAATGTTATTACATCGAACGTTAACTCGTTGGGTTACACGTTACACACACACAGACACAGCCGACGGGCTTGAGGTCTCTCTTTCATTACCACCTGGCCGCGCCTAAGCACACTATATCCTCCCTCCAGACGTCGATATCATTCTTAGCCGAGGTCCAGCGTCACAGAAGGCCATTAGGACGCAGATACTCTGATCCCTCCAGTGGGCTCCGAACATTTGGCAGTCTTCAACGACACGCCGGTATGGTGACGCTCTAGAGACCATTATCGCAAACAGCTACTGTCGGTTCAAAAAAAAAATACATCGGCCTATTTTTCATTTCGGCAACGCATTGTAAAGCTAGTTACTCTTTCAGTTTATATTTCGAATACCCATTATTGTTGGTATATAAAGGTTTTGGTTTAGTTTTGTCTCAGCGTTCTTTTATGCTTTTTAAATAAATTGTGTTCGATTTGTAAAGTTGTTATAAAAAAAAAAACTGGTATAATCTCCTAGAATATTGTTCTCATTCAATCAAAATTAAATTAAAAATGTATTATTTAAGATTAAATCAAATCAAAATTGTCTTTGTTAGACATAATAAACATAGATTACAAACAAGAAAAATGCTTAAGAGGCAGCCTTGCCGCTAAAACAGCGAACTCTTCCAGACAACCTGAAGGTGAAGAAAAGAACGTTGGGACTGTACAATAAAGTAAATTAATATACAGATACATCTACATACATATATGTAAATAATTAGCTACAGTATATTTATCAAATTTAATTATTATATATAAATATACTGATTTTGACGTATTATGGAAAAAAATATGGGATGAATATTTATGGTGCACTCGCACAGGGTGACTTGAATGCTACATCATGAAGTTGCTCACATCTCATTCCATCACATGATGGGTTCCTTCGAGACGTAAAGAGGCATCTTGTGGGCCGGTATGGCGAGGGCAACTAGTGCAGTTCATTCTCTCTGACTGTACTGGCCATCTTCGCGTCTGGACTCCACTACCATCGGATGGAGTCATATGTTCATAAAAAAAGTACATGAATAAGCGCATCTTTTTTTGTCTATAGGCGTAATCTTGTGTAGAATATTATGCTTGTTTGCCAGAGTAAATAAATACCTGTCTCCTTTCGCAACTGCGATTCAACGGGAAAATGCTGCTAGCATTCTTGCCAACATTCCTCACAGTTATTATTAGTTCAAGCTGTTTTTTATGTTTGATTTGTATTTAAATTGTATTTAAGTAAAGCCTCGGGGCTAATAATTCTCATATAAAAGATAGTATAAGTTAACCCAATAAAGCTATTACATACCAACGAATTCAATTCATCCTACAAATTTTATTAACTTACTTTTCCTAAGTGTAACTTACCTTAAGTCTCTATTAATCTCAAGTCCTTTTTTCGAAGGTTTTCTGGGAGTTGTTTTTCTATTCTATTAGAAGAAATTACGTGTAAAATAGATAATATATATAATTACAGACTATTTAAATGGAGAATTCAAGACAACTTTGAAATCGATTTGACATAATATCATTGGACATCTTGAATAATCTATGGTACAAATTATGTATTCGTGAAAAAATGGCGTTTCGAATATCGGTGAAACTTTCGGAACTTTGGTAATAAAATTATAGGTATATACACAAGTAGTAAAGCGGAATTGTGTTGCATTATAAATAAATAACTGGGGGATAAATATTTAGAAATAAGGTTGAACAGGTTTATTTTCAAGTTGGACAAAATCACATACATTACTCTGATCCCAATGTAAGTAGCTGAAGCACTTGTGTTATGGAAAATCGGAAGTAACTACGGTACCACAAACACCCAGACCCAAGACAACATAGAAAACTAATTAACTTTTTCTACATCGACTCGGCCGGTAATCGAACCCGAGACCTCGTAGTGGAGTACCCATGAAAACCGGTGTACACACTACTCGACCACGGAGGTCGTCGTTAAGTTAAGTTAAAGAACTTTTATTACTTATAAAGAATCTTACAGTTTTACCAAGAGCAATACATATAACTTATAAACAAAATTGGTTTCAGTGGTAGAATCTGTGCAGTACATTTCCACAATGACACCAAAACAGAAATACAGAAGAAGATTTTTTGTGAGGAATATTGGAAGTTGGATCGGAATTTGATTGGGAACATATTACCGGTATAAGTTAGTAGATCTCTCTAAAATTCGTCCCCTGTTTGTATTGCACATTTTTTTTTACATTTATTTATATATCTCTAACAAAACAAGTTATCCGTACCCTTACTAAAAAAATATACGCGTCTTATTTTTCATTGTAGTGTGCCTGCCTGTGTAGGTTTTCATTACTATGCAGCATCACAGTTTAAGTATTAAATGCATATTGAGAGTACATATTACAAATCACATGTTATACATAAACATATACATCTCTGAGAGCCGAGATGGCCCAGTGGTTAGAACGCATGTATCTTAACCGATTATTGCGGGTTCAAAACCAGACAAGCACCACTGAAATTTTCTTGTGCTTAATTTGTGTTTATAATTCATCTCGTGCTCGACGATGAAGGAAAACATCGTGAGGAAACTTGTGTCTAATTTTAACGAAATTCGGCCACATGTGTATCCACCAACCCGCAGTGGAGCAGCGTGGTGGAATATGGTCTAAACCTTCTCCTCAAAAGGAGAGGAGGCCTTAGCCCAGCAGTGGGAAATTTACAGGCTGTTAATGTTGTAAAAAAAAAACATAAAACTATAGTTGCTTTTATTTCCTCCTGTAATCATTGGTTATATTAAACATTTTTTATAACTGTCACGAGGAAAACAGTTGAGAAGTAAGGAATTATTCCCTTAAGGCTTCCAATGATTTGTGAAATGAAAAATTCCTCAATATATTTGATTTTATTTTACAGGGAATTTGTCCGAAACAGCCGGGGAATTTATTCGAGTTTCTTATTTGAATGTGTAAACATTGTCTAGAGCTGAAATGGCCCAGTCGCTAGAGCACATGAATCTTAATTTGACATTGCGGATTCAAGCCCTTTCGAGCATCAGCCAAATTTCATTGACTTAATTGTATATGTTTATTAAATTATTTTTTTTGCTGCAGATTTTTGATCTACCACATATGTATGTTCTAAAACTAAGCAACTTGTATTGAAGCGTGGTGGAATACATTTTAAACCTTTCCTTCAATATCCAGAGGAGGGCTTAGCTCAATGTGAAATTGACTTTGACAAGCTGGTATTATACTTTTTTTTTACAAAAGTAACTCTCATTTCATAAATAAGTTTATAAAGATTTTTGACGTTGAAACTATAAGTTGGAACTTGGTTTATGTTTGTGGTCATCAGATGATGATGACGTCATCTGGCCGATTTCGGTCACGCCGACCATCTCATTAGACACCAACCAACTACCCAGGGCATATTATAGTGCACAAGTGGGTGCGCAAACAGGTGCACTCTCTATTCCCTCAATCTCATAATCCGATGTGACTGCAAGTCCGACACAACCGAAAAGAGTTCAGGTGCAGGCCCAAAGCCTTTACGTGCTTTCCAAGCACGGGATTGTACACACTTCCAACTTCCAAACTTCGGGCTGTTACTGAGAATTTTTCGACAGAAAACACAAATAACTTTTTATCGGCCCGATTTGAACCCACAACCTTGGAATCTGTGGCGTTTTATCAAGCCACTAGAACAATGCCAAACAGCAACACTTAGAATTGTTGTTTTCCGGTTTGAAGGTAGAATGAACCTCATAAAAAACTCCACATACAAAATAAATGAACAGTACAGTAGGTACTGATTTATTTATACTTTATTGCAACAATACTTAAAACTAAATGCAACAGGCGGCCTTATCGCTAAAACAGCGATCTCTTCCAGGCAACCTTTGGACAGAGGACTGGTTGTAAAGTAAATATGGTAAGGGTTACAATTACTTTGATAAATCATATAAAATATAATAATACAATAGTCATGGAGCCGAGATGGCCTAGTGATTGACAGCCCATCTTAACCGATGACTGCGGGTTCAAACTCAGGCAAGAACCACTTAATTTTCATGGGCTTAATTTGTGTAGATAATTCATCTCGAGAATTCTGCCACGTATGAATCCAAAAACCCGCATTGGAGCTGCGTGGTGTAATTAGCTCCTAACCTTCTCCTCAAAGGGAGAGGAGGCCTTAGCCCAGCAGTGGGAAATTTACAGGCTGTTACTATTACCATTATAATAATACTAAATACACACACAACTATAAATATATACATATAAATACATACCTATATTAATATGTTATTTTTTTATAATATAATACAGACATACATACCAATGTAATATATTTTAATAAACTGAAATAAAAAAGACAAATAAACAACGAAAATAATTGCTTATCGATATTAAAGCGGCAAATAAAAACTTTAATCATAGTTTTAAAAATACCTAACCATATAATAATACTTTGTATATTAAGCCTACTAAATAAAGATATTAGGACTACTCCCAATTAGATAATAAAAATAATAATTGGGAATAAGATCTTACTAAATATTAATGAGAAAAGTAATGGTTACGGCTTATGGAGTAAAAATATTGAAAACGGAAATGATACAGCTTACAAAAATAGACAGGCAAGTGCTGTTGAATCGTCAATTTAGAAGATTAATAGAATTTTATACTGCATGAAATCAGTATTTAATTTACTTTTAGTAACGGCAATAAAATCAGCATATTTTTGTCAATTAAATAATATACTGCATTTTTTTTATGGCATAGGTTGTCGGACGAGCATATGTCACCGCCCTCACCACCGCCCAGACAATGGCGCTGTAAGAAATATTAACCAATCCTTACATCACCAATGCGCCACCAACCTTGGGAACTAAGATGTTATGTCCCTTATGCCTGTAGTTACACTGGCTTACTCATCCTTCAAACCGGAACGCAACAATACTGTACTGTACTGTTGTTTGGCGGTAGAATATCTGATGAGTGGGTGGTATCTAACCAGACGGGCTTGCACAAAGCCCTAATTCGCCATTAATCTTGGGAACTAAGATGTTATGCCCTTTAACACACTTCGTTACCCTTGAAACTTAAACTTAAAAGTGTTGTTGTGAACTGTTGAACAGAACTATTTAAAGTTTGTGAACCTACAACCTAACCTAACCTATTTCTCCAAAAGTATTATTTTGGGCAATTTATATGATTTAAAATAACCAAAACTGCTTGAACGTTCCTTCCTTTGTACTGAATAAATGTAGTTTATTATTGTTATTTCATTATAAATAATATTGTTGGCTCTTGGCAGAATATATATTTTCTGTACCACAATTATGAAAGACTGATTAAAGGTACTTGGGTTGGGAGTCGGTCTTACTGGTTCTACCTACCCAGACGAGCTTGCACATAGCCCTACCTGGATGCTGCATGATATTATAATTAATGTATTATTTAATTTGTTTTTTAGTTGTTACTCTTTCAACAATCTATTAAGTTACACATTGATAACACTTGATTGGTTCGTTTTTTTTTCTTTTTTAATTTAAAACCTTAATATGTTTTTTGTAACAGTTTGTCTTCCTAAAGTTACTGAATAAATCTTTATATCTAATGTAAGACACTGAACTTTATAAACAAAATGGTGGATAAACAGTATCTTCCTTCTATGATTATTTGCGGTACGTACTGTATAACATTACTCTACGCTACACTATTAAATGTAATTAAATATTTTAAATTTGATGTATATAATCATATAACATGTATAATGTATTAATATAAAACAAAGTCGCTTACCGCTATCCGTCCGTATGTATGCTTAGATCTTTAAAATTACACAACGGATTTTGATGCGGTTTTTTATAATAGATAGGTTGATGATTCAAGAGAGAGGTTTATATAATACATGCACAATGTAGGAGAGAAACACTGATAATTTAAGAGGTTTCTGAACTGATGTCGCAAATAAACACATATTTTGTGCTTACATTGCAAACGCTGGCTGAACCCTGCGAGATAGAACAAAATAATATTCTACAGTATTGTACACCTTACAAAATCTTCAAAAAAGTCCGCTATGATATATATCTATCGCTTTGGGATAGCCTACAATAACCATTTATTATCATTTACTTTTTACGAGAAATAATGGCTTATTTGCGAATCGATTTTAAGCAATACAGCATTATTCCTCATCCAATTACGTACCTTAAATACATTGTGAATTTAATATAGATCAATATGGCCCTTTACAGCATGAAATTTAAATAAATATTCTCGAAGATATTACAGATTTAAAACGCAGGGACATAGCGGTTTGTATTGTCTAATTACTGAAAAACTGTGAACGTTGTAAGATATTCTGTAGTATATTTAGTATCAGCATTGTACCCGTGCGAAGCCGGGGCGGGTCGCTAGTATAATATATATAATATTAAGGAGCAAAAGCCACCAGATAAACGAAGCAGATACTTCCTTAATATAAATTTTGTAAATATAATGATAATGTGCTTTTAAATCAAAACTATTCCTAATAATTCCTTTTCAAATTGTAAATCAGAACTCTGTATGTACCATAAATTTTTCATGTCCCAGCCTATTTCGTATTCCGTCGATTCGTATCCAGATGTATTCACACTTGACAATTAAGAAATGCACTCGAAAATATACTTTATCTGTAAGACATATAGTCGATATTAAAATAGCAATAATTGCTCGATTATATTTCCCACGAGAATCGATATTAGCGATATTTGCTTACAAATTAATAATATCGCTTAGAAAATATCTAACGTCATATTTTTTGTAGTTACGAATTCTTTATTAAAAAAAAGGGAGATAGCAAGAGAGTAAGAATGAGAGGTACTAATTTCCCATTGTACTTTATATGATATTACGTGTTGTTTAACATACAATATATGTATACTTTTAAACTTTACTGTTAAGCTGATAAGCTCTTTTGATGCGTGTATTATTTAAATGTTATAGTCAATATCGGATACAAATTTCTGAAATATCAGGAACGATTTCTGTGGAGTTTGTTTGTCCAACAGAATAGATCCACTGATCTTGTGATGTTACGAAATTGTAATCTAGACAAGGTATTAAAATATTTTTAATTTGACCGATTAAAAAAATTAAATCTCATGTCAACAAAACATTATTAAATAAGGCATATTACTCAATACAATGATGAAGATGTTGTTGATGATGATGATGATGATGACGATGATGACGAAAAATATGACGATGGTGATGATGACGATGGTGACGATGATGATGACGAAAAATATGACCATGATGATGATGATGATGATGACGATGATGATGACGAAAAATATGACCATGATGATGATGATGATGGTGACGATGGTGACGATGATGATGACGAAAAATATGACCATGATGATGATGATGATGATGACGATGATGATGACGAAAAATATGACCATGATGATGATGATGATGGTGACGATGATGATGACGAAAAATATGACCATGATGATGATGATGATGGTGACGATGGTGACGATGATGATGACGAAAAATATGACCATGATGATGATGATGATGATGACGATGATGATGACGAAAAATATGACCATGATGATGATGATGATGATGACGATGATGATGACGAAAAATATGACCATGATGATGATGATGATGGTGACGATGATGATGACGAAAAATATGACCATGATGATGATGATGATGGTGACGATGGTGACGATGATGATGACGAAAAATATGACCATGATGATGATGATGATGATGACGATGATGATGACGAAAAATATGACCATGATGATGATGATGATGATGACGATGATGATGACGAAAAATATGACCATGATGATGATGATGATGGTGACGATGATGATGACGAAAAATATGACCATGATGATGATGATGATGGTGACGATGATGACGATGATGATGACGAAAAATATGACCATGATGATGATGATGATGATGACGATGATGATGACGAAAAATATGACCATGATGATGATGATGATGGTGACGATGATGATGACGAAAAATATGACCATGATGATGATGATGATGGTGACGATGGTGACGATGATGATGACGAAAAATATGACCATGATGATGATGATGATGATGACGATGATGATGACGAAAAATATGACCATGATGATGATGATGATGATGACGATGATGATGACGAAAAATATGACCATGATGATGATGATGATGGTGACGATGATGATGACGAAAAATATGACCATGATGATGATGATGGTGACGATGGTGACGATGATGATGACGAAAAATATGACCATGATGATGATGATGATGATGACGATGATGATGACGAAAAATATGACCATGATGATGATGATGATGATGACGATGATGATGACGAAAAATATGACCATGATGATGATGATGATGGTGACGATGATGATGACGAAAAATATGACCATGATGATGATGATGATGGTGACGATGGTGACGATGATGATGACGAAAAATATGACCATGATGATGATGATGATGATGACGATGATGATGACGAAAAATATGACCATGATGATGATGATGATGATGACGATGATGATGACGAAAAATATGACCATGATGATGATGATGATGGTGACGATGATGATGACGAAAAATATGACCATGATGATGATGATGATGGTGACGATGATGACGAAAAATATGACCATGATGATGATGATGATGGTGACGATGGTGACGATGATGATGACGAAAAATATGACCATGATGATGATGATGATGGTGACGATGATGACGAAAAATATGACCATGATGATGATGATGATGACGATGATGATGACGAAAAATATGACCATGATGATGATGATGATGGTGACGATGATGATGACGAAAAATATGACCATGATGATGATGATGATGGTGACGATGATGATGACGAAAAATATGACCATGATGATGATGATGATGGTGACGATGATGACGAAAAATATGACCATGATGATGATGATGATGGTGACGATGGTGACGATGATGATGACGAAAAATATGACCATGATGATGATGATGATGGTGACGATGATGACGAAAAATATGACCATGATGATGATGATGATGACGATGATGATGACGAAAAATATGACCATGATGATGATGATGATGGTGACGATGATGATGACGAAAAATATGACCATGATGATGATGATGATGGTGACGATGATGATGACGAAAAATATGACCATGATGATGATGATGACGAAAAATATGACCATGATGATGATGATGATGGTGACGATGATGATGACGAAAAATATGACCATGATGATGATGATGATGGTGACGATGATGATGACGAAAAATATGACCATGATGATGATGATGATGGTGACGATGATGATGACGAAAAATATGACCATGATGATGATGATGATGGTGACGATGATGATGACGAAAAATATGACCATGATGATGATGATGATGGTGACGATGATGATGACGAAAAATATGACCATGATGATGATGATGATGGTGACGATGATGATGACGAAAAATATGACCATGATGATGATGATGATGGTGACGATGATGATGACGAAAAATATGACCATGATGATGATGATGATGGTGACGATGATGATGACGAAAAATATGACCATGATGATGATGATGATGGTGACGATGATGACGAAAAATATGACCATGATGATGATGATGATGGTGACGATGGTGACGAAAAATATGACCATGATGATGATGATGATGGTGACGATGATGATGACGAAAAATATGACCATGATGATGATGATGATGGTGACGATGATGATGACGAAAAATATGACCATGATGATGATGATGATGGTGACGATGATGACGAAAAATATGACCATGATGATGATGATGATGGTGACGATGATGATGACGAAAAATATGACCATGATGATGATGATGATGGTGACGATGATGATGACGAAAAATATGACCATGATGATGATGATGATGATGACGATGATGATGACGAAAAATATGACCATGATGATGATGATGATGGTGACGATGATGACGAAAAATATGACCATGATGATGATGATGATGGTGACGATGATGATGACGAAAAATATGACCATGATGATGATGATGATGGTGACGATGATGATGACGAAAAATATGACCATGATGATGATGACGATGATGATGATGATGATGATCATGATGATGATAATGACTCAATATAAGATTTTATCAATGATAAAATGCGTCAGCTTAATATTTGTTGATTGTTAGGATAAATAAATTTAATTGTACTTTATTGACCTACTCTGTAATTAAAATGGTGGAAAAGTGTAACTACTGAGTTTCGTGCCGGTTCTTCTCGGGTGGACTTTTTGGCTCGATGCTTGGTATTATTTCAAACATGGCATTCAAACTTGATTCATAACAAATTTCATCAAATTTGGTTCAGTGGTTTGAAAGAGTAATTGACAGAGGTTATCTGTGCATTGGTCATCTATACTGTAAAACTATAAAGTGTATATTTGTTAACTAAATACTTATACACATAAATTTAAGGTAAAACAACAAAGGTAAGAGTCTGTAAATTTTACAGACACAGTATAAATGTCCCAAATTAACTGAACTATATGCCCCTGATATTTAATGATTTTTTAAGCTTATTACACCAAACTACTACTACAATGTGGGTCGGTAAATACACATGTGGCAGATTATCATCAGACACATGCAGGTGTCTGCGCGAAGTTTTCCATCACCACCGAGCGAGATGAATTGTAAACACAAATCAAGCACACGAAAATTCAGTGATGCTTGTTTGAGTTTTAACCCGCAATGTTCGATTAAGATTCATATTTCCTAGTCAATGGGTCTCAAAATGACGAAGAACATCGTTTACATTTCGAACAAGTTAATGGCATCATACATTTCAATATATCCTCGAAATGTTTGTAAACAATCCGACACGACTCGTGCGTCTATTGTGCTTTGATGGTATGCCAGAGACCGTTACGAAAGTGCCAAAACATTTGATAAAAAGCAAATGACAAGTTTTCATTTCACAAACAAGTTTTGGCACAGAAATTGCCATTTAAATTTAGAGTCCACGATATCTACAATACACGTTATTTCAACGAATATTCCACGCTGAAATATAATTAATAAACATGTCATGAACGTGGACCATTTAAGCGGCCCATAAAATAATATTCCTATTCGAAATAACAGCTATAAAATGTAACTTCAATCAGGGAAGGATTTGTATCGGACAAGCTCATTTAATTTACAGCTTTTGTAAATAGTTTTCATATTACTGAAATTACTTTTCACATGGGATTTTTTAAATTATATTATTATATTAAAAAAAAACAGAATGTGACCATCCACAGCAGCCGTTCTCGTGTAAGTTAGTTAACTGCACATAACGTATTAACTTGCCTAAGTGTAGAATTAGACGCAAGTGTAATCCTTATTTCTCTAATCTGATAAACCACCTTACCAACTGCGGGCTTCTACAGAAATAAAAAAAAAAGAATTGTATTTATCGGACCAACATTGAAACTGTAACCTCGTATCTCTGGTCTTGTGAACTAGCTACTAAGGCAGCGACCAACGAGGCAGTCAGGTAGTAAATAAATAGAAATAAAATTATGTGAAAAATCTTGATGAAAAATTTTTATTTCCAGCAATCCAGGCGTGTAGATCGTAAAATATGTATGTTTTAATATTCTAGTACAAATTAAGCAATACTTTAAGAACTGCGTGAAATTTACTAGAATAAAATTTGCAAATTTAAGTTTATTTGTCTCCTTTTAAGTAATAAAAGTGTAAACATTTTATTTAATGTTAATATAATTTATTGTATACCACAAACGTGAAATACAGAAATCTTAGGACCGAACATAATAAAATAAAATAAAACAAAAATAGAAATACTACTTAAATAAAAACAAATATTTGATGTGTTTTGTAAATATTTGATTATTATACATACATAAATAGATAATCAAAGACAATGACGTTAAGAGATGTTACCTTTTTACTGTGGGTATGGATTTGAAGAAAACAGTTTTGTTATATAACTATTTAATTGTAGAAACCAAAATTTACTTTTGTACTATAGATAATTAAAAAATATGCCAGCTAGACTCAGCGTGGGTCACTTGGGATAAAAGGAATGTTTGAAAATTCAATGCATTATAATTTCTCTTATTAAATATTAAAATGTAGGACCCACTGACGATTCAAAGATTGTTCGTTTATTTATTTAGTACACCGTTCGCCAGGCCGGTGTAACTAAGTTTGTATAAAAAATCAAAGTGCATCACCAAATTTCCAGCTACATGTGGATATTGTTTATATCTAAGGGAACAGGCATGCCATCCTTGGAGTTGCACCAGCAGCTATCTGGACACACTCAACCAGGAAACTGCAGCCGTCCACACTTAATATTTGAAATCCATGTGGTGGGTAAAAAAAAAACCTCCTTCTGGAGGTTCAAAGTCCTGCTTACTTTAAATGACGATTTCAACTCCGGAGAATCATTCCAATGGGTCTAAAATATATTTTTTTAAGATCGGTAGAAATATGTTGTATATAGTTTTTATCAAACTTCAAAACTCCATTATAAATATATTCGATTTATTCAGTATATCGAATTTGAAGTTTGAATTCGGTGTTAAACCGAAGTTGTAAAAATGCAAAAAGAACGAAATCGAAAGTTCCTGAAACTTTGAAAGGTTTAGGAAGTGTGGCCAGAATCACTACCAAAAATACCCTAAATCAAATAGGAATTATATCTATATTTAAATCAAGGAAATAATTATGGAATAATTATTTAATTTAATAAAAGCCAATTATAAGGCGTTTCCATACAAATACTAACCTTTAAATTGGATGACAGCTAATAAATTAATCTGAAACGATGCGAAATGACTTCCAAACAAATACAACAAACGAATTAGATAATAAAATCTAATTTTAATAATTATTTCACTGCACTGATAAAATAAATATAATTTATTTTAATAAATATACTTTATTTTATTATTTAAATTCACAGAAAATGCCAAAATTATGTAATGAGCTAGCAATACCGATATATGGGAAGTGGGAAATGGGTTAACGGTACGGATTTTAGCGAATTGACAGTTTTGTGACGTTTTATATAATTAAAAAAAAAAAGTTAAAATTATAAAAATAATTTTTAATGTAACAGAGATAGATTGTTTTAATGCTTTTGGGGCTCCCTTATGAGATCAGTTCGTTGTACCTCAGTGCGTTTATCTGGATGGACATTAAGATTCTGATTCTCAGGAACGCGTAGAGGTATAAAATTGAAATTAATACCAAATAAAATCAAATCAATGCAGTTTTTTACAATAATGACTGTCCTGTGATGGAAACCGAGCCATTTACGCTCGGTTTCCATCATCCAGGCGTTTTTTTCTAAACATTTTATACCTTGGTCTACAGTATTTTCCATACATTCGCAAAGGGAATCAAAACTTCACTTGACCTTGTGACTTGGTCTCGTTGACCTAGAATCATGAAATTTGGTAAGAAGCAATATCTTGAAGCACATGTATAGGAAAAAATCCAAGAACCGGTAAATGTTTTAGTATTATTTGGTGGTACGGAACCCTCAGTGCGCGAGTCAGACTCGCACTTGCCCGGTTTTTCTTCTATTTACTAATTGTGATATTCCTAACACAGAGTTATATGATCGATTTGTATCAAAACCAATAACTTAAATGTATATTCTGAAGAATATTAGCACATTTGTAGATAATAAAGTTCCAAAAATTCGAAATGAATTTAAAAAAATATTTAAAAGTAAGAAAAGCTAATATAGTAACATAAAATAAATTTAAAATGAACACGTTATATTTTCATTTTAAAAAATTAAACTTTATTCTTCTAAATTTGAATCTAGACTTCAAAGGCAGACTTTAAAAGAAACGGTTAAAACTTAATAAAAAGCAAAATGTTCAATTTACCGTCGCGTGCATCCTCACTCGTTTGAAAATTAGAAGCGGAACATAATCTCACTCGAATAAACTGAACTAAATCTACTTGAGCTACTACATTTATAGAAGTAGATTTATCTTTTATTATATGTATTTTCATGTTTTCATAACATGCGAGATCTTTTCAGGCTAATGTTCTCCAATAGTGTCTGTATTAAGGTCACATGGGCCTTCACGCTCTGTGCGTTGCTTTCTAAAACTTAGTGAAAAGTTCGCCACAAATATTTTATCTTAAGTCTTTTTATTCATAGAGGGCGTGTCTATGACAGGATGTAATGTATGACGTAGTTTAAGGGCGAGGATTTACATTTGCGAAGACATATTTTCTGGTATTGCGTGAATTTTTACGTTCTACTACAATTTTACTAGAGGACATTTAAGGAAAAGTAATGGAATTACTCGGTCTGTACGTATATATTTGTAATATAGAATATACATATGAATTTATACGTAGTCTGGTTTTTGTTGGATATGTTAGGGTAGGAAATATACAAGAATCATTTTTACTTAAGATGGGATATGTTTTAAAATCGAAAGCAACTACTTTAAGTTTCCTATCGTGAGGACTTTTGAGTTCATATTTTAATAAGGTTAATTTTAAAGTTATAGCTGTCTTGGATTGTAAATTCTACCGAGAAGAACCGGCAAGAATATCAATAGTAATCATTTTTTAATCGCTCTATACGTGTAATTCTATAGTGTAATTATATATCTGTCTAACCTGAGTTGGTTAAAATAGCTATTTAAATTAGTAAAACGTTATAAGCCGCGGGTAATTAATCTTTAATTCAAAAATAGTCATATATAATATTTTAAGTATATGCAAATAGATAACATTGAATTCATCAATCAAATAAAACAATATCATTATTATTCAATATAACAGAATAATCAAGCAAAAAATGTATATAAAATATTTAAGATATTTCTTACGTTTAAAGTAGAGGACTTATGAATGTCTGCTAGACTGACTTCCTATTCCTTTGTATGTTCCACAATTCTGATCAATCATATATTAAATTTTTAACCAACACAATATTTTTTCACCAACGAGCACGAGATGAATTATAAACACAAATCAAGCAAATGAAATGTGCTTATGAAGGTTGAACTTGCAACCTTCAGATGAGATTCACGTTCCAAAATCTTGTCACTCTATAAGGTGATTTCAAACTGCCTCGTTGGTATACCGGTTTGATTTAAGGCACATATCCAAAGGTTCTGTGTTCAAACCCCAATTCGGGCCCATAAAGAGTTATTGGATTTTTCTGTCGAAACGTTCTCACAAAGGACGTGAATCCGTTTGTCCTGCGCGTGACCTCTATCGGATTTGCCGACTGCCGTCCCAGGGAATAGAGATTGCACCTGTGTTTATGTATACACTCGTACACTATAACAGGTCCTGCGTAACTGGTTGGTCTCCTGTGAGGCCGTCGTCACCAATATCGGTCGGACGACATCATCATCAAGATTTTTATTAATATCATTCTAATGAGCCAACAATCATCTAATAATTAACTTAATTGTAATAATACATTTGGTTTTAGTATATTGACAGAACAAATACTAAGCACTCTCTACGATTATCTGTTATATAATACAATCGTTTATCGAAGGATCGCTATTTATATTAATAGTATGGACTTTGTCCTTATTCGCACTATACTGAATTAGGCTTGTTGTTCACGTAAATTATAGCTTCCAATAAAGCTATATTCAATTACGTTACACTCGGAGTATGCGATAGATTTAACCATCATTCGTATTTATTTGTCGAGTTTAAATTTCGAATAATTTGTTTCGTTTTAAGGGATTAAGGTCTTCTAAGGTCCAGGGGTTGGTGGAAAACTGACTTCAATTGCAGTTCATTGCTGGACAAAAGCCTGTCACAATTTGCTGTAAAACTCCCAGTTTTTCTTCTGCACCCGGCCGGATTCGGTCAAATCCTTCAGATCGTTCCACCTGATTGACTGATATTGATTGGTGGTGATGATGATTGATCACCTAGAATAGTAATTGATCTTATTAATAGTGTCTATAGGTTACGTCTACAGTCAATGCTTACCATTTCCAACAAGATGTTAATAATAAAGAATAAAAACTGAAAAGATTTTTTTTTTAATTTTGACGTTTCAAAAGTTTTCACCGGAACTAACTAGAATCTTGAATCCAAATTCATAATCCGTAGTAATGTAGGTTTCATCACTACCGTGTTTTGCGCCGTTTCATTTTGGTAGAATCTCATTCCGACCCGGTAACAGCGTAACTTTTAATTTATCTTTAAGACCGACAATTCATATATGCTTGTAAGAGTCTACTCGAAGACAGTTTTAATTTTAACATTTTCTTATCAAGGAGAGATGATTTCAATGTTATGAGAGATTTCAGCGTTACTGGAATATTCAAATATATCCAATAATGTAAATTTCATGCTAATGCTAAATCGGCGGCACTGATAAGCTTATACATTCTTAATAGTTGTCTTCAACTCGCGATTTTTTTTCCTGGCACGCTATCTTAGTGTTATGTTAATGAATAATGGATTGGTGGGAGGAAGTAGAATTACTTTACCCCCTGATAAAAATTGCATTGAATATACCAAGTTTTCATGCATCTTCTAATAATTTGCGATTGTATTGAAATGATTTCATTATTCCAGAACAGTGATAGCTGATTTGATTTTAATGTTTTACTAATTTTACTTTTTCTTGTTTCCCATCAAATGTATTTTACATTGAAACCGTTTACACCTCACAATAATATACTTGAATTTTTATTTTTATTATTTCGTTAATAACTTATAATATTAGGCACAATATTTATTAGGCACATAACATCTTTGCTCAATAAATTGGTGGCGTATTATCTATGTTGAGGATTGGTTATTATTTCTTACAGCGCCTATATCTATGGCGTTGGTGACAACAGATGGCCCATTGGTGCATCCGCTTATCTATATTATAAATATATATATATTACTAAGATAAGACAATAGATAAAAATATGTAGTTCTAAAAGTAAGATCGTGAGTTCTCACTAGCCTGATAGCATCACTGAGCTAAAATTTAACTCTCTTGTAATTTGTGTAATTGATCTCGTACTTGTTTAAAGAAAATATCGTGAGTAAAACGTTGCGGATTAAATCGTATTAAATGTGCCAATTGTATTAAAGAAAACATTTGACATATATTTACTGATTATTGGTCGTAATGCTAGTAATATTGAGTCAAGACACCAAAATCTACTAAAACGAATTTAAACTATGTTCCATTTAAAAAAAAAACGAAAATGTTACATTTTTAATTTTTTTTTATGAATCCGATCACAAATATAATTTCAATAATTGTTGTTACATACGTTATACATAGCTGCATAAATCCATGTATAGCGCTATAAATATGTGAAGAGTCACCCTAAACGTTACAAGACAAATTCTCCTCTTATGAGATTCCTTTGCTTAATATTCTTTGGAATATGTTTGACCTAAAAATATATGTAATACTTTCAGTTTTATTCGACTGTTCTCGTCCTTAAAACACATAAATCTAAATGAACTTTTATTTAGAGCATTCTGTGAATATATTTTAAGAACATTGAGATAAACGCGTGTGTATGCGAAAATGAGGTTAGATATCTAATTTGATCTTTGAATACATATTTATAATATAAAAATATTTAGTTTGAAACGTTAATAATAAATACCATATAAATATCTGTAAATATCTCACTACTACACGTACCCGACTAGCGCAACTTTATCGTATTTTTACTTAGTTGTACTGAGAGCCGAGATGGCCCAGTGGTTAGAACGCGTGCATCATAACCGATGATTTCGGGTTCAAACCCAGGCAAGTATCACTGAATTTTCATATGCTTAATTTGTGTTTATAATTTATCTCAAGCTCGGTGGTGAAGAAAAACATCGTGAGGTAACCTGCATGTGTCTAATTTCAACGAAATTTTGCCACATGTGTACACCACAGCGTGGTGGAATATGCTCCAAACCTTCTCCTCAATGGGTGGCCTTAGCCCCAGCAGTGGGAAATTTACAGGCTGTTAATGTAAAAAAAAATTATGTAAGTTAGAAAACTTATAAAGTTTCTATTGACCTGGTTTCATACTGTTACTATGTCTTAAACTCCAAACGTGTTACTTGAATGGAATGGATGAATGGAAATAATTACTTTAACGCAATTAGTATTTCATCCAGTTGAATATCCTATTCGCAGCAAGCGTCGTCGTTAAAACATCTTGCCACAGGAGCTACGCATTCCACGCGTTCTTAAACGTTCAAATAGTATATTTAAACGGCTCCACAATTTGGAGACCTTGCAAATCTAACTAAATTTCGTAATTAAAAATTGTTGAAATAGCTATGTGAAATGTGTTTAATATAAAAAGAATATTGAATTACAAAAACGACTCAAAGTTACTGCATATTTTGTTTAGAGTTCCGTATCCAAAGGGGAAAAAGGACTTTATTACTAAGACTCCTGTCCGTCCGTTCATCCGTCAGTCTGTCACCAGGCTGTATCTCATGAACCGTGATAGTTAGACACTTGAAATAATTCGATACAACAGACATGATTTTGCCGTTTTTACAGATATTGTAGATATTGGTACGGCACTTCGTGCACGAGTACCAATAGAACTTGTTAAAAAAATATGTTACAGAAACTATTCAGTGACTACTGCTTATTCAAACATTTATTTGAAGGACAATTTATAAAACTGAATTCACAAATATTTAGTTTGCAAATTGGCTTAAAATTGAAGTTTAATAATGTTTCAACCTAAGGTAACCAAGTTATGTTGTTATTTGTACAATGACCTTATAATGTAAATTATTTGTCAAGTTAATTATTTATAGAACCATTAGATTGTATACAGATGGAAATATAATTGTGTGTATAACGTATTACGGGCAATCCCTCGCCCGGGTACTCTAAGGGTGTGTATGTAACTTTTAGATAAACACGAAAAGAAAAATCTTGCCTTTTTCCGACGAGAAAAGTTATAATTCTCAGCTTTTCTCTGCTATAATATGCACGTATTATACATATAAACCTTCTTCGTCTTGAAATACTCTGTTTATTAATGAAAACCGCATTAAAATCCGTTGCGAAGTTTAAAAGATCCAAGTGAAGACGGCGGGAAGCAACTTTGGTTTATACTGTGTAGTCTATCGTAATAAATAAATTACAAAGCGAAACCGATTTAGAATCTGTTACAAGAAAAACTTCGTATATATGTTAGCAAGCATAGCAAGCTCAAAATTAAACCGGAAATTTATTTTTGATCTAACAGCAATTTAATTTAAAAAAAATTACACTTCTTTCCAAAAAGCCTTTCCAAATCAAAGTTTTTTTTTTTTTTGTAACAGACTGTTTAATTATAAACCCATTATCATGAAAAATTGGGAAAATGATTATTTTAAAGCCGACCGACCGAGTTCGAGTAACGATTAATAAAATTACAACCCTTGTACCACAGGATGTGAATATTAATTTCCATCAGCTGGCCTAAGCATTTTTATTTCTCATTACTCTGATTAATTGAACACTTCCAAATTTCGAACTCGAGTAGCCCAGTGGCTACACGTGAATAAATAAATCTTAAGATTTATCATTTTGCGGGTTCAAAACCAAGCGAATGATAATTTTGATGTACCTATAATTTATCTTCTGCTTATCGAACAAACACCATTTTGGATGAATATCTGTCATCATCGTCTCATGTGCATCCAATAATATGCATCGGAGCTGCTTGGTAGAAGAATCTCCTGACATTCTCAAAACTAAAAGATCCAGAGCCGAGATGGCCCAGTGGTTAGAAAATTCATCTCGTGCTCGGCGGTGAAGGAAAACATCGTGAGGAAACCTGCATGTGCCTAATTTCAACGAAATTCTGCTACATGTGTATTCCACCAACCCGCATTGGAGCAGCGTGGAATATACTCCAAAAACCTTCTCCTCAAAGGGCGAGGAGGTCTAGCCCAGCAGTGGGAAATTTACAGGCTGTTAATGTAAAAAATGTCTGTATGTAAAAAGTCCAGCAGTGTAACATTTAAAGGCTTAACTTCTAAATTTAACATTTGTGTTGCTTAAAGACTAATGTTATAAATGCGAAAGTAACTTTGTCTATCTGTTACGCTATCACAGT
This sequence comes from Vanessa tameamea, assembly GCF_037043105.1. Lineage (NCBI taxonomy): Eukaryota > Metazoa > Arthropoda > Insecta > Lepidoptera > Nymphalidae > Vanessa > Vanessa tameamea. Next base: position 5,278,746 of record NC_087335.1, read on the forward strand.
TAGAGCACTAAACCGACTTTGGTGTAACTTTACACGAAGCAAGTTTGAACCACAAGGAATACCATAGACTATTTATTATTTTGTATACCAAAATATATATATTTTGTATACCAAAAACCTCCGACCCCTGCAAAAAACGGGCAAAATCTCGAGAAAAGAAACAAACATTACAAATTAAAAAGTGTCTTTGTTGTGCTTTCAAGCCCTCACTGTTCAACGTATCACATGAAAATTTGCACACACATCGTAAAGGCACGAAAAATATAAAGGTAAACCACCCGTCCACCCCACCCGCGGTTATAAATTAGTCACACCATATTTCGGTCTTAATAAAATGCTTTACATTGATTAAAGGTTACGACAATTATTCTACTTTCTAATTAAATCAACCATTATTTTTCTGTTCAACAAAAACGGCTCAATCGCGTTTAACTTTCAATTAACCATTGCCTTAAATTCAGTTCAAAGTACAACCGCTTTAATAGTCTCGTGTATTTGAGTTTTATCTTTATGCTTGTTCGAATGAGCTGGTGTAATTAGGGATAGAAAATATACAACAATCGGATTCCACTTATCATTTAAGCCATTCAAGTTCTTTCTTTTTTAATTCACATAGGTGGGACATTTTTTTTATGGCGGTAGGCGGATGAGCAAATTCGACGCCTTATGGTAGTGGTCTTTTATACCCATTGACATAGGCGCCGTAAAAAATAATCATTTTGACCTTAGAAAGGGTATTGTAAGGCCCTTATGTCTGTAGTTACTCACCCTTCAGACCAAAACACAACGATATAAAGTATTGCTGTTTTGCGGTAGAAAATCTGAGTCATAGTACCTATCTTATGCTTGTTGACTTCCGGGCAGGAAACATAACATACATATATAATTGTATTTAACTAACACGACTGTATTTTTAGATGTTGAAAAAGAGTAGCTACTGAGTTTCTTGCCGGTTCTTCTCGGTAGAATCTACATACCGAACCGGTGGTAGCTTTACTTAAAATAGTTTGTTAAATGACTATTCAAAAGTGCTTGTAAAAGTCTACTTGAATAAAGTATATTTTGATTTGATTTGATTTGATTTGATTTTATACCCAGGCTTGTACTAATATCAAGTATCGCATTCTTGAATTAAACTTAAAAATGATAGTTTTAAAACAATATCGGCTCTATAGTTCGAATGATACCTATTTTTTATGTTCCTTGCCTCGTTAATACATATTTAAAAAAAAAACTGTACTTAAAATTTACACAGATAACGGAATTAGACTATTGGTAAAAAAAAAACTTGAATTACTTAATACAAAAATAATTCCATTAAAAATCACAATGTTCCCGGTTTGATAATATCTTATAACAATGTTGTATATAGCAAGCAATTGTATTATTTAGCGACATTTAAATATGTACTCAAACAAAGTTATAATTGCATGAAAGCAAAGTTCCACATACGTGATACAGGGGACAATTCTGCTAATTTGTAGCTATTATGACACGTTTACGATCTAATTTCGAGTAATTATAACAAAAATCAACTTCAGCTATGTAATCAGTTACATTCAAGCTGAAATCGAGTTTGATCTGAAATCCGATGATAATGTTCCGGGTTCCGAACTAACTTTGACCGCTCCGCTCCGATCTGCAATTGGAACGTGTTTTTTTTATGGTATAAGATGTAAGATAAGGGCCACCTGATGGTAAGTGGTCCCAACCACCCAAAAACAATGGCGTTGTAAGAAACATTAACCACTGTTGTTTGGCGGTAGAATACCTGATGAGTGGGTGGTACCTACCCAGACGGGCTTGCACACAGCTCCTTCAGATTTGGCCATCCAAAAGCATTTGAAATATTTATTGCGTAAACTTTATATCAAAATGACTATGCTATTTAACTTGTAAATTAGGTGAAGGTTATGGAACGGATATCTGTATAAAAGGTCAACCTTTTCATTAAATGGAGCATGTCCATCGTGGGCAGCGAGGTCCGACGAGGCGGGTCAGTGTGTTACGACTACAATGAAGATCTGGTATGTCACGCAAAATCAATTTTGATTTCCGTCATAGTTATTAATTGTTGTTGGGATAGTTTATACCTTGGGATATTTAATTTTGTTTTTTAATAAAGATTGCAGTCATTTTTTTATTGAATACAGGTAGGAAATTATTTTACTATATGCCATTGGTATATTAGAGTATATTAGAGTCGTAAAAAAGTAACATTTCATATATTGCTAATGCACCACCCACCTTACACTGGCTCATTCACCCTTCAAACCGGAACACAACAGTGCTGAGTATTCCTTTATACACTTACATCGTTTACAGTGTTTAATTTCATTGTCATTAAACAGTACAAACCGCTATGTCTCTGCGTTTTAAATCTGTAATATTCATTTAAGTTACACCCTGTAAAGGGCCCTTTTGATCTATATTAAATTCACAGTGTATTTAAGGTATGTACTTAATTGGATAAGGATTAATGCTGTATTGCTTAAAATCGCTTCGAAAATAAGCCATTATTTCTTGTAAAAAGTAAAGACTAAAAAATGGTTAGTGTGGGTTATCCCTAAGAAATAGATATAGACCATCACTGACTTTTTGAATACCTTTTTAAGGGGTACAATACTGTAGTACACTATTTTGATCTATCTCGTAGGGTTCAGCCAGCGTTTGCCATGTAAGCGCAAAAAATGTGTTTATTTACGACATCACTTCAGAAACTTCAAAAATTATCAGTGTTTCTATTCTATATTGTGGATGTATTATACGTATAAAGCTTCCTCTTAAATCAATCTATCTATTATAAGAAATCCAATAGACTTTCGAAAATGCAGCTTTACATGAAATAATTTTTGAACAGGGAAAATATACTTTGAGTAAAATAACCAAACTCTCATCAAAATACCCTTGAAAGTATATCCTTTAGAGTAAAAAAGAGTCATCAAAATTGGTTGGCGTGATATTGAGCTATTTGTTCATTTATCGCGCACATACTTTATGCAAATTTAAGACTTATATGGTTTTCTCTAGATGCCATCATCAGAACTGGACCAAATGGGACCACACGGGAAGCACTAGCTTGCAAATAAAATAAGAATCATCAAAATCGGTTTACCCAGTCGAAAGTTCTGAGGTTAAAAAAAATATAAGAAAAAAAAATAGACGAAATGTTAATCTCCTCCTTCTTGAAGTCGGTTATAAAGTTTTATGTTTCTAACTTAAAAAAATTATGGATACAAACTTTCAACCCTTATTTCACCTCCTTATGGGTACAATATCCAGAAACACTTAAATATGTAGATACATATCTAACTTTTATGAGTTACAGTATACCAATTTTTATAAGAATCGGTTCAACCGTTCTTGAGTTATAGCGGGACATACAGACAGACAGACAAAAATTTCAAAAATGGTAAAAGTGATATCATTGAGCCATAAAACGAAATTTATGACGAAATTCGACAAAAAAATTTAGTCTACAGACAGACTACAGATTTATATAGTAATATAGAATAGATATAGATTATTCAAAGTTTTTTTTATTGTTGTAATTCATACGTCACTTAACACAATCATTTAATTTAATACATAATATGTCCAACGGTACCACTCTTTTAATTTTATTATTATGTTGTTTTTTTTTTAATTGAAGGCACATTTAAAAATGCCCTTATAAATTCGTGAAATTAATTAACTCCATATCTTTAATTTAATATTTACAATTATATCTATAATTGAAGACCCAACCACCAACCGACGACCAATAAATACAACAATTTTTCTTATGTTTTTTTTATATATGTAATAATCTTCGTCATAAAACTATTAATAATAAAAGGTCCTTAACATCTACATACTTTACAAATGAATCACACATCTCTTTAAGGAACATATATTTTATTATACATAGAAAGTTAAATATTAAACATACTAGTATAGGATATTATCTTAATCCACAAACGTTTGATCAAACCACGTTGCATTGTCAATGAACTATGGAGTAAATAAAGTTTGGGCTTCAAACATTTCTTTTAGGAATACACAACATGAATCAACTACATATCTTCGCAGATTGGCGCCAACGTCTGTCCCAAGATTTATGACTGCTATCAATCGTTGGTCGGCGTTTCTCGCAAAATAGAAATACACAACAATGACCAACGCTGCCCAATGTCCAAATGTGTTTCGTTTATTTACATTTGGCTCACTAAACTGACGATAAAATTATACTTTCCCATATTTCCTGAAGTAAAAAAGGCTTCCAATATAAACGTATCTTTTCTCACTCAGCTTTTATAACATTTCGTAACAGAATATTTCAACAATAGACATAATTTTATAATATTTCTCTTTGCCAAGCATAATTATTTAAATGTAGTGTATTTAAACGTTTAGGCAAGTTACTCAGCCGGTCTGGGTACCACCTACTCATCACATATTCTACCACCAAACAGCTATGCTTAGTATTGTTGTGAGTTGTATCGTGTTAAGGAACGTAACATGGTGATGGTGACTCCTCACCATCGGGTGGCCCATTTGCCAGACTGCCTACCTTTTTTAAATAAAAAAATAAGAGTCTGTATATCTGTTTGACCGTAATTGTAAAAATAAAAACCAAATAAGTGTTACCTTCATAATATTGGTACAAGGTTCTGAGCGCCACTTCTGACATATAAGAAATATTAACAATCCCTTACAACGACAACGCACCACCAACCTTGGGAACAAATATGTTATTCCCCTTGCCTGTAGTTTCGCCGAACTGTCTCGCCGAACTTTCAAACTGTAACACAACAATACTAAGCATTGTGGTTTAGCGTTAGAATATATATTAAGTTGATCTAGTGGCTAGATAAATTACCGTAATATACCGAGGCCCTGAGTTGAAATCCTACATAAAGTTTTTGACTTTTTCTATCAAAAAAACTTCAGTAACAGCCCGTAGTCTGGAAGTTGGAAGTGTGTACCCGTTCCTCAGAAAGCACGTTAAGCCGTTGATCCTGCGCCTGAACTCTTTCCATATGTGAGGACATAGAGAGTGTACCTGTGTTTGTGCTCACATTTGTGCACTATAATATGTCCTGCGTAGCTGGTTACTTTTGAGATTGGCTGTTATGACCGAAATCGGTCAGGATATATACCATATCCCGATATCCACCAACCCACATTGGAGCAGCGTGGTAGAATATGCTCCAAGCCTTCTCAAAGGAAGAGGCCTTAACCCACCAGTGGGAAATTTACAGGCTATTAGTGTAATAGTCAGGATGATTCTATCATCTATATAATCCTATCACCAATAATTTAAATTAATTATTACATTTTGTATACAATGACCGATTCCCATATTTAAATAATAAATCGTTTTGTGTTCATATTGCCCACGAGTGTTAATTCTAAACCGTCACTACAAAAAACGGTTAGTAAGCTCCCAAGTCATATGCGACATAGAAATGCAAAAAGCTGGTGCTTGATTGACAATAAGGATTCTGTAAATATAGAAATCCATGAGCCGTAAACATCGCCACGTGAATCAGACAGTTTATTGTACGTTGTCTCGTGTTGTTAGGTGTAATAAATTATTGTCCCATCCCTAGCATCGGATATGTAGGTGATAAATTAAATCCGCAGAACCGAGCATGTGGGAATTACATCAACGAATTATTTTAATCAGATTTCAAGGAATATTTCAAATTTCGAACCGATTCTATTATGTTCTGATTGTGCCAAAAATTGTCATCATTGTTATACAGATGCCATATACAAATTCATTGAATAGAAATGTACGTGTTATTTTTAGAAAACATTTTCAGATAAGATCTTTTAATTTCAATTCTTTTTTTATGATATAAATAGACGTACGTGTAAATGGACTAGATTTTAAGTGACGCTGTAAATATTATCCATGCCTTACATCGTCAATGAACCACTGACCTTGATAGTTCAGATGTTATATCCCTTGTGCTTCTAGTTACCCTATCTCACTCAGCCTTCAAACTGGAACACTACAATGAGTATTGCTGTTTGGCACTAGTACATGTTCTGCGTGGGTGGTACCTAGCCTCACCTTGCAAAAGACCTAGCACCAAGTGAATGCTGCAAATCACATACTGACATTTCAGATCGTTTTCTCCGCTGAGTTTCGAATTAGTTCTCTGTACTTCATTTGTAAGTAGTTATAAATATCAATAGAATTTAAGTATATTAAAGTTGGCTTAAAAATAGTTGTTACCCACAAAAGCAAAGATTTCTTTTTTTAGAAACTCAACTCAAATATAAACAAAAATAATGGCTTTATCATACACTGTTTACGTTTGTACCGCTTTGAACTAAGCCCTGATCTTATAATTGACCAAATTTATACTAATCTTGTTTATTTTGAACCCTGAAGTCAGCGCTCAGTCGATTATTCAATTCGGTTACATACCTTAAATGGTGTGTCTTGTGGAGCTGGTTCGTATTAAATCGGACCGATTGTTTCGACAGCTATAAACCCTCCCTGCTCACAGTATCGTGGCTATCGTTATTACCAGAGGGATGATCATAAAATGGTTTTGTTGTGTAATGTCCTGACGTTTGAATTGCCATAAAAATGCGTCCGACAAATATATTGTCTGATATTTTTTTTTATATTCATGAACTAACAACGACGTTGGTTTTTTTAGTAGGAACTTCTTTTGGTGCGTTATGAAAAAATAATGAGAGGGATTTTTTTTATGATGCGCGCGCACAAGATGACATTAAAACTACATGATGAATTTATATTACAATTTACCATTCACCAAAGTATTGAAAAACTATTCACAAGTACTCATTAGTTAACAACAGTGACGTCACTTCCCCGGCCACGTGACTCGGTCTTCGTTCAACAATAATATTATTATATAACTATTTCGCACCTTATTATTTGAATGTTTATTTTATTACAAATTAAAATGTTGGTTATGTGATTATTGTTTTATTGTAATTAATTGTGTGCATAGAATTAGCAACTATTTTTCATAACACCGAAGAAGTACAGATTATCATTTGTATTTATATATATAAACTCGTTAAATATTTTCTATCATTATTAATGGTCAAATCATCAGCAACGTAAGAAGTCACAGATTCGAACATGAACCCATTAGCTATTACCGTCGTTATACATCGTCGTAAATCGGAAAATTACATTTACATTAGCAGCCTGTAAATTTCCCACTGCTGGGCTAAAGTCTTCTCTCCTTCTGAGGAGAAGGTTTGGAGCATATTCAACCACGCTGCTCCAATGCGCGTTGGTGGAATGCACATGTGGCAGAATTTCGTTGAAATTAGACACATGCAGGTTTCCTCACGATGTGTTCCTTCACCGCCGAGCACGACATGAATTATAAACACAAATCAAGCAAATTAAAATTCAGTGGTGCTTGCCTGGGTTTGAACACGAAATCATCGGTTAAGATGCACGCGTTGTAACCCCTGAACCATCTCGGCTCCTTTTTAGGAAAATTAGTGATTCCTTAAAATGCGGCATCGCTAGAAATCTTCAAAAAAAATCTCATCTCAGTATCTCATTCTCAACAAAATAGCTCATTAGGACGTTCACCTTTGTACAGTTTCAGCCTAATTCCTGTATAATGGTTTATACACAGTAGAGAGATTTTTGTTATCAACGTTCATACATCCGATATATCGGAACGATAAATGTCGATCCAGCCCAATACGAACCGGCTCTTTGTCTATCGTATAGACTAAGAGCCGGAGACATATACATCACGTTGGTTATCATTTCAAAGTTGTGAAAGCGAAATTTCTTATATAGCGACGAATGAAAATTTCAAATTCGAATTTATCGCAGCGTTTCAGACGTGTCTTCAGTATTCAGTTGTTGCAAATCCGATATTTGGAATTCGAAATTTGAGAAGAAAAGTTTTTTGAGAATACCATAATTTATATATCGAGTACATTTTTTTTTAATTAATTAAAGTATGCTTTCATTATATTTTAACTTTGCCGTTTCATAGATTTAAGTTATTTGTAAAAAATACATCGGTAAAGAAGGCATATTATACGATACAAGATTATATAGATGATAAAAAAACCTGGATTTAATGCTTGTTGACTTCCAGGCAGAATATATAACATACATATATAATTGTATTTAACATGACTGTATTTTTAGATGTTGAAAAAGAGTAATGACTGAGTTTCTTTTTAGTTTGTTTAGTTTGTTGTTTTTTAGTTTGTTAAATGACGATTCAAAAGTGCTTGTAAAAGCCTACCTGAATAAAGTTTATTTTGATTTGATTTGGTCTCCTATAATTTGTAACTCTTATATTGTTTAATTTTAAGAATATGTATTTAGTGTGTATGTTTTGTTGGAGAATCGTAAATTAAAAATAAATAAATAAAAACACACAACACATATTTTTCAATTAAAAAAAAAAGTAATTAAAATTTTATTAAACATCAATGAAGATCAATTAACCATTGAAGCAGAGAGTACAAAGGATAATAAATATTAAAATTGACCTATCTATAAAATCATCTTTTTCATAGTCATAATTTTCCAATTTTTTTTAGATATGCCATTTTATCCTTTAACTAGACTATGTACTAAAGCATGGAAAAACAAAATTCATGTATTTATGATGATATGTCATACTGATTTACTATAGCGGAGATAAATATTTAATGCGACTGACCAAATGACCTGGTAATCTAATTTCCCGGTCCCCAGTTCGTGTTCCGGCTACCCCCTGAATTAAGCCATCTTAATCAACCTCTATCTACGGCGAAACATCACTTGTATTTTATGGCATTAACAATATATTTCTTTGACTCTTTTTAAGGACAGAATATCAATATAGTAAATTTTAATTTTAGAAGCTATATGAGTCGGGATGGCCCAGTGGTTAGAACGCGTATATCTTAACCGACGATTACGGGTTTCAAACTCAGGAAAATACCACTGAATATTCATGTGTTTAATTTGTGTTTATAATTTAAACGGTGGGAAATTAATGGGAAAAGTTTTATAAGCATAAGGATACCAAAAAAAAAAAATTACAAATTAAAAAATATTTATTTGTTTTTTTTTTTTTTAATAATTAATTTTTAAAATGTACTACTATAGTTAAAAATTGAATTCCACGGGGGCGAAGTTGCGTGTGGAAGCTAGTAAAGTATTTTGATTTAGTTATTTGACACTTAATCAATGTTAAGCGCCACGATAAGTTTTATTGAGACTGTTGCCACCCTGATGTCTAATAATAATAAAAACAAATAACTGCTCGTTAACAACTGGTTTATCAATACTAATATTATATAGAGGTCAAATTTGTTTGTTTGTAGGTGTAATCTCCCTGAACTAATGAACTTATGACCCAAATAAAAAAAAGGTGGAATACTACATTATTTCTTTGTGCTAAAAGGTAAAAAAAAATCTTTATTTATAAAACCTGTAACTCAGGTGTACTTTTCAAGCAGTTAGTCCGTTTCGGTCTGTTCAAATAGACGTTGTTATTCTGTTTATTCGTGAGTTGATACATTGTTCTGAGTGTCAGGGAAATTTCAGGTAACAGGATTCTGCACGGAAAATTTTAATAAATCAAAAAGGTTTCGGAAAGATATATATTTATTGATATGCGCTCGTACGGATATTTCTGAATGGGTTTTTAAAATAGTATTAAAAAAAAAAAAAGTTTGTTGTAAATGTCAAACTCCTTATAATTTAAATAATTCTCTTAATTTTACTGGTAATTAAAATCTTTAAATTGAAATTATAGGTAGACGATAGCTCGATGTCTCGATTTTCTGCCACGCACAATCATTTCCGCCAGTGGGTTTTCCGAACCGATACGATTTCAGTACCTTCAAGAAAAGAGCCTACTCGTTTTTAAAAGGCCGGCCACGCACTAACCAATCTATTACGTATATATTCGATTCGATCCGATTCTAAATAGAAAGACATGGAGGATGACTTTGATAGGGGATGATCATGATTAGTATGATCATATTCCTATATATAACAACACTGTATATTCATTTGTTATTGAAATAAAGATAATAATAATAATAGACTAATGGGTCTCCCGCGAAACTTCTCGTTTATTCAAATGTTTTTTTTAGGAATTTCGAAATCTATGGTTTTGTTTTGATTTCATTTCATTGTAAACTGCAAGTTACTTATCTACATTTGGCGTCAAAATGATAAATTATTTAAATTAAATAGTTAATGTTAAATAGTATAAATTGGTTCAGTTTGAAGTGGAGTTTGCCGATAGCAATTTAGAGCCGTGGTACCGCTCTCTAACCGGCCAGTAGCTTCCTTACAGCACCATCGTCTAACGTAGTGACCACTTATCATCAGGTTCCCCGTTTGCTCGTCCGCCTACTCAAATCAATAAAAGGTCTAAAATATACAAGTTTTAACGTAAAATATACTCCATATTACGTATGTATTTTTAATTTCCAATTTCTTAACAAAGTTTAAGTTTATCTTAAAACATTTGTAAACCAATATTGTCTGGTAAAAATGGCATCGTTAAGCGATTAAACCACCTCGTGGTACAAATATTGTTTATGTTAATAATTGACGACCGCCGTGGTCGAGTAGTGTGTACACCGGTTTTCATGGGTACGTCACTCCGAGGTTCCGGGTTCGATTCCCGGCCGATGTAGAAAATGTTCATTAGTTTTCTCTGTTGTCTTGGGTCTGGGTGTTTGTGGTACCGTCGTTACTTTTGATTTTCCATAACAAAAGTGGTTTAGCTACTTACATTGGGATGTTGCATTAGCATTAGCAGCCTGTAAATTTCCCACTGCTGGGCTAAAGGCCTCCTCTCCCTTTGAGGAGAAGGTTTGAAGCATATTCCATCACGCTGCTCCAATGCGGGTTGGCGGAATACACATGTGGCAGAATTTCGTTGAAATTAGACACATGCAGGTTTCCTCACGATGTTTTCCTTCACCGCTGAGCACGAGATGAATTATAAACACAAATTAAGCACATGAAAATTCAGTGGTGCCTGCCTGGGCTTGAACCCGAAACCATCGGTTAAGATGCACGCGTTCTAACCACTGGGCCATCTCGGCTCGTGATGTTGTCCAATATTTAAAAAAATAAATAAAAATAACTGCAGTTGTTTTATTGCGCGTGGCTTTCATTAAATTACTTTATATTAGAATAAACATACACGAACGTCTGTAGAAAAAATGTTTATGAAGATTTTTTATTGAAATTTAATAGGCTTTTAAAAATAAAAATAAAAAGATAATCAAAAACACTAAAACCATTTAATGCCAAAATCTTTTTTTTTTATCAACGGGATATCATATTGTTAAAAATTAAACATTTTTCCACAATTATCACGTTGTGTGTGGGGTCTTCCTGGCCTGGATTAGATCAGACTGGGTTCCGGCATCGAGGTTACCCTCCCTACTCGAGCTTTTATCCTTACAGGTCTTTTGGTTGGACCTAGAAGGTCAAGTCCTCCCAGGGTTACAGGTAAACCAAATGATCACATTGTTTAGTGTACACAATAGTTTACAATGAATATCACTAGTTTATGAATTTGGTGAACAGTTCTAGATTCTGAATTCTAGAATCTGATTCAGAATCTGGAACCTGTTTAATTAACCACGCAAATTTTGGTCCTTTGATTATTATTTACTGATTCTGACTCAGTAGTTTTGACTGTACGTTTACGGTCCGAAGAAACAATTTTATAAGTGTAGTTATGTCGTATAATTTACGACGCCCAGGGTGGAACCTAATAATTGTCGTAGGTTGTGTGTTTTACGCTCGAAGTAATCGGAGGGACCAAAATATTATGTTTGTAAATGTAATCATTCTAGAAAACTAAAATTCGTTTACATTCCTTTGTCACACGACTGTCCAAAAAATAAATATATAATGCGTTTCAGGATTTATTGATTTGGGTGTATGTGTAAAATACATATATTTTATCCTTACACTGATTATAATGTTTTTGATAAAAAAAAAACACAATTTGGCGGCATTTGGCTCTATTTTGGTTTTTTTGGCAGTGCAACGTGTGGTGATGTGTTCATTGTGTTTTAATCAAAGGATTATTTTATTACGTAAGCATCCATTTAGATTTTCGATCAACTTTGAAACTATGAATGTTGGCAATTTGACAAATAACGAAACTATGAAATCCTATGCTTCTCGGAATCCCATTAAAAACGCTGGTATAATGAGAACTTGGTTATATTTCGAATAGTACTAATATTTTTTTCAGTATAAAAACTATTTGAAAGAAACAAATTTTAAGAAACCAAAAATAAATTTGACGGACAGGAACATAAAATCCCAAAGTAACATTTAATGGGGGCGTTAATTAAAGATTAATTGAATACAAATAAATAAGGTCAGCGTAAATTATTCACAAGTCTGCGGTACGAGTGAATATGTTCGGAGATAAATTAGTATTGCTAATATAGAACCTTATCCGGTCCCAATACTTTTGATGAGGGTTCAAAAAGGTAGGCATTAAGTTAGCCTACCTGATATCAACCCCTATATGCTTATGATTTACGATTGTTTGTTTTTTATCACCCATGTAAACATAATAAATTACGGGTCAATGTCAACATTAAAAACATCGATGACCTTGATAAAAATTGAGATACAAAACAGTGGACGAAAGGTCCAATGTCAACAGATACTTTCACGTTTTTCACTTAGAGGAGTTGTGATTGAACTAAAAAATTTTTTTTTCATTATTTGTACAATACATATTTTGATTTGTTAGTACTACATCCGCAATGGTATGACTTTTCACCGATTGTCGTGGATTGCCATAACGGAGACAGATGTTTGTAACACTGCACTACAATATTTTCAGCACAGACGGTTAGTCTTCGTCGCGAATAAACACTTGGTCGAAAGTTAGTCACTAGGACTGCATTATCATTATCAAAATTATGAAATATACCTAAATATATCACTTTCAAAGTACCTATATTAAAATAATTTGTATTATAGATTTTTCAGCTCTTAAAAGCATTTTGTGCGACGTCGACGAAATATTCTATATCGAAATATCCTCAAAGCACAAATAAACACTATTAGCTATAATTAAATTGAGTTACCAAATTATAATGAAATGGCGGAAATACGTTGATCATTACCATCTTACAGTTCCAATATGAATTGATTAAAAATATCTTCCAAAAATTTTATTTAAAAAAAATACTCTCTAATTTTGTTCATATCTACAGCAATCGCAATTTATAGATTTTTTTTTTCTCTGTTAATTGCGAAATCAGGATTTTTTTGGAATAGCTTAATTGGGGAACTATTTCACCAACCAGGCGAGCATGCTCCTCCGAGAGCGAAGTGGTCGTATCAATTGTTGTTCCTTCATAAATCACGGAGCGAGAGATGGAAATGGAACTCGACCGATTGAGGTCCAAAAATACAGCGCTGGGTTCAAACGGAGTTCGAAGACGTGCTCTATGGCAAGCGCTGGAATACCTAGGGCTACGGGAGCTGTTCGACGAATGTCTGGACAGTGTTGAGAGAAGGCAAATTTATGTTGTTGCCGAAGGTAGGCCTCCGCCAGTTTCCCATCGGCGTACAGGCCAATTGTACGACTATTCTATGTGGGCCAAACATCGGGGCCTCACAGTAGCATACGCAAGCGATCCCATGCTTTCCTCGAAGAGACGGAGAGGGTACCACCGCCGTTTATTCCCACATACCCCCCTCCCGCTTCATGTAAGGGAAACGCATTTACGCATTTATAAGAAACTACATTATAATTATTTTATTATCAATAAGTAGATTAATATTACTCGTATTTTATAGTAATTAATTTACGTTATGTCTGTCTAATACAGCTGCAAGCCAACGTTGTCTAGCGTTACGTGACGTAACAATAACTTTAGCATCGCTTTTCAGCAAACTTGAGCGGAACAAATTTGTTATACCTATCACCAATGTTCCAAAGTAATTTACCGCCAAATAACAATAACACAACGTATATTCTAGTATAGAGAATATGGGTAGACATCATTTCAAATACGGGAACCACAAAATGTTTTAGGGAAAGCGTCCAAAATTTCCTTAAAATCTCTGACAATTAATGTCAATCACTTGGTTAATGGAAACTTCAAACTTGTCACAGGTGCCTAATTTCTTATTCCAAAGTATCTGATTATTTGGAATATAGCATATTTATTTATACATTTATTTAAAAAGTAACGTTTTTATCCGAAGAAGTACGATTTAATTTTCATAATAGTGAACAAAGTTGGCTGCAGTTTCTGTACGAAATTTGATAAAAATTACTTTATTTTTCGACGCAGTCTCATTTAAAGACAACGTGTCAAGGTTGGCATGCCAAGTTTGCCAAAGGTTTGCGATATAGGTCAGGAGTACACAATCAGGAAGATAAATCGATTTGCATTTTTCATTTGGCACGAAATAAATAGTCGGTCGGCAGAGGAGCTTTTTTCACAAGTGCTAAAGTAGTAGAAATGTAAAAATATGTCTTACAGTAAATCTAAATATAAAGAGGGTAGAGAAAAATGTCACTTTTATCTGCAATAATGGGACACGTTTACAAATATTAACCAAATACATTCTAGTACTTGGAAAAGTGTGTAAATATATAACCTCCAGATTGCGCAATGTACGTGACGGTCACGTGCCAAAATCATTTTCAAACGTAAATACCATCAAAGTATGTCAAATAAAGCCAATTTCATGGATAGTGTTTTATTACAATTTAAAGTTTTCCGCCTCTAAATAACAGTTTACCAACCTGATAATAATTGAGATGATATATCATTCAAAAGTGATTATCAGTAATTTACGTCCATCTAAATGTTGTGGAAGAAGACATTTTTCAAAGTCAAAAGACAAAATCTTTATTCAATACAGAATCTTACTTATTGATTTTCAATAATGTACCACCGGTTCGGAAATTAGCACGAACCTGAGAAGAACCGGTGGAAGAGACTCAAGGTGTTGCTTTTTTTTTTGTTGGTCTTCTAAATCTTCGTCAAATGAGTGAGACGTTTGCTCTATTTACTAAAATACGAGTGAAAAAACAGACTTTATGGGTTTTATTGAACAAAAACAAAATATTACGAGACAGATTAATTGCCACACGTTTCGGCGTACATAAAGAGCAAAATTTCTTATAAAATTTTGATTTATAACGCGTCATGATGATAAATTATTTTTCATAACGTACGCCTTAAGTGACAAAATACGAGTAGATTTTCAACGACGAGCAAGTGACGTTATTTGCGCGTACGTGGTCTTCGAGAGGAGGTTTATTTTTCGGTTGAAACTGATGGTTTTTTTGTTTAGTGTAACTAACATTATCATATTATAGAAACAACATGGACATAGATATTCTTCGCTTTGCATTGGTTACTGTCTATATATGTTGTTATTTATTTTAGAACATTAGCAGACACGGTAGTATGCCCGAGTGATCCCGTGACGCCTTCCGAAAAGACGGAGTGAGCATTGTTGGTTTTTCAGTGGATATTCCGGTGCACTTGGCGCCTGTGAGTCCCATACCCATCCGTAACGCGTAAAAACTTTTTTTAGCGATAAAATGATGTAGCGGTACAATATGGTGAATGTGTTTGTAAAAAAGTCGTGTATTTTTCATCATCAAATATCAATTTTTATCTTTTTTATTTAGGTTGTGAATGCGCTGTTTTATTCTGGTGAATATATATTTTATTTGTGTTTGGGCTTTGTGTGTGGCCGTCTGGATATGTTTATCCTGATGATTATTATCAATAATACTTACTAAGATCCACTTTGCTTTTTCGCCCCTATTCTGTAAGTATAATCTCATACCATCAAAATGGAAATACATGGCAGAGACGACCGTAATGGTAACGCTTGTTGGAGAGAAATGCTATTTAATCAGTTAAACTTCCTCAGTAACGATGATGCAAAAATTTATAGTTGAGACCTTGTAGAATAAAATAATAATAAACTACTTATTAATAATAAAATTATTATTATGATAAACTAGCTATGCCCGCGCCTTTAAGTGCGTTTGAATTTAACAAAAAGTTATTGTTGTAGCCTAGTTACTACTTATTACATCAGCTTTCTGCCAGTGAAAGTCCCGTCAAAATCGGTCCAGCCGTTCCAGAGATTAGCCGGAACAAACAGTCAAAAATTGTAACTTTTTTTATTTTATATGCATGAACCGTGTACATATATATGCATTTAGTAAAAAGCGGTTATTGTAATATTACAAACCGACACTTCAATTTTATTATTTGTATAGATATAATTTCTTAATTATCATCACAATTATAACGTTCACAAATTTAAACAATCACAATTTAAATATGTAATTAAATAAACATTGTTAAGTTGGTAAGGTCGATGATGTATAATATAAGATATACAATATAATATATATTATATATATGATCTATAATATATGATAAGATGTCGATTCCGAGCGACTTGTCTCTAAATCTGCGGTTCAACGACTATGTTCATCATGTAGTTTTCACGGCTTCCTGTGCGCATGACAGATTAAGTAAGAAAATATTAAATAATTAGATGATTACAAAATCGCTTACATTATTTATTGAATGTTTTAATATATTATGTAATAATAATAATTAGATTTAAATTATTTTTGAATTGTATTGATAACATTGATACTAAATAAGAGGGTACTTTGACTTTTCTGTTCAATATTGTGAATCATGTGATTTGTGGTCAGGCTTATATAAGTGACGGAAGCTCGGTACAGAACGACTTTTACTCTTTACCCTTTCCTGGAGCAGCAAGGGGTTAACATTTAAGGTATGATATAATTTTCAGATAAAGTATAATTGTTATTGCTTGTTAAATTATTGATGATATATGAAATATTTTTTTTTGCTATTAATAAGATACAAAGTTAGTATTAATGTAATTGGTATTAATGAAGTATTACAATAGTTAAATAAATAATTTTGTTTCATATAAGTCTGTTATTTTCTGACAACCTTAAAATGTAATAAAGTTTTTTTATAGCATTGGTTGGCGGACGAGCATATGGGCCACCTGATGGTAAGTGGTCACCACCGCCCATAGACAAAGGCGCTGTAAGAAACATTAACCATTCCTCACATCACCTATGCGTCACCAATCCTGGGAACTAAGATGTTACGTCCCTTGTGTCTGTGATTACACTGGCTCACTCACCCTTCAAACCGGAACACAACAATACAGAGTACTGTTATTTGGCGGTAGAATATCTGATGAGTGGGTGGTACCTAACCAGTAAAAGGTAATAAAGAAATCGAAATTATTCTTATAATATCCTGACATAATGTATTAAGTCTCTATAAAAAATCTAACACGCGCATCATGACAGTATAGTTTCATCGTTTATTTATAACGCGCCATAAGAAATATACATAATAACTTAAAAAAATAACAAGAACACGTACGATTAAATAAATATATACGAACAAAAACTCTACGCCCAATATTATCTCTTACAAGATCACTATCAGTAATAAGAATGCCTCGGAATGCAATTATGTTTTCTTTCT
Organism: Vanessa tameamea; assembly: GCF_037043105.1. NCBI lineage: Eukaryota > Metazoa > Arthropoda > Insecta > Lepidoptera > Nymphalidae > Vanessa > Vanessa tameamea. The sequence goes on from NC_087335.1 coordinate 5,296,287, forward strand.
TCGCAATCTACCTTACAGTTCATTTAACTAAACGTGTTCATATTATTGACTGATCTATATTCTCTTACGTTATCGAGGCGCATGTAACGTTCATAATCATGGAGCAGATACGTCGGAATCATTAATTTGACGTCAAACATCAATTCAAAGGTACCGTACGTACGTACCTGTTTGAAGGATGAATAAGCCAGTTTAATTACAGGCATGTGGCCATAGAATCTTCGACAGTTATCAGCAAATTGGTGTGTTACCAATTTGGGATGGTTTTAACCTTTGTAGCTAGCTTATATACCCTATGGTCCTAGTTTCAAGTTCAGGACGGGTACCCAAAAAAACAATTATGGTAATAAATTCTTAGTAAAAGGCCGTCTGAATATTGCTGGTTTTTTTTATCCCTTCTTTCGGAAAACACGTAATTCGACGTTTCCTGGGCCAAAGCTCTTTCCGGTCTTGTCAGATTTGTCGTCACATCCGATTACGAGCGAGGGAATAGAGAATTTACTAATGTTTGCGCGTACACTTATGTACTATATGTCCAGCATAGTTGGCTTGTCTCCCTTGAGAATCACTGGTATGACCGAATCAGAAAAGCATAATCATATGACAAGAGATGACCAATCCATATCGCGTTTTTTTCTGTAAGAGGTAGGTCGAAGAAAGATCACAGTGGCGTGCAATTGGAGAGGCCTATGTCCAGCAGTGGACGAATATGGGCTGCTGATGATGATAATGATGATGATGAGGTAATTCGACAGGCAAATGGGCCTCCCGATGTTAAGTAGTCACCGCTCAAAGCCATTGGTGCTCGTAGACATATTAACCATCCTACATCGCCAATGCGCCACCAACCTTGAGAAATAATATGTTGTCCCTTGTGCTTGTAGCTACACCGACTCACTCACCCTTCAAACCGGAACACGACAACACCAAGTATTACTGTTTAGCGGCAGAATATCTGATAAGCGGCTGGTACCTATCCCAACGGGTTTTACTCAAGTCGTATAATAAATGTATTTTTAACCGACTCCAAAAAGGAGGAGGTTTCTCAAAAACTAACAATAATTGTAACTACATTATATTATCGTAAATCGACTTTTAAGTATTCTAATATTTTTCATTTCATTTTACTTAGGAGAAATCTAAAAAATATTTTCATCATTGTTTGTTATTCATAGGTATATGTTGAGATAGATTTAAAGTGGGTAGGTACTTATTTTCTCGCGTGGTAAACTCATAGATCGTACCTACCTATCCTACCTATGAGTAAGTAAGTTGATTATTAAGTTGTAGAAGAATACGCAATTTTTTCTTTTACTTTTAAGTGCATATCAATTTGTTTTGGAATAGTGTTTTATTTGAAGTCGGTTTTTTTATTGTTAAAGTTTTTATTTATCATGTATCTTAACGAAATACTTAATACGTAATAATGCCATAAATTAATATTTATAGCAGTATGTTTGGTCATTTTTGTTATGTGTTAATATCTTGACGTCCATTTAATATGCACTAATTATATATACTTAATTCAATTAACGTATCCTGCAAGATAATCGAAATACTAACTTTACATATATCTGTCGTTTATATAATGCTGTGTTAATGTGCCTTATTTATAAGTTTATTTTTAATATATTATATATTTTAATTAAAAATTTGTCAAGTTACAGTCGATAACGAAAAAAATTGTTTGTTATATTATGGATATCTTGCAATGTCACAAAGATGACAAAATCAAAATACAAAAATTATTGTTTATTCAAGTAGGTTCATAAAAGTACTTATGAATCATCATGTGAGACTGTTGAATTAAATTTAAAGCTAGCACCGGATCGGAAAGTAGGTATATTCTAGAGAATCGGCAAGAAACTCTGTAGTTACTCTTTTCCATTATTTTAACTACAGAGTATTTAAGTACATAACAATAGTTTTTTTATATATCCTGCTTAGAAGAGAATAAATACTACGTTCACCCGTCCTAAGGTTCCGTAGTAAAATGGCAAGAAACGGAACCCTTATAGATTCGTCATGTCTGTCTGTCTGTCCGTCCGTATGTCACAGCCACTTTTTTCCGAAACTATAAGAACTGTACTGTTCAAATTTGGTAAGTAGATGTATTCTTTGAACCACATTAAGATTTTCAGACAAAAATAGAAAAAATAAACAATAAATTTTGGGGTTCCCCAAACTTAGAACTGAAACTCAAAAAATTTTTTTTCATTGGCGAGTCCGACTCGCTCTTGGCCGCTTTTGTTATCTTTAATTTTTTATATGTGCTTTAAATTTTTTAATAACATACTACAAACTCATTATATTTTCTTCTGATAAGCAGCAATACTTTATACTGAAGTATTCCGGTTTAAAGAGTGAGTAAGCCAGTGGAACTACAGGCACAAGAGACATAATAACTTAATTCCCAAGTTTGGTGGTGCATTGGTGTATTAAAGAATAATGAATACTTCTGATAGTACCAATTTCTATGGGCAGTGGTGACCACTTACCATCTGGTGGTGAAAAAAATAAATAGAATATAGTGTAATTAGACAATTTTAAAAATCTTATGATGTATGTATAATGTTGAGCGTTTTTTTTTTTATTACAACACAAAGTTTCAACGTAAAAGACATACAAGTATATAAAAAAAAAACCTATTAGAAAATATATTGCTTATATATTCATTACCCGTAATTAATACACGATGTTAAGAAATATCAAATACTTTTTTATCTGTGGTAAAGTATTTTTATATTTCCTGCTCTTCGACATTAATGAATGGTTTTTTTTTTTATAGCAGCAAGTTTCGATAATTTTTCTGTGATCGATCGGTTCGGATATTATTTATTACTAGCTATGATCGGTGGTTTTACCCGTGTTTTTAAAAGCGACCGATATTTTTTCCAAATTTAAAATTTTTGGCGGCAACGCTCATTTCTAAAATATCGATATATATCTATATATATATGAACTACATAAAAATTGTAAAAAGTATAACATTTTTTAGAACTAAGCCGTTTCAATGCAATCCATACTAAACGACTGATGACTCCCTATAATAATTCAATTTGTTCCTATTAATCCGTTTTGAAGACTAAATCCCTCCCCACAAACCGACAGACAAGACGTAGTGCTTATTTTCTTTTAATAAATCGCAAATGTATATAGTAACTCCAAAAATTTATGTTCATTTAAAATATTGTATTGATTTATATAGACATATGTAGATTCAAGATACTAACGTCAAAATTAATCATTAGTCTTGACGTCGCTAACGTAACTATTTTGACACATAATGACATAGTATTTTAATTATAACGAAAAAAACTAAACAAGATTCATCAATTTCTATTTGGTGATTTTATAAAATACATCAGAGATATTCCGTAAGATGGAGCTCGAAACTCACCGCAGAACACGATCGTGAAATGTGATGATGTGATATGTGACATCTTTAGTAAAATTATAAATGCGAAAGTAACTCTGTCTGTCCGTCTGTTGCTCTATCAAGGGCGAACCGTTGAATTGAATTTAATGAAATTCGATATGAAACTTGAACTCCAAGGAAGGCTCTAAGGAAACGCCGTAGGCTTTATACGTAACACTTGACGACCAACCCTTAAAACGAGAGCGTAGTCGCGGGCAAAAATTTACTACGAAATTGGTAGTATACTATGGGTATTATTGCAAATCGATTAGTCAAGATTTCACGAATGATATACGAAGTGAAATCTTACCGAATCGCACAGCAGAACTTACAACTATCCACGCGTGATGCGAGAAATATTTTTGCGTCAGAAACGATTCACTCAAGGGTAGTGACGTTGAATTTTTTTTTATTTTGATGAAATAAGTAGGCGTATAAAATATACCATCTGATAGAATGTGATATAGAATGTGACATAGACATTGGCGCCGTAGTTTAATAATTCAAAACAAGTTATTACAACAAGGGAACAAGTTATTATGTCTCTAACGTGGAATACAAAAAATTAAATTTCGTAAGTGGATTCCTGGATTTATTTATAAAAAAAAAAAAAAGTATTTTTAAACGTTTATAACGCAAACGTTCATCGTCATGTTGATTGTTGGTTATTTCACAGAACGCTCTCTGTTTTTAAAATACAATCTCCATTGAGAAGAAAGTAATTCTAAGAATTATTTACATAGAAGATTTAAATAAAAATAGCTACTATACAAATCATGACAGCCCAGAATGGTTGCAAGAATTCTAGCATAATTTCCTGTTTGAATCGCAAACTCGATTCTCTAGGCGAATATAATAACCGGCCCTGTCACCAATGGGTGCGATAAGGATTTATATATATATTAATATATATATATAATAAAAAGACGCTGATTTGTTTTTTTTAGAGGCAAAATGCGTAGTTGGCCGGCTGTTCGCACTAACGGAACATCGGGGCCAGCGCAGAGTCGGGAGACACAGTTCTCGGTCGACGAGCGTTCGGTGCAATCGCATTCTTCCGACGGAACGTTTGCCTCGGTTACTCTAAACACTTATTATCGAGTTAAAGACTCGTGATTAAATTATTGTGATTTATTATTGTGCTTATTTTGAACCAAATTAAATTATAGACGATTATTGTGCTTGTGTTACTACCCTCATTATAGATACGAAAGATAATTACAGTCGTGATGTTCTTCCGACATGTATTTACATTTATTTAACTAGCAAAATGGGCCACAGACAATGACGCTGTAATAAATATTAACCATTCCATACATCGCCATGCTCCAATAACCTTGGGAACTTAGATGTTGCGTCCCTTGTGCCTGTAGTTTCACTGGCGCACTAACCCTACAAACCTGAACACAATAATACTGAGTACTGTTGTTTGGCGGTAGAATTTCTGATGATACCTACCTAGACGGGCTTGCACAAAGCCCTACCACCAAGCAATGTTAGTTTGTTTAGGTCAAATCTTACACTAATTACTCTCATCTTTCTCATCTTATAGTTTAAATTTTATATGGTTTCGTTTCAAAAAATGCATTTTTATGACCTGCGGGCCGAACTATAACAGCAACGATACGTTTCCGATTCTAATTCGATCCAACTACGGCTGTTCCTCACAAAAATAACCTCAGCTTAAGCGTTAGGACAAATTCTAATTATTTATGTCGGTTACGATACGATCCCGATCGAACTTAGGCCGACTGCAACTGGATCGCTACGTCTGTAGATTAGGAAAATGGATTATTTTTTACTTTACTTTAAATTTCTTTTTTTAATGTACTATTACTCCAAGGTTCAATAGTAAACGACACAAATATATTTTGGAAATATTAATAAAATTAATAACAGGCACAGGGGACATAACATCTCAGTTCCCAAGGTTGGTGGCGCATTAACTATGCACGGAATGGTTTTGTCTATGGCGGGTCTATGGGCAATAAAGAAATAATAATAATCAATAGTGTTGTGTCTTTGGATAAGAAAGTTTGGATCTTATTCCACCACGCTATTCCAATGTGAGTTGGTTGCCACATCTGGTGGAATTTAATTCGGCATATACAACTGGGAAGCTGTATATGCCGAATTAAAAGAAATTTAAAAAAAGAAGCTCACAATATTTTCCTTCACGGTTCAGCACGATATGAATTATTAACACAAATTGTACACACGAAAGATTAATGGTGTTAACCTCATTTTTAACTCGAAATCTTTAGTGAAAATTTGTTCTAGCTACCTCGCACAACAACTCTGTGGAACCAGCTTTCGCCGGCGGTTTTTAAGAACCGATACGACTTGGCAACCTTCAAGAAAATAGCAAAAACATATCATAGAGGCCAGTAACGCACCTGCAAACCTGGTGTTACAGATGTCCATGGGCGGGGTGGTAGTCACTTTCCAACAAATGAGCCTCCTGCTCGTTTGTCACCATTAAGTTAAAAATTTAATAATAGTTTTATAATTGAATGAAGCATGCATAATTGTTTTGAAGCTATTTTATATAACTAGAAATATTTTCGTATTTTTTTTACATTGCTGCTTCATTTTTAATTTTTTTATTTAATTTTTAATGACATTTTATTAACATGGACATATTTGCTCTTTAAATAAATGTATTCTTTTTTATTGAACATACGTTGATACTCAAAGTAGGTATATTTTTTAACTCGGCACTAGCTATCCATTGGGGGGTGCGGTCGGAAACGTGTGATCTTAGCTTGTCTTCGGGGTGTTGAACTTTAATCCGCACGTTTCTGATATCGACCGCTCGAATGTCGCCTGATTAACCACAGATTATGAATAATAAAAGGTTATATTATATTTGACGTTTATGTCGTTTTAAAATATAATTAAAGTCACAGATTAAAATTGTTTTTAAGATTATATTCGAATAACGGTTTTTTTTTTAATGTAAATAACATATCATAATTCATTACATCATTATTTTACCTAATATTAAATACATTTATAGATTTTCAAAATAACAGTTTTATAAAATTAACCTTTCTTTCTAGAAGTAAACATGACCAAAACAACCATTATATTTAATTTTGTCTGTCTTTATTAAAGGTAAAAAATAATTAAGTGTTGTCTAAGTATTTATTACTAAAATAAGGCTAAAACCACGGGGTACAGTTAGTATAATATATTCTTATTTCGAGGGATCGCTTATCATATTGTAATTGTATCCAACCCCATACATATTCCTCAAAAGGAAAAGTTAATATGATTGTCGCGGTTATTTACGTACATACGTACATGTACATACGGTATTTATGTATATACGTCGATTTAAAATCTATCGGTAAACAGGTTAGCCAACATTCGAAAACTGTTACTCTTATTGTCAAATAATTTTAGTATAATTTATAAGTGCTTAAATAAATATTCCGTTTTTAAAAATGAAGTTTATTTATTTATTTATTTATTTGGGAAACAAACAATTTTAAAAAACACTGTAATATAAAACAAAAATAACATAAAACACAAATCAATCAAGTTTCCACTGAAAGATAATACACAAAAAAAATATATATATATATATATTTACAATTAAAATTAAAATTGAAACAAAAATAATAATTTAATAATAAAAGAAGTTCGTAATAAAATTTACTTGGTGGTATGCACAAAGCATACCCGTCAAGGGTAGCTAGTGGTAGGTAGTAGTAGGTGGAGCCGATGTGATAAATGGGTTCTTCAACTAGCAATACTTAGTTTTGTTTTGCTCCGGTTGTAGGACGAGTGACCTAATGTAACTCTACCTGAGATACATTAGGTCTAAGGGACATTTTGGTTTCCAATGCTATATGGTATATGTGTCATAATGTCTACAGGCAGTGGTGATAACGTCAACGGTCACCCAACGCCGCTTACCTATATTTAGAAAAAAATGCAATAAAAAAAGCTTTATAAAAATATTTAGAACAATTTTTGGGCTTGGCTACAACTTAAGACCTCAATATAAAAGAAACACGACTTAGCTATTTTTTTTGCTGTTTTCATGTGCTTAATTTCTGTTTATAATTCATCTCGGACTCGGCGATGAAGATCATCTCGGGGAAACCTGCATCTGTCTAATTTCAACGAAATTTTGCCACATGTGTATTCACCAACTAATACTAAGCTCCAAAACCTATCTTCAAAGGGAGAGGAGGCCTTAGCCCAAAATTGTGAAATTTACAGGCTGTTACTGTTGTTTATCTATTGTCTAACATTGATTAACGGTTCCTTTTTCAAAGAAAATTATACGTAGATAAGTGAATACTATTGTAGCATGTGTATTTGTATGTCTGATCTATGACGTAGGTCTGACATTCCAAAAGAAATAATATATGCATCCCAGTCAACCAACCCAGTCCTAATACGTCTACTGCCCTATTTCTTTTAGATGTATTCAGTTTAACATGAAGGCCTCCGTGTTAAAGTATTGACGTACATTAATAAATATGATCGAATTTGTATTTTTTTTTTTGCTGTCTTTATTCTTATGTCGGCTCCACACGGTCGCCCCACGGTATAACATGATATGACTCCTAACTTTTTTTTGGCATGAATTGTGGGTCTCGCCGGTGCCCAGGGCGCCTTAGTACACCGTTAACCCACTAAAAAACCAGCGGTATGATCTTCGTATTTTTGCCGGACTTCACGGGATCGCTGCGCATGCTACTACGACGCCCTTACGGTCGGCTTTCTTATGCAGGCATCCAATTCCTATGGGGGATTCCTGGGGTACAGTGAACGCCCTAAACATGACTCGAACCTGTTCCAACTCACAAATGATCAAAACAGATTCCCATACATACGTTCCAACCTAATTCACCAAGGAGGATGTTGAAGTCATAGGTGTTTCTGCAATATACCTTGAGTCTGATGTGTAGAGGGTTCATGTGAGTTGGCCAACTCTATTGATCTGGGTTCGAATTAATGCCATAAGAGCGTTCGCGTGCCAACACAATTCGACATCGTCAAACATTCACGAACTTCTCCACTCGTCACGTGGGTTGGACGAACAGTTGAACTGTTGGACGATCGTGTGGAGCCGGCATTACATAAGTCATCTCACGCACACTAAGACATCTTGTAAGCAAGAGCGGCAGCAATACTAATAATTCAAGCTGATCATTTAAAATTGAGGTGCGCGCCTTCATGAATGAACAGATCTGTATTCATCTGTATTTTGTACTTATCTACTGTAGAACTATTCTATAAAAACAAATTCGAAACATCGCAGAATACGATCATGAAGTGTCAGCAGGTGACATGCGATTTTGCCCTTTTTATTGTTATATTTGTATATCCATAGACATTTTCTCCGTGCCTAACTTTAATTTGTATTTTTTTTTTAATTTTCATTTTTTTCATCAGTCAGTAGCACAATTTCAATTAGATTCTGGATTCCTTGACCGGTATATGTTATTCGACCTCGATATTGACTACATGTATTTAATTTGAGAAAAAGCTTCAACTACCGAATATCTTGCCTTTTCTCTTCTGGCTATACATTCCAAAACGGTCGTTACGTACAATTTATTCCGTATATGTTATATTATTAGTTTACAATATTTATTTATTTTACCTTTTAATTTTTAACGACTATCATATTGAGTATAAGATTTTATGAATACACGCGCTAAAACAGAGTAATAAGGTCTTAACGTATGTCGGCTCTCAAGATATCAATGAGAAAGCCACGAGCTCTTCGAGAATAGTAATGCTTGGTGGTAGGGCTTTGTGCAAGCCCCTCTGGGAAGGTACCACCCACTCAGTACTCAGTATTGTTGTGTTCCAGTTTGAAGGGTGAGTGAGGCAGTGTAACTACAGGCACAAGGGACATAACATCTTAGTTCCCAAGGTTGGTGGCGCATTGGTGATGTAAGGAATGGTTAATATTTCATACAGCGCCATTGTCTATGGGCGGTCGTGACCACTTACCATCAGGTGGCTCATTCGATCGTCCGCCTACCGATATCATAAGAAATAAATATGAAAATGATTATATAACACTATTTTTGAAACACTAACTGTCAATATGATTTTTTTTTTATTATTCTAGATAAGCTATAAACGCATCGCTTGATCTTTTTCAATTCAGAGTAATATGTTTCCATAAACATAAAAAAGTGTACCAGTGTCTACATAACGATGGTTTTATGATTCAATAAAAAGGCGTGTAATTAAATTAGTTGATGGTATTCAGATGCTGTAGGGCAACCATCTTCACGTGTTGAAACTAGGACAAGTATCTTTAACCTTTTAAAGCGGGTTTATGAACACTAATTATAAATGAGATAGTGACCCTGTCTGTTTGTCTGTAGATCTTTCACGGTTTAATGAAATTTAATAAGAAGCAAGCTTGAACTCAAAACCGCGGGCGATAACTAGTATTGAATATAATATATTTTTAACAGTGAAGTGTACGTGCTATGCGTGTAGAGTTGAAGGTTGAATTTGGTGTAACGACTTTATTTATAATGTTTCAGATGTAAGAAAATTATTGTCAACACTTATACTTAGTAGCACGTACTTTAAGTAGCAGACATTGTGGAAGAGCGTATATAGCCTAGTGACTAGAACACGTTGATCCTTATCACAGATTCTGAGTTCTAACCCAGGCAAGCACTATTGAAGTTTCGGTTACTGGTGTGCCAGCGGGTTTGCCGAGCAGGAGGTAAATAAATAATAAATAAACTCAACACGTGGAAACCTGCAATGAAAATCTATCACATGGGTATCTATCGATCCGCAATGGTATGGCACGATGTAATTAGATAATCTCATCCTCAAACGGAGAGGTCGTCTTAGCTCAACAGAAGGACATTTACACACAGTGACTTTTTATTTTTGCTACATTTTGAATATTTAGTTAATGGTCCGTATGTGTGAGTGTAAGACGCACACAGAGGTTTAAAAAGGCGTGAATTTGTGCCGATACCGCATTGATTTATACACGCCAACATCATGCTCTTGCTAATGTATACGTGATCCCGCGCACCTCCGTCCGCTTTATTGCTCTTATGGACGGCCGTTACTTTTTTTTATTACAATGTATTTATGTTGTTAACTGATTGTCGGCACAAATATATTTTTCCGCTATGCCAGGTGTGCCTTATGTGTGTATCGGTCGATGTAAAAAATAGTCTTCCGGTCAGTGCCAACATTATAAATTCACCATCGAATTCCTATTTTACGCAAATACTCCCATTAAAGTGATGTATGTAGAACATCACTTTAAAAGGCAAGAATTTTAAAATATAGACGTTCTCGCTAAGCTATCAAAAAACCCGCAATAGATTCCCAGTAGATATTAAAAACCGGAACGTGTCTACGTAATTCCTAACGTGTGGCAACTCTATGGGGCGGCCATGTTTTTCTTCATATATAGAAAACTAGTTCCGTTGATTAAATTAGCGGCAAAATTTAATTGGTTATAAATTATATCATTATAACGTTATCGATAAGTATGAATTAAAGTGTTATGAAATCATTGTTACCTAATAAATTAACAGAAACATCCGAAAATCTGATCGATTTTTCGTCTTACTTACTAATTAATTATAAGATTAAGTTAATAGAAAAGGCATAATATTATTCGATACAAGATGATAAAGATGTCAATAAAGATTACAATAATATTCATTCTATTTTCAATTATTTATCAAAAGACTCAACTCCATGTCAAAGTTAAAAAGGTAGACATCTGAGATCTATTCACTGATGAAGGTCGTCCCCTCGTATGTTCCAACTATGTATAGACGTGCATTAGCATGAGTGTAGTTTATCCCGATAGGTTTACATTTAACTTGTAAAATGACAATTTATACTGCTAACCTAAACCTATTCGATTGATACAGATAAGTACATAAGATACGGAATAACTACGAACATTTATAAAAAAAATATTTTTTTATGGTATTTATTGCCATTGCCAGCCTTTCAGAAATGAAAATGAAAATAAAATAAATTGTAAAAAAAATAGAATGAAATAAGAAAAATAATAATGAAACTAAAAACCTACTAAATCATCGTCAATATTTCCGAGTAACGCTAAAACCAACGCTACCAGAGTCCAGACAATAACATAAAAAATGTATACTTAAAATCAAAAAAAAAAAAAAATTGCCGCTGCTGGAACCAATGATATTCTTCACTAGAACATCATTGGCTGGAACATTAAGAGTGATTTTTCAACTCGCTCTTTACGTATACAGAAGCTTCGTATTTAAATTAAAGTGTCCCATTCGAAACAACCGCCAAATTAATTATGTTTATATATATTTTTATTTAAATAAAATGTAAAAGAAAAACAATAAAATTTAAAATTATAATTATAAAACACATAAATTTAAATTATAACAATAAATAAATTTTATGATATGTTTTAACAGGAAGATAATGAATTTATTAATCCTTTATGGATTTAAATTAGATACCTACTACTTAAAGTACCAATAAAAAAAGACACGATCTGTTGTTGATTCGCAATTTCGATTCTGTTGGTGAAATGAACCAGCTTCTTGTCGCCTAAGTATGCAATAAGACGGGTGTTAAATCGTTTATTTGGTATGCATCGTTAGTCTAAGATCCAGGAGTTCTACGAACTTTAAAAACATTTAATTTGCACACAGATTAAATAAAAGTAAAGATTAAACTTTCGGATTGTATTACATGCATTGTTAATTTTTCCTAAAAACACTGATTTGGAGTTTTAAAAACATAAAAATGGGCTTTATTTGGTTAACACTGCGTGTCAAAGACACGTATATTTTATTAGTATTATTACTTTTAAACGGTTACACTTTACTTGTAAACATTTTTAAAAATATAGACTAAGCACATACCTATTATATTTGTGTTCTGAATTTGAAAACAAATCAAGAAATTGATAGACTGGCGTAAAATAGAAGAATTGCTTACAATATGGGTATCGTAGTTTAAATGTGTTATGTTTTTATCCCTTTTTTATTGTATTTCGTGATTTTTGTGTCGGGTATAGATTACAGAGGGATGCGGGGGCTGGAGTAAGCGCGGCGTTCAAAATCTCCAGTCGAGCAACGGCGCTCATATTGTCAGGACGTAGGAGAATACTCTATTCATTGCGTCTGTGAATCGTCGCGACTCGCGATATAATCGACTTTTACGATTTTTTTCCGTTCTTTCTGTGTTTATACGATCAAACGATTTATTGTGACAATGATGTGAATTAAGATTAATTTATAGATTCAGTGGTTTGTGTTTAATGTCAAACTAAAACATTTATTAACGGGGATTACTGTGAATCTGATGTTATTCGTTAACAGGTCAGTAAAAAAAACGTCTGTAATTAATTAATTGTGAAAAGTAACGGAAACCAATATATTATGTGGTTTGTGTTTACTCTAAATAACAAAAAATATATAAATCTTTCCTATAAAAAGTATTATGAGAATAAAATTAAAATAAAAATTCAATTATTTTGAATAAAATAATTATTATGAAAGAATACAATTCTTAAAGACGTACTAAGTTTAATATAATTGTAGAACTTTTTTTTCTTACGAATATATTACTTATGGCAATAACAATTTATTGAACGTTATATGGTTTCAGCTATTAAGAAATAAATTAATTATAAATCGTTAAAGATGTTTTATAATTTTAACAAATACTTATTTTACTGTACTGTATTGTAGGCTAAGATCCTCTGGTTTCCATCCGTGATTTTATTGACACTTAAATTCTTAAATTGATGCCATGTTATTGATTCATGATATCTTTGAAAGTGATACGATTTAATCGGATTATTACATACAATAATTGTTTTAATTTATCTAATTCTAGTTGAAATTATATGTTTCATTAGACTTAAAATAACTAATTGATCATTAACAGCGACTGCTTAGTATTATACCTACTGAGAAGATTTTAGGAACAAATTAGTTTTTTTTTTTTTAATTTTGTCATTAATATTTTGTAACTGGAAATATATTTTTATTATAAAACTGGAGACAGATTTTGCACTATATATTTGAGAGTAGAGAGTATGTTAATCTCAGTAACTACTTATATCATTTAATTTTCCGTTATATGATAGGTACGAATTGTAAATTATTCAGGTAAATAGACTAATACTTTTATTGCGTTAAATTGTAGGAATTGTATTTTTATATAGAAGTTGAAATTAAGAAATTTTAATTTCACTTTCAATCAGAAACACGATTATTTTAAGTTTCAATTGCGTGCCTTGCATAATTTTCTAATAATTTTGTTATTCGATACCTAGGTTTTATTTTTGCACACTGAAAAGTGTATTTAAATAGATTTCTTAACGTCTCAAACTAAACGGTATTTAATTACATTTATATTTGAATGTTTCAGCAGATATAATTGATTATTAATGAACAGGCTGTTACCCGTCGCTGCGCAAGGCGTTAATTTAATTATTGTAAGGAATTTGAATAAACTTTTTTACTTATGAATAATAATTAAAAAAAAACTTTACCTCTTCCAGAAACTCTTTGCGTACGTAATTTTCGAATCCGTTAAAAGTTTCGATGTGATAAAATATTCATAAGTATCCATATTATAAAAAGGAAGATATTAAAATAATTTCAATAAAATATTCTTACGTAAGAAGGGTACGTTATAGTAAAAATACTCTCAATTTTACAGAAATGGAAATATAATCGGCCAGCAAGTATATTATTAAATACTTTTTTGTTTTTTGTTTGGACTGATTAATTACTTTCTTCGACTTATACGTTAAAAAAATAATACTGCTAGCAGCGTGCATATTATGACCAGTTCGGCGAAAAAATCAAATAGTATTTTAAATAATATATAGGTAGGTACATAAAAGCAACACTAATCAATGCAAGATCAAAATGGCGCCAGTGTCGTGATTAAAAAAAGGCGTTTTCTGGTTGTTTGTTTTAATAGACATTTTAATTTTATTTCCGTGTTTCAGTATTTAATTATATTTTTAGATCATTATAAGAATTCTAATGAGATCGTAGTATTTTTAAAAGGTAATTAATCGTTATTTTTTTTAAATATGCTAATTGACATTATATACAAGCTATTACCCGCATCTTTGCTCTCGTAGGAGTCGAATCGGATTTTGTTAACAACTTCATGTATTATAGTTTTATTGCGCGAAACCCTTTTTTATTTTCTAAAATGAAAGTGGCCTAAGTTACTTTTTTAACATCCGCTATCGAAAAGTGAAAGTTGCGTGAAAAGCAGTCCAGCCGTTGTCCAGATTAGGCAGAATAAAAAAAAGACATCGACAGATAAACAAAATTGATATATTTTTTGTTATGTTTGTTGTTTTTTACACTTTACATGCACGCGTTTAAATATTCAAATCAAAATACTCTTTATTGTACACCAGTAAATATAAAGTTGAATCACATTTAAGAAAGATGGACAAGAGGCGGCCTTATCGCTAAACAGCGATCTCTTCCAGGCAACCTTAGGGCAGAGGAAAGAAACAGTTATAGAAAGAGGTGGGGGTATACAAGGCAGATATAAACATAATATATGAATACATTACAGTGAAATAATAATATATTTAAAATAAAATAATGTAAAGTAGTAGCTAACAAGCATACATATATTGTATAGATACATACATTAGATATAAATTATATATAAAATTAAACTAAAATTAATATTATTTCTTTGTATTAATTTGATTCATATACTATTGTAATATACTTTAATATATTTACTAATTTAATTTTAGTGCTAATAAACGGCGACAAGTGAACCACGAACATTTTGATTATTCAAATGTTAAATTGTATAAAACCCTTAAAACTGTCGTAAATATATATATGTAATATTGTAAAGAGGTAAAATTTGTTTATTTTTATGTAGGTAATATCAGGAACTATTCTAAAAAAACGACTGCTAGAAAATTATATTCATGATGAGCGATATATTTTAATTAATAAACACAAAATATTGTTAGTATACCGAATACGCAAATTTTTATCTATCCTAAAAAGATCGCTGTTTTTTTTAATGCGGCATCATTCAAAAACCGCTTAGCATTAGGATATGAAATTTGTGCCATTACATTACGCGTGTTTCAGACGAACTTTTTGGTTAAACATTACAATAATACTACGAAACGTCACAGAAACGCGTGGCCGGGTCATTTATAAATATAAATCTATTTGAAGTTAGACAACATTTTTAAAAGCCAATGATTGATCTGTCACTTATAACATAAAGGATTAAGAAAGCATTGATTAAATTTGAAACGGATTCATTCGGGATATTGCTGAAGTTTATATCGATATAGACGTAAGCGGCTTTCGTTCTATATACTTATATTTTTACATTAACAGCTTGGAAATTTCCAACTGCCGGGCTAAGGCCTCCTCTCCCTTTGAGGAGAAGGTTTGGAGCATATTCCACCACGCTGCTCCAATTTGGGTTAGTGGATACATATGTGGCAGAATTTATTTGAAATTAGACACATGCAGGTTTCCTCACGATGTTTTCCTTCACCGCCGAGCACGAGATGAATTATAAACACAAATTAAGCACATGAAAATTCAGTGGTGCTTGCCTGGGTTCTAACCCGCAATCTTGTTAAGATGCACGCGTTCTAACCACTGGGCTGTCTCGGCTCTTTATAAACTATATGTCGGCACCAATCAGAGTAAAGTTAAATAAACGAAAATTTTGATTGACGTGATATCATTGGTCAAGACATTAAATAACCAAAAATTATATCTGAAAATTTTATGTCGATATAAGTACCTAATTAGGTGGAATGATATAGTATTATAAAAATATATATGTTAATCAAGAACTGTTTGTAGTACGTAATCTTTTCTTAGTGGTAGGGCATTGTACGAGCCTGTCTGGGTAGGTAGCACCTATTCATCAGATATTCAACCGCAATACTTGGTATGATGTTGTGATTCGGTTTGATGGGCGAGTCAGCCAGTGTAACTGCAGGCACAAGAAACATCTTAGGTCCCAAGGTTGGTGGCGTATTAGTGTGATGTAGGGAATGTTTAATATTTCTGTTAGCACCAATGTCTATGATGACCACTTGCCATCAGGTGGCCAATTTGTTCGTCCGTCTACCAATATAAGAAACAAAATGGCAGAGTTATTAGGAAATCGCTTGGAATATGCTTATATTTAATCCTATTTCGATTGGATACACAACCATGAAACACATATGTCGTCAGTGGAAGAAAGATTAAAGCGACAAAATGGTACTTTTGGGATATGTATAGAGTATGTACAAACTTTTAACCGCATTCTCCTTGCCTTGTAGCAAAAATTACTTTGTTTTGCTTACACGTCTCAAGTACCCAAGCGATAATCATGAATTTTCCAAGGCACTATAAAGGCGCTTGGGCTCTTTTTCTACTCCACTTCCGATGATATTAACACGCCGCTAGATGGCACTGCAGTACATTAAACTTTTATGTAGTTCAATCGGTCGCCGTGTTTTTTTATGTAGTGTTTGTTGTAAGAGAGCCACGTTTACGTTTGCATACGTATAATATAAATTGTGAATAAGTAAAATTGAGCGTTACTTGTGTACAATACTAACGATCCTTCCCGACTTCGCACTGGTACAGTAAGGGTCTATATATATACATTTTAGATAGAGGAATAAACATTCGTATAATTAATCTTGTCATGAAAGATACATGCATATAAGACTCTTCTTGCAACTTCCATAATAAAAATAATTCCTATTTTAAAACAGAAAAATAACGACTGTATTTTTAGGGTTTCGAACCCAAAGTGTAAAACGTGACTTATAAGTAGAACTCCGCTGTTCGTCCGTCACCAGGCTCTATCTCACGACCGTGATAGTTCCCCATTTCCAATTTTCACAGATTATGTATATATGTAAAAATAAATAATTAAGAAGGCTCCAATGCAGCAAATGTGATTATAGATAACGGCACGGAACCCTTCATGTGCGAGTCCGACTCGCACTTGGCCGGGTTTTTTTTAATTAATCAATTTAAGGAACTTAATGTTACGATATAATTATAAATTAGTTACTATCCAAATTGCGAAGCGCTCTGATGAATATATATATAGTTCTTAGGCTTTACATTTAAATCACACAATTGTGACATATGACCTTTCGCACTATCAGAGCGATGTAGCCTTTACGTTGGAAGAGTAAGTAATGTTATTCCCTTGAGGAGGATATTATCTGCGGTGAATTTGCGGGCACTAGCGTCGCTCCTAGAATCCACAACTAGTTCGCCGAACGATTCAAAACTTTATGTAAACTTATAATTACTTTAGTGATAAAATATCATGAATACGTAAATTCGTAGTGTTAAAGTAGACTGTAAACATCCCACTGCTGGGCTAAGATCTGCTCTCTTTTGGAGAATAATGCACGGATCACATGTGGCAAAATTTCTACTGATAAATAATCCACGTCGAGTATGAAATAAGCCGTACACACCGGTTTGAACCCGAAATCTTCAATTACGAGTTACCACTAAGTAGTTTCGGCTCTCGTGTTACATAATCAAAACCCAAATGAACTCAGTTCAAATAGGATCTTCCAAGAACGTATACGAAATTAAAAGGAAAGCTGCCGGTTTGAAATAAAGATTGTAGCGAGTCCCCGCAAGGAACTCGGAAGTAACTTTTATATTTTTTATGTCCTGCGTGAAAATCAACGAACGCTTATTCCAAGTAATTTAATCGTGATTATTTTCAGTTGAATATTATGTTTTGTCTTGTATCTTCTTCTTACTAATAATCTATTCGTAAATGAGTTTGTTTGTAATGCACATTTTTAATCTCTATTAATCATGATTCATATAATTATTGTCCAGGGTACCCTACTGAGATTTACTTAACCCCAGCAACAACATGCGAGCGTAGCCAGTGACGGAAACTAGTTTAAATTGTGTAAAATAACGATTCAAAAGTGCTTGTCAAATCTTATTCGAATAAAATCAAATCGATTTTTTTATTCAATATACTACAGAAGCGTATGTAAAGTACTTATTTATTATCAAATTAAAAACTACTACCGTTCCGAAAGAGAAAATACCTTGACTATTTGCATATATCTAGATTTCGATTGATGTCTGATTCTGTATATTGTATTGACTTTAAAAAATCTATTAAGCAATGGATTAGACTCATATAAATATCATATAATATGTAAATATATCAAATCAAACAAAAAATAAGTTAATTCAAGTAGGACGTTGAAGTGTATTTTTTTTATTCAATTGTTTGCAAGAACAGAATTTAGTTTCTGCCGATAAGATCTGACGAGTAACTCAGTAATTAATTCATTTCGTACAATTAAATAACATGTATGTTAACCATGCTTTTTATCATCTTTATAATCTTGTATGTATTTCGTAACACGATATACATATGTATCTGTTGATTCTCTAGTGGTATTCGTGTACCCGATAGGAAATTCCATAGGAAAACATTGCAGCCTTTGATCTTTTACGTTTAAACAGAAACGTAAACACCGATTTCCATATTTCTAACATAAAAATGAACTTCCATACAAACGTCAACGTCAACATTCAACATCAACGTTTCTGACATTAGAAGTGACGAATTCATATACAAACTTTCATCCCCTATAAAACCTCCTTGGGAGATTAATTGGGGAAAACATCTCTTAGTGTTAGACTCATTGGCTTAGGTTATACATCGTATTTCAAACAGCTATTTTATTCATTGGCAAGTTAAAATACATAAATAGAAATTATCATTGTTAATAAATGTCGGAATAAGCGTGTATTATTAAAATCGATAAAGCAGATTATGAGTCTGATTCGACATTATAAACAGTTATGAATGTCCACGAAGTCGTGATTATCATCCAACATAAGTCATAATATATTGTCGGCTAAATAGGAGCATCACGATTTTGTGCACAATCTTTACTAATGTATAAAGTTGGCGTTTGTTGGTTGGAACGCGCACACTTCTGTGTTTCGAAACATACGGTTCGAAGGGTGAGTGAGCCAGTGTAATACAACATATTATAAGATAAAATTTACACATAACATAAAATTTATATATATAAGCAAAAGGATGTATATATATATCATTTTCTTTATTAATAAATTATACCAGTGTGTAGCTGAGGTTTGGAGCATATTCCACCAACCCGCATTGGAGCGTGGTGGAATATGCTCCAAACCTTCTCCTCAAAGGGAGAGGAGGCTTTAGCTTAGCCCAGCAGTGGGATATTTACAGGCTGTCAATGTAAAATGTAAATGTAGCTGAGGCGAGTCGCTACTACTTTAATATAATTACATGCCTAAATTATTATATTTTATTAATTAATTTAATCACTAATACATGTTCTGTGATACAGTTATTGACTCGGTTTCAACTGTGATTACACTAAGAATATGATAATGAGCTGAAGTGGTGTACGTCAATCGTCGATACGGGTTCAAATATGTCAATT
The DNA here is from genome assembly GCF_037043105.1 of Vanessa tameamea. Classification (NCBI taxonomy): domain Eukaryota; kingdom Metazoa; phylum Arthropoda; class Insecta; order Lepidoptera; family Nymphalidae; genus Vanessa; species Vanessa tameamea. Next base: position 5,316,194 of record NC_087335.1, read on the forward strand.
TTCATGTGCTTGATATTTGTTTATATTTGTGTTCTTGCTCAGAGATGATGGAATATATACACTAGTCGCATTGGACTAGCGCGTAAGATCTCCAAACCTCTAAACGGAGAGTCGATCTTACTCAAGCGCTGATACATTCACAGATAGACAGACAGACAGTTACTTTACCTTTACTACGCTAAGAAAAATTGAAAAGTCGCAAGTCGAAACCCTCAGTTTTAAATATACATAATGGCCGCGTGTGTAAACGTTATGTTGAACAGATTTATTACCACCTTCCATTATTACGTTACAATTCCAATTTTTTTTTTTTAATATAATTTTAATCTGCGTCTACTTCTCTTTATTTTAACTGTAATCATTATAAAAGTGTACTACTGATTGTCACTAGCTTGACTAGAAAGGCAGACTGCCATTGAGTCACTGGTAAGTTACCACAGATAAAAATTGTAGTGAGTATTCGTTGATTTTCTTGAGAGATCAATTATGATTGTTGTTGTTACAACAAGTATTTAATACGGGATGTTTACCATGTTTTTTATACCAGTCTCGTGAACAAGACATTCGTAGATAATGTCGAAATATCGAGGCCACCAAATAAAAATAAAAATCATGGTAAATATCCCGTATTAAATACACGTTGTAATTAAAAAGTCATGTTAATATAAAATCTTATTATTGTTGTGTTTAATTAACATAGACCGTGCATAAAAGATCAACTTCGAGTAGTAATTTTCCTACGTAATTTGTTATTTCCCGGTAGGATCTACATTCCGAACCGAACTATATAAGAACTAATACTTTAAAATGACGATTTAAAAGTTCTTGTCAAAACCGAATTGAATAAAGAATATTTAGATTTTGGACACCAGAATTGCTCTACAATTTTAATTAATTATGTTTACCTGATATTTAATAAATAAGCCAATTATTACAATCAATCTGGCCTTGCAGGAAGCCAATTAAAAGTTCCAAAACTTTTTAAACGGGGACTTATTTTGTTAGAAAATTACCATTTTTGTTGTATTTGTAAAGTTAAAAATATTTCCACTTCGAGCTTTGTGCACACTTTGGCATTTTAGCATATAATTTACTGTTTAAGGTTAGTAGAACATTGGCGATAATTAAATCTTTACTACAGCGCTTATCTATCGGTTCTGACCTGATCAGATGGCTGATTTGGATGATTTAGACCGGGGAGAAAAAAGCGCTACGCGTACCTTCTCAGTGCTCCGGGAATCCCCTTAGGAATTAGAGCCCGACCGTCAGGACGTTATGGAAGCATGCGCGAGCGATACCGAGACGCCCTCGGAATAGACTGAGAGGGCTGGTTCTTTAGTGGGTACTCCGGTGTACTACGCCGCACGAGACGTCCTGGGCACCGGTGAGCCCCACATACATAAAGGTTTTTTTTTTACCGAAATAAGAGACGTAGCTGTAATTTGCTAGTCTTTCTATTATAAATAACAAAAAAAAAATAAAGTTAGTTAAATATATTTTGCATTCATATAACTTTCGTATAATAAAAATATTTTTGAAATATCGATATGCCAACGTGACATGTTTCGCAACGTCACGGAATCACGCACGATTCTAAATTTACCGAATGTACTGATATTTTTATTTTTCAACGTTAAAATAGTGATTTTTTCAACATGTTCTGTGTCCGTTAGTTGTATTTTTATATTTTCCTCAAAAGAAATCCAATCGCTTCGGATTTGACACTATAGAAATGTAAGTATTCGCTTACGCTAACCTTCCACACACTCCAATCCAATTTGCACACATCCACATATAATGAACCTTTTTGATCACTTGTCCTGTACACACGACGACGATTTGACGACCTCTGTGGTCGAATAGTGTGTACACCGGTTTTCAAGGGTACGCTACTCCGAGGTCCCGGATTCGAATCCTGGCCGAGTCGAAGAAGAAAAAGTCCATTAGTTTTCAATGTTGTCTTGGGTCTAGGTATTTGTGGCACCGTCGTTACTTCTGATTTTCCGTAACACAAGTGCTTTAGCTACTTACATTGGGATCAGAGTAATGTATGTGATGTTGTCCAATATTTATTTATTTATTTATACAAGTAAAGCAATCGGTTAATGTCTTGCTGTCAGGTTACCTTGTCTCGTTTTAAGTTGCGTCATTTATTCCACTGAGCTACTCCAATTAGGCAAGGTGGCATGGAATACACATTACACCTTCAGGCTTCCTCACGATAAGTCTTCATTGTTTACGTGATGATTCAGTGGCGCCATATCGTCTCTTCGTATCAATATAGCTGGAGATTTAACGGATCTGACTTCTTTTATGCGGATGCTGCTATAACATGTCATTGTGTATTTTAATAAAATTCATTTCATTTCATTGCGTTGAGCTCATATTGTCAAGGATGTAACCACAATGTAATTATATGTTTTATAATGATTACTCGATTTTTGGAAATAATTATAGAAGAACCTCATTTTTGTGGTTTTTATTTGTGGCGATAGTGAGCCTTATCTGTACTAGTTTTTAGGCGTACGTGACGCGGATACAGATGAGATACTGTATTATATACATTACATTAGCAGCCTGTTAATTTCCCACTGCTGAGCTAAGGCCGCCTCTCCCTTTGAGGAGAAGGTTTGGAGCATATTCCACGACGCTGCTCCAATGCGGGTTGGTGGAATACACATGTGGCAGAATTTCGTTGAAATTAGACACATGCAGGTTTCCTCACGATGTTTTCCTTCACCGCCGAGCACGAGATGAATTATAAACACAAATTAAGCACATGAAAATTCAGTGGTGCCTGCCTGGGTTTGAACCCGAAATCATCGGTTAAGATGCACGCGTTCTAACCACTGGGCCATCTCGGCTTTTATTATATTCAAGTTAATTTTTTTTTTTTATCTTTTAAGCTGTCCTTGCCGTTCGTATATGTCAATTATTTTAAGGCTGCCTCTGAAAATCAGCGTTAGTACTCGAGGGGTCGATTTGGTTTTTAGATATCCACCATCAGATGAGAGGTTATCATATTTGTGACGTCATACTGCTTTGTAGTTATTTTTTTTTATTTTAGCTAGCAGTGATCAAATAAAAGCTTATTATTATTATTGAGCTACGATTATGTTCATGTTTATATAATGAGATAAAATTCAATCAATATCTTCTAACGTTCCCATCGTGGGCGGGTAATCCCCGGCTGTTACACAAAGACGCAAACGAGAATTACTAATTAATGTAATTCATATTTAATAAAGTAATTATAAACACGGATAATAAGATAAATTAGAAGCGGCACGGATAATAAAGTCGTTGTTGATAAAATATAATTACTTTTAAATAAAATCTTCTTGATTAATTATTTTTTCATTGTTCCACCCACCAATATTTTTTATTTGTTCGACCTGAAGATTGAACCCAAAACCTCTGGATCTGCGGTCTTATATCTAGCCACTGGGTCAAGGAGTCGTCGGGCGGACTGGCAAATGAGCCACCTGTATTGTAAGTGGTTGCTCCTACCTAATGACATTAGTTACTGTACGAAATATTAACTACCTCTTTCGAAGTATGAAGTTATGTCCCCCGTGCCCGTTACTTCATTGGACCACTCACCGTTCCAATTGGAATACGGCAACAGTAAGTGCCCAGACAGGCTTCTAAAAGTCCCTCCATTAAAAAAGAATAATAAACCAAAATATCATCTTAATTAAATTCATGCGACAGAATATCGGAGTGTAAATAAAAAGTTAAATTTTAATTAATGGCGAATAAACATTCAATCGAAACAAATTTAATGAAGGAAAAATTATCAAAGATTGAAACGAATATAACTCGCAAGTCTCGCTTCGCTGAATTCATTCATATTTTAATTGAAACAAAACATTCCCAATGCAGTCTTTACTTTTGAATTCGTTGGAATATATTAGGGATTATTTAATAATTTATAATCCATCAATCATTCGTGGAGTTCAACGTTTGGACTTAAGTCTTGTTTAATGAAGACTAATGATCATATCCTGGCTGCGGTGGCTTTGATACTTAGGATTTGGGATTCATTTGTATGCAAAAAATATATGTTTGTAATATTATAGGCTTTGTGTGTTCTTTCAAATGTCATTGATATCGAACTTTTATATTATATTTGTTGTAAAAGGCCTCCGCATCGATAGGTCAGTTAGCGAATGTTCTGATTCTGATTGGTTTAAAAATGGCACTTGTTTAAATTAAATTAAAACTGTACGAAGTTGTAACCGACTGATAGTTAATAATAAAATAGCAAATTTTAGTCCAGTTGTTATTTGATTATTTTTTGATATTTCAAGAGCTTAGCTTTTTTAGTTTTTTTGCTACACGCTCTTAACTTGGCTTTATGTTATGTGGGGGATTACAACTAGACATAGTTTCATATTAAATTTAAATTTAGAACACTAAGCCAGACGGACAAATTGGCCTCTTGTCCCTCAAGTGGTATTCTGCCCAAGCACTCTGATTAATTTACATAATTAAATTTAAAGAATTAAAACATAAATTAACGTTGTTAGGACATTATTAAAACCAATATGTTTTGAAGCTGAACAAAATGGCGGACACTATATTGATTTCTTCATGACATTAAGGACATTGAGTTAAATAAGTCTTATCTCCAGTTTTCGAATCTTTGTCAAAGACAGATTAACTTTGCTTTAATCTAAATGATCATTGGTTGATCATTGTCGAAGGCAGCCGATGACGCAATAATCGATCAATGAGCGTTCGTTATTTAATCTGACTGAATTTAACTATCGTTTAAGAATAGAGCGGTAAATCGTATGAAGCTTTAAATGTTAAAACATACGAACATCAAATGCTTTACTCCTTAACTTCACTTGTAGAGGTATTTCTTAACACTATTTAATGCTTAATAAAATTCTTTATCGCCGGATCGTTGTACTTTAGAAAAAGTTAAGCATCAGCTGCTTCTGATCTTGAATGGTTGATTATAAATTGTGATCTTTTTATACCGTCTGGAATTTATGATATTTAATTAATTTATTCCATCGTAGGACATTCGTATCTTTCTTTTATTCAGTTTCATTAAGTGAAACTTGTTATATTATTAAAAAAATATATTTATATTTTAATATTTACATAAGTCATAGTCTATATCAATTTCTATTTTAAGAGACAAACGTTTAGCTACAGGACGTATATATTCGAGATGTGTATTTAATATTGTATATTCTATGAAATCTAACTAATTACTGACCTTGTTAGATACAGCCATCGCTCTGGGCGGTTTTGTGAACGTTCGTAGAACTATGACCATAATCATACTAAAACTTCGTTGGAGTAAATTGTTGATATCTAGTATGAATATTATATATAATGTAAGCATTAAATTAGCTGAGACACCGGAGATAGTAGAAGTAATTTATAGTTCAGATACAGGAGACCGAATCAGCTTTTCATTTGTTAAATTGTTTCTTATCTCGTGACTGCAACATATGGCGAGGAATCTGTCTTAAAAGAAATTCCAGAAATTTCAGACAAACCTATATCCACTTATGCCAATACGAATAATTTTTGATGATTGATGGGATATCTTCGAATACTTGTTCTTAATATAAGAAGGATGTATGTGCTAAAAAGATGGACATTAAGGAATTGTTACTGGTAACATTTTAACAGGGCCGGATCTACCATATGGCTTTTTGGGTTTGGGCCCCGTGGATTCAAGGGGGCCAAGTCAAGTCAAAGTCAGAAATAGACGATAATGCGAAATAATCCATAACTTTATTAAATTAAACAGATCGTATGGTTTGCAGCCCTGCGAGTCCTGCAATTAATCAAAGCCATACAATTAATTTAATTCAAGTCTACGTTCAGATAGCCTTCGGTGGGCCCCTAACTAGTGTTAGCCCAGGGCCCCCTAAACTTACGGACCGGCCCTGCCTTTTAAAATAAAAAATATCGTCTTTCATCAACCAAGAATAATAAGGTACATATATGATTCTGTACAAGATTGTTTAGATGATAATGGGAGTCGAACTTGATTTTCATTATTAAATTTACACGATTCTTTAAGAAGAGCAAATACAGAATACTTTCCGGTTGTCTCAGCAGAATATATATACTCTTCCATGTAAAATGACTATCAAAAAGCGATTTGTGACAATTTGAGTAAGGTAATTATGAAAGTCTAAATAAAAGGTAAAATACCAGCTTCATGTAAATCAGATAAAAACATTAATCGTAATAGTAAAGTGAAACCATACCGAAACATTATACTAAAGTCATCAAGTCGGGAAATAGCCATTATTTTAAAGTAGCGTGACGAAGGTCACGGCAATCTCGGCTGACGATCAGAAACATCAAGGGCATCAAGGCGTTAAGTTGTAAAACCAAATGGAAAATCGTTGGGTGGATATATTCTCGCCTTTTTTAAGGACTTTCAATGGAAGAGCCGGTTTTAGCGAATGGTTTTCGGATTCTCAGATAACTTGGTCATAATTTTATGGTATTTGTAAAGAAACTTCTATAGTCGAGCTGAGAATAAAATTACAAGGTCACGGCACGTTTCAAAGCCTCCGTCTTAATAATGACGGTCTGTGTGCGAGGTGGAAGAATAGATTTTTGTTGTTTCTTTTTTGTTTATTGTGACTGTGTTCTAGTCAAGGAACATGCATTGTACCATTAATATAACTACATAAATTAGTATACACGCACACACAAAAGCGTAGAGAACAGCGTCAGAGGTGTTTACTTGGTGGTAGGGCTTTGTGCAAACCCGTCTGGGTAGGTACCACCCACTCATCAGATATTCTATCGTCAAACAGTATTACTCAGTATTGTTGTATTCCGATTTGAAGGGTGAGTGAGCTAGTGGCGCATTGGCGATGTCAGGAATGGTTAATATTTTTTACAGCGCATATGCTGGTCCGCCAACCTATACCATAAAAAAGGGGACATGACGGCATAAGAAGAGAGCGTTATGCCGTCGGTCGACACGGCATACGAGGCGGCTTTACCACGAAGGCGCGTCAACAGATATTACACGTCAAAAAGTTTCGTAGTACAAATACATTTTTCGCTAAATTTACTGAAATGTGTGATCAAAAATCCAATTCAGCAAAATAAACGTCCAATTGTTGTACTTAATGAATAATTTATTTTCAATATTTAAATAAATGTTTTACAATGTTGAGTTATGTTCATTGTTTTTAAAATAGTTCAACGAATAATAAACGTACCAATAAAATACATATTTCATATTTAATCATATTAAAATAGAGAATTAGTATGCAATTCCATTCATAGTTCAGTATGATGCTTTTTGTTGTATCAACCAGGCACAGCCGAGATGGCCCAGTGGTTAGAACGCGTGCATCTTAACCGATGATTTCGGGTTCAAACCCAGGCAGGCACCACAGAATTTACATGTGCTTAATTTGTTTATAATTCATCTCGTGCTCGGCGGTGAAGGAAAACATCGTGAGGAAACCTGCATGTGTCTAATTTCAACGAAATTCTGCCACATGTGTATTCCACCAACCCGCATTGAAGCAGCGTGGTGGAATATGGTCCATACCTTCTCCTCAACGGGAGAAGAGGACTTAGCCCAGCAGTGGGAAATTTACAGGCTGATTATGTTTATGTTTATATGTTAACCAGGCACAGTTTAATGCGCCAAAATCATGTAGGAACGAATTTTGTTAAAGAATGATGATTGGTGGTATAAAAATGGTCTGCATTGTCTAGCAGCTTAAAGTAATGTAATATCGTGTTAATATGCCACTGCTGGGCAATGAGCTATTCTGAGAAGGGTTGGAGCTCACTTCACCAAGCTGCTAATTAGAATTTTCTGAAACACGGGAATGTTGAACATTGCTACTTTCCACACTTCGAGCTGCTATTGAGGATTGTCTAATTCTTGTTTTTTTCTTTATGGACTTATTCCATATTAAGTTCAGGCTGCACTTAAAGGGAAGATAAAGTTACGGCCTGCAAATGTTCTACTGTTGAACGAAGGTATCCTATGCTTTTGTGAGAGAAGGTTTGTCAATCACTCCTCTTCACTCACCACTCCTCAGCTCCAATTGCAGAATTGTTTCTTAACACATGCAGATTTTATTAAGAATGCATTTTAGACCACGAGATGAATTATTAATACAAATTAATCAAATGAAAATTCAACTGGAATTCTCCGGCTTTGAACCTGCACTTCATCATTAACATATCCTAACTACTGGGCCATCTTTGTTCAGTTAACGACTACTGAATGAAAACTAGGCTTATTCAAAAGACATTTGATATAAAAGTATTCTTAAATCAATGCTTCGTAAGCACGTGAAGTTTATGATAGAAATTCTTTATTGCTGACGGAAATGGGCCATACGTCAATCATTACCAATGCGGGCGTTATCATAAATCAGATTCTAAGGCTGTTTACACACTACAATGCGTTTTAATATTGCAGCTTTGTATTACGCTAAAAGCATTATTTAAATTAATTTAAATTAAATGTATGTATCATAACTGTGTTATGTATTATTGATATTATTTTTTATTTCTTAATTATTCAATTAAGTCTTGCATGTTTGTGTTAAAAAATCGCGCGCGCTAGACGTCCGGTATGGAGAGGCCCTTATTTAGTATCTTCTAAAATAGTAAACTAAATTTACGTTATGTTATTGCTTGGGAGTCGTTTTAAACAGTTTCCTATTATAAATGGTGTTGGATCAGACGAAATAAAAAGTTTATGTTTGACTTAAACAGGATGATTTGTATTTTAGTTGCTTTTGTCTTTTTACATCTTAAATAGACGAAGTGGCACAGAGGGTAAAATGCGTGAGCAAAGAATTTTAAAATTTTTGTTTATTACTGCATAGTTTTTGATGAAAAATGTTTTTAACATGAAATAGAAGCAGTTAAAGTATCATTCGCTTATTACTATAATAATATGTATAATATGTTTAATTAAAACTTTATACAAATACAAAGTACGATGTCTATAACACAATTATACATATGTGTATCATTAGGTAGTTGGTAGACAACGTAGTTTATAAGTAAAGGCCGCAGGTTCAAATTTAAAGACCCTTTTTTATTTTCATGTCTTAATATTTTTATAATATATCTTATCTTTATTGGTGGTACTCTATATTGATATGCAAAAAACAATTGAATACTACAAATCCCTGTTTTCCAAGTAGATCACGAGGATAGGATTGTACCTGGAACAACATAGTGACGACCTCCGTGGTCGAGAAGTGTGTACACTGGTTTTCATGGGTACGTCACTCCGAGGTCCCGTTTTTGATTCCCGAGTCCGAGTCGACGTAGAAAATGTTCATTAGTTTTCTATGTTGTCTTGGGTCTGGGTGTTTGTGGTACCGTCGTTACTTCTGATTTTCCATAACACAAGTGCTTTAGCTACTTACATTGGGATCAGATGTGATGTATGTGATGTTGTCCAATATTTAATAATTAAAAAAAAAACATAGCTGGGTAGCCCTCAACCGTTGAGCCTTATATCTGTGAAGTGGAATATGCTCTAAATATATCCAGCTATATCTAGTTTGAGGTTGAGATAATATCAAAATGTACTTTACTCAAGTAGGCTCTTACAACGTGAATCGTCATTTTGCGATATTAAAATTTTAATGTAAAGCTTGCACCGGTTCGGAATGTAGATTATATTGAGAATAACCGGTAAAAATACTCAGTAGTTACTCTTGTTCATCAGTGATAATATATGCGTGTAATAATATATATTTATGTATCCTAAACGGGAATCAATAAATACTAACTCGAATATTTTATCATTTACGTAATCGTGTACAGTCATACTTCATGCGTTCCTTCTTGCGTTACTAAAGTTTCACCAAAGATTCATCATACAATGGTGAACTGTTCTATACGTTAAGGAAAATTACGCTATAAAACTATTTTTTTTTATACATCTGACGTTCAATATAAACCTTTATTTTCTTGCGAAACCGATAAGGGTACATATTTTATTATTATTTTTTATTTACTTATAATAACTTAACATTACTTATTTGTAAATTTGAAACGTACCAAATCTATGAATGACTAAAGAAATACTTTCCTTTAAGATATAATATATCAAGATCGTTATTCTGTAAAATAACACGCTTAGTATCAAAAGTTACGGTAGGAGATTCTAACGACTTTTTTGTTTGTAATGAACACCGGTGGTCCATTCTCTGAGATCGGATGTCGAAGGCGGAGTACATTCTCTATTAACTTTAAAATATTTTTAAACGGAATAATTACTATTTAACGATTTAATTTATAAAGCTCAATCTCATTAAGATTTTAAAACTAGTCGTTAAAAGTAAATTCTTTCGTATTTTTTAATTCATTAGGTGAACGAAAATTTTAATTGAAAATTCTTGTGTTTATGGATAGAATATAAATGGTGATCTTAGTAATTGGTTTAATTATCTCATTGGTAGTGATTAAGGTATGAGGCTGCAAATCCTGTGGTCCAGAGTTCAAATCCCTTGTATGGTAATAAAAAAAATGTCAGAATATTAAATAAAAAAAAAAAACTTCTTCCATTTACTTGGTGGTAAAGCTTTATGCTTTGTCTAGGTAGGTATCACCTACGTTATTTATTCTACTTCTAAGCACTACTTATTGTGGTAGTGTATCGATTTAAAAGGTGATTAAGTCAGTTTCCTTACGGATACCAGGGAGATAACTTCAGTTCCTAAGGTGTGATTTGGCGATGGAAGGAATGTTGTAATCTTCTCGGTAGAATCTACATTATCAAAAGTGCTTGTAAAAGCCTACTTGAATAAAGTATATTTTGATTTTGTTGAAGATATCATACAGAACCAATATCAATATACATAAGTGGTGACCATTGAACACTTTCTGGCCTATTTGCCGATCGGTTAACTTAGCAGCAGCTTGGCGTTAGCTTGCTTCAGTTTATGCTCGATATTGATCATGAATTTTCGGGAACAGATATTGTATCCGTCTTTACGTGCATATTTAGCCATTACATATCCAGTGCTGTTGGCTATTTTTCGTTAAACATAATGGCCAATATTGGTCAACAATATAACACCAATATGGGAACAAACGCAACTCATACGAGTGATATCGTTGGACAAATATTATGGGTATATTAAAAATGCTATCGTTTGATTCCTTTTCACTGTTTCCGGTAATAAAGTTTGTTAGATAAAATTCATAATCTGAAATGGCCCAGTGGAGAACGCGTGCATTTTAACTGATGATTGCCGCAATCACAGTTCCAGGCAATCACCACTAAATATCTAGGTGCTTACTTAGTGTTTATAATAATTCATCTCGTGTTCGACGGTGAAAGAAAACATCGTGAGGAAACCTGCATGTGTGCATGCAAACCAATCCGCATTAGAGCAGCCAGATGGACTTAGCTCCTTACCTTCCACGCATAGGGTTAGGAGGCCTTAGCTCGGAAGTGATGTATTTATAACCTCTTAATAAACTTTTAAAACGAGGCTATAAAACGGTATTAATTTATCAATCAAATGGTATTTGTTGTAGTCTATTCGAATCGAAGTAGGAATAAAGATAAACAAACCTTAGATTTACGTATTTCATGCAATTTGCTAATAACTCAGCTATGTTGTGCACTAAGGGTTTATGATTAATATATTAATATTTATAATACAACATTATTATACTTAACTACTTATATACACTTTAATTTTACTCTCAAAATTCCGGTAGCTGTTTCGTCGACGTTCGAAATGACATTTTTTAGCAAATCTTATATATTAATAACGTAAGCCGATTTTTGTCCCAGTGGTTATGGGACGATAGCCGCACTGCACGGTTACGGTCTCATTTTGAAGAGCTCCAGCCGTATGTGCAGAAAATTAACGAGGATTTATGATTTCAATTCACTGAATTGATACGATTTAACAAATAATTAATTTTAGAGAGCGGTAAAAAATTACTGACCGGTTAGAGAGCGGTACTACGGCTGTATAAAAAAAAAATTAAAAACCTAAACAAAATTAAAGTAAATTCTAATTCACAATTCGACAAACTCCAATTCTAACTGAACTAAAATTTTATTTAAAAGAGTTCATCATTTTGGCGCCAAATATAGACGAATGACTTGCAGTGTACAATGAAATTAAATCAAAACAAAACCTGTCAGAGGTTTTTCCAAAAAAAAACATTTGAATAAACGCGAAGTTTCGCGGGAGACTCATTAGTCAATTGTGAATATCATAGATTATTCAAACCATTCAAACCATTGGTCGAGACTAATGATATCCTGTCAATTTGCTGTCAAATGTTGTTTATTTGGCTTTTCTCGTCTTATGGTTGGAATAGAGTATATTATGCATCATTACCATTAAATTGTCATATCGATATAATATTTCAGTGCAAAATATTAAAAAAAATAATTGCTTAATTGAAATCGGTAAAATATTTTCCGAAAAGGTAAGGTTTATTTAATGTCGTAAACTGACGATTCGATAGTCAATTAATTCGTTGGTAGTTTTTGTGTTCGTATCTTTTGATATCCCTTTAATAAATAACTAACAATTGGAGAACATTGGGTATCATTTTGTTTTAAATTTGTTTTTTTTTTTATATTATTATATTATATTACATACATTAAGCTAATAGTGAATGGATATCACAGATTATTCAAACTCTCGACCAATTATATCCCGTCAGTTTGCTGTCTAATGTTCTTTATTTGGTTTTACTCGCCTTTTTATTTTTTTGGTTAAATAATTTAATTTTACGAGCTGAGATGGACTAGTTGTTAAAACCTGTTGTTGAGACCTGCACGCGTCGAATGATTACTATTCATTCAATTTTAAGGAATTACTAATGCTCCTATTTACACCTCCAATGAAGTCACAATGAAGTCCAATGAAGCAAACAATATTCCAAGGGGTCAAACATTTTTATATCGTTAGGCAGCCTTTAAACAACTGTTCTATTGAGGCTTTATATAAACTTCGTAATATGTAATGTATTCCAATATTAAAATACGTATTCACTCTGGATTCTAAACGGATCGTATCTATAAAAGCAGGAAACTCGACAGATGATTTGATAAGATATGAATGTTTACACACCACGTGTGTCGACAAACATCGGTGTGTGGTGTAGCGGGAACTTAACAACAGAATTCTTATATGAACTTGATAAAAATGAATTCGGTAAATATTAATATTTCACACTCTAGTGTTGCGGTTTGAGGATGCATTTATGACTGTTATATTTACCTACACTTTTTTTATGATACAGGTAGACAAAAATGGATATGAATCGAGCAAATGAGAATGATGGTAAGTGGTCACTATCGCCCATAGACAATAGCGCTGTAAGAAATTTTAGCCACTTATTGTTGATGATGTTATGTCCCGTGTCTGTAGTTACACTGGCTCATTCATCCTTCAAACCGATATTACTGAGTGTACTACTGCTTGGCGGTGGAGTATCTCAAAGTACCACCCACTCATCAGTGAGTGGTACCTTCTCAGACCGCCTTGCACAAAGCCCTCTCACGCAGTAAACACAAATATGATAATACAGAGACCCGCGGTAGTTCAGTGGATAGATTGTGGATGTTTACTGAAAGTCAAGAAATTTATATCTGGATTCAGTTTTTCAAATTAAATTATAAATGTGTGCTTTTGTCTATATATTTGTTATGCTCACACTTCTTAACAACTCAACCGATTAACGTGAGTTAACTCTGTTAAATATATCATACAATCAGAGAATTCGATCCCGGGACTGGGTTGTTTTTTTTTCCCGAAGATTTAACCAATTTCGGGATTTTCGGGATTGACAAAAACGAAGTAAAAATTGCATGAATGGAAGCAGAATTAGATACGAAACATTATTCCTTAGATTTTATTTTCGTAATACTAAATGTGTCAATATTAAATTATATATAAAATACTAGTTGCCGCCCGTGGCTTGGCTCGCGTTTTAAATGTAGGGTGTTGTTGTTTCATGCATAGAAAAGAAGTCTATATCCTTTTTCTGAATTCAAACTTTCTTTATAAAAAATTTCATCAAATCCGGTTCAGTGGCTTAGTCATGAAAGAGCAACAGATAGACAGAGATACTTTCGCATTTATAATTGTAATAAGAAGCCATTGTAGCATTGATTTCATCTGTAAAATATTATGTTGGTTAGGCGATAAAGTCGCGTAACCAACGTAATATTTAAGCCCCGTTAATTAAATTTTATAAAGTTTAACAGCTGAATTTTAATACTTATTTACTAAAAATAAGTTACTTTTCAAGAATCACGTTGGGTTAAAACAGAAACTTTTCAATGTATTTTGTAACGAATTTTGTCATCTGGACACGTATACTAATAACGTCGTAATTTTAGAAATGAAACAAAATTAACTGTATGTAACATTTTTTCTTAAACAGAAACTATTGTCTATTTTAAAATACTTTAAATTCTATTTTAGTAAAGATCTTAGATGTGATTATTAATGAATATTCAGTTATTTTGTCATTGAAAATAATTAAAACAGCTAATTCATATAAAATACTTTGGTTCTTTCTATAATCCCGGGATCGTGTGTAAACAGAAATCCCGGGATTATAAACAAGGGATAGAATTATTTACAACAGCGTGTCATATTTAATACCAACTGTATATTCTCGCAGACCATAGCTGAAAATATTTTTTTTGTTATTTAAATAGGCTAATACTACTGACTTCATAATATTTTTATTATCAACAATAACGTTAATTACTTGAAATGAATAATAATTAATAACAAAATCGAACTAAAACGATAAATTTTCTATAACTAAATAGTATATCCGAAGCATCCAAACTTCGCGCCAAAAAGTAAACCCAAGCCTATGTGACAGGCGATCGCGCGTTCTTTTTTTTTTTTAATTTATTACGTTACAAGGTATTGATGAATTAGGCGGTAAAAACATTCAAATTAAAATTATGCATACATTTTTAGAAAATTGTAGCGATTGTTTTAATACTATAAGAATGTTAGTGATTATTTAATTATTTTATAAGAGTTCCCAGTTTTAACACGAGTTACTATAAAGAAAAGGTGATTTCTTATATTGTGTAACTTTTAGGTAATGTAAAAAGGTGATAATGAAAATAATTTAAAAGAGATTTCAATTTAAGAAAATTACTCGAATTAATTAATAGCTTCATTAGTACGATTGTTTTTTTTTATTCATTCATTAGCAAAATATAATGTTTCTCACTCAAAATCAGTTATTTATTTCGTGCAGAAGTCTTAATTATTGATGGCCAAAAGAACGATAGCCGGTTTGAAGAAGAACTAAGAAACTGAGATTGTTTTTTTGTTTTGTCAAATGTAAGTGCTTACAATTTTGGATATAAGTTAATAATAGCCAAGATGCGATCGTTTCTTATTTTAATTAATATTTTTTTATGAGATTAATATTTTCATTGGTTATTTTTATTATTTTATTTATTTATGTTTTGTAATTTATTGTTGAGCATTTAATTAGTTTACCATTTTTCTCGAATATAATATGACAACGAAACAATTTAAATAGCGATGCAAGTCACACGATGACATTTATTGAATGTTGCGTAATAAATTTTATATTTATGGTATTAGATATGTTTCTTTTGTTCCTGAACTTTTAGAGGGATGTGTTACAAGTTTTTTGTACGAATTATGAATGGTTTCATGATACATATTTGTTTGAAATTTTTACTTGGTACGGCTTTGTGGAATCCGTTTGGGTAGGTCATATATTCAACCGACAAACAGACTGTATTTTTGAGTTCCGGTCTGAAACATCTTAGTTCCCAAGGTTTGTGGTGCATATTGGCGATCTAAGGAATGTATATGGGCGGTGGTGACCACTTATCTTCAGGTAGTCCATTTGCCCGATTGCCTACCTTTATTATTAAAAACAACATCATATACATAACTGTGATCCAAATGTAAGTAGCTAAAATACTTGTGTTATGGAAAAACAGAAGTAACGACGGTACCACATACAACCAGACCCAAGACAACATAGAAAACTAATGAACTTTATCTACATCGACTCGGTCGAGAATCGAACCCCTTACCTCGGAGTGGCGTACCCATGAAAACCGGTGCACAACTGCTCGACCGTGGAGGTCGTCAGTCAACAATGAATAATACCATACAATACCAGAGAAGGATTTTAAAGAGCCCTAGTGTCTGTAAATACTGCTGTATTCTCTGTTCACTAAGTCTAATAATTCAACGAGAACCCGACCCAACGAACACACAAACAGTATTATAAAAATATTAGAAAAAGACAGTCTCTGTTCGCACCTACACCTGCCAAACAGGGATTTAAGTTTTTAATAGAAAATGTCCAACGTTATGCGGACTTATTTAAATTAATTAAATAATTATAAAGGGCCATATTGATCTATATTAAATTCACAATGTATTTAAGGTACTTTTTTGGATAAGGATTAATGTTGTATTGCTTAAAATCTCTGAAAATAAGCCATTATTTCTCGTAAAAATTAAAGGATCAAAAATGGTTATTTTGGCGCGGACTTTTGAAGACCTTTTGAAGGTTTACAATACTGTAGTACATTATTTTGATCTATCTCGTAGGGTTCAGCCCGCGTTTGCAATGTAAGTTCAAAAAATGGGTTTATATACAACATCACCTTAGAAACCTCTAAAATTATCAGTGTTTCTATACTATTTTGTGTGTGTATTATAGATATAAACCTTCCTCTTGAATCAATTTATCTATTAAAAAACCGCATCGAAATCCATTGTGTGATTTTAAATATCTAAGCATACATAGGGACAGACAGCGGTAAGCGACTTTGTTAATACTATGTAATGATACGTTACAATACATAATATTAAAATAATAATAATAATAGTTTATGTACTGCCAATGATAATACACGTCATGTCATAATAAAAAAAAATGCGGTTTTTGACATTTCCACCAAGACGGCGCGTGATTTATGTTACATACATGAAAGGTAGAAATACAATGGAAATAAGAAACATGAACATTAAAAATTGTTAGAAGAATATATAATTAAAGCAATCTTATGATATGAAATAAATATATTTTATAGCAACGAAGTATATTTATTACACGTAATAAACTGTACAAACGTACACGTGGAACTTCCTCTGTTTTCAATTACAAATAATTAACAAACCAATAAAAAAAAAAAAAAAACATAACACATGAATCAGCTCAGCTTCCAACCACATAAGATAAATAATTTGAACAGCATTTATAATTAGGTTTTCAAAAACAGAATGTAATTTCATGAACAAGTACACGATAACTTATTAAAAGCTCTTGTTGTTAGGGTGGAACAAAGCGCGAATAATTTTCTTAACGTATATATTTACCGGCGCTCATTTAGTAACTTAATTCGGTGCGAGGAATTTTATATTATAAGAAGAATGATAAGAATTTAAGGGGAGCGGGCCGTGTTAATGGCAAGAAAAATTGTCAATAACATGGATAGGTTGGGAAACCGATATGGTATATGAAGTTTTATTTAAAATGTTCGTCTCACATATACAATTTATGTTTAAATAGCAATGGTTACGCGTCTAGTGATGTAATAAGTCGCAGGTTCAATTTTGACCACTTCGACTATTGGCGTGCCCACATTTGGGTATTGGGGTAAATAGGAATATTAACAAATACTTGAAATGGGGCAGTTCTATTCTTTAAAAAATAAAAATAAATTCATGGTATCTCTTTGGTCATATCTTTGATCTTGAAGCAAGGAAGCAGATTTTGTGGTCCAGGTTACAAATCCAGGGTCGGGCCATTAAAAAGTTATTGGCTATCGAGAAATCTCAGTATCATCGAAAGTTTCAGAGCAGGGATTACATGTCCGTGCTTGAAAGCGTGTAAAGCCATTGGTCCTGCGCCATTCGAAACACATTCCGGACGTGTCGGATTTGCCGTCCAATCAGCCTATGACAGTGCTTTTTTAAAAGTTAACTTGAATAAAGAAGATTGCAAATAAACCTGGTGACCTTAAATTGAAGCTAAAATTAATTATTAATTATTTTCCCTCTCGTGTAGCCTTTGAGACATCATTATCTCGGAATATACTTTGGGAAGAACCGCAACGGACAAGATAACTTAATTCCCAAGGTTGGTGGCGCATTGGAGATGTAAGGAATGATTAAAATTTCTTACAGCGCCTATGTCTGTGGGTGGTGGTGACCACATAACATCAAGATGGCCATTGTCCGCGTATGCTTTAAAAAACTAGTGCGACTCGGGGCGTCCGACAGAAATAATAACTTAAACTATTCGAAATACGGTTAGTGCCGTGGGTTAGAGTGAGAGCCTGTCTAACGCTGCGTAGAGACCGTACCGTATGCGTAATAGAAAGGGAAGCCATACAGACAGGCGCCGTAACGCGTTACGTAACGAAGCGGTTTACCCTCCAATAAGAAGTTATGATTACAAAAACAATACAATGTTACGTTATATATATTAAATATATGACTTATAATATAACTTTTTATCATCTGTATAGTTTTATATTCTCTCTTAATGGAATTTCGGACATAGTTTTCAGTATCAAGTACTAGCCAATTGAGGAGCTTTCATAGCGTAAGTGTGCTTACTCACATAATACGATAGAACGGCAATCCGACTAGATTGGCGGAAGATCAGCCTTTACGTGCTTTCTGAAGAGAGTATAACACAATAAAACGCTAACATTGAGCTACTGAGAGTTTCTTTACAGAGTTTTTTTACCTCGATAACTGCAGCCATATAAGCTAGCAACGGGGTAGTTTTATTTAGATACTAGTTTCAGCCTCGCATCGCCCACTTGTCAGATGCAGATGTTAGGTAGGCTATGTGTTAAACCAGTGTACAAGCTTTGCCTATTCCAAACTACTTACACCCGTTCAGTTGTTTTTGCGTAAAGAAGTAACAAACATCCATACATACCAACGTAAACATTTCAAAAGCAAAATATTAATTATCCAAGTAGGCTCGTAAAGCCCCTATAAATCGTCATGTTAGGGTTGAATTAAAGGTAAAGCTCTTATAATATTAGTAGGATCCGATCCTATTTTGATTTTTGCGTGTAAAATAACGGATCGTTCAAGTTATAAACTACGAGTAGCAACAAAAACCAACTCAGAAAGTACATACCAGTAAAAATAACAATTCGAGTTTATTGACGGAATCCTTTCTCGCTGGATATCTTGTAATGTTTGCGTATACAAATAAACTTAACGATCTTATCTTGCTACTTTTAATTGATTAAAAACATTTACTTACTCTTTTTTCCATTTTAAAAGTCTAAGTATCTATATTACCGATATTAATATAAATAACAATAGTGCATAACACTTATTAGTCAGAAAAATGTCCCACTGTTGGGCAAATGCTGTTTCTTCTTTCCATGAGAATGTTTTGGAGTTAGTTCCATTATACTGTCCCAATGCGAGTTAATAGATACACTTTTGGCAGAGTAACATACCAGATATGCAGATTCTCGTGGTTCCTTCGTTCGGGGCTAAATAAGAGCAAAAGTTCAGTCTTGCTTTCCCGAATTGGATCCTGCAATCTACAGTTAAGATTCGAATGTTCTAGCCACAAAGCCATGCTATATATAATTGCATAAACATTGTATATGTTTGTGATAAATAAAATTGATTAAAAAAAAACCTCTAATATCTATAAATATAAATAAATACTAAGTTAAACGCACAATACATGAAATAGCACCAAATACCAAAAAAATGGGCGACATATATTCATTCCAACATAATAATAATAATAATTGTAATATACGAAGTGTGTCCAAATTAGTAAAGCACTCAGCTTATGTTAGAAACATCATAAATTAGCTTCCAACGCTGAATTCTGCGGCCGCCAAGTATTCACGAATGCGAGTCGTGTCCAATATTTTTACGAAACACATTTTATGCCTTAAGTTCTTAGGATAATCTTCAGGAAAATCTTCATATCTCACACCAATGTCGCGTGAATGATTTACATACTTTTGTTGTATTTTTAGTTTCTGAACAGTTTTGTTTTAATATGAATGTCTGTCATAAATTATAGTGTAATCTGGTTGTAGTAAATGACTTAAGTAAAGACAAATTACATTATTTCAGCACATCCTTACACACGTTCACATACACACATCATATCACATCACACACACACACACATACTCATTTATGCTTTTAAAATTATATTATGTTTTTGTTTAGTTATTTATTTCTTAAATTTATTTTTACCTCTTCAAATGACTCTGCTATGCATGTATTTAATGTTACTTTTAATTTTCCATTAGGGGTTGGGCTAATTATCCTTAACACAGGTTATGTAAATAACCCATAAATGATAATAAGTTTTACTCTTTTTAAAGTGCCAAACCACATGTAAATAGAGTACTTATCTAATAGTTATATTTAACAATAGTCATACTTATTTTGTAAACTCATATACATATATAAGCTTCTTTTGTAATATTTACTTTTGCACCAATAAATTATTATTATTATTTAATAACTAAAAAATAACGGGTCTTAAGAATCTGGTCAAGAGACCAGAATAACTAGTTAATAAAGTTTGAAATATACTGATATGCAATTTGCTCCATTGCTATGACTTAATTAAAGCATATCTTGGAACACAACGTCTGAAACATTCTACCAACGAATGAACATCAGGTATGTCATTCCAAGCAAATGTCAAAGTTGGATAACATGCTACCACGAAATATTATGAAACACCATACTACGTATCGTCGTAACTGCTGATCAAGAAGTACCCGA
Organism: Vanessa tameamea; assembly: GCF_037043105.1. Taxonomy (NCBI): domain Eukaryota; kingdom Metazoa; phylum Arthropoda; class Insecta; order Lepidoptera; family Nymphalidae; genus Vanessa; species Vanessa tameamea. The sequence continues at coordinate 5,336,989 of NC_087335.1, forward strand.
ATTATTTATTCCCGTCCTATCAGACTATGTCAGCGAAAAAATAGACTGCGACTATGCTGGCGCACACTTTACGCTATTAAATCGCCCTAACCAAAACTCGGTGAGCCGAGATGGCCCAGTGGTTAGAACGCGTGCATCTTAACCGATGATTTCGGGTTCAAACCCAGGCAGGCACCACTGAATTTACATGTGCTTAATTTGTTTATTAATTTGTTTATTCATCTCGTGCTCGGCGGTGAAGGAAAACATCGTGAGGAAACCTGCATGTGTCTAATATCAACGAAATTCTGCCACATGTGTATTCCACCAACCCGCATTGGTGCAGCGTGGTGGAATATGCTCCATACCTTCTCCTCAACGGGAGAGGAGGCCTTAGCCCAGCAGTGGGAAATTTACAGGCTGATTATGTTATGTTATGTAAAACTCGGTGAGTACTCCGTTATGATCTAAAAGGTAAAATAGAAATACAATAGTAAATCATAAAAATCGTCCACCTATCAAAACTCCATTAACTTAATTGTTCGTTATTAAATAAGACGGTAATTTGTTGTTTCCTTTGTGTATTCGCATGTCAAACTATTTTTCCTGCGCGTGTTGATGTGAGCACGCAAATGTGACGCCCAATTATATATAAAGTCTAGGTTATAATGGTTATAATGGTGATAAGCTTTAAATCGGTGTTGCAGAACTATCAATAGTTGGACTATAGATAGTTGACCTTGAAAACTATTCAGGATATCGATAGTATAGTTTTGACTACTATCGATACTATTACTACTATTGGTCATGGGGAGCTATCGATACTATTGATAGTATTGACACGTGACAATACTATCGATAGACTCGATTGTCTATCGATATGCAACACTACTTTAAATATAGCAGAGCTGTTATGAAAATAAAAGGCAGTTTCACGCATTCCTTGCACTGTGAATACTGTGACAAGTATTGAAGGATTTTGGATCTTCACATTGTCAGGTTGATTTCAAATCAAAAGACAACATATTGCTACTGGGTGTTAGTCGCTTTTAACGGTCTTGCCTATCTTGGGTATGTCTTCCAATTTCAAACTTTTGAAGAACTACATGAGATAAAAATCTCTTCTAATTATGAAAACAGGGCATCAGTATATTGTTATATTTAAAAAGGAATTTTTATTTGACAGTTCTAGCTCGAGCGAAATGTTTACACGTTTCAAGGAAAACTGCCGAACTTTTCCGTAAGAGCGGATAAGTTACTCCGAAGACTTGTATCGACTTGCGTTGTTGGCCACAAAAACTATACAAACGATATATTTCAATACTTTTTCTGATATCCACATAATACCGAGCTCCTCGGACCAGTTTCTGAACTCGGATAATAACTATGATACTGTTTTTTTTTAAATAGTTGTTTAAAATCAGTTTAGTATTCGAGCTTCGAGAAGCAATTTACACCAGACACAAACATTTATTGCTATTTATAGTCGATAGGTTTTGGAGTCAAATAATGCAGTGCTTTAGTAATATTTAAATCTACCCGTTCTGATTTTGCACAGGTAAAATTAGGATTCGTTCCGTGCCTATTGCGTGTTATAAATCCAATTTAGCAAAAGTGTCATGTTTATGTCAATATTAATTCTGTGTGTGAATCGAACTAATTATATTTATTTTTTATCCAAATTTTGAGTTTTAAAATCGTTATTAGTATTCGTTGACTTTTCTGTTTTGAATTTGAATCGTATATAAGGTAGCATTAACTGAGGAAGCGTAAGGCCTTACATTTTTTGTATATGTACCTACGTTGGCGTAATATATAATTAAAATAATATTAACAAATAAAACTTTACTCTAAATGATATAAGTATGATAGGTTTTTTTCTCCTGGACCAGTCGAGAGTTCAGATCCATAATAGAAATAAAAATTAAGACTTATAATTTACCGCAGCTGTGAAAAATTTGATTTAACTAACCTAAACTTTAGATGAACAATATTTTGCACATATTTCTGCACGACATTGTAAAGCCAAGAGTTGATACAGTGTTTAAGTAGGCGAAACGTCTCTAGGGATATACACGTTTCATTGTCCCCTTAGTTCTCTGAGAGGAAAATGGTTACACATCAAAACGGTGTCTTTCAACTACATTTGGTACACAATGAGCTGCTGTGCTAGAGATTTCGCTAAATATTGAAGTAAAATTTTTTGTAAATTTTCAAAAAATCCGACTAGTTCTCATAATCAAATAAATCCATATTCACGTCACATACAAAGTTAAACTACTCCGAATCTGTATATCGAGGGTCTGGACAAAACAAATAATTTAGACCATGATAAACACCCGTATTGGCCTATACAAACTATTTGTCATGAGAATAAACCGTACCTTTTGGAAAAAAGAGGTATCTGCTCGTTTCAAGTTAATACGGAAATGTTCGGATCAGAGAATAAAAGTTGGTGTAGGGCTTTATATATGGCTAAGAACAGGAGAATCATCTGTGGGTAAAGTAACTCTGTCTACCTGTTATTCTTTCATGGCTTAACCAGTCCACGTCAGGATACAACAGCAGCCTGTAAATCTCCCACTGCTGGACTAAGGCCTCCTCTTCCCTTGAGGAGAAGGTTTGGAACATATTCCACCACACTGCTCCATCGCGGGTTAGTGGAATACACATTTGGCAGAATTTCGTTGAAATTAGACACATGCAGGTTTCCTCACGATGTATTCCTTCACCGCCGAGCACGAGATGAATTATAAACACAAATTAAGCATATGAACATTCAGTGGTGCTTGCCTGGGTTTGAACCCGAAATCATCGGTTAAGATGCACGCGTTCTAACCACTGGGCCATCTCGGCTCTCCTCACGGAAGGATACATGCTATTTTTATATATATCTGATAGCAGATGACCAACCCCTAAAACGCGAGCTCAGGCACTTGCAACATCTAGTAGTCATTATATACTATTAAATGTCTTTCTGCTGATTGTAAATCAACGACTACCACTTCCACACTTTTTAGTATCTTAAATATAATCTTCCATTTAGTGTGCCTTAATAATTATATTTGACTAACATGACTGTATTTTTAGACGTTGAAAGAGAGTAACTACTGAGCTTCTTGTCGGTAGAATCTACATTCCGGTACCTGTAGCTTTACTTTAAAAAGTTTGTTAAATAACGATACAAAAGTGCTTGTGAAAGCCTACTTGAATAAAGTATATTTTGATTGATTGATTCGATAGAGATGATCATCATTTGAATAAATTATATCACTACATAAGCTCTTATTGTAATTAATTTTGCGCTCATTATTATGTGTTAATACAATTATTAATAGATCATCCAATTAGGATTACGATTTCTTACATAGAAACACTGATGATTTGTGACTTATAAGTATTTATCTATTCATTGGTCTAATTTTTACATTGCTAAAATATATATTAGCTATTCCGATGGAAGATGATCAAATCTTAGGTATACATATGCCATGCAATTTGCTAATAACTGTGCTATGGTAGGACCAACAATAACTTCATGATTAATATTATCTTAATTTACAATATAACAAAACTCTCCTTTCTTCGTTCACCTTAAATTTTGTTACGAATTTCTGATGACATCACCGACATGGAAAAATTTATGATCCATGATTTAATAACATTGGTTGTTATAAGTATTAAATATTTGAAAGAAGAAAGAAAGAAAGAAAAAACATTTATTGACATACACACATATAAAGAAAAAAAAAAATATATACAAAAATGGATATAAAAACAACATAATAATAAAGAAAAAATAATTAAATATAATTAATATGACACTTGTGTGCAGTCAAAAGGAGACAGCTCAGGCTATGAGGGATTTTTATCCCTCTGCTGATTTTCAGCTGTCTCCCTTGTAGCCACGCAATGACAGTATCAACTTGAAAATAAACATTTGAGGGGCACGGGACGCAATGTTAATCAATGTTAAGTTCTAACAATGTTATCGCGTCGAAAACAATGTTAAAATTTATTGATGTACTCTTCCAATGGTTGAAATAGGCTTAATGTTTTTAAATTGATATGAAATGTATCACGATTTAATTACAAAAGTTTCAAAACGGTAAACAAAACCACCTGTAATTTCCCAATAGAATGCAATTAATTAAAGGAGCCTCAAAATCTTTGATGGTAAAATATTTGAATTCTAATTCCATTGAGAATTCAGTTAGGGTTGTGACAAATTATTTGCCGAATAATTTATTAGTATTATTATAGATAAGTTTAAAGCCAGTGGGAGCTATAATTTATAAGGACAGTATACCCTGCTATAACGGATTTAGAATATGCTGTGAGCAACATTTTGCATCCCATAAACCACATAAAATGCCATAAACGTTATATTATTAAGTACTTTGTATGCAGTGTTTAGTCGTGTCTTCGTGTGTATAATTAACTGCCTCATTGAATAAGTGGCTAGCTTTTCCGGCTTCAGCTTCGGTAGTCCTAGTCTCGAATACGGACCAATTAAATTTACTGTGAATTTTATTTCTGTTCAATTTAAGATCAATTAGCGAATAAAAATTCTATGAATTGTACTATATGAACCAGCATTTAAAAAACTTATTACGGGTACAATGTTCATTTTATAAATACTTTCAGTCGTATTCTTGCCCTGTGAATTAAATGAGTTTTCTTTTCTATGTTTAACAAAATTTCATTACTAGTGTACCAGAAACTAACCAAATTAATATCGTTTCGCAACATTTTCTTACATAAGTCTGGCAGGTTATGGATACTTTAATTTTTATATTATCACCAGCAATAGTAGATTCACCAGTTTTAGGTTGACGTTTTAATTTAAGCTGTAAATCATTTACGAATATTAAAAAATAAATAGGACCTAAGTTTGATCCTTGATGTATGATAGTATTATTTAATGATTTGTAACCATTTAGAGCAACAAGTATAAACGACTCGCAAATATGAGTCGTGGATTCTTCAACTGTTTACAACAAAACAGTACGAAAATGTTAAAAAAAATTATGTGTGCCCCATATACCTAAAAGTAGCGTCGACTGTAAGTAAATAGGTTTGTAAGTGTTAGTTAGATTACGAGCAGGAAATCCGTGTTGATTTGGATTAAAGAAGCCATAGGTAAATATTTATTTTAAACAATGCTCTCTAAAAATATTTTATAATCTGATAAAACGGGAGCCGATGTGCTATAATTGGTATGTAATATACCTGGTAGATTCTATAGAGCGGCGTTATATGTATACACTAGCTGTTGCCCGCGGCTTCGATCGCGTGGAAGTTGAATATGTTTACAGATTAACTTAAAATATTACGTTAATTTAAGACCTCTTTGTATACCACATTGGTGTGTATTTCACCCCTTAGTTAATCCAGAAACACTTAAATACGTATCTACTCAGTTTTAATAATTATTCTCAAAAATCAACCTACCGACCCTTATTTCACCCCTTTAGGGGTAAAATTTCCAAAATTCCTTCCATAGTGGGTGTCTACTATAAAGTAAAACGATCCTACTCACCAAATTTCATGGTCCTGACTTAAATAGTTTAGGCTCGGCAATGATGAATCAAATCAATAATACTCCTCGTTTAGTTGGCTATTTCGTTTGTTAAAATTTATTCAGAGGCTTAACAAATACTAAAGGGTGCGATGGAAATTATATTGCTTTAAAAACGTGCACGGTAATTTTATAATTGCGAGCTGCAGGTTGCTCTGTATGCTGATGAGAGTGTTTAGCGAAAGCGTTGCATAAATCTTTATTTATTCACTAAATAGTCGCTTAGGAACGTTTCGTTCGGCAGCACGTAGCACAATATTATTTTCGCTTAAAAATGTTCCTGTATTACAAATCACGAATACTATTTTTAAAGTGTTTTTTTTTTATTATTGCAAAGACCATGGCTACACAAGTATGTTTAGGTTATAAATTTTACTTTTTTTTTAATAATATATGTAGTCAGACGAGCAAATGGGTCAACTGATGGTAAGTGGTTAATACCGCCTACAGACATTGGCACTGTTAAAAAATATTAGCCTGATTACATCGCTAAAGCGCCACCAACCTTGGGATCTAAGATGTAAAACTTAGGTTGGAAGTTTGCGTTTTATTAATTTTGCGCGGGTAGAGCCGCAGGTTCAGCTAGTAAAGAATAATTTCTTACAATACTTTTCCTCGCACATGTACATATAATATTTTCCAAAACACATTCCATCCGGAAAACCCCTCAATAACTTATTTTGACGACCAACATCACTTATACTGAGTGATAATATTTCAAACAATTTTTGATGGAAATTCCATTAATCTTTTCAGTAGGGTTTCTAGGTATACGAAAGTGCTCTGGTCTCGTAAAAGTGTCAATACATCTCCGTATGTTACCATTATGCTGCGTTTCTATATGCGACGGAATAAGATCTGTTTTTCTGAAACTTATCACCATGTGGTTGCTCTACCGTAATCTGTCGTCTACTTTATGACGCCGTTAAAAGAGGATATCGAAATTCCATTTGATCTCGACGTCTGTTGGAAATTTTTGTAAGAATATTTCTAAGGTCGTTGATCTGTTACATGTGGATTTGATGTCGCAATTTGCAATTATATTTGAATCCCTTTTTGTTTTAAACTAACACTTTTATGGATACATCCAAAAAATATAGCCTGAATCTTAACCAATGACTGCGGGTTGAAACCCAGGAAAGCACGACTGAGTTTTCATATGCTTAATTTGTTTTAAAAATTCATCTCGTGCTCGGTGATGAAGCAAACCATCGCGAGGAAACCTACATGTTGCCACCCACCCGCATAGTGCAACATTGTGGAGTGGCTTTAAGTCTTCTCCTGAGAGAGAGCGGAGAGGAGGCCTTGGCTTCAGGCCTTGTCCTCAGAGGGAGAGGAGGCCTTAGCAGCAGAGGGACATTTATCGGCTGTCACTTTACATTAAATTGCATATTGTACGTGTAGAATTATAAGAATGGTATGAGTATTTTTCGCTAATTTATTTTAAAAAAAGAATTAGGCAATCGTGCAAAAAAAAATGTCAAAGAAATCCTATTCAACATCCGTCGAAGTCGTGGGAAACGGTTAGTAAATCGTATAAAAAACCGCCCAGTAGTACGTAATGAAGCTTGTAGGCTTCATTTCTTAATAAATAACCTCTTGCAGTCTCGTGAATTATGGATTATGCTCCGGTACCGAGTAAATAACTAGTAAATAGGCACTGTGAGACATTAATGGGTCGTTAGTTATTTAATATGTTTCGTTTTACGCTTTTTTACAAACGATCTAGTATCGCTTTCTTGGCTTTTGTAACAGGTCTAGTTTACCATTCGGGGTTCATAATTGTATATATTTTTTTGTAACAAGGCAATACCTTGTTACTCTTCCGTCTTATCAAACGGTCTATGCGTTAGCTATGACTGAAGTTTTGACCAAATTTATTTATACTTTTAACGATATTTCTCGTGTATATTACGATAAATGGACATTAACGTCAACCAAGAAACGACTGACTGTATGAGATATAATATATATATTCTTAAAATAGGGGAAAATCTTATAGGTTCGCGTCACCGACATGCTCATGACAGGCGCATGCACGGCGGCCGTCTGCTGCCGTCTGCAGGTTTCGTCACGATGTTTTCCTTAAGCACGAGAATTATAAACACAAATGAAGCACATGAAAATTCTAACCAATGGACAATTTCGTCTCTGTAATTGTTAACAATTCTCATGTAAGCTAAAAATGACTCCTTCAAGGGGGCAGTAATTTTCTGCGAATTTACTCGTACGACATCGGGTCGGACAACTAATGACTAAATAAATTAAACTGTTTTCATTTCCCTTTTTATTTTAGATTAGAATAAAAAACAAAAATAAAAAAATATTTAAAACATTGTAAGAAATAGATGTCTGACATGACATATGACATTTTGTATTTAACACATTGTAAGAAATAGATGCCTGATATGACCTTTTTTATTTAATTATTCATTCCACATGTACATACGTCCGTGCCTTGGGACACTATTTTCCTTTGAATTTTTATATGTCTAAATAGATTATACAAATTGGAAAACGCGTCTAAAAATATAGAGACCAATAGTTGCTTACTAAGTACACGCACACTAGTGCATTTTGACGTTTGTTGATTATCAGCGTAGCCGTGACGCACACCGATATCATAATGTTGGTCCGTTGGTTTCAGTTATTTTGTGTAACACTATCACCGTTGAAAGAAACTCTAAGAAAATTTATTTACATTAGAAATATTAAGTCCTTAACTATATACAAATAAGAACTAAAATTAATTACTGTATACTCGTAAGTCATGACCGCGTGGAACGGTGGTAAGAATGCTAGCAGTATTTCCCTTTTGAATTGCCAACTGTCACCAGTGCAATCAATATGGCGAGGTGTTATACTTTTATGAAGATATAAGATTATTTTTCCTACTCGTAATATTGTTAAAATATTTATACCGAATTTAAAATTGTTAAAAATAAACACCTACGTACTCGATCAAATTTATTAAGCCGTGAATATGTGTTTAATTTACTCATAAAAAAAAACTTTTAACTTTTATTTATCATAAATAAATCTTACCCAAGGTGAAATGTCACTTATACATGAGCGACTTAAAAAGTTTATTTAGGCTCCGCGGTTATTCAGGGTACGATGACATGCTTTCCATCCCTTTGTCGATGTATGTTAATAATGATGTAGTGATGTACTGCTTATTCATACTTGTTTATATACTATTTTTAAAATGTAAAACGTCTTTAATATTTTGTACACGGAAAAATATAAAATTAAGATTGAATACACAAATTGTAAAAACAACTATATATATATATAAAAACTAGTCGTCGCCCGCGTCTTCGTTCGCGTTTATAATATATCCTTCCTTGGCTTTCAAGCTGGCTTCACACCAAATTTCATCAAATTCGGTTTCGCGTGACAGACGGACAGAAATTACTTGTGCTTTTATAATATTAGTATAGATATATAATGATAAGGTAATAATTCCATACATATATTCATTTATATACTTTTTAATAATTTGTACGCGATATTACGGTTACTTTTTTTAACAGCCGCTAATTACTATTTATATTTTATATATAAAAATAAATACCTATTTCCCTTGGTCAGCATTGCGCGTGAACGGCTGGACCTTTTGCGCTAATCCATTTTTATTATGTGTTATTGCCAGAAAGAAGGTTCTTATTAAAGAAAAACGAAACATTACAAATTTTTAGAAAACTTAACGATCAAATTAACTATTCTTATCGAGCCTTATGGCAAATGTTTGCCATTTGACGCAATTTACAGACAGAATGTTCGCTGCGAATATCGTTCAAAACAGATTAAAATTATACCATTTCGAATTCAATATTCATAGTAAGGACAACACAACATCTGTCGGATCCGCTTGACTTACTATAATATAAATAGAAAAGTTTTTACCTATTACAAACGTAAAACATTTACGCCAGCATGCAGATACCAGCTAGTATTGAATAAGAAATTTGACTCAATATAAAAACAATGGAAAATCCAAACAAAGTTCAACTCTATTTAAATTCTATTAAATAGGATATTTCAACGAACGGTTCCCATCAACTCAACATGTTGCCATTAGAACGTGCATCCCGATCTTCATACGAAGTAGTTCGTAAATCAAAGAATAGCGTCAAAAGCATTTTCTAAAAGCTTTTACGTGTAGAAACATGTGTTTGTGGGAATCGTGTTGAAAATATATGATCAGATTCGGAAGCATACTAATGAAAATACATTATTTTGCTTCGGATGACTTTTAAAATATGTCGTATTTTAATTTTGTTTTTATCGATGTTGACAAGAATTCGGACTCTGTTAGATTTCACTTTCATTTGAAAATCAGGTCATTTATTTCAGAGATTCGGAACGATATGTACGTACCTATTGCAATAGAGCACTGTGGTGGAATTAACAATACATGTATACACCTGCACATAGCTCGTAGAACCAAAGTTGGGGCAGAAAAGCTCTCGAGTAGCGACCACGAAACAGAAAACGCAGCATGCGTTGGCCCACCCACATAAAAGATGGACTAGCGATCTGGTGTGGGTCGCGGAAAACGCACTTGTGAGTAGCACAAGACAGGCTTTTGTGGAGATCTTTGGTTGAGGCCTTTGTCCGGCAATGGACGTCTTCGTGGCTGAAGTGATGATGATGATGATGATGATAATAAGGTTAATAACATTCTGTACATGCCCCACTCCTGGTCTAATGCTTTGAGAAGGTTTGGAGAATCCACTTAGCTCCGCTGATGAAAATTCATCATTCATCTTGGCTCCAATATCTTCCAGAGTAGGAAACTAACTTGAGACGCACTCAAGGTTGGTGGCGCATTGGTGTTTTATAATAATAATAATAATAATAAAGCCCTTTTTATTTCCTTAACATACATAGAAAAGTAAAAAAAATACATAAGAATACATACATTTCTTCTGTTAAGGCCCCTAGCGGGTATAGGCCTCCTCCAACAGTTTCCAGGTTTTCCTTACCTGTGCTTTCTTCATCCAGTCTATTCCAGCAATTTTTTTAATTTCATCTACCCATCTTTCTTTGGTGTTTTATAGGGAATGGTTATTATTTCTTACAGCGCCAATGTCCATGAGTTGTGATGACCACTTAACGTCAGATGGAAATGGACTATTACATAAAACAAAAAAGTTAAAATCATATAAACCTAGGAAGGTTTATAAGTAATCATTCAGATCCTTTTTTTATTTGAATTTTAAATTTATTTGAAGGATCGCCGATTAAACTCCAAGCTATATTTTTGCATAATAATTTCCTCTACCCTACATTCTCCTTTGTTTTACGTGAATCTTATTATTCTACGAGAGAATTGATTGGTGTTTTTTTTTGGAAAAAGTTAACATAAATATATTTAAACTTTATTTACATAATAATGATGAACATCGAGAATACTATTTATAAAATGGTGTTATGTATTTATTGCTACACGTTAGAACGAATTTATTTTAATCGAATATTTATATAAAAGTACCTCAAACAGATATAGCCAAGATGGGCCAGTAGTTAGAACACGAGCATCTTAACCTATTATTGCTGGTTCAAACTGGTTAATTTGTTTTTATAATTAATGTCTTACTCGGCGGTGAAGGAAAACATCGCGAGGAAACCTGCACGAGTCTAATTTCAACGAAATTCTGCCAAATGTATATCCATCAACCCGCATTGAAACAACGTGATGGAATAAGCTCTAAAGCTTTTCCTCAAAGGAAGAATAAGCCCTAGCCCAGCAGTGGAAAATTTACAGGCTGTCAAATATGTTATATGAGATATGTAATATTTTAGATATAGAAACAGAAAATAACAAAATACAAAGGACCGGAAACAGGAGGCGGCTTTGCTTCAGGTATAGTAAGAATTTCTCACCCTGGAGTAATAGCTACCGGTGACTTGAACCTTACCTTGCAATAGATGCGCAACATTTCTAAGTATTTTCATTTTATGATGTTATAAAAGAATATTGTATGTAATTCTGACTTTATTTAATATACTTATGCTCAGTACTGACTGCCTCGATGTTTTTCGTGACTTGTTTATAAAGCAAAGCCTGAGGTCATGGGTTCAATTTCGGTTCGAGCCAATTAAAGTTATCGAGTTATGCCGTGTCTTGGATAGCACGTAAATTCATTGATTACGTGTATGTACACTTTCTGGTCTAATTTACTATTTTATTATGAGTGTGAATCAATAATATCCCTTACTCCCTGTAAGGGAAGTCCGGTGCTGATGGCTATGGTGCTGAGATTGTTAAGAAGAGATTTCTTTATAGCATAAAATCAAAATCAAAATATACTTTATACAAGTAGGCTTTTGAGTAGTCATTTAACAAACTACATTAAGCGAAACCACTACCGGTTCCGAACGCAGATATCTACAGAAAAGAACCGGCAAGAAACTAAAGTATTTATTCTTTTTCAATATTTAAAAATATAAAGTAATGTTAGTTAAATACAATTACATATGTATATAATACATCCTGCCTGGAAGTCAGTAAGTATAGCTGAGCGCACTCTCAAATGGGTGATTGGTAATGGTGATTGGCTACCAATGCCTTTCGATATTGGCGCCAAATGAAATTTTAACCATTGCCAACGCACCAACACCTTGTGAACTGGGATGTTATGTCTCTTGTGCCTGTAATTATACAGGCTCATACACCCTTCAAGCCGGAACACGACGATACTAAGTATGGCACACTGGCTGTAGAGTATTTGATGAGTGGGTTGTACTTACCCAGACATCCACAAAGCCCTGCTGCCAAGTGGGCATCACCATAATACTGTTGCGCTACGAGGATTCATATAATTTAGACTTATTATATAAAAAGGAAAATTGTTTTTAATAAATTCAAAAACAAAACTGTCTCGTTAATTAGGTCGCTTCGTTGATCGTAATATTAAATTTATATTCTTAAGTGCCATTTCATCTCATAAATATGTAAAGATAGAATAATTCAATACCATTATAAATCTCGTTAATCTAGTCTGCTAAGTATGTTGATCTGGTACGAACAGGTAACGCTATGAAACGAGTAATTAAACATAAACTGCATTTCCAAAGTAATTTCTCGAGAGACAGGTACGCATAAAAAAATATATGTCTTTGTAAAGCCTTTCATCCACACCAAATCGACGTCCGGAAATCCGAAACAGCGCGATTTTTACGGCATTTTCTGCCTCGCACAAACACTTTGACCTTTTGGCGGTTTTTCCGAACCGATACGAAAAGAGCCTACTTATTCCTTAAAGGCTAGAAAACTGCTGACTACTTCTCGACTGCCATCTATGTCATAAAAATATATATATAAAAAATGCGAGAGTCAATATGAACCAAAAGTCCAGATTAACGTTAAAGAGGTACCATGATGAGTCAATTATTTACGGCGAATTTAGATTTTTGACGATTACAGTGTGCTAGTTTTAGTAGTAGGTAGGTGGCTTCACCTGCGAGGTAGAAGAGATCCCTCTCTTCTAATACGGAAGTGTAGGATAATATGTTTGCAAAATAACACACTAATCAGTTAAGCAGTTCATACGTGAATGGGCATCGAAAAAATAAACAAAATCATCGTTGTATTTATAATACTAGGTGGAATGTTTTTTATGACGAATTATTTATTTTTATGATGATTTATTAATATTTTCCATCAACTGCCTCAATGATTAGCATTTACCCTGGTCGGTTGAAAACCTTGAACTGATTGCCTTTGAGAGCTAGTAAAAAGCTACTAGATTTTTCTGGAAAAAAATATGTTCAAAAGTCAAAAGTACTAATTGTTGTAATGGGAGAATAGCTCTTACAACCTTTTCGTACTATGCCTCAAGTTTTTCTGGTTGCAAGATGCGACATGCAAGATTATGGTCCAATCGGGCCATGAGAGTGAAAGATTGCAGTTCTATTTGTAGAAACTTATGCACTATATCTCTATGCTTGGTCCGTCCTTCCTTTCCGTTGATATTGGTCACCGTAGTCACAATCAATCAGGAGGACATCGTTATATCCTGTTTCCTCAAGCAAATATGGTTATTACTCAAATGTCCGACAACAATATTCATGTAAAGGGATTATTGTGTCAAACGTCGGATGAGATTGGAATACTTGTTGACGTGCAACTGTATATTTTATACAAGCTGTGCCCGCGACGTCGTGCGCATTTGAATTTAACTAAAAAGCTATTGTTGTTGCCTAAGTTACTTCTTATTACATCAGCTTTCTACCAGTGAAAGTCTCGTCAATCTCGGTCCAGCCGTTGCAGAGTTTAGCCGGAAAAAACAGACAGACACCCAAAAATTTTAAAAACCGCTGTTTTGGTATATGTACCGTGAATACATACATGTGCAGTTAGTAAAAAGCGGTTATTTTAATATTATAAACAGACACTCCATTTTAATTATATGTATATATTGTATTTCGATTGTATATATTCACTAGATTCTGCGCGCGGCGTTGCCCACTTTTGATCAGGGGGTTCTGATGTTAGGTACAGCGTGTTCTTTTTTGTGTAGCGAATTTTATAATATTAGTTAGGATTAGTACATTGTAATTATTCGATTCAGTTTATGTAGACCATGATTCCGGCTCCATTTTTACAATGGATTACTAACAAGCAAACGTTCCGTGAGTAACTGTGAATATGAATATTTGAAACATCGGAGGATTTCCAGGCGCGTTGCTAGCCTTTAAGAAATGTATAGGCTCTTTTTTTATTCGGAAAAACCGCCAGCGAAAAGTTACACAGAGTGTTTGTGTGAGGCAGAAAATGCCTTAAAAATCGAGCTTAACTTGGGCTTGATGTCATTAAAGTAAGGCTACACGGACAATTAATACTAATCCATTGTAAAAATGGACCCGGGATCCTGGACCAACATCTTAGAGAAACAAATAAAATAATGTTAAAAATCGATAGTCCTTACACTGTTCCACACATTCGAGATCCGTACAGCTACTTATAATTTACATATACTCACTTAATTCATCAATTAAAATAATTCCTATGCAAATAAAGAGGTTACAAATCCCGTTAACGTCTGATATGAAAATTACTATGATCTTCAATCTCATTGATTATGTAAATTGTTACACGATGTTGACATGAAATTAACTAGATCTGACATTAAGGGCGACGTGCGCAGCGTACTGATACATATTCAACTTGGGATAATTATTCTGTATTTAAATTAATATTTACATCTTTAATCTTTACTTCGTCTAACCCTGATGCTCGATGAAATCGTAACGAGACAAAATTCGTGGCATCGTAACGCTCTATGTGTAAAAAAGTCTGAGATATTGATCCACGGTCAGAAAGAGAATTGCTCTTATGGTGTATTCGTCAAAATTTAACGAAAATTGAGAGTTCTAATGAGGTTAACGTTATGAATTTTTAACCTGGTAGAGTTGTTACTTAATCGTGAAGGTAAACTTGGTGAAATATTTATCTCTCATGTTGTAAATCTTCTGTAAATGAACTCTTAAACGGTTTAATCCTTTCGATGAAATTTTATCTGTGACTGAGTGGATCCGTGGCGCTGCGATCGGGAAGTAAATATTTTTCTTATTTCGAGCTGACGATATTGGGGACTGGCTCATTTTAATATAAATTTTCTATGTTGATTTTTGAATTGTTAATTGTTAGTTTGACGTAAAAAGAGATACGTGGACACGGATGATAAAGATATTAAATAATAAATACATAATTTACGTACTGTTTGTTTATGTTTTGCTGCTCACATCTGATGCACGTTATGGCTTTGGAATCGTGTCATTATAGAAATAATATTAAAAAAAGACAACCGTTCAACGTTTATGTATTAGTTAAACATTTTATTGTGTGTATCTCTATAATTCAGTATTTTATTTGTAACTAGGGGTTAGTCGTCTGGTGTTCGGCATAAAAAGACGCCTACGTCCTTCCTTCATGCCAAATTTCATCAAATTCAGCTCAGTGATTTGACTATATAAATAGCAACCGTCAGGCAGACATTTATAAAATTATTATAGATTAGGGGGCGCTCATCGGTCAAAATTTGTAATGAATAGTGAACAAATATATGAGATACGTCGATTTGAAAGATATCAAAAATGAGGCTTAGATAGACGATACCTTATCTGGAAAAAAGAAAAGTCAAAAAATGCGCCATTTATTGATAAGTTTGACGTGACGTCTACGAACTTATCATTGGCAGTATGAACGTAAATATATAAGAAATTATATCTGCGTGTAGATCAAACGCATGTTAGTGTTTCTTGGATTATTTTTTTGCATATTATACAAAATTATTAACCTTCTGGTTCACCATAAAAAATAGTTGTACCAAATTTCATACTCCATCTTTTTCTTTCAAAATAAAGCTAGATACGAAATAAAGCTAGTTCCATGGTATGAACAGGTAGACTTAATACAATCATATTGTATGAATTTGAATAGGAATACTGACTGAAGCAAGTATTGCATCTTTTTAACATGAACTAATTTTTGTTTACGGTTACTTGAGATCACCTGTATCGTAGAAGATTGGAAGTAGGTCGGGGCGAGAGACTAAAATAGGGCATCTGAATGAAGAGGTACTTGCTTTTAATGTTCCCCTTTAAATTCATGTTTTTCATATTTTATGTCAAGAATAAATGCCTCTAAATGTAGACCTAGCGATTAGCGATCGTATTATGAATTCGTGATCATTTCCTCATGACGTTTTATCCGGTATTGTAACATCGTCACTAATTTTCAAATGATGATCGAGAAACAGTCAATATTTGCAGAAAATACTAAATATAAAAAAAAAAACAGTTCATAGGAGTTTTCTCTACTTGGCACTATTAAACCTAGCATAGGTTTTTGGTTATGCCAATTAAATACAGTTAAGTACACTTGATCGATCGTACATATTATGTGTTCCATTAAACAGTTTGATTTATTTGTTTCAACAGCAACATCAGGCTAGGTGAGGTATACATTTATTTCAGAGCACCTTAAATCTACTAACTTTTTATATTTCATTTACATACAATAGTCATATACATAAAAGTAAATATTATTATAAAAAAATTGTCTAATGACGCCTGATTTATCAGTCAATTGTTATTGCTCATTTTGATAAAAAATTGGTTGGACATTATTCTGGACTGAAACCGTAGTTGCAATAGTCATAAAAAAGATCCAACCGGCAAAAGTAAAAATGATACGTTTTGTTACTTTTCATTTAATATATATTCGACCGCACATGGAGTACTGCTCTCACCTCTGGGCAGATGCTCCCCAGTACCAGCTCCTTCCATTTGATCGTATCCAACGCAGAGCGGCTCGAATTAAATCCACAACAGCGCGATTTTTAAGACATTTTCTGCCTCGCACAACCACTCTGTGGAACCAGCTTTAGCCGGCGGTTTTCCGAAACGATACGACTTGGGAACCTCCAAGAAAAGAGCGTACTTATTCCTTAAAGGCCGGCAACGTACCTGTAATCCCCACGGTGTTGCAGATGTTCATGGGCGGTGGTAATCACTTTCCATCAAGTGAACCTCCTGCTCGTTTGTCGCCTATTACATAAAAAATATATATTTATACATATGCATGCATGCACTAATATTTATTAAGTAATAAGTCAGAAGTTTGTTTAATAAAACATTTATATAACTTAGGTTGGATAGTATCTATTTTATTGTGAGGAAAAAGCAACTATGACATTATAATTTCTAGCTTTGTATCGTGATTTTAATTGTTTAAAGTAAGCTACCGTACTTTTTGTTTGCTCGTAAAATTTATAGCCTTCATAAACCTTTAGATTTTAGGTCAAGGTCAAACGTATGAAAGTTTCGCTAAAGTATTATATTTTCATGAAATTAGAGAACATTCAAAAACGTAGTTTCTTTAATAGCGTAGATAATAAAACTTAATTAATACTAGAATGTTCTTCACCACAAAATGGTAGAACTATTGTCAAAAAGCTTGGAATTCCTTGACTAAGTTTAATAAAATCACGCAACGGAATGCAGTGAAAATTTCCACAATTTCCAACTCTATTGAACTGGAAGGAATAGAAACAGCATTATTTTATGTTGCGGAATTCGAAACGAGATTGTATTCTGAGTCGACTGAGCTGAACCATTCGACTGATAGTGACCACTCTATGGCATTATTGGTCAAAGTAGTTTTGGAAATGGATGATATAATTTTTGTTTAATCTTAATGTTGAATCTAGCTGAAATTTCTATTATATTATTTAATCATAATGATCGTAGTTTTATTAAGGAAGTGGATTGACTGTTTTGCATCTTTATTACACGATGAGACGTATCAATTACAGAAAACAAATTAACGAATAAAGTATATTGTTACAAAGTTGTCTTATCGCTAAAGAGCGATTTTCTTCTGACAACCTTAATGCAGAGGAATTTTTAATTTATGTTAGACTGAAACCATTTTTTAAAGAAAACAAAAGTAATGTTCTGAGGAAAAAAACGAATTTAAAGTTAGGTAAATTGCTAAACAAAGGAATCCTCTTTTATAAATAAGTTGAAGAGGTTATTCCAGTGTTAGTTTGATTTAAATATGTCAGCAATTCATCCAATATATTGGTCCAAGTTTTGTCCCAATGTATTCCTTCCCTGTACCCTAAATATAGTTATTATTATAGTTCACATGACATAAAAGTAAAGGCATATGAAATCTATATTAATATTATCAATGTGAAAGTTACTCTTGTGTCTAACACCTGAGGACCGACCCCTAAAACGCGAGCGAAGTACAGAACAGTTTTTTGAATGTGGTAGACCCGATATTATTAATCAGTTTTAATGTACACGAATTGAAAAGGCTTTTTTGGGAGTATATTGTTATAAGAGGCAGATAAAGGCTTAATATTTAATACTCCTATTTTGCGTAGGAATTTCATTAGACAATTTTCTCCAACATTATTAGCAAGCTTGAAGCTAATTTAAATATTTTTTATTACGTTCATAGCAGCATTGAGAAACCCTTCTAAATTCGAAAGTATATTTGTATTTACGTCCTTCATACAATAACGATACCATTTTTAATCGACAAATCAATTAATTGCACATGACACACACGACCCTTTGTGTTATCATTAACAATATCTATCTTCTCTAAATCAGATACAGTTCTCTTTGATTTTTTGACATTTATCTTTGCTTTGTCTGGACGTGGATCCAGTAAGCTACAAAAGAATATTTCAATAGAAAATTTCGGTTTAATCTTTATTTGAACGTTACAAATGAAATATGGAGTTCAGTCTTTGTGTTGCAATTTAATCTGTTGGCCGCAAAATGGGAGAATATAAAACGGTTGAGAATATTGAAGTTGAGACTGTTATTTAAACATACATTATTATTCTTGAAGTAAGTTATCTTGTGAAACATAAAAATACAAATTCTCTTAAGAAATATAACGAGCTTATTTTATTTGAATGCGGATCGTTGGAATTATATATCAGAACTGTCTCGTTGGTCTAGTGGCTAGTTTATAAGGACCTGATGACCACATAATAATAATGGAAATTATTATTGTTATTGTGCCGATAGTCGTTTCAGCGAATGGCCTAATGGCCAAGAGCCTCGACCAACACCTTAAGAGGCTCTCGTTAGGCAGCTGGGTCAAGGGCCTGATGCAGAAGGCAGTACTCCTCGGCACGGCGCGTATTGTGAGGAAGTTCCTCTCTCTGGGGCCCTGACCACCGGTGGCTTGGACCTTGTTCCCGCCACCGGTTGGCCTCTGTATTTTATATTTTTAAATATATTTTATATATTTTGTATTTTATATTTTTAAATATATTTTATATATTTTGTATTTTATATTTAAAAATCTATTATGCATGAGTGTGAATAAATGGAAATAAAAAAAGTTATTGATACAACAGTCGATGGTGCTTCAACAGTAGATGTTGATATTTTCGGAACAGTTTCTGGTTCATCAACCTACAATAGATGGCTCGGAAGTCTCATTGTCATCGCTGTATATATTGGGCGTCTGCTAAAATATCATGTAATAATATGACATTTTTTATGTCATATACATATATATTTTGTTATGACTTATTAAGTTCGTTGGTTTATATTTGTTTCTTTATTGGTAATTACTTTATAAAATATAAGTTAACGAAGTTTCACTTCTCTCCTTAAAACTAACCCGCAGTTTATCAGCGTGTTAGTTATCCTACTTCTTCATAATTGTGAAACGCGAGTAACGGCTTAGTAATTTATTATATATATGTATATTGTTTTATAAGTTAATATATTCGTGATTAATAAATAAGGTTGACAAAATAGTTTAATTTAAAGTTTTGTAACCTATACGACCAAAGTTCGCACGGGAGTTAAAATAAGCGTTGCGTAAAAAGTTGCAGCCGCTTTTTTATCACTTTGCAGCCAAGCTGTTCAAACGAGCGCTTTAATAATCAATTTTTGCTTGACACGGACGTTCTATGATTCAACTGAATTTGCAGCAATAGATATTTCTGATACTGAATAGATTACCAAAATATAAAACGACAAATTTGTTTTTATATTTCGTCTTTTTGAAGTGCACAAGGCCAATCCTTTGACGTTTATGAAAAACTAAATAAAAACCTGTGATATTCTCTTGCTAAGGATAACAGTGTAAAGTTCCAAAAATACCTATTAGTCGTTGTTGGTCATACAACATTACAAGATTCAATGAATGACTTCTGTAAATAAACATGAATGTGTCACCGTTGCAACTGACAAATTCAGAGGTTTAAAAGTTCGACAAAGCTTATGTTCTCTAGTCGTCGTTACCATAGGGTATTGTGCAAAACTGGAATTTAGAGTTTGAAATAAAATGCGTGTTCTGTCATTTGTAGAAGGCATCATCGCAAAAACGTATACGAAAAACGCCAGATTAAAAAAAAAACCGCTTAAAAGGTAGGACATGACCCGAAGCCGTGAGGTGGCGGACACGCCTTTCCTGTTTCACGCCGCTTCGTTTTGCTGTACGCATCGACGACAAGTCTTCGCCTTCTACATTTAAAAAGAGATTATTCTTTTTATAATCTATTTAATTAACACCTATTTATCCTATGGTGTTTTAATGCTTTAATATTTTGTTTTGATATGTCCATTTTCTGTTTATTTTTAAGTAAGAACTACACTTGGTGTTAGGGCTTTTTGCAAGCCCGTCTGGGTAGGTGCCACCCATTCATCAGATATTCTCCCGCTGAGCAGAAATACGTATAATTGTTTTATTCTGGTTTAAAGGAGTGAGTCAGTATACAGGCACAAAGAGATCACATTCCAAGGTTGGTATTATTAAATTTTCTTGCGGCGCCAATATCTTACACTTACCAACAATATATCTATTTCATTATAATTTATTTCATGTAGCATAAAGTAAGGAAATAGTAGCAAATTAAATACGCAATGAAATAAAAACAAATATTTAAAATTACCGAGTCCGAATCGAATGCCCGAGGTATTCGTTCATTTGCATATCCAACACTGACACAGTAATGAGTGCCTTTACAGTGTATCCCGGCCGCTGCGTCAAAGAAATATTCATGTATTGAATTTTTAAAAGAAAAATATTACACGAAGTTTCGTACTAGATTCATTATCTTATTTTAAACAGAGTTGCAAACGGAATTCTTTTTCTTCCAGAGCCGAGATGGCCTAAGAGCCGAGATGGACCTGTAGTTAGAACGCGTGCATCTTAACCGATGAAATGTGTGATATCTACCTAAACGAGCTTGCAGAAAGTCTTATCACCAAACGTGTTAGATGCAAATCAATTGTCAAAGTGATAATGAGGACTCGCTCTTCGTCCGGTGGCACTAACCCTTACTTACTGGTGGAGCACCCTAGTACGTGTAGTTTGGCCAAATTCGTATCTTCGGGATTCTACTAAACCTTTGTATGGGCTACAACTGAGCCATGGTGTATTAAGGTTTATTTATCGTACCATTAAATCCTAAAAATGTATCTCACTTATAAATAGTGTTGGTAATGAATATTTTATCTGATTATACAACCATCATTTTCATCTAATTCGAGTTTGTGAGTTTCATTAAAAATCAACAAAATTAAATTTCACAGCCTCCAAATTAAATACAGTGCTCCATTGTAGGAAAGCGTTCTTCAACCCAAAAATTGGACGTGTTAATTCGTCGAACTGAATGTGTCGAAAGTAGCCTCAAGCGATCGGGCCTCTAATGACAGTAATCATAGCAGTCAGAGAATACGCGTGAACACGAAATAGACCCTTATTATAAACGTTTTTGAAGATAATAAAATTTACAAGGCTTTTTATATGAGGTATAATAAATGCGATTCAAAGTTGAATTAGTTCAATGTCTATAATAATCAGCTCGTTTATCCCAGTATTTTTTCGTTTACAGCGGAACTCCGAAAGGTAATCAAAAAGGTCATCTAAAAGCTATGAACGCTAATCAAAATATAATTGTGATTCGTCTGCAGAAACTTTGTTCAACCTAAGATTATTTTCTCTTACTTTCATTTTTGATAAAATACTAATTATTTTAACAGCGGTAATTAAGCAAAGGGCTGAGACACAAGTGTTAGATCGGTTGCTTTTAAGCGATGATTGCGGGTTCAAACCCAGGCAAGCACTACTGGCTTTTCATGTTTATAATTCATCTTGTGTTCGACGGTGAAGAATAACATTGTGAGGTTTCATGTCAACCATTATTGGAGCAGCGTGATTGATTTGCTCCAAACCTTCCTCAAAAGGAGTGCCAATACAGCCCATTTACAGGTTGTTCCTTGAACTTACTGATTAATTAATCTTAATTTAAAACTATTCGACTTGAATGTCACTTAATATCTCTTCTGATTCTTACAACCTGTTGCAAGTCACTTGGACTACTTATACATTATTTTTTACCCACCAACCCCACCCCTTTACAGTGTTTTGTAAAAAACATCCACTTTCAAATGGATTTAAGACTTGAAATTCTTCAGATGTTTAGAATACAATAGGTTCTCCTTAATATCCTACTTCAATCATATATTTTTGCCCATACCCCACCCTAAGAAGTCTCACCCATCACGACAGGAAGCCATATTTCAGAAGATCCTAGATTTGATTGTAGGAAAAAATAATCAATAAAATTGTTTCGATGAAACGTTGAATAAATGAAGGAATAAAGATTTTTTAATTAAAAAAAATTGTCCGTTTGAGCTTTGACTTGAATAGCCGGGTCAAACTATTGACTCAAATGAACGCGACCGCGGCAGCCATTATGCGAAGTACATGAGGCGTGTAATTTATTACCACGCGATCGCGTGGGGAATGGTTGCCAGCCATACAATTCACCTGGGGTACTCTTAGCATTAATACCTCCATCGATAGCGTAACTATCATGAGATCAACTAGGTAATGATCCAAAATGTCTGTCTGATTTGCTCTTTGAACTCCGTTTGTTACTACATGTTGTTGGTAGACCCATACCAAAATAAACAGAAATTTCCTAGTGACATCACAATCTTATTATACCTTCGTTTTTGGTTATAACAAACGTCGATAGCTGCGGGATCGACTTGATCTATTGTCATCTTCATTTCAAACACAAGCCTTAAGCTTAAATGGAAGTAAATAGGAATATTAGTATGTAGTATTTGTTATAATGTGGCATTGCTCCTATTGGTATTACATTGCTTTTTCTATCGCTACAAAGTTTTGCGTCCATGTATTTGGTACTAAATTTTTATCTTCTTAATTTCTTTCATTACTTGCAAATTCAAAGTCACATCGTATAAGTCTAGTCGCTTTACTAAACGGCGCCGTTCAACCAGCGGCCTAAATAATACCGGCCAATTCATATTCCGTTCAATGAATAGGGACGCTCTTGAAAATAAGGTTGTTTATCAACAATTTCGAAACTCAATGGCTTTACGCGGTGTGCACCGTATTCCTAACATTAGTAGATTTTTTGGGACTAATCGTTCGTGAAATACAGCCTGATTTCTCATACTATAATAAAGAGCTATCCATAAATTTTGTCAGACATTTCGAATGGTAGTTTGTCACGGGAAATCACACTTACAGTCGTAGGACTCTCCCATGTTGTGACATAATACTTTTACAATGTCAATCTACTATTAATAAAACATGGTCCGGGCAGGTGGAGCCTTTGACGTCACTGACCACGCCACCAAAATCATAAAAATGAAGTTCTGGTGTTAATTTTGATCGAGACCCCAGACCTTTTTGACACCATCACAATTATAGGTCAATATATTTTAGCTTAAAATTTAATTTAATATTTCTGTCGCTCGGAATAAAAGTAACATTCCGAAATTGTATTTTTTATGTGACGTTTCATAGGTTGTAAACCTTTCGTTACTAAACCCCTCCCACTAAGTGTGTGACGTAATTAATGGATCTTTCCTTATACGTACACAACGTAACCCACATGGAATGTTTTGCTCAATACTGCAGCTACGAACTTTTAATTAAAATATATACTTTCACAGCATGTGACCACAGATTTTACTTGATTACATTAAACGAAGCGATTAATACGAATATATTTGAAAACGCTGAAAAAGCACTAATTCTACCAAAATGTTTTTTTTTTTCTTTTTAATAGTTGCCCGTTGGTATGTTAACTTCAATTTAGCATTTATCGCGCCTCGCCGAGTTTGTAATCAAAAAAATGTTTTTAGCAACTGTATTTTTTTCATTATGTTTTTTCCCGGCCAAGATAGAACGAATAGCTTTGTGCTAAAAGGCGTATGAATTATTTATTTCTTGGACTTGAACTAAGAATATTAAATTACGGCGCTGTTTCGGATTCCTTCGCCATTTTGGTTATACTTTTGGTATGGTAATCTCATATCTTTGACTGTATTTAGGAAATCGTACTTTACGGAATTTACATGAAATGGAATACATTTCAGGATGATTGTTCGAGTACTTAATACGTATAATGTAATAATGAAAGCGTAACAAATAAATGCACTTATGCCTTTATAATATTGTCTATGTAACTTTTACTTGGTGGTAGTCCGTTGTGCTAGCCCGTCTGGGTAGGTAACACCCACTCATCAGTATTCTACCGCTAAACAGCAGTACCCATCGTGTTCCGGACTAAAGAATGAGTGAGCCAGTGTAACTATATGCACAAGGGACATAATATATTAGTTCCTAAGGTTGGTGGCGCATTGGCAATGTAAGGAATGGTTAAAATTTATTTTAGCGCCATTGTCTATGGGTGGTCGCCACTTAACATCAGGTGGCTCATTTGCTCATCCTACCTATACGATATATTTAATATAATCTTCTAACATTAGAATTGCAAAATGCTCCCAAAAGCTTAAATAAAGTAGATTTAGTTTACAATCGTTTATAATACTTAGGTCTTTTGTAATAAACTAATTTAAGCTTGAAAATATTATCTAATATAACTTGGACGTGGCTAGCGAAATTGCTCTGAGCCTTGATAAAGCTATGAGTACATTTATCTCTCTGGATAACGTACACCGCGACAGCTTTGAGAATTAACTTGTTATATAATAAGTAATATTTTTATTGTATTCAATTATTTCATATAAACTGCCTGTAAATGTATACTAGACTAGCCGACTCTCCTCTTAAGAAAAATGATGAATTTTAAAAGTAAATATGAACATGTCTTTATTTTTTTACTTGGTGTGTAAGTATGTCCGATACCATCCACTCATCATATTTATTTAAGCCGTAATACTTTGTATTGTTATATTCCGGTTTGAAGGGTGAGTGAGCCAGTGTAACTACAGGCACAAGGGGTATAACATATTTGCGTCAATGGTTGGTTGTGCATTGACATTGAATAGTTAAGATTTATTAAGATTATGTTTTGTCTATTACGCGTATTTACCACTTATTATCAGTTAGCTCACACGACAGTTCCTCTACAAATATACTAAAAATAATATTCCTCAACGGCACAATAATAGAATAAATATAAATAAATATTGGACAACATCACATACATTACTCTGATCCCAATGTAAGTATCTAAAGCACTTGAGTTATGGAAGGTCAGAAGTAACGACGTTACCACAAACACCCAGACCCAAGACAACATAGAAAACTAATGAACTTTTTCTACATCGACTCGGCCGGGAATCGAACCCGGGACCTCGGAGTGGCGTACTCATGAAAACCGGTGTACACACTACTCGACCACGGAGGTCGTCAAAATATATACTCTATTCCAACCATAACAGGAAAAAGTCAAATAAACAACATTTGACAGAAAATTGACGCGATATCATTGGTCGAGAGCTTGATTAATCTATGATATTTATAAACTTCTATTGGTATTTTGGAAGTAATATTAAAGTGGAAATAAGTAGTTAAGTGTAATACTATTGTTGTATTATGAATAAAGATATATTAATCATAAACTCTTAGTAGTGCACAATATAGGCGACTTGTGACGTCACTAAGTAAAGAGGAGTTATCATTTAATATAGGCGAGTTATTATATATTAGCAGGTCGCATGAAATACGTAAATCTAAGGTTTGTTTACCTTTTTTTTTATCTTTTAAATTACTTGATGCTAACTTGGATTTGAATTTTGAACCCGCAATCATCGGTTAATATCGAAGTTCAAAACACTGAGCCATCTCGGCTCTTCGCCAATATACCACTGGTACATATAAACACATTAGGTATCTCAACAACACCTTATTTAACGCAATCGTTGTTAAATTATACACCCCTCTATTTCTAGGTGGTACTTATATTCTTTATTTCAAAATTATTATATTAAAACATTTATTTTAACAAATACTGACCAAAAAATAGATAACATTAAGTGCTTAAATATATATAGAAATATGAATTAAAAATACTGTATAAATCTTGACCGCGTGGAATGTTGGCAAGAATGCTAGCAGCATTTCCCCGTTGAATCGCAATTCCGATCCTCTGGGCTAAAAACGAACCAGCACTCCTGTCACCAGTGGAGGCAATAAGGCGAGGTGTTATACTTTTGATGGAGCTTTTTGCACCATTACTCCAAGGGTCAAGTGTTACGACAGCAAATGGGAATGTACTTATTTACGATCAAATTATCTTTGATGCTGAAATGATAAAGCATTTATTAATAGTAATGGACTTTGAAGTTTGAATTGATTTCACAATGAATACATTGAAAAGCTAATTTATAGTATGTATTTATAAATGAACTAGATCATTATAAATAGTATAATACCTAGGCTTATTGCTGCCGCTGGTGACAGTACTGGCTACTTTTTTGCTTAGAAGATCGGCAATGCGATTCAACGAGGAAATGTCTTTT
Organism: Vanessa tameamea; assembly: GCF_037043105.1. Taxonomy (NCBI): domain Eukaryota; kingdom Metazoa; phylum Arthropoda; class Insecta; order Lepidoptera; family Nymphalidae; genus Vanessa; species Vanessa tameamea. The sequence goes on from NC_087335.1 coordinate 5,363,858, forward strand.
CAACTATTCGGTATGGTCATGATTTGTACAGCGCTATGCGTACCTTCTCCCTCCGCTGTAAGCGTAGCCAGGAGTAGGGGGGTTCTCCTCTACCCCGGGAACTCCTCTAACTTGGAGGACCACGGTGGGCCAATCGTCGGGGCGTCACGGTAGCATGCGTAAGCGATCCCGTGATGTAGCGAGTATTCCGGCGCCTTCAGCGCCGGCGAGCTTCACATACCCCCCCCACATAATGAAGGGGAAACGCGTAATGCGTTTTTCCAGCGAAAAAAAAAGTGGTCGTGATTTGTACAGTAACTGATACGGAAATTAAAATATGTCATTAAATATATGTTATATTCACGACGTAGTTTTTCTTAATCTTTCTTTCAGATTTAGGAAATATATAATTGAATGCGAAAGCAAAGCCGCAGGCTTAAAGCCAAGCCAAGCCTCTCTTTTTTAGAAGGCTTAGTTTACCCCGCTCCTCCTCCACTTATTATGAGATCTCCGAAACTATAGGATTGACTTGTAAAGTTTAAGTTTCGTCCTCAGGTATGTTACAGAATTTATTGACTTTTTTGCGAATTGCACACCTTGGTAATGAGACGATGACCTTCAGGCTGTTTCGAATAACGAAAATGCTATTTTGATTATTTTCTGGAAACAATAATTCGCCGTTTCTTCTTAGGTCCGAGATATTTATTTCCGAACCGGTGGTAGATTTTTGACAATCAGTAAGCAAGCATCGCGTTTCTATATTGGATAAAGGTTTTGACTTTGTGACGTCACTAATTAAAGAGGAGTTATCATTTAATTTCAATAGGACAGGCAGCTGGTTATTTTATATTTGTATATTTAGATAGTATGACTGATTAAACGCATTATATTGTAATGATATTCATAATGGACTTCGTCGATTTAAAACTCAGCACTCAACTGCCACTTGGCTTTTTTATTAATGCCATTCTGATGTCAATTAACGTTGAGATGATTGCCAATGAAATGGTTCATTAATAAATAGTTTTATGCAATGAGGTCGGTTATAAATATTCCTCTTTCAATACTAAAACATACGTAATTTATCTAAGTAGGCACTTACCAGTACTTAATAATAACAACTTTGTTATGTCTTGTGACTAGCTTGTAAGGCTGTAGACATCGAGATTTTGAGTTCAATATCCGTTGGATAAGTGAAAAAAATTTAGTGTTCCTGTCAGAAAATTTTCGGTACCAGATCAGAGTTTGAAAGCAGTGCACTTTACGTAAAGCCGTTGGTCTTACGCCTGATTTTTATCCTCTTGAGTCAGATTAGCTATCCTATCGATTTTATAAGTAACAGAATAACACAAGTGAGCAAACGCAAATACACTCGACACTTGTGTTTGCTTACACTTCTGCGTCTACGCTCGGTAACGACGAATCCTAAAGTGGTCAGACGTGACCTTCGACGTGGTATCCGTATCACGAGAATTTCTCGACGTAAAAATTCAATAACTCTAGTGGCCTCATGCGGCGTTTGAACCCAGAGGTTCTGATTTACGATCTTATAATCTAGCCACTTGATTAATAAGAAGGTCCTCAAGACAGTCAAAATCCCTCGGAAGTATAACAGTTCTGATGAACTTGCTTAATATGGGCTATTACGTCACTACACAGTATAAAACAAAGTCACTTCCCGCTGTCTTTCCCTGAGAATGCTTAACTTTTAAAATTACGCAACGGCTTATGATGCGTTTTTTTTGGAATGTTTATATGAATAATATAATACAGTATTTTAAAATTTTTTAATGTGATATCGTAAATAAAAACATTTTTTTTCCATTTATATTGCAAACGCTTGTTGAACTCTACGAGATAGATCAATATAATGTTCTACAATATAGTACACCTCAAAAACGTCTACAAAAACTTTACAATGTTATACGTCTATCTCTTAGGAATAGTCCTCAATAACAATTGTTTATTATTTACTTTTTACGCGAAAAAATGGCTTATTATCGAAACGATTTGAAGTAATACACATTAATTGGTATTCAATTAAGTACCTTAAATAAATTGTTATTGAATATAGCTCTTAAATAAATAAATATGGTTCTTTATAGCATGTAATTTAAATAAATATTTTCGAAGTTATTACAGATTTAAAATACAGGGACATAGCGGTTTGTATTGTCTAATGACAAAAAATCTGGGAACGTTGTATATAAAGACATTCTGAAGTATATTTAGTATCAGCATTGCACCCGGGCGAAGCCGGGGTAGGTCGCTAGTATAAAATATAGTAACAAAAATAAATACTCTCCTTATTTTTACAGATAATATATATACCAATTGTAATTATTTTTTATTTTGTTACAGATCCAGCTGCTAAGGCATCTTTCCGCAATGTTAAGTAGATGGACTTAAAATGTATTCATAGTTTTCAAAACAATGATATCGTTGATTAAAAAATCAATTCAACAAATGCAACAGATAATTTAATTGCGAGTGTAGTGTTGTGTATCATGTGTATCGATAAGTAGACTCAAATAAAAAAAAAAAAAATTCAACTATTAGTAATATTCTTCTTAAATTCAGTGCGTAGTGATGCGAAATTATGTATATCGATAAATAAAGAAGCGAGTTTTAAAAATGTGTTTGTGTAAAAGATTATTTTTTAAAGTGATTGTTTGTTTTTTTATAAACTACGTCAAATGTCAACAAGAAGTACTGATAGAAGAGTCATGTGAGTATAACTTGTATTAGCATACTTTTTTACATATATATATTTTTAATATTTAATATATATAGGCAGATACGTGAATGGGATATCGGATGATAAGTTGACAACCCTTAGATATTAACAATGATTGGCGATCAATCTTGGTCAATCTTATCAGCGTTTCAAATTCGCTTGGTTGCTGACAGACTGCAAGCTCGCCAAGAAAGGTACCACCCCATTTATCACATAAAGTAGGTACCGCCAAACAAAAATTAGGCAATCGAGTGACTATTATTACAGGCAGACAGACATAACATCCTATTTCTCAAGGCGGATTAGCAATGTCGTTGGGTTTGTAAGATGGCCATGATTAAAATTTCTTCGGCCAATATCTATGGGCAGTGGCCACTCACCATCAGGTGCCCTATATAAAATAATCCTTCTTCATTTCAATGTTAAATAACAACTATTCCACTCTCTAAAGGATAGAACCTTATCACCCCATTGGTGAATAAGCTCTAAAGTATTTTAAAAGGAGCCACTCGTATAGCCCAGCGATGGGACACGTACAGGCTGCTACTTTAGTGATTCTTATTATAGTCCATAATAAAAATTCCAATTTCAAATAAAAACACCCGCATCCGCGCCCTAATTGAGCATCTAAGGGTATCCTGAAGAGCTATTTTAATTAAATGAGTGCTCCATTTATAATTGGAAACGCGATAGTCATGTTCGCTCTTAAAATATGATTGAATTTCCGTTTTTTGAGTTCCGTAATCTCCACGAGGACCAATCTCCATAACTGAGCTAGTTCCTGTTTAGTTGATTTAACTCAACTTACCGGTTCTTCTCGGTAGAATCTACATCCTGAACCGGTAGTTGTACGTTTAATATAATGTAAATGTAAAAAATAAAGTATGGTTTGATTTTTAACTGTGCAAGTAATTTAGTTAGGTTTGATATTTGATTCGTGGTCTTGAGGATGAATATATATGTGTGCACTGTGGTCTGGGTGTTCTGGTCATGGTTCCGATAGATCGGTATTTTAGTAATAGTTGGTTGAATTAACCAAGATCAAATTTAGAATCGTCACTTTGCAATTGACATTTTAGAAGACTTTTGTAATGGTTTTCGATTTTAATTTGTTTTTTTTTTGTTTTCTATGCTTAATATAAAGAGGTAAAATTTCTTTGTTTGTATGTACTGCGGTATAAATTATATTTATATAATACATTTTCTTTTTAAATAAATTGCTTCCGTGTGAACCCGGCGGGTCGCTACGCACTGCATCAAATACAAAGTTCCTTAATACAAGTCGCGGTCCTTTGAACTTTTTTATAATAAACCTGAGTAAAAAATATAAGGCTTTGAAATTTGTTTCTTAACGAGAACTCTTATAATCTTGTAAAGTAATGAAGCTTATCCGCATTACATGGAAAAGATTATTATTATTATTAGAAGTTAAATATATTTAGTGATCTCGAATCGACGTACGAGCTGAGGTTATATTGAATTACCTATACTTTATATATTTACTCAGACAATGAAAACAAATGAATCGAGATGGTCGGATCGTGTGGATCTGAAACGAAAAATCATTATTGAGTATCATGTGTTTATATATAAGTCATCTTGTTCTCGGTGAAGAATGACGTCGTGAAGAAATGCATGTTTCAAATGCAATGTCGAATGTATCAATCAAAAAATCAACATCAAAATATACATTAAAGTAGGCTTTTACAAGCACTTTTGAATCGTTATTTTACAATACTATATTAAGTGAAGATACCACTGGTTCGGAATGCAGAATCTACCGAGAAGAACCGGCAAGAAACTCAGTAGTTACTCTTTTTCCACATCTATCATAACAATGACAGAATAATATCTACATTCTTCTTCAAATAAGTTCAAACTTTGACGTGTCTTATTGACGAAGTCAGACAATATAAATCCAAATTATTACAAGAACGAAAACATTGTTAGTATAATTATAATTAACAAAATAGCTCTTTTTCAACATTTAAAATACAAAGTTATGTTAGTGAAATACAATCATATATATGTATATATCCTGCATGGAAGTCAACAAGTATTAGCTCCACGCTTTCTTATCATCTATATAACCTTGTATTGAATAATATGCTTTTTTTTATTAAATGTATTTTTTTACATTATTTGAATTTATGAATATTTGCGGAATTTTATTTTAGAAACGGATACCTTGCCCCAAGAAGGATCTATTGACTTTGCAGAGTCGGAAACTTGGCGGAAATTTGTCCACAAACCCGTATTGGAATTGCGTGACGTAAATTCTTTTACCTACTACTTATCTCATATAATAAGGGGTTTGAATATTTCTGCTTGATTATTTTTTAAATATACTGGCTTTTAAGTCGATGTTAACATTTAACTTTTCCTAATAATAAATTAATGTAAAAAACATCGAAAAAATACGTTGACTTTCATGCAGAATAAACTAAAATTTAATCGCATTTTTATATTAACAGCCTGTAAATTTCCCACTGCTGGGCTAAGGCCTCCTCTCTCTTTGAGGAGAAGGTTTGGAGCATATTCCATCACGCTGCTCCAATGCGGGTTGGTGGAATACACATGTGGCAGAATTTCGTTGAAATTAGACACATGCAGGTTTCCTCACGATGTTTTCCTTCACCGCCGAGTACGAGATGAATTATAAACACAAATTAAGCACAAGAAATTCAGTGGTGCTTGCCTGGGCTTGAACCCGAAATCATCGGTTAAGATGCACGCGTTCTAACCACTGGGCCATCTTGGCATAATCGCATTTAATTATACAATATTCATTTTTATGCTTAATTAGCCGGGATGGCCCAGTGGTTACAACGCGTGTGTATTAACGGATGATGGTGGGTTCAAAATAATTTGTGTTTATAGTTCATATCGTAATCAGCAAGAGAATATTCTGAAGAAAATTGAAAGTGTCTAATTTAAATGAAATGCATGTCCAGGATTGGTGTTAGCCTTAAGCCTTATTCTTAAAGGTAGAGAAGGGTTTATCCTAGCCGTGGGTTATTTCCAGGTGTATGTGTAATGTAATTAAATTACTGACTATGAGTGACTTGACGATTATTTTCGATAGAATCCATATTTCGAATCGGTGATTCCAAATTTGAATAAATAATACAATGACTTTAAATTTCGAATAATAATTAATGTCATATTTAACACTAACGCAAAGAGCATATCGTACCTAATTGCATTATATACACTATGAGATTAATGAATTTAAGCCCCGGAGCGAAATTACAAGTGCCGTGTCGCCCGCACGTCAATTAAGCTAATTTAAAACAATGACGGACCCCCAACGTATCGCCCGCAACGCGATTTAGAACCAGTCTCATTACTGGGTAACCGTTTCAAAGGATTGTGTAAATATTTTTACTGGTATTTGTAATTGTGAGATATTAATGTTTTAGGGCATTGTTTATTTGTAATTATTAACCGACTAAATAAGATGTATGTACATATTTTTTGACCACATTCATGTGCATTTAGATCTATTTAGAATCGCAAGGTAAAACAACTACCCCCGATCTACAAATAAACCAGTGAATAACCGGCGAAAACTGGTTTTTGTTTTTTTATTTTTTTATTTGTACAGTTTTCAATATGACAAAGAAAAAGCCAATAGGCGATCATTTAATTTCGTTTACTAATTAGTGAGTTCATAGATAATGCGTTTAATTAAGCAACAAACCTTATACAGTGATTATCTAAATTGTCCTTAATAAATAATTAAATTGATTATTAAGCACTTACTTATTGAATATATCCTGATATCTAAACTATTAAGATATCTATATTATTACCGTCTTATATACAGATACATATATATATTTAAAAAATGGAATATAGTGCGTATCTTAATTAAAACAAAGTTTAAAGAATCATACTACATATGACTAATATTTACGAACGTATACATAGTTCGAAGTAAAATTTTAATTTCAATCTGCCTTTAAATTACGTATGTGGAACATATTGATTTAATATTATCGACATGTTTACAAGCACATCACTTGTTCCCCCTTTAACCACGAGTATCGAGTGACAAATCGCTGACACCGTTACGTCCATAAACGCCATCACAATCGCTCGTCCTTGTCGCATGTTTAGTTCTCAACATACGTCAGAGCGAGACGAGTATCGGAAGGATCTTGAAATCTAACAAGTGCTCTGATTGAAGGAGTCTATCGAGAGGACATACGAGTGTGTGATCTGAAATCTACAGTTTAAAGTATCACATTTAGTTTAATTTAATTTGTTATGTTTTTATTTATAGGAATTACATTGATTTATAAAGAAGTCTCACAGAGATGAAGTATTGAGGTAGAAGGTTTTCTGTTTTGTTAGTAATATTTTATAGCACACCTTCACCCCCACAAGGGATGAAATGAAATAAAAATTGTCCTTTTCCCCTTCCCCGTAACTCAAACAATCAACATACCATATTTCATCTAAATAGGTTCAGCAGTTTGAGTTTAATATTAATAAAGATTACACTAAAAATAAGGATAAATATCTTTTTGTCGAGCAATCCTCGATAAATAACGTAAGAAAATCTGTTCCCATAAATGTATAACTGCAGTGCTGTATCGATATTTGTGCTGTATTATTGTATGTTAAGCACAAAGAACGAATAAGCTCATTGAGCGAAAAGGAGCAAGCGCTCCGAATTCATTATGGATTTTAGCTAATATCATGAAAGCCATGAATTCAATTTCGTAACGTATTTTTGGGTCGGTCAGAACACGTTTCGGCTGTTTTGCTATGTCATAACACGAATAAAGCGTGCTTGGTTTAACGATGCCTTATTGTTTTGTGAACAGATTTTTTAAAATTCTTGATTCTTTTATGGCCGATGTCAGGTCATCACCTGATGCCCGATCCCTAAAACGCTCGTGAAACCGCGAGCATCAACTAGTATATATTATAAGAACATTATATATATCAAATAAATAATTTAGATTCAATAAAATTACTTTAAAGATTACCTCTTATTCTATGATATAGATAGTCGGACGGGAAAATAGATTCCCTGACCTGACATTGTAATATTAACCATTCCTTACATTTGTTGATGATTGAGATGTTATGTCTCTTGTATTTACACTGGCTCACTCACCTTTCAAAGAGGAACACAACATTGCTGTATTGCCGTTTGATGCTGAAGCACGTTACAATTGGGTGGTACCTACCCAAACAGGCATGCACGAAGTCGTACCACCAAGTCAATTTCTCTATCAGTTACTTTTTATTATTATATTCTAAATATTTAATGAATGATGCAATTACAAATTGATTTAAAAAACGTCTGTTTGTTCCTTAATAACGATGTATGGAGCCAATGTGTACGGAACACGTTAATGTTCAACCGAGAGTTAAAAGGATTGAGTTAGTCTCCAAGCCTTTCAGTGCAAAACATACAAGTCCTGATTGCCTGTAAATATACAAATATTAGATGGACAGTGTAAAATGTCCACCTTTAGTTTTAAAAATAATACTAGTTGGTCACCCGCAAAATCTCTCGTTTTTTCAAAAGATTTTTTAGACATGATGTATGCACCTCTGACAGATTTTGTTTTATTTTTAATTTAACTGTAAACTGCAACACTCATCCCCATTTGGCGCCATAATTATGAAACCTTATTTAAATGAAATTTATAATGTCAAATAGTATACCTAATGTATACCTAATGTATACTATTTGACAGCTAGAATTTTTCAGCTAGAATTGGAGTTTGTCGATAACAATTTCTTTTAATTTTTTTTTTTTACTTTTGCAGCCTTATTCTTCGTGATCTTGTAACAATTTAGTAAATTGCAATCATTAATTCTCTTTTAATTTTCTGCACATCTACGGCTGAAGCTCTTCAAAATGAGCCGATACCATAACCGATTTTTTATATGTAGCTATAGTTCCATGATCACTGGGACAAAAATCCGCTTACATTAGTAATATATAAGATAAGGACATATTTTTACTAGGTGGCCATGCAAACCCTTTTAAGGATAAATGTCTCATGTCAACGGAAATTGACTTCTCGGCTTTGGCGAGTTTGGAAAAAATATTATGCATTGTTGAATTTTTGGCAAAACAATGTTAATTTGATTAATCCCTTCTTAGACAACTTTTTTCTTTTTTTTATGATAAAGGTAGACGGACGAGCAAATGGGCCATCTGATGGTAAACGGTCACCATCGCCCATAGACAACGGCGCTACAAGAATACCAATCATTCCTCACATCGCCAATGCGCCACTAACCTTGGGAACTAAGAAATCCTTTGTGCCTGTAGTAACACTGGCTCACTCATCCTTCTAGCCGGAACACAACAATACTGAGTACCGCTGTTTGGCGGTAGAATGTATGATGAGTGGATGGTACCTACCCAGACGGGTTTGTAGAAAGCCCTACCACTAAATAGAACCCAAAAATGAACACTAAATACTTCTGCATAGTTAAGTGCGTATTTAATTTGAGAAAATGATTGGGCTCCTTGTTTCTTGGCGGTTCTTTCGGTTGAATAAACATTCCGAATCGGTAGCCTTACACTCAATTTAATCCAATAATAAAGTCCTATGAGAACTTACTTTAACGTTCATTAACAATATTTTTATTTATGATACGAAGTATTACAAATCCAAGTAGATCTAGGTCACAAGTACCATATTGGATCTGTATCAGATTTCTTGATATATTGGTACCACGGAGAGATGTCTCCGTTCAGATGTCTCGCTATCTATTTAATTCCATATCTGATAACAGAACTGATTTCCCAAACAAATTTAACAATGGCTATTTACTTACATGCTTATGTTCGCGTGACTCGCATTCACAAAGGCTTTCGTATTTGGAGCTATTCCTATAACAGTTCTATTCAATGAAATGGATTTAATAAATCATAGAGTTTTTGATGTAACGAAAATGGTATGAACGTGTCTCCGATCTGAATTGAGTGATTGAGTTTTTCTGTCAAGTAATTCGAGATGGTCCAGTGGTTAGAACGCGAGCATCTTAACCGATGATTTCGGGTTCAGACCCAGGCAAGCACCACATTCATGAGCTTAATTTGTATTTATAATTCATCACGTGCCCGGCGGTGAAGGAAAACATCGTGAGGATACCTGCATGTGTCTAATTTCAACGAAATTCTGCCACATGCGTATTCCATCAACCCACATTGGAGCAGCGTGGTGTAATATGCTCCAAACCATCTCCTCAAAGGGAGAGGAGGCGTTAGCCCAGCAGTGGAAAATTTTAAAGGCTGTTAATGTAATGTAATTATTCTCAGTACCAGTTAGGAATTAAAAAGTTCGCTTTCCCGAGAAAGAGCAACGTGTCGTCGTTTTTGAGCTTGATCTCGTTGATTCAGATTACCGTCCATCCAGATTATGAAAAAGACGAAACGTAGAGTGCTTCTGTGTTTGCACAAACCTGTACACTATTATTTATGCTGAGTAGTTTTGAGCTGACCGTGGTATTTAAAATATGAACAAAATATTTCGTAATTGATTTTAATAATAAGAAATGTTTATAATAAGTAATAAATAACAATTGGATAATTCTTATAATGGCGAAATAAGCATATGTATTCATAGACGCGTATTAAAGGCGTTGTTTCTAAAATTTGCAAGTAGTTGTTCCATGAGTTTTCATGTCCGCATGGATCGTAGCCTGATATTCCGAATAACTTGACTAACGAAAAAAAATATTTCAAATCTTACTGACAGATTTAAGAGTTTTTTTTTTTTTTAATATTTTTTATATCTTTCAATCATAATAAGTGTTAATGTTATTGAAGAAGTACTGAGGCTGGTACGCCTTCTATCTCAATCCTTGTTTAACGTTACAAACTATTTAAAAATGTAATTATTCGTGATTCCGTTTTGAGGTTTCTTCGTATTACCGCCAAGCACATAATTATGTTGCCGAGTTTCACTGTAATTAAGTGAGCAAGTTTTAAAGGTAATATTGGCATTTTATAGAAGAAAAATTTATAAAGCGGAACTTTGATTTGAAAGAAATAAGTAAATAATTGAAACGCATAGAAAAACGTAGAAAACGTTTAATATAAGAAACTTAACAATATATATTATAATAAATTCGTACGATTTCTCTAAATCCGTTGGGGAGGGGAGCTTCCTGAAACATGACAAGAATGATAATATTGATACTTCGAAAGAACTTACGCCCTAAACCTGAATTTGTTATTAACAAAAAAAAACTACATCCAAATGTTATGTTAAACGTCATAAAAGTCAATATGCTTGTCAAGATTCGTCATAGACCCAATGTTGGCAACTTACGGGATATCCCCATGCGTCCTCGTGAAAAAAACTAAATAAAAGCCTCCCGCGAGTCCCTCGTACTGCGCAATAATTCGTTCCCTAAAAGGGTATACTAAGTTTATTGTTCCCTATGTTTTTACTAAATAGTGGTATCACACCAGTAAGAGCAGACCTCCCGCGACGCTGCAATTATTAGACTTTACTATAAAGGCTTTGTTAAAATGCTTTGTAATATTTGCAGGACATTTGATAATTAATCTTTCATTTATAACTTGTGCTTCGCTATTGCAAAGCAAATTGCAAATATTGCTGCATTTTCAACGCGAGTTTTTTTGTTTTATTTTAAAAAAAATTATGAACATATTTATTTGGCTTGGTTGATTTGTGAAGAAAATAATTTTGAACTATTCGAAATGTTATTAAAATACAGGTTTTAATATTTATCATTGAATAAATAATTGAAGATAAAGTCAAAATATTTATGCATTGAAATAGTATTTCTGATTATCAAAAACCAGTTACCGATTCGAAAAGAAATACCTAGACAGAAGAAAAATATGTGTTTTTTTTTAAACAATATTTGCTGACTTTGAATACAATAATAATTATTCAATAAATCTATACTTCTATACTAATATTATAAATGCGAAAGTAACTCTGTCTGTCTGTCTGTCTCGCTTTCACGTCAAAACTATTGGACCGATTTAAATGATATTTGGCATACAAATAGTCTAGAGCCTGAGAAAGGACATAGGCTACTTTTTATTTGGAAAAAGTGCTGTAAGGGGTTGAAAAGGGGGATGAAAGGTTGTAAGTTATTGAAAGTATTGTCATTTTTAGGACTAGAAGCATAAAACTTATATTTTAGTCTGTATACTTATAAACTAACATATCATGACACCCACTAAGGAGCGAATTTTGGCAATTCTACCCCTAAAAAGTGAAATAGGGTTGAATGTTTGTATGGAAGTCCGTAATTTTTTAAATTAGAAACATGAAACTTTATTTTTGGGATACTGATTAAAAAGGAGTAGATACTTATTTAAGTGTTTCTGCATTTTATACTCCTACGGGGGTGAGATATGGGTAAAAATTTGTATAGAAGTAGGTCATTTTTTAAAATAGAAACATGAAACTTTCTTTTTGGGATACTGATCAAAAATGAGTAGATACATATTTAAGCGTTTCTAGATAATCTACCTCTAAGGGGATGAAATAAGGGTTGAAAGTTTTTATGGGAGTCAGTCATTTTTTTAAATCAATAACATGAAACTGCTTTTTGGGATACTGATTAAAAATGAGTAGATACGTATTTAAGCGTTTCTGGATATTTTACGCCTAAGGGGAGACATAGGGGTTGACATTTCGTATAAAGGTTAGTCTGGAAGTCCGTCATTTTTAAAGTTAGAAGCATGAAATTTTATTTTTTTGGCTACTGATTAAAAATGAGTTGATTCGCATTAAAGCGTTTTTGGACATTTTACGCTTAAGGAGGGAAATTGGGTTAACATTCCGTATACAGGTTAGTCTGGAAGTCTGACATTTTTTAAATTAGAAACATGAAACTTTATTTTTGGGCTACCGATTAAAAATGAGTTGATTCGCATTTAAGCGTTTCTGGATATTCTACCCTAAGGGCTGAAATACACACCAATGTGGTATACAAAGAGGTCTTAAATTTACGTAATATTTTAAGTTAATTTGTAAATATATTCATATTCTACGCGGGCGAAGCCGCGGGTAACAGCTAGTAGTTTCATAAAATCCTTTACAACGCAAATGTTTATTTACATTTTGCGTTTGAACTTTTCTTAACGTTTTATGGGACTTAGTAAAGCGTATACGCTTACACACAAAAGAAAACAAAACAATTATTAACCCTCTGTTGTCGTGTAACAGAACTAAGCTTATGTTTGTTCCTTAGATTAATAGTAGGTACGTCACAATTAATAGAATAATAATTATGTCTTTACCAATAGGTATACATCACAAATCATATGGCGTTAATCATATGGCGCAAAAAGATATTGAGAAGATCAAAATAATAGTTGTTGTGAAGGTATCGCAAGGTAATTTGTACTGTTTATCCTATGTAGAGGCTATTCCATAACAGTGGGACTACCTACAAGACACCCCCCCCCGTGAAAAGTCCGTACAAACATTTTGTCAACAGTCTTTTTTACTCAAACCTGTAATTCTGTACAGATGTCTATACGACAAAAGTCTTTTTTTTATGATATCGGTAGGCGAACGAGCAAATGGGCCACCTGATGGTAAGTGGTCACCACCGCCCATAGACAATGGTGTCGTAATAAATATAAACCATTCCTTACAACACCAACGCGCCACCAACCTTGGGAACCAAGATGGTACGTCCCTTGTGCCTGTAGTTACACTGGCTCACTCACCCTTACACACAACAATACTGAGTCAGTACTCACGAGCCAGTACTCACCCATTCATCAGGTATTCTACCGCCTTCTTTGGCGGTAGAATATCTAATGAGTGGGTGGTACCTACCCAGACGGGCTTGCACAAAGCTCTACCACCAAGTCTGTGCCAAGTCTGTGTCTTGTGGACCTAGCATTATGATACTAACACTAACATTCTATACTACTCAAAGCAAATAAGAGTTGAGAATTGCCTTCGTTTGACTTTTATATCTTTTAATTATCATAGTGATTGTAATCAATATCTCTTGTCAACACAGTTCAGTTTCGTATTTGACGATCGAATTTAACGTTGAATTTTGATGATAACGGCTTTGCTTTACTAGTTTAATTAATACAATCCATCAACCAGGTTAATGCGTTGTGATAATTATTATTTTGATCTGTTGCATATTATTCTGTTCGAGATTATATAGATTAAAGATGAAAACGAATTTAGTATTCGTTGATTTATATATTGGTATTAATATTAGATGCTGGGTAAAATACGAATATTTGTTTTTGAAGTGATAACTTCTTATGGAAGAGTAAACCGTACTTCATTACGTAACGCGTTACGTAACGAAGTACGTACGTAAGTTACTAGTCTTGAATATGTACATTATAATATTTTATAATCAATAAAATATTTTATTTGCTTTCCTTACATTATCATATTAATATACATAAAATTGAAGTAATAACAATTTCAATATTAAAATTTCTATTTAGATTAGTTTAAGTTATCGCTCATGTCCGGCGCCCCAAGACGAATTATTATATTAAAAAAATAAATCCTGGAACCCGATCGCAGTGCCACGTACCGGGTCTTAACATCCAATGATTCGCTCAAACATACAGATAAAAAACGTCGTTCAGGGCTTCAGTGCCATATACATACAGTACAGAAGAATTACATATTTAACAAAGATAAAATTAAACCGTACAGTTTGATTGACGCTAAGCGAAAATATTTTTTGAATTTGATAAACCAATTCTTGAGGAAATTTTATTGGCTTTTCACATCAGCCTACTGCCCACAGGGCAAAGCTGGAAGTTTTAGTTCCGTTGATACCGCGCGGAGCACCCAGTGAGGTATATTGCAAATTTAGAACTCGAACTTGGGGTAAATCTACTAATTTACAGCGGTCACGATAACCTATTCCTATCCAACTTCGACTGAACTGCAACTGGATCGTTGTGTTAGTAGAATTAGAAAACCATTAAACGGTTTCGATTCGATTGAGAATTGACCCATCGTAAGGCTGAAGGTTCCAACATCTTGGAATTCAATCTTGGATCAGAGTAGTAGAAAATCTAAGAAGAGTGGTACACCCCATCGAAAAGTACGTGAAGCCTTTTATCGTGCGCCTAATTTCTTTCTAGTCGTGTCATTGGAATATACACATGTAATAACATAACATAACATAATCAGCCTGTAAATTTCCCACTGCTGGGCTAAGGCCTCCTCTCCCGTTGAGGAGCAGGTATGGAGCATATTCCACCACGCTGCTCCAATGCGGGTTGGTGGAATACACATGTGGCAGAATTTCGTTGAAATTAGACACATGCAGGTTTCCTCGCGATGTTTTCCTTCACCGCCGAGCACGAGATGAATTATAAACACAAATTAAGCACATGAAAATTCAGTGGTGCCTGCCTGGGTTTGAACCCGAAATCATCGGTTAAGATGCACGCGTTCTAACCACTGGGCCATCTCGGCTTTAACGCATGTAATAGTAGGGTGTTTTCTTTTGTGTTTGCGCTCACATTTACGCCCCATATTATATCCTGCGCAGCTGGTAGTAACCAGTGTTGCTGATGATCTCCAAATGTAGACAAACTAGGTTACGCTCGTGGCGTCGCTCACGTTTCAGGTCTTGGTTGTCAGGTATTGTTTACACAGTATTTTTATAAATTATAGCATATGTGTTATTCTTATGTATGAGCTATATTATTGTAAAGTTTCATTAAAACCCATTCAGTAATTTTAACGTGAAGGCTAACAAACGCCTTTATAGTATTAGTAAGGACATAAGCACACATAAGCAGATATAGACGTTTGCTCAGATTTACTTAAGAAGGTTTTAGAATTGGTCTTCCGTGAATAATACTGGAAACGCTCATTTTAATACTATCTCTAGTACATAACGATCGTATAGACGAACCATTACACGGTTGTAAAGTGTCTCGTTCGTTAAACTTGTCCAACAAATTACTCCTCCCTTCGTGATAAAAAAACACCAAATCTGGAAAACATTGTATTCCCTATTTGGTTCTACATTTAGTGTCCGATAAACTTAGTGTTTTTTTCAAATTGGTCTCTATTGTTACTGACATAAGGCTCATGAGAACGATGTCACGATGCAGCAATAGTGGTATATAGGTGTTAATCTGTTCGGCTGATTTATTACGTGTTAAAAAAATTCACGCCTAACTCACTGTCGTGAAGTCTTTCGGTAGTCGCATATAACAAAAGAAAGAGATAGATATATCAATGGAAGTAAAAAGAAAATGAGCATTATGTTTGTACCTTGTATTTATATTGTCAATGCTGTAAGTATTACCATTGTTACTATCTTAACCGAGATGGCCTAGTAAATAGAACACGTCGATATATTCCTAATTAGTGTTATAAATCATCAACCCGAAAAGAACCAACGGTGGAATACTCGCCAACCATTACGTAGAAGAACAAAATGTTTTTGCTTAGCTGTCCTAATTCAAGGCTTCCTTAAAAACCACAACCTACTCATTGTATATTTTCAGTATAACAATAAGCAATAATTAGCATTTTTGTGTTCCAAGTACAAGGGACATGAGATTGACATTGAGCTTCAGACAATGATGAAGATGTAAGAATGAAGTGTGATTTTATTTAAAGACCGAAAATCTACTAGCAGACCTGGCCACGTCGTTCCGTCGAAAGAAAAAAAAAACATCAAGAAGAAGATAAACAAAAAATAACATAAATTAACTATTCTTTATTCAAGCCGGATTATAGGTAATTGGGATTTTCATGTTCGAGAATTTAATTTAAAAAAAAGCTTCCATAGGCTCACAATGTAGATTCTACTGAAAAGCCGGCAAATGACAAAGTGAGAAAAGTAACTACTACTATTTAGAAATACATTTCGCTAACGAGGCTACGTTTTTCCTTAAAGCCTCTTGTGATCGATTCACAATGAGTTACAACGTACTCTGATTGGTCCAAATTGCGACGGCAATCTAAACTATATAAAGTATAAAGTAATACGACTTTTTCCCCCTATAAATAGATGTACTTCAAACAGGCCATTGGATCGAATATCTAACGTTGAACCAGTTAGGTATTTGTTCTCTAAGATAATTACATGATAATGTCTATCACTTACGACAGTATTTCTACTATTATAATTTCCTATTTGGTTGGTCCATAAAATGGTCTCCAATGTTTGTAAATTGTTCCATCTGTTAAATAAACATTTTACGGGTCGGTTGTAGTTCTACTATATGTGAATTCTCCGAACCGCATTGGAGCAACATGGTTGAATAACTGCGATATTCTTCCTCAAGAAGAGAAAACTCTTTTGCCTAACCCTGAGGTATTGCCATAGTCTTGCAGGCTTTTGGTCATATGTCCTACAAAAAAGATAAATCTATACCTTTATCATATATAATAATCAATTTTAATTTACATTTTCTTGGTGGTAGGGCTTCGTGCAAGCCTATTATGATAAGTACCACCTACTCATCATATATATTATTGCCAAACAGCAATACTATTGTTGTGTCCCGGTTTGAAGGGTGAGCGATCCAGTCTCAACTACAGGGACATAACATCTTAGTTCCCAAGGTTAGTAGCGCATTGGCGATATGAGGAATGATTGGTATTTTTGTGTCTATGGCGAGGTGACCGCTTACCATGTAAGGAATGGTTAATATTTTTTGCGGCGCCTATGTCTATGGGCAGTGGTGATCAATTATCATCAGATGGCCTACTTGTCCGTCCGCCTACCGATAATATAAAAAAAAATATATTCTCATTTTTTTAAACTTGGAACTTAAGGATGTTTTATTAAAAATAAGTATTGACATCACTGATTTAATTTTAAAGTGAACAATGTCTTAATAATTCTGTAATCCAACAATTTCAAACTTCTGATGGATTCAAATATTCGTTGAAATCTGTATATTGAAAACTTCGCGATGTTCGTTAAACAAAATGGACAAAACCAATACAGTTAATAATCATCCAAATATTACTCAATACTAAGGGTACATAAGCGTTTAATTAAAACGATCGTATTAAAAATGATCGCTGACGCTAATGATTTAATTACTAAATACGTTTTGTATGTCAGTTATTCACAATTTAGCGCCGTATATTGACAAGCCATCTTAGATAAGGTAAGATTACACCTATCTTGCGGCAAGGTTCATTGAGCAGGATAGGGTTGTCAAACGATACAGATCAGATAAAGATCGTAGTACTAATATATAGATATCACATAATTAGCTTTCGCTCGCGTATTGTGACGGTCGATAGTTTTAAGTATAATAAGTAGGTACGCTATCTTCTTTGGGGTTATTTTTTCATACCGTTTAGTGGTTTGGCCGTGAAAGCGTAACAGAGAGAATTACTTCGCTTTTATTAATATAAGTATAGATTATATCGGTATAATTTGAATTTATTATTAGGCTTTATGAATGCACTGAGAATGTAAGAAACTATGAACTTAAAAACTTTTGCAAATAAAAAATATCAAGCGCATCGAACTACTGAACTCAATCAACGTAGGTAGTAAAAAAATACACCAAAGGAACGGAAAGCAGTAGATAAATTCGTGAAAAAACAGAAACTACAAATTTTAATGATCAGCCACAATTGCCTTGCATTGTCGCCGTCTCATAAAGAAAGACCAGGAGAATATAACTTATAAAGTCGTAAAGTCGATTATCAGATGTGACTGTAACGTAAGCTGATTCATCGATCCCTTTTTCAAATGCAGCAGACATTTTTATCTTTGGCGTTAAACAAATTAATTGTTCTTCACTTGGCGTCGGGTCTTCACGTTCGTATATGAAGAGGACCTATTTGATTAAAAGGCGAATCGCAAATACGTATTTTCGTTAATTTGTTGGCTTAATCACACATAAAACAATTTCCTTTGCTCAGTAACAGCCACGTGTTCATTGTTTTTTGAATAGAACGGCAAATATTAAACATTTTTTTTTGCGTTTCGTTATTATATCAATGGCAGAACTTTTATTACGAGAATGCGTGTGATCGGCTCGTAAGTAAGTTTAAATAGAATAGGCTATTTGACAATACGAAAAATAAAGTATCAATTATTGTAATCAGTATATATTATGAATTTAAAAATGGTTATTTATTAACGAAAGTCGAAAATAATAACTAATTTATTCAAGAATCCGTAAATAAAAATGCATTTTTTAAACGTTTGTCACGTGACACAAAACGCTCCTGATTGGTCGGGGTTATGATAACCTTTGTTTTGTTGTTGTTGTTAACCTCGTTTGCCCACTGTATGTGGATTACATGTGCCACAGACTACAATACAGGCAAGTGACGTCACCGACCCCATTGCAGCGCCATATTGTCAACGTATTTACGCGCGCTATTTAAATATGGAATTTTTAATTTGATATTTTTCAGCAAATATGTTCTAGAATTTAAAAAAAAAAACAATTTTTACTGGGTTCCTTAACCTATGCTAAATAATATAAAAATGGATTTTCAAAACCAGTCAAATAGCCTATACAGTTGTGTTATCACCTGTTTTGAGCAGTACGCAATCCGGAACAATAGTAGTGTCAAATAAAATTAGGCTTAAATAGTGAATGATAATCAATTTCGGGCAAGGCGACTGTTATTAAAAGAAACCTGACCTGTGCAGTATATTATTGTGTTGCTGTGCAAGATTGATTATAAACGTTACTTCAACTTTGACCAGTATAAAATTGCGACAGTTTGAAAATTGTAAGTAGTATGTTACGGCTTAAAATCTTCCGATAGTTTACAATGTCGCGAGATAGATTATTATCTAACGGTACTTACAATGGGATATACAATATATTAAATAATTTGCGTAGGAACATATTATAAGAATAATTGAAGACCTTGGAGTAGTAGAGCAAAAAGGTTCATTATAAGTATAACAGTTCACTTTATTGCCTCTACTGGTGGCATCGTTTTTTTGCCCAGAGGATCGGAATTACGATTCAACAGGGAAATGCTGCTAGCATTCTTGCCACCATTCCACGCGATCATTATTTATACAGTAACTATTTTTAAATCATATATATTGACCCAAGAAACGATGGATGGATTGTGTGAAAGACGATATGGTTAGAAAGAATGTTACTTGTGAGATGACGTCCGACAGAGAAGTATGAAAGAAGAAGACATGCTGCGCCGACCCCAAGTAAAATTGGGATGAGGGCAGGAGGATGATGATGATGATGACATATTTAAGGACTTAATGTTAATAATTCCTATGTAAATTAAAATTATTTCGTCTATACATTGTTGTATATATCAGATTTAACAATCGATATTAAACCAATAAAAAAATACTCATTTCCCGTATAATGTTCCAACCCTGAAACGGGATCATTTCTCCACAAACACTGAGTTGATGTGACGGACGCTCTCGTGTGATGATTTGTTTTGCGGATACATTGCTCCAGTTGTCATACAAATGTCTATTCATCTGTTAATAACTCGGATATATAATCTTATAATGATTGATCTGGAGCGATAATAATCTTTATTCGCTCAGCTATTTTGTTAATTATAATTATACTAACAATGTTTTCGTTCTTGTAATCATTTGGATTTATATTGTCTGACTTCGTCAATAAGACACGTCAAAGTTTGAACTTATTTGAAGAAGAATGTAGATATTATTCTGTCATTGTTATGATAGATGGTGAATAAGAGTAACTACTGAGTTTCTTGCCGGTTCTTCTCGGAATCTACATTCCGAACCGGTGGTAGCTTTATTTTAAATAGTTTGTTAAATGACGATTCAAAAGTGCTTATAAAAGCCTACATGAATAAAGTATATTTTGATTGAAAATTTAAATGAAAATATATTTTTTTCATGTGGTTTTTTCGGCGTTTTGGTTAATTTGGTTGATGCATCTGATCGATACTTAGCCCATAGACATTATAAATGTAAGAAATATAAATAATTTCTCATATCACCAATGCACCCCCAACCTTGGGAACTAAGGTGTTATGTCTTTTGTTACACTGGCTAACTCACCATTTAAATCGAAACATAAAATACTAAGTATTGTCTACTGGTAGAATATATGATGAGTGGTTATACCTACCCAGAAGGGCTGACTTTAGTGTTGCCCTGCGAGGATTCATATATTATTTATTAGATTTAGACTTATTATATAAAAAGAAAAATTGAACCAGTTCAAAAACAAAATTGTCTCCTTAATTAGGAGACAATTTTGCTCCGCTCCGTGGATCATAATATTAAATATATATTCTTAAGTGCTATTTCATCTCATAAATATGTAAATTTCAATATTATTTTCCCAGGTGGACTCACAAAAGCTTTAACGAAAAGCCAGTAATAATATAGAACGGTCAATATACTTAAATATCATATTTATTATTATATCAATAGAATTAATCTATTGATATCATTATAAATATTATATTAATAGATTTGTTATGGTAAGGAGTCTTCCAAAATCGCTAGACTCTCAACAGTTATAACTGTTGAGAGTTAAGTTATGACTTCAAGTTATCGTACTAATATGTCCAATATTTTAGGCCTACATAAATAAAAAAAGGAGGTATCTGTCTGATTATAACATTTTTTGGTTAATATGGCTATGCTGCTCCCCAACAAGAATTTAAATATTTCATCACAATTCAATAAGTCATTGTGTACGTTAAAATGGCATATTTTGATTTTACGTCATAAATTGAATTCCACGCTGGCGAAGACGAGGGTTTTGTGAGTTCGCAACAGCGTCAATATACAGCCCAAAATAGCTTTAATCAAGAACCAACTTGTTCATAATACGTATATATTATTGACTGATTCAATGATCTGCGTAGTTTCTAGACACGTCGAGCATTATTCTATAAATGATGTAAGTGTTTTCGTGACTAATTTAAATATCAATACATTTAGATACAAAATAGAACTGTCCATAAGCACCTGAATTTGCCCGATTGTTATCAACATGATTTATTTTAGTATCTAGGAAATTTCTAGAACTAAATCTGTTGCTGACATTGAGATTCAAATACTTTTTTTTATGATATAGATTCACGATCTCCACTCTAGAAACTTCTTGCCTCAACAGCTATCAGTTCTTCTACAGATGTGACCGGCTCACTGCCATTTCAGCTGGCTAATTCGTCTCTGAGCTAAATCGACCACTTCGTACTAGTTCCAGATTTGATCCTTCAGAGAAACGCCAAATATAGCTCTCTCCATTGCCCGTGGAGCGATTTTAAATGTGTGGACCAGCCGCACTGTGTCCACGGCTCGGCTGCCTAAGTCATGACGGGTAGGACGCACTGGTTAAAGACCTTGGTCTTCAGGCACTGGGGTATTGGCAACGTGAAGACTCGACGTAATTTTCCAAACTCTGCCCAGCCCAGCTGAACCCTTCTACTGGCTTCCCTCTCGAAGTTGTTTTACGTAACTGCAAACTTTGCCCGAGGTATATGTACTCTTGAACAACTTCGAGAGGTGTAGCGTGCACACGTGCTCACGTATAGCGTTTCATTCATATCGCCAATAATGTCGTTAATTTTATAATTATCTTTAAAACACAAACGTTGAATAGCAGTTTATTTACTTTACTATTGAAATTGTTTGAAAGTTTTCTTCGATGTTCTTTTCAAAAGATAAGTTTTGAATTTATTGTAAGGTCAAGTTGAAAATATTAACCTTTGGTAGGTTGGCGTATAAAAGAATAATTCGAACATTTATAACTTAAAATTTAAATTTATTTGAAGTAACTCGTGAAAATTAAGACTACAGTCTATTCCAAACAAACAAACTATACACAAACCTTAAACTTACCTATTTCATGCAATTGGTTAAAAGCTCAACTAAATTGTACAATACAGTTCTTGATTCAAAACACAAATCTATTCAACTCAACTGCTTATATCCACTTTAATTTCATTTCCAAAGTTCCGAACAGATTGATATTCAAAACGTTTTTTCGCAAATTCCATAATATAGATCAAGAATATTTTATTTATTTATTTATTGGAAAAGTTACACCATCACCTTATCACTAAGCACTTAAAATTAATATCTGTTGGGTAACATACAAAGTGATACGTCTTTAAAGGTGTAAACAACATATTAACATAGAAGAAGAAGAAGAAGAGTAACATAGAATATTCATGCTCTCGACCAATGATATCGAGTCGATTCGATGTCAAATGTTGTTTAACCATTAGGAGAATAATGTCTAATGTCCCTGTGGTTGGAATAAATGTAAAGACATATTCATTGGTCAAAATTTCATCACATTTTTACGTGACTGCTAGATTGATTGCTGTTCTGTAAAAAAACCAACAAGAAACTTATTTACTAGTATGTATATATTTATTTGGGAAGCCAACGTGATATACAAAGTTTCTAATTCTACATATACGTCCAGTCTTAAAAAATATTACCATGTACATCACTCTTACAGATTAACTCATGTAACACAAAAAAAAAGTAAAGAAACAGACAAAAAATACTCCCGTGCTTATTAAAGAACAAATAAATTACAAAAACAAATATTAAAAACTAATTAAAATTATAAAGTAAACATCAAGAAAAAAATACATTATAATAAAAAAAACAAGGAAAAAATATAAATACCTCTTATAGCAAATACAACAGTGACATGAAAGCAGTATTATGGTAAAAAAAATTTCCTATTATATGTATTATTTATAATATAAGATTGCACCTGTGTTTGTGCACGCACTCAAGTATAGTTGCCGGGGCCGAAATCGTTCCAGAAGACAAAGCTGAACTATTCAAATAAAACTATCACAATTATTAAATAGTTTAGGAATTTTTTCCTAAACGATTTCCTATACGATATTTATTAAAGTAAACGAATTTAGTCGAGAGAATATCAAAAATATATACTTAATCAAAATATCCATTGTAACACATTTATTTAATAGCTAATCACTAAATCAAAATACGGATTAGCACCGTTAAATACGTGTATCACTAAATAACTAATATTGCTCAGCGCTCTTCAAACTCCGTCCCCGAGTTAAGGCTTCGTAGATGACGTGATGTGATTAGATGTGGGGATACTCCGACTTGATTGGTTGACAGCATTAACGTTGATTTGTTGTTTAATTATCGCTAGATAGTGCTGCCGAAGTAAATTAATTGCTTAATACGACTGTATCCATGTTGCTGAGGAATGTTGAATATTAACATTTTTCAATAATAAATATGCTCCGGATTGGGTTTGGATCAATGGAGGCCCTGGGGCAACAGAGAAGTGGGGACCCCTTGTTATTTTTTATAAATTAATTTTAATAACTTCATTTCTGTATATATTTTTATTTCATTCATATAACAGCAATACTGTTATATTAACGCTACTATAATTTGACGATATATAAACATACATTACATTAAAATTCTTAACTCATCGGAACCTCTTCTGTGGAGGCCCCTCTCTTGTGGAGGCCCCTCTTTTGTGGAGGCCCCAGGGACTTGCCTCGGTTGCTCTCCTCTAAATTGATCCCTGAAATTACAAATGTTACCTGAATAGACAAGTCAGGAAAATAATATTTAATATGTGATTCATCCGATTCTTCGTAAATATTATGTTATAGCTTTTTGTATCTAAGAACTTAAACATTGGCTTAGAACACTTTTAACATATTGCTGAAGTTTTTGGCGCGTTAGGTAAAATGAGGAGAGTGCATTTTATAATGCCCACGCACAGAGAACTACGTTATTGTGAATTTTTAAATCTATACATATAATAAAATTAGTGTCTGTTTGTAATATTAAAATAACCGCTTTTTACTAAATGCATGTGTAGGTATGTTTACGCGGTACATATTAAAATAACAACTTTTTCAATTTTTGTGTGTCTATATGTCTGTTTGTTCCGGTTAATCTCTGGAACGGCTATTGTAATGATGAAAAAAGGAGGATTTGCATTTATCATAATAATAATTATTATTTATTTATTTATTGCATTAAATAAAATTAAATAAATACTATTTTAATTACTTTTTACCGTCTCTATGTAAGAAGTAGAACTCACACGCGCAAATAAGGAGATGAATTTCTTTTCCTATATACCAATAAGAAGTAAGCAATGTTGTAGCAAAGTGTAGGTATACCTACACGAACTGACAAATAATGTTATAATTAAATACAATGTAATTAATTATTTGCATATTATTTAATATATTCGGCTTGCTTTACTACAATTATTAGGTTTTTAAACAATAAGATAAGCCTTTCTCGAAATAAAAATGAACTTTATATTCATCGTCACAGTTTGTCCAAATAATTTAATTTTTAGCTTATACTTCATTTTAAGTGTACTGTTATGTATTATTTATTAAAAAAAAATGTTTAATAGTCACTGCTGTGGTCTATTATAATTGAAGGAGCACACAACTCGAAAACATTATATTGATCAACATTAAGAATATATATTTAATGTGTATCTTTCGTTGGAGACTCATAAATTAAATAAATAAATTTGTTATACATTAAAATTTTTAGTAGTAAATTTTTAAGACTTGTTACCAAACATCTACCAGAAAAGTGGTACGTATCTTTAAAAGCGTGTTCAAATGGATAGTCAATGTTCAATAGCTAGTCGTTAGCGGTAAACGCGAAGTGGACGAGCATCGCGATTATGTTATAACTCTAGAAATATTGTACATTAAAATACAGCGACATGCTATCTTGATGTATTTATTTACCTTTAAATGTTATAATAAGTAAAGTATCAATACATATCACGATCGTGGTCTACGGTATGTTTCGACTTTGTTCGTACTAGTGGCATAAGGAGGACTACAAGTGGCTACACAAAGTTCATCAGACAATTGTCAAAGTGACTTTACTAACTTCTAAATTATTCAATGAAATATCGTCAATAGTTGTTTGTAAATCGTATATATATTTTTAAGTCAAATTTGTCTTTTCCATGTAATCGATATAAGCCGAGATGGCATAGTTGTTAGAACGCGTGCATTTTAACCGATGACTGCGGGTTCTAAACCAGGTGACCACTGTTTTTTTTTATGATACCGGTAGGCGGACGAGCAATTGTCCTCCTGATGGTAAGTGGTCACCACCGCCCATAGATAATGGCGTTGTAAGAAGTATTAACCATTCCTTACATCACCAATGCGCCACCAACCTTGGGAACTAAGATGTTACGTCCCTTGTGCCTGTAGTTACACTGGCTCACTCACCCTTCAAACCGGAACGCAACAATACTGAGTATTGCCGTTTGGCGGTAGAATATTTGATGAGTGGGTGGTACCTACCCAGACGTAATACCAAGTAAATTATGTGCTCAATTTGTGTTTATAATTCATCTCGAGCTCGGCGTTGAAGGAGAACATCTCGAGAAAGTCTGCATGTGTCTAATTTCAATGTGTATCAAGGAACCCGCATTGGAGCGGCGTGGTGGTTAGCTTCAAGCCTTCTCCTCAAACTGAGAAACTAGCCCTCATTATACACGACTAATACATTAATTTACGAAGTAGATAATCACTATGTGCCTTTGTCTAAGCCCGCAGATGTCATTATGTAACTTGACGCACCAAAACTTCAAAGTATTTAACATGACATGCCGACTGTCTCGTTGGTTTAATGTCTAGTTTGATATAGATCCCAAAGTCCTGGATTCAAACCGACGATCGGATCCCAAAGTTCTGGATTGAAACCGTCGGTCGGGCCGATAAAAAGTTATCGGTAATTCTCAGTAACGGCCCGGATGCTGTTAGTTGGAAGTGCGTACACTCGCTTGCCTTGTATGTGAAGCCTTATCAGTCCGAACTCTCCAAACGTGTCTATCGCCCAATCGGATTTCGAGAGAGGAAATAGAGAACGCATAATATGTCCTGCGTAGTTAGGTCTCTCTTGAGATTGGCTGAAGTTGCCGAAATCCGTCAAAACGATATTGTGACGAACTAATTCCATCCAATAATACGGAGCCATAATAAATTGTCATTATATCAATTTAAATGTCTGCACTTTCTCTTGCAGCGTCAGTTGGCAATTGGTGTTGATTTATTGTAACTCGTTACGGACAATTGGACAGTTCTCCTTGTTTTCTTTGTGCAATATTTATAACCAGGTCGTTAAGATACGCGAGAACAATTATGTTTACATATATTATCTAAATAATAATAATAAAATTAACATATATTTTGGGACATATGGGGAGATGTCGTGACGTCACCACAGATTATAAGACAAATGACAGATGGAACGCACGAAGAATTATAGCGAAGCAACAATAACGAATACAAAATCAAAAGTTAAAATAGTATAATTATTATTGACGTATTAACAAAACAATTTGTTAATATTCCAATCTCTACTTACATTATAAAAAGTTTGTTTGTTTGTAGTGATCTCCGAAACTAAGGATCTTATATTATTAAAGCGTTATAAATTATATTTAAATTATTTTATCATTTTCTTTTTTAATAAATTGCACACGTGCAAAGCCAGAGCGGGTTGCAAATAAATTGACAATCAAAGTGACAGCAAATTTAACCAATTTACGAAAAAAGGCATCGTCACATTTACCTTAAATAATAATATTAATAAATGACATATAATAAATATATATTTAGTATTGAACAAATATTACTGTGACTGTAACTGCAATCTTGATGTGTGACAAGTGCCTGATATACATACATATATGGCTATACCCTTATATATAATTTTAGCACAATAATCTAATAATTATAGAAGTAATTCACTACAATAGAACAAGCGAATGATAATCTAATACATATTATTTCTTAGTAAACATAATTTTTAATAACAGTCTCGAGGACGAAATCTTATTTGATCGATAAAGATTCAAGTAGGGATCATAATAACTATGCCTCCATAACAAATGTCCACACAAATTAAACCGATATTTACTTTTCCGTCCGAATCGAATACGACATTCTGGACCATATTGTACCAAGTTTTAATATATTATTCTGAAGGCAAAAAGGACTCGTGCCGACTAAAAATAAAATGCTAATATATTCTTTTACTAAGGGACCGACGTTTTTTTGAAATTAATGTAATATTAAACATTTTATCCGCGATCCAAAAAACATTTTCCATCATAAAAAATATTGTTATATTTTATTTGAAGATGTTATTTTTTCCGAGTTATTATTTATTAAATAATTATTTTATTATAAATAAACAGGCGTTCAGAACTCATTAAGGCTCTTGATATAAACAGAGTAATCATTTTATTTAAAATAATATATATATTTATTATCATACTAATATTTTAAACAAGTTCGTTTATTTTTCCGCTAAAAACCTGTTTGATATGGTACTTATATTATTATAGTTCATAATTACAAGACAAAAATATTCTTAATAATATGTTGCATATTTTTTATGTGTGACGTTATAGGTTGTTTTTGAAGAAAATGCAACCCACTAACAAAACTATAAAAGATGTACTTACACAAAAACTGAACTGATAGATTTATAGGTTTAAAAAAATTGTTCTCCAAATGTTAGAATAAAAGTCCTTCATATTTTATAGACCACTCCCAGTAATCATTATTATGTCTTAGAACTAATATTGTAAATAGTTTTAAGCTCTTCTGCAGAATAAATACAATTTCAATATCTGCATTACCTCATAACAAAATTCCATA
Source organism: Vanessa tameamea (assembly GCF_037043105.1). Classification (NCBI taxonomy): domain Eukaryota; kingdom Metazoa; phylum Arthropoda; class Insecta; order Lepidoptera; family Nymphalidae; genus Vanessa; species Vanessa tameamea. The sequence goes on from NC_087335.1 coordinate 5,392,211, forward strand.
TGACATAAGACTATGAATATTCCTAAAATAAACCTGAATAACTTATGTCTGTGAGTTTTCAAATTGTTTTGCATAAATGGCACTACAACAAACTAAACAGTTGCTTAATAAATATCACGTGGTATGGATGCCGAATGTTAGCAATCCTACGGATGTCAGTTTTCTAGCCTCGAAATCCATGTAAACTCTCATCTCATAATCGTGTCGGATTTTACCTGCCGTACGGAGTAGGACGAGAGCATATGTTTGCTCTCAAACACACACTTATGCACAGTGATATACTTTGCATACATAGTTGACGAATCTTTTGTTAGGATGGAGAAAAAATATTTATTGACTGTCAAAAACATGTTACAGGGACAAGAAGCATCGCAGACGTTATGAGAACTGGTGAAAGAACTTCAGTGAGATTAACGTTTTTTTTTTCAATAGTTATCGTTAACAATGAGTTTATATTGGTAACATATTACGTACCTATATATTTGAAACGCCCTCGAGGCGATCGTTTCATTCCCAAATTGTGTTATATTCTAAAAAAGTCAGCAAAATAAGAAATACGACGTAACAATAAAATATCGTAACGATATTTTTCGAGTAAATTTCTAAGTACTACATAATTACTTCTCTTACCCCGATATGTAACCTCTTTTTTCCACAAGAAGTTTGAAAAGGTTTTAAAACATAAATCTGGCCACAAATCTCAAGTGGCCATAAAAAGAAAATAAAAAACACCTCGCAATATTTATGCGTGATTTTTGAAGGACTATTGTGCGCAGGCGTGAAAAATCGCTTCTAGATGGATTTCTATTGTAAGAGGTAATTCTGAGGGTTCGGCTCCTTTTGAATTACCCACAATTGTTGTGCAAACTTTTGCTGGAGAACAGAGTGGTCCTGTTGTTTAAATTCTTAATACTTTATTAGTTGGTCGCAATGAATTTGGAGCTTGTGAATTTGTTTTATAACGTGGTGTGGGTTAAGGGTCCTTAACGGTGTTAAGTATTACCCTATTCTTGGATTTTCAAAATCTACAACTACAATTTTTCCCCTTGAAGTCACAGTATAGAAGCATATGTTTTGTGACGTAGAGGGGGGTCTTTAAGGAAACTTCACCATTTTGGACTGGTGTGAAGTTTTAAACTAGGTATTGAATATATTTATTTTCTTTCATTCGATCGTGCTAGGTTTGTATAGTATTTTGAATGATTTGTAACTCAAAGAGAGCCATTTTAGGTCTATAGGTATTAACATTTTATCGAACCGCCATGTTTATTTTTATCTGTCTAATGTTTTTTTTTTAAAAAATCGGGAAATACGAGAACGAAACTTATAACAAGTTTTCAAGTCTGCTCGGTCAATACTTCCGGTCTATTCGATGCTATAATAAGAGCTCATAGATGGAGCCATCTTTGATATTTCCTATACAATAACTTGAAAATATATTTCCAAGAACGGAATGTTTCCTTGCGTTTATAACGGGCAATATACTTGGTGCTTGGGCTCTGTTCGAGCCCGTCTGGGTAGGTAACACCCACTTATCAGATCACCATCAAAAAGCAGTACTCAGTATTGTTTTGTTCCGGCTTGAAGGGCGAGTTATCCAGTGTAAATACAGACACAGGGGACATAATGTCTTAGTTGCCAAAGTTGGTAGTGCATTGTCGATTCAAGGAAAGGTTTTTACAGCACCATTGTCTACAAACAAACAAAAACTCCCTTTTGCATGTATAGTATTACTTATGAAGAGTTGTATTACAGAAGCATCTAGTGTTAAGCCGACGTTATATTATATATAATATAATATATAAATTAATAAAAAAAAGACTATTTTTAATCTCATAATTTATTATTACCCTGATTTATTTTTTATAAAGGAATCTGTTTATAGATTACAAGAGTATGAAAATTTTGCTCGTCACGTTGATAAATTAAATTTCAAGCAAGAACGGAAACTGAGAAGCGAAGCTTCTTGTATTATTATATTATATTATAAAACATTTAGGAAACCATTCTGTATCTTCTGAAATAAGGTGTTTTTTTTTGTCACGGGGGTGTGGGTAAATAAACCAAATGATAATCGCGCTGTTAGAAATATACACCATTACATCGACAATACGCCATCAAACATCAAAACTCAGATGTTAAGTGTCTTGTACATATAGTTACACTGGCTCACTCAGTCAAAAACGCGTATAGCAGTTGACAGTAGTGTGGGACGCTACATGCGTTGACACGCTGGCATCCAAATATTCGTGTCTTATTCCAAATTTTTTTATGTCCCATTCGCTGTTGAAACATTTCTACTTATTGCCTCCACTGGTGACGTTTTTGGACAGAGGATCGGAATGGCGATTCAACGGGGAAATGCTGCTAGCATTCTTACCACCATTCCACGCGGTCAAGATTTATCCAGTAACTATTTTTAATTCATATTTGACATAAGACACGTATGTACTGTATATATCTAAGGACTTAATGTTAATAATTCTTATGCAATTAAATAAATAAGACGACCTCCGTGGTCGAGTAGTGTGTATACCGGTTTTCATGGGTGCGCCGCTCCGAGGTCCCGGGTTCGATTCCCGGTCGAGTCGATGTAGAAAAAGTTCCTGTTTCTATGTTGTCTTGGGTCTGGGTGTATGTGGTACCGTCGTTACTTCTGATTTTCCATAACACAAGTACTTTAGCTGCTTACATTGGGATCAGAGTAATGTATGTGATGTCCAATATTTATTTATTTATTTATTTATTTAAATACTTATGTTTAGTAGTTAAAATATATGAGTGTTTCGTACCAACCCAGACGGCCTTGCACGAAGCTTTCAAAGTTTTCATAATATAAAGTGAGAAGTTATTTAATAAGCTTTACATTGTACACATAAATATTTGTCGTGTCAAGTCGGGTCATAAAATTTAAACTTCTATTACTGAGAGTTTAATTACAAGGTTTATAAGAACAGAGGCAAGGAGAGTTTAATCACGAAGTTTTCCTCTCTTAAACTACGAGATAGATCTGTAAATGTAGTACTGAAATGAGTGAAATTTGTCATATCTTTTGGTCTTAATCTTATATGCGCTATTGTTTATTTGAAAGGCGAATGGAATATTCTATGTAATAAGCGATGTCTTTTGAAAATGACTAGTGTCTGAATATATCATTGTGTTAGCATATCTCTGTGAGTTTGTCTTTTCGTTTCATATTAAAGTGATATTTTTAACGATGTCTGCTATCGTATCTTACGCTCCAGACAGTCGACGAAAGACAGTTAAGCCAAAATAAGTGTTTAAAAGATTTTGGCCTATCTTGTGGTGTTTGTTTGATTTTGATGGGAAGAGTACTTCAAAAATACTTTAATTGTACACGATTATATTTTACGAGTTGTATGTTACATAACATATAATGAGCCTGTAACGTTAATGCATTCAATGATACACCCCCCCCCCCCCCCTAATTATATATCGCGTATTATACCAAACACAAAAAGAACAACATTCATTAACTTACAGGACGTTCGTTTTTTTTTATTTCATTAATTTTCAACAACCTACAACATTATCGGAGATAGTGTTACATAAATACTAGCACATCAATAACTAACAGCCAAAATAGGTCAAACGTTGCCGAACTATTCATTCACTAGATATTATTAATCTAAAATAATACCGCATCAAGTCAAAGGGAACTGTGCGGGGAGCGGATGGACGGGTACGTCCAGCGCCTCTTACAGGTTATTGAACTAAGTTTTCAACTGGACAACATCACATACATTACTCTGATCCCATTGTAAGTTAAAGCACTTGTGTTATGGATAATCAGAAGTAACAACACCACAAACACCCAGATCCAGGACAACATAGAAAACTAATGAACTCTTTCTACATCGACTCGGCCGAGGATCGAACCCATGAAAACCGGTGTGCACACTACTCGACCATGGAGGTGTCTTGCTTTTTACTTTGTGTTAAATTCCATGTCAATTATTTTGTTCGAAAATATCACTTTTTTATTATTCGTCTATTTGTTTCTTCGATAATTTTATCAGTCTTAGATAAATGCGTATTAATCGTCGTTCCATATATAACGTCTGCGCCCCTCTCTATAAATAACATTCTATTCGCGCCTACGATTTCTACCGAGCAATGTTTACGCGAACGCAATCTAACACTGCCCTACCAACTTAAACGGATAATATTTTATTCGCCATAAGAATGTGAGCGGGTAGTTTGGCTGGGTAAAAATGTGTCAAAGCGAGTGTGCTGTGTTTTTTTTTTAAATTTTTTTTTCAATTACTTATGCCAACTAGACAATTTGTAATTAGATTGCTAGAACATCGAAATTATACTAATTTTTGAAGCAACATTTTTCTTTTAATTGAGTTCGGTATCGGACTCCAGTTTCTAAGTAATAGACACATTCCAATAGGTTTTCCACGACATTTTTGGACGAAAAGTTGACACTATAATTCCATAATATAGTTTATTATACTAATTTTAGTTGATTACAAACAGATGTTTTTGTTACAGCTGCTATAGAGTCTTTCCACTCTGGCGTGGGTGGTGCGGTCGAGCTGCCTTGTGACGTCACACCCGCCCTCCCCAACGACAGTATGGGCCTTGTCATCTGGTACAAGCAAGGGCATGACACGCCAATATACACGTGAGTAACATTAATAATAGCAGATGTTAATTTACTCGCTTATTGACTTCGAAGCTTGTACGAGCCGTGAATTTCCTAACACGTTTATACTAATAATATTGTTCGTATTATTGTTTATTAACCTTTATTTATTCACACTCATGTATAATACATTTTTAAATATAAAATACAAAATATATAAAATATATTTAAAAATATAAAATACAGAGGCCAACCAGTGGCGGGAACAGGGTCCAAGCCACCGGTGGTCAGGGCCCCAGAGAGAGGAACTTCCTCACAATACGCGCCGTGCCGAGTATTGCCTTCTGCATCAGGCCCTTGACCCAGCTGCCTAACGAGACCCTCTTAAGGTGTTGGTCGAGGCTCTTGTCCATTAGGCCATTCGCTGAAACGACTATCACACTAGCGATGGAAATTCTCCCATCGCTTCCAAAGGCTCGCACGCTTGCCTGACCTCCCGCATCCAGTCACCTTCAATGTGGTCGACGGGCACCGACCAGATGTTGCGCCAAAGTGTATTCGTGGCATCATCATCTGGGCGACACCCATCGCTCACACCCTGGTCGAGTCGCTCCCACGTTCTGTACACCCACCTTTGATCGTTCTGGAACATGCGATTCAAGTAATAACGATCCACTCGCCGCCTGTACCGACGGATGCGGCTCGCCCATGCATAAACTTTTTGTTTTAGGAAGTCAACTCGCTCCACGACATGGGACTGATATTCTTGCGGACTGATACCAGTCCCCAAGAACGGCAGCCCCACGAAACGCATTATACGTGGACGCGTGAAACGCGGTATTGTCAGAAACTACTAGTCTAATTTAAATAATTATTATACAGGTATTAGTCTATTGTGCACGTATCAGTTGTGAAAATCTCATTTCAGAATCATTGTACTAAAACGTTGCACACAGGTCAAAATAAATTTATTTCATCGCACCCAAAGTATTTTCACTTCAATAATTCTCGAACATTTTACAATTTATATATTTTCCCAAACATATCAAAAACAAGCTTTAAGCTCGTAGAGATACTATTTCTATACGTGTTCCAAATCCTCAGATCACGGGTGCCTTTTAAGGCTCGATTAAGATATTAACCGCTGACGGTGAGTGACAGGCGGGATACTTGGTTCAAAGCAAGGCGCGCTTTAAATTGTAAACCTTCGTACACATGAGTGATATTATCTGTATATATTTGATGGCAATTGACGAGCTTTAGCATAATTAATTAATTACAATAACATAAATATTATCGACATTTTAATAATAATAATTGTTATAATAAATGTACAGTCAGAGTAAGAAAACCTTCGTCAGTTTTCAAATTCATTCCTTTATCAAGTCGTAAACTCTTAGTACCTTTTGAATCTAAAGGACTAAACAGACAACTGCATATAAAATTAAACTAACATAGTATGATAACATGGTTCAAAATAGTGTAGCATCTTTGGGCTACGTCTAGTGTCATATCAACATAAAAACTTTTTTATGGCCTAATTAGTCATTACAAGATTTAAATTAGATATGATATCTTCTACTGAATTGTCAGTCTGTCAGTGTTATATATTTTCTTGCAATATCTTGCAATCTTAGAATAAAAACGCTTGTAATATTATTCAGCCGTTATTTTAAATGACGGTTAATTTAATGACGTGACGTGTGATGAGTGGTTCCATCGGCACCGGAAGTGGTGGTGATTCCTTGGCCTGCAAAAGCGGTGGATATACCCTATCGAAAATCTATGGGGTTTGATGGTGCAGCGGTGGATAAATAATAACGATAGAACCAAAGCAGCTGTCAACATTGCCGAAGTGTCTGAGAGTGCTTCAGAGGAACCAACATATGCTCTCGCCTTGTTGGATAAATGCGACAGCGACTCCAAGCTTTGATTGAGACGAATGGCGGATATACTCGTTTTTAATAAAATAAATAAGATTTGTTTAAATTAATAAATTTTACCATAATTACTATTTATTTTTACTGTTTTATTTACTACTTCCGTCCTGCGGTTTCACCCGCGTTCCCGAAGATTTTATGTTTTCCCGGCATAAAAAATATCCAATATGTTATTCCAGTACATATTCTATCTGTATGCAAAATTTTATCCAAATCCGTTCAGTAATTTTTACGTGAAAGAGTAACAAACATCCATCCACACCTCAGAGAAATCAGCCAGATCCATACACACAAACTTTCGCGTTTATAATATTAGTAGGAAGTAGGATTACTGCTACGCACTTCCTTTTATAAAAGACAAGACAATGTCCTAATATCCGATGTTACACGAGCATTCACGAGGGGCTATGAGGTTTCGTGAAAAGTTGGTTATTATCATCCCGATTGACGGCTTCTTCTTATTATTTATATAGCTTTTAAACGCTATTATACTCTTTGCTAGATGCGACTTATAATGACATTGCGACGCAATATGTCATGCTCAATCGGTAAAGCAGATTATCGCTCATACTGAGCACACGAAAATAGATCTTAAGGTGACGAACCTTTTCTTACCCCGACTGTACTTTCATATTTTTTCAGCACCGCTCTAAATATTCACAAGTTAAATTTGTAATAAAAAAACATTAATATAAAATACTATAGAGGTTCTACATAAAACATAGATGGCGGCAAATGTCAAATACAATTAAAATCGCCGAATATATCTTGCTCCCTTTTATTATGCATGAGTAAGTGAGATGGAAATGTACGGTGTGAAGTTGTCTATTTCGAGCGACTTGACACTTAAATGACGGTTCAGTGAGGAACTTCAACGTGTAGTTTTCGTGTCATCCTGTGTGTGCGCCAAAAGAAGTGATAATAATGATTTATTTTAAATTTAGAATTATGTACATTTTTTTTTAATATATAAATTAAAAATTTCATACAGATTAGAAAATTCATACAGATAATGTTTTTAAAATTTTCGATAATGATGTAATGTTCGAATTTCGAACACCGTTGAGAAAAATTTGACATTATATTAAAAACAGAAGCAGTTTATAATTAATAAATTTTGTCATCAGCTATGACAAGCGAGAGGGTGTGACGTCACACTGGTCTGATCCCTCGACGCTGTCCACCCGAGCCACTTTCCGCACCAACACCGAACCAGCAGTGTTATTACTCACCAAGCTAAGGTAAATATATATTTTTTTTTAAAACAAAAAATAAACCTATTTTATTTTCTAAATACTTGAACTAATTTTATTGTACAAATTTACTAGTTCCCTTTTTAACTCTGTACATTAAACAAAGATAGAATTTCAAATTAATTAGTATTCAAACAATCCCCCGTTTTATGTTAACTAAATGTTCAATTTGAATTTCCTTTTCAATTGATTTAATTTCATTAAAATTTCTAAATTCGTAATTAAATTTTATTGAAGATATTACAAACATGTAATTAGACATGAACGAATGTACGTCCGGAACGAATTAAATTAATTACATATATGTCATACAATATTACAGAAAATGACGCGACTGCCGTATTAATATTTGGTGGTAGGTCTTTGTGCAGGCCCGTCTGGGTAGATACCACCCACTCAGATATTCTACCGCCAAACAACAGTACTCAGTATTGTTGTGTTTCGGTTTGAATGGCGACAGTAAGGTTACCAGTGTAATTACAGGCACAAGGGACATAACATCTTAGTTCACAAGGTTAGTTTAGTGTAAGGTATGGTTAATATTTCTTACAACGTCTATGGGCGTTGGTGAACACTTGCCATCAGCTGGCCCATATACTGGTCTACCAACCTATACCATAAAAAAAAAATGCTTTGTATTCATAACATTGTGAATTATTTATAATATTTAGAATTGACGTTGTGCACACGGCCTTACAAAATAAGCTTCCCTATACAAAAAACCGTTGTATTTGTGGGAAGTGGGTCACGATATATGATACCCAAAAGTATGAGCTTTGAATTTCTACTGATTTTTGTTGCTGTAAAATAATATGTGTATAAACAGCTGTTTGAGTTTTTTTTTTCATTGATTAGATTTTTATGAGACTTTTGATAAATATTGTTCGACAATGAAATGCTTATGAAATTACTTTAAGTTCTAACCGGTGGCTTTACATTTACTAAAAATATATATGCGGTAACATAGTGATATATATGATAAGGTTCATGATGATCAGTTGAGTTTGGACGTGGAAGCGTAACAAATAAACAAACCTTTTTTCACGTTTGTAATAGTATTAACGCCACCGCACAAAAAAAACATTTTGCTGATAAGCATATAGGATAGGTTAGGTTGGGTATTATTTATGTATTTATTATATATACATACAAAAAGTGATGTTAAGTGGTCACCACCGTCCATAAACAGTAGCACCGTACGTAATATTAACCTTACAATGTGCCATCAACCTTGGGAACTAAGATACTATCTCCTTTGTGCCTGTACTTAAACTGCCTTACTCACCCTTCAAACTTAATACAAAAATACCTAATATTATTGTTTGACGGCAGATTACCCGGGTGGTAACGGCCCAGAGGCTGGAACAAAGCCCTACCATGTAAATGGTAACACGAGGTATCAAGACCAAATTCAATAGTAATGTTTCCATTTTGTTTCAGAGCTGAAGACAGTGGGCAGTACAGATGTCGAGTGGACTTTATTAAATCACCCACGAAGAATACTAGACTCAATCTAACTATACTTAGTAAGTAGAGACTTTTGTATGTTTATTTTTTAATATATAATTTGCAACATCTATACCAATATTAAAAAGTAGTGAATTTAGTTTTATGTATACGATGTGTGGGGGGGGAGACGCTACTGTTATGTAAAACTTATATATTAATGGTGTAATATTTCCGATTTTTGTCCCAGTGATTATGGGACGATAGCTGCGCGTAAAAAAACGGTTATGGTCTCATTTTGAAGAGCTCCAGCTGTAGATCTGCAAAATTAATTGATTGATTTAAGACTTAAAAAAGAATAAATTTTAGAGAGCGGAAAAATGTTACCGCCGGTTAGAGAGCGGCACTATGGTTGTATAAGAAATATATGAAAAACGTAAACAAAATTAAAGTAAATTGTTTTCGACTAACTTCAATTCCAACTGAATTATACATTGGGTATAATACTTGATATTAAAAAAATATATTTAAAAGAGTTTTCATCATTTTGGCGCCAAATGTAGATAAGTGATTTGCAGTTTACAATGAAATGAAATCAAAACAAAACCTGTCATAGGTATCGAAATTCGTAAAGAATCTTTTGAATAAACGCGAAGTTCCACGTTAGAACCCTAGTGGGTCTATATTGAAACAATTAACAAATTGTATCTATATTAAAAAAAGCCGAGATGGCCCAGTGGTTAGAACGCGTGCATCTTAACCGATGATTTCGGGTTCAAACCCAGGCAAGCACCACTAAATTTTCATGTGCTTAATTTGTGTTTATAATTCATCTCGTGCTCGGCGGTGAAGGAAAAACATCGTGAGGAAACCTGCATGTGTCTAATTTCAACGAAATTCTGCCACATGTGTATTCCACCAACTCGCATTGGAGCAGCGTGGTGGAATATGCTCCATTCCTTCTCCTCAACGGGAGAGGAGGCCTTAGCCCAGCAGTGGGAAATTTACAGGCTGATTATGTTTATGTTTATTTATTATCTATATTAATATTATAAAGAGATACAATTTGTTTGTTTGTATGTAGGGTGTATTTTCCGGAGCGAATTATCCAACTGTATATTTTTTTAATTGGTAGAAAGCTACATTACTTGCGGAGCCAGGGCGAGTCGTCAGTATTATGTAAATTTATAAAATTACTGTATAAACATTATTTTACCCGAAACTATATTCAGTAGTGTATTACAAACTATTTGGATAAGCAAACAAATAGTTTACATACTAAGGGATGATTGCACTACGAATAGAAATCTCCTTTGCAGTTCACGACACGTTTCGTACGAAAAACACATTCGAAGGTCGGTCCTCAAAATTAGTTGTAAACTAAGCATAAAATTGAAAAACAAAAGCGTGTAATGTTTGTAATTTAATTTTGGAACTTCCTCGACGTCGACAGCCTTACTAATTAACGTTGTTTAACTTCTTAGGTAATCACAGATTTATCTCTTTATGACGTCACTGATTTGACATTCAAAAGAAGACAACGTTGCTTAACAGATTTCTCTGCTACATCTAAGTCCGTCACATCCAGCAATAGTATATAATAACTAGATGATAGCTTCGCTCGGATGAAATAAATAATTTCTCTATGTATAAATAAAATAATTTAATAAAAATATAAATAGTTTATCTATGTTTATCCTGCACGAAATTATTATTTGGAACACACTTTCTGAACGCACGAACTTTCTAAACGTCAAACATGGCCGCCCGTTGAACTGTCATGTCATTGAATTTTATGAATTTAATATTGAAAAATCTAAATATTTTTTTAACGATCTATAATTGTGGATAGGTTTCGATCGGGTCTATTGTAGACCTAGCACGAAATTATTAATATTTTATAAAATTATTATATTTATTATACTTATTTTCTGGCGACGACACACGCAGCTACGATGTATATTTCTGTGAAGTTAACAACTTGTACCGTAATTAATATTATTGCATATAAATATAATGGTGCAGCAAGACTTGTCGAATTCATAATAACTGAATTTTCAAATCCAAACACCTTTGTTACAAAACACGTGCTAAATCTAGGCTGACCATCAATTAAATCAGGCAAAATATATTAAAGCATCCTCTCAGTTTTTGTAGCGTACTATAATATATATTATTACATACATACATTACATTAGCAGCCTGTAAATTTCCTACTGCTGGGCTGAGGCCTGCTCTCCCTTTGAGGAGAAGGTTTGGAGTATATTCCACCACGCTGCACCAATGCCTGTTGGTGGAATACACATGTGGCAGAATTTCGTTGAAATCAGACACATGCAAATTTCCTCACGATGTTTTCCTTCACCGCCGAGCACGAGATGAATTATAGACACAAATTAAGCACATGAAAGTTCAGTGGTGCTTGCCTGGGTTTGAACCCGAAATCATCGGTTAAGATGCACGCGTTCTAACCACTGGGCCATCTCGGCTCTCGATATATATTATAGCTCGGCGTGTGACGGGCATGTAACGGTCGTGTGGCGGCCAAAAACAGAAGTTATCAATTTTTACCTTTTGCCGATTAGATTAGACACTTCAAACCTTAACCTGAATACACCCCAAAATGATCTCGTCTGTCATTGGTATAGGTTACTCATCACAAATTCTACCGCGAAGCTGCAGTATTGTTGTGTTCCGGTTTGAAGGTTACTGAAACAGTGTAATTACAGGTACCAGGGAAACAATTCTATTTCCAACGTTGGAACATTGGTGATGTACGGAATTGTTAAAATTTCTTACGGCGCCAATGTCATTGGGCAGTGATGACTTATCATCATGTGGACCATTTGACCGTCCTATATCTACCTACCTATATCATAAAAATAATATAAAAAACGAAGTCCTTTAAATGTGTACGTAGTTATCTCGCCGGGTTTCATAAATACTTGAGACGCCTTGGATTTATTTTTAAATTAATTATTTTCAAACTATTTGTTCAATATTTTCCGAGAGCAAATACTATCGGAGTAAATGGTACTGTATCGCAATACAGTATCTTCTGATATATAGTTTCTGTTAGTTGATTTTGATTTCTGCTACTCGGTAATTAAAGTCTAATTCACTCTGATAAACTCGCTGTATAAAGCGTTAAAATCAGCGGTAATTCGATGAATTTGTATGTTTTGTTTCAAAATGGAGACATTCGAATTTGAATGAGTCAATTAAAGATGTTAATTGATTCCAAGTATAAAGTTTCTTGTAAATAAATACAAATTGAAATATCATTTGGATCTTTTGAGTGCCCTTAAGGTCTAGTACTCGAATATATATTAACACGAATACGTCATCAGTAGTCAAAATTGAAAGCGCACGAAACTGCAAAGCGATAAAAACACCGCTGAATCGCGCTGCATCTTTTAGTAAAAGTTTTATGGATGGCTTTAGTAGTTTTTTCAGTTCGGCAATACAAAAAAGCGCTTTGTCATTGATTTATTATAGCTAGTAATATAGTTGATGATGACGATGTCGTCCTGAACGATTTCGGTCATGGTAGCTCTCAAAGCTCGAGCTCTGGTAGACCTCAAAGGAGACCAGCCAACGTAGGACATCATAGTGAAGAAGTTAATGGGCAAACTCAGGAGCATTCTCCATTCCATTACGCACATAATCCTAAATGCACAGGCACAGAAACAAAGGCTTTACGCGTTTTCCGAGGCAAAGGAACAAGACACACACTACAAGTTGCAAACTTAGACTCTGTTTCTGACTAAACACTTCCAAGTTCCAGTCACCGTGCTATTTCTGAGAATTTTTCGACGGAAATAAACCTAATAACCTTTTATCGGCCCGACTTGGGTTGACCTGGGTTGACCTGGTGAACCCAGTGAAATTACTAGCCATTTTTTTTTTATTATTAATAAATACGATCACTATATTTACCTGGTGGAAAATGGTTATTTTTTCAATAGACACTGGCACTATGAAATATAGATTACTCTGTACATTGTCAATGCGTCTCAAAGATCCTATTGTCGAAGACGTGTCACTTGTGTCTGTTATTACAATGGCTCACTATGCTTCAAACCGTAACACAGTGATTTATAATAACATAAGTAATTATGGATCATTACCAAAGAGCTATATTATATGTATTAGAACGGGGAAAATCGTATTAAAAATAAATTCTGGGGCCTGGTGCTAAAAGGTCATATCAGTAACCCATACTTTTGGTAAGAGGAAAAGCAAGAATGAACATAGACTGTTTTGTATATCATATGTCTATTTGTGTATTAGTAATTTTAAACTTATATGGTTTGAATTTTACGCAATAATGTACTTTATTCTTTTTACCGGAGAATTTAATATTAACTATATACTTTTTTCTTAAAATTGTTTCTGGTTCACAGTTCCACCTGAGCGACTGCTGATTCTGGATCAGGAAGGTGACGAGATCAAAGGCGGCGTTCTCGGTCCCTACGACGAGGGCACTGAAGTCAATCTCACTTGCGTCGCTGTCGGAGGCGAGTTTCCTTTGATGTTGTTAATCTTTAAGTGGTCTTATAAATAAACTATGTTGAGTTAAACACACACGTATAACAAAACTGCATCTATCGATAAAGAAACGTTAAAACGAACATCAATCACAACACTAACGTCAATAATAATTTTATAATTTGTATAATTTATGTTACGCACACACAAATATTTTTGTCTTACTGAAGCCAATGATATTTGTAATAGTAAACTTATTACACAATACTTTAAATGAAGTGTCATTTGTCATTATTGTACTTTAAGGACGTTTTGAATTATAATTAAAGACATTTACTTATCTTATGATATAATTATTCATTTGACTTTCTAACTCGATATCTATAAACGAATGGCTGGTTTTCCAGCTTAAATTATAAGTTCAATTTCGAGCCAAAATAAAAATCATATTATTAATAAAAATAAATATTTTAATCAAATCAAAATATAATTTATTCAAGTAGGCTTTTACAAGCACTTTTGAATCTTCATTTAACAAACAATTGAAAGTAAACTACCCCCCGTTTTGAATGTAGATTCTACCGAGAAGAACCGGCAAGAAACTCAGTAGTTACTCATTTTCAACATAATCTAAACGGAAAGAATCAATCGAGATACTAAAATATTTTTATAATATAGTTTTGTAATTTATAAAAACAATAATATATTTAAAGTCAGTAACAGTACAAATAATTCCAGCAAAATAATCCCAATAATATTAATTAGAATATTATGTAATTATTTGTCTTACTCGTTACCTCCTGCGGCTTCATTTGCGTATGACGGAGGGGGAGGGGGGGGGGAGTGCAGGCTATCACTATGTTCTATTACGTTTAATCAACATTTTATGATGATCAGTTAAGTAATTATAACGTAAAATCGTAGAAAACAATCAGACTGACTCTACCAATAATAATAAAATAATATTAATTAGAATAGAATTTACTGTACAAGTATGTATGTTATGTTAATTATTTAGTTACTAATGTACGTTTTCAACACCTGTTTTGTTATGAACAAACTGTTCCTTGGTCTCATAAAAATTGCAAACATTCCTTGTAAACTATTTTTGAAGCCAGTGTTGAATATTGCATTCTTTTAAAACAGAGTGAAATCTTTGTTTCCCAAGAAATTCGATGGCTTTCTTGGGGATACCCACGAAAAGTAATGTGGTTTCTGCAAACAGACATAAATGACAAAATCTCGAGTAGCCAAATATTTCGACGATTATTAAATCGTCATTTCTATATTCAGAATTTTGAGTATAGAAATTGAAGCCCCCAAAAAAATTATAGTAATTAAGAACCAATTCAGAACATGTTCAAATTGGGTCTTTACAATGCTCACTGGTTTCCCACCCTTGTTAAGGTAAAACAATTACCCATATGAATTGAATGAGTACCATTGTCTAGGCCCGTCAGAAGCTCACCCTCATCTTTTGTATCACGACCACTTCTGTTGTAACGATCCCGAATTCAGCTTAAACGAAAATTTAGTATATAATATTAGAATAATTCATTGAAAAGTGATTACGTCACCAATGTCTATTCCGACGGTAGGAGGAGTAAGAATTAACAAAACTTCAAACGTTCAAACCCAGGCAATCACCACTGAATTGTCATGTGCTTAATTTGTGTTTATAATTCATATCGTGCTTGGCGGTGAAGGAAAACATCGTCAGGAAACCTGCACATATCTAATTTAAACGAAAATAAGTGAATCGACCAAATCACATTGGACTAGCTTCGTGGATTCCACTTAAACCTGACCTATTAGGTTGGCTAGGTTGACCTTCTCAAAGGGAGAGGAGGCCTTAGTCCAGCAGTAAGAAATTTATGGATTGTTACTATATTACGTATGATTTACAAATTAATATATCTTTAGTTTTATATTATTTCTCTTAACTCAACTTTCGAAGTTTTGATGACAATTTCGCCGACTACCGAACTTCCTTTTTTTATAATATTAGTATAAATACTAATGTTATCTATCTATCTAACTTAACCAAAGATGTCATAACAATTCAATATCAAAATTTTATTTACCTTTACTTCTCCTGCTATTCGAATCAGCAATACTGCGAGTTCTTTTTTCAAAAACTATTTTTTTTTTAAGTTCAAGTCTTTGTATGTGTCGAATCTTAGAACTGAATTTTAAATTAGTTTGACCTAACCGTTTTAGTGAAACTTTTGTTCCGATTTTTGGTAATGGTAACAAAACAATCAAGTAAATTTTAGAGTTTTTTAAAGGATAAAAATATTTGATAACTTATTTTTTTTTGGTACAAACTTTGTTACGGGTGCCTAAATAATCTAGTTTACAAAATCTTATTTCAATATTGTAAATAACCTCTTCTCGAAGATTTTGCATGAAGTTTTACCGATTTCTTAAAACGTCTATTTGAAACCATGAGTTCTAACGTTAGGTCCCTGCGGGTTTGCCTAGGCTCAAATCGGGATACAGTAAAATAAACTGTTATTCTTTGATGCTAAAATAACTTATGGCACCTGTATAGATGACCTACTTACCTAGATGCTTTCCTACCGTAAAAATCGATCTATACGTTGAGACCATTGTAATTTATATAATACAGATAATATCCTAGATTTATATTTTTATCATGTATTATTATTATGTATTTTTTCATGTAATATTTTAATGTTAATTTCGCCATCGCCGATTTTAGTCATGATCATTATTGGGCTTAAGTTTGTGCACAAACACAAGTGAGCTCTCTTCTTCTTCACTCTCATAATCTGATAGAACAGTAATCTGTGCAGAGTGAGTTCTGATACAAGACCAAAGGTTTTACGTGCGTTCTTAATATTAACACAACTTCCAAACTACAGGCTCCTACTAAGAATTTCCGACTAGGGGACGGGACCTAAGATCTCTAGATCTGCCATATCTATTTATAATTTCGTGCAGGTCTTAGATAGACTCGATCGAAACATATCCACGATTATTGATTGTTAAAAATATATTATTTTTGAGTCGATATCCGCAAAATTCGTATGATCGAGATATTTCGATATTAAATCCATAAAATTCAATGATATGACAATTCAATGGGGAGCCATGTTTGACGTTTACGGGTGGATTCAAAAATTGTGTTGCAAATAATATTTTCGTGCAGGGTTTAGCATATTTAATTATTTATATTTGTTTAGTTTTATTTAATTTATCCGAGCGAAGCCGGGTTTTCATCTAGTATTTAAAATACAATACGAAACCCTGTCAAGTTCTACCGTTTTCATCCCATCAATAAATGAGTTGCATTTCTTTTATTTACCGTTATTCCGTACCAACGGTTTCCATGTTGGGAGTTTTGACGACACTCAACGGTACTTTTGTTTAGGTACTCTATTCAAGTCCCCTTTTATAGCTCATTTCCTGTTCCGTTTATTGTTTTAAATACTCCCCTCTGCTTTTTTAATTTACGCCACCACGTGAACCCTGATTGCAGATTTTGGTTGGTGTAGATTACTTAATTTTTCTTTTTTCTTTTTGAAGGGAAACAAAGAGTACAATATAACACATAGATAATAAAGACTATATAACGTCGTTCGTGTCCTAGAAAATAGTGTAATAACATCTCATGGATACAGGTCGCCCTCCCGCACGAGTTTCCTGGTGGAAGTCACACGCACTGCTAGCCAACTCGGAGGCGCGCGCCACTGTCTTCTTCACACTGCAACGAGCAGACTACGGAACTGAAGTTACTTGTCAGGTCAAATATATATTCTATTTTAATTAGAAAGGAATAGCAAATAAATGATTAGAATAACAATGTAGAAAATTATAAATCATCCATTATATTCTGTAGCGTCGCCAGTTGGCACAAAGAACTCAACATTTCAGTTCCCAAGGTCGGTGATGCTTTGGTTATATAAGAAATGGTTGGAATTTTATTGAGCTGTAATGGCTGTCTACGGGCTGTGGTGATCACTTGCCATCATCTGGTCCATTTACAAACAAACATAAGATGAATTATTAATGAACACTAAGATACGTATACACTAGCCAACATTTTTAAATGTATCTAACAATTGTTATTTATTGATCTAACAGGCAGTGACAGATCCTTCGATAGCTCCGCTCTCCGAGATCCTGACCATTGATATTAACCGTGAGTACATTTTACCACACATAACCAATTACAGGCTGTTAAAGCAATACAAACAAATCTACAGTCTATTCAAACCACAAGACGACAAAAGCTAAATAAACATTTGACATTGAATCGACGCGATATGATTGGTCGAGAGCACGAGTACTCTATGATATTCACTATGGATCTGCGAAAACATGGCGTTTTGAACGTTAACGAAATTGTTATCGTAAATTTGGAAGTTAAATTAAAGTGGATATAAGTTGTTTAGTGGAATAGTATATTATATAAATAAAGATACATTAGTCAAGAATTGTAAGTAGTTCACAATACAGCTGCGCTAGTAGAAAATCGCGTTGAATATGTAAATCTGAGATTTGTTTACCTTTATTCCTTGCACAGACAGCTCAAGTAGACAGTACTAGAGGGTAACTTATTTGCTTTCCTCAACCTTACTTAATCTCTGTAGTTAAAGAATGAAGGATAGAAAATTCGTTTGAAGCAGACCGACCCGGGAATCTCGGAGTTCGTGACTAGTTCAAACAAGCTAGCCTTGCAGTGTAATTCATTTAGGTAAAATACACAAACTATGCGGGTGAATATTTTATTACCTGAATCTCATGTTCTGCTCGAAAGGTAACACGACCGGAGAGTACCTACTAAGACGAAGGCTTAACATGCTTCCTGGGGCTCAGGATATACATTGCTTAAAATTGTTATTAACAGCTAAACTCATGAACTTTTACTTGCTGGTAGGGCTTTGTGTAAGCCCGTCTGGGTAGGTACCACCCACTCGTCAGATATTCTACCGCCAAGCAATATTGTTGTATCCCGGTGAGTGAACCAGAGTAACAACAGACGCAAAGGACATAACATATCAGTTTCCAAGATTGATGGTGCATTTTTAATGACGGGAATGGTTAATATTGCTCACAGCAGCTATTTCTATTGGCGGTGATGACCATTTACCATTAAATGGCCTGTTAGTTCGACCACCTTTGTATATAATTTAAAAAATAGTCCGATCTGTGACTCGAATCTGAGACCTGAACTATCAGTCTTAAAAGCTAGCTTACTAAACCAACGAGGTGATAGTAGATGGTACTACTACTCTGTTTTTGATATTGTATTTTTTATTATATACTCCTTCTCACCCGCAGCTTCTTCTAGTTCTAGTTTCTTTCATACCAAACTTGTTGGTCTCCCGCGAAACTAAAGATTTGTTAGGAATTTCGAAACCTATGACAATAGTAACTTTTTTTCAAAATAAATTTGAAATTCGTAACAATTTAGTAAAATCCCATCAAGGTTCCTGTTTAATTATCTGCACATCTACGGCTGGAGCTCTCCAAAATGAGACCATAACCGTTTTTTTATGTGCAGCTATCGTCCCATAATCACTGGGACAAAAATCGGCTTACCCTACTAATATATTACATTTCACCAAATTCAGCTGAACGGTTTGATCGTGAAAGAGCAACAGACAGACAGAGTTACTTTGGCATTTATAACAGAACTATACATTTTAGTACAATAAATATCTCTTAACATAAATGTCATTTATCAATTAATAAATGCCACACTTAATACGTTTTCATTTCCGAATGACGGTTTAAATATATCTATCCCGCTCTAACATATTGATAAACAATGTCTGTCTCTCTCTAATGTAGATATCATGTTAATATCCGTGGCGGAAGCTATAACTTGAAATAAATCGTTAGATATCGGTCTTAATGAGTTTTAAGTCGATTTATTTAATTGAAATAACTAATGTTTTTATTATTTCTTAAAAATCTTCGAATTAATATTCGTTTATTAGTTCAGTTACTTCTAATTTAAATTTTAAAGTATGTGTATGCTAACACAATAAAAAAGTAAAATTTGTTTGTTTGTATGTAGAGTGTATATCTCCGAAACAAATGATCTGTATCTAGAAAAAATCACTGGTAGGAAGCAACATTGTTCCTGAGTGCTATATAAATTATATATTTAGCAAATTATATATTTTTAATAAAATGCACAAGCGAAGCCGAATCTAATATATTATAATATTAAGTTTATATTTATAATTATATGCGAGTCTGTTAATAAAACTAATTTATTTATGTCTCTATAATCGTAGCATTTTTTTCAATGATATAATGCCCCATAGATTGACTGTGAAATGAGGCCATTTGCAGACGCGCAAATGGAGCACATGATGGTAAGTGGTCACCACTGCCCCTACATTGGCGCTGTAAGAAATATAAACCATTTGATTAATCGCCAATGCCCCACCAATCTTGTGAACTAAGATATACCTGCATTTACACTAGCTCACTTCAAACCAGAACACAAAAACACTGAATACTGCGTTTGGCGGTAGATTATCGGATGAGTTGGTTGTACCTACCCAGACAGGATTATACAAAGCCCTACTACCAAGTAAATAATATAGATTATTTTTAAATTAATTGATCTTAACCCACCACGCTGGTCTTATGCAGATCAGTAATGAAATACCTTTCGACACATGTAGTTTCCTCAGTATATTTCCAAATATTAGTAGCTGATTGACTCAACAGGAAACGTCGATTCGTAAAACTCAACTCATACTATGACATCATAGCTGTCAGATATCTGAGGTAGGACTAATTGGGGACTTCGGTATTGCTACGTATGTTGCGAACTTGTGTTCATGAATCAAAACAAATGTATATATGTATATAAATAATTAGCAATAATTGAATGAAATATATACCTTAAGAAAAAAAATCAAAGTACATTTTTTTTAAATATATCAGGCTTCGAACATCGTACGGTCGAAATAAGAATTTTACATTATTTATTTAAAAGAAAATGGATTTTAGTGGCACGCGTACTCTAAACCTGTATGTGTGCGTGCGTGTGTATCTAATGCGTATGTGTGCATAATTCCCCAATAAGAACCAATCACAGCACGTTTAAAAGCTTATAAATACCTTAAAAGGTTTCTATAGAAATGAATAAGTTAATAAATCCGTACTAACGACAGATCTCCCGTAGCGGTAGATACAATCAGTTTGTTTGTATCGTCGCGATGCTGATCTCGGTAACTTAATTGACAGCTTGATAAAGCTGTGTGCAGAATTCGAAATATCTTTTCCCCTTATTTTTGGAGTGAAATATAATCGGGCCCTTAGAAAGATTTGTATGAAATGCCGTAGTTTTACTCTTGTTTGTTTAACTAATGGGTTGTTTGTTAAATTATTTGTTTCCTTTTGGAAGTATTAATCGTGTTACACTTAACGATATACTAGCGACCCGCCCCGGCTTCTCATGGGTGCAATGCTGCCTCTAAATATACTACAGAATGTCTTACAACGTTCACAGTTTTTATCAATGGGACTGTCAGTAATTATCAGTGTTTCTTTAGTATATTGTGCATGTATTATACATATAAACCTTCCTCTTGAATCAATCTATCTATTAAAAAAACCGCATCAAAATCCGTTGTGTAGCTTTAAAGATCTAAGCATACATAGGGACAGACAGTGGTAAGCGACTTTGTTTTATACTATGTACTAGCTGTTACCCGCGGCTTTGCTTGCGTAGAATATGAATAATTGAATATATTTACAAATTAACTTAAAATATTACGTTAATGTAAGACCTCTTTGTTGACATTGGTGTGTATTTCATAGCTTCTAACTTCAAAAAATGACGGTTACTCAGACTAACCTGTATACGAAATGTTAACCTAATTTCCCTCCTTAGGCGTAAAATATCCAGAAACACTTAAATGCGAATCTAGTCATTTTTAATCGGTAGCCCAAAAATAAAGTTTTCTGCTTCTAACTTCAAAAATGACGGACTTCCAGACTAACCTGTATACGGAATGTTAAACCAATTTCCCTCTTTAGAGTAGAATATTCAGAAACGCTTAAATACGAATCTACAAATTTTTAATTAGTAGCCCATAAATAAAGTTTCATGCTTCTAACTTCAAAAATAACCGTCTTCCAGACTCCTATATAAGGAATATCAACCCCTATTTCCCTCCTTAGGCGTAAAATATCTAGAAACGCTTAAATACGTAACAGCACATATTTAATCAGTGGCACAAAAATAAAATTTCTTGCTTCTAACTTCAAAAATAACGGACTTCCAGACTAACCTATATAAAAATGTCAACACCTATTAAACTCCTTAGAGTTTGAATATGCAGAAACGCTTAATGTATCTACTCACTTTTAATTAGTATCCCAAAAATAAAGTTTCATGTTTTTAACTTCAAAAATGACTGACTCCCATAAAAACTTTTAACCCTTATTTCACTCCTTAGTGGTAGATTATCTAGAAACGCTTAAATACGTATCTACTCATTTACTCTACAAAAATAAAGTTTCATGTTTCTATCTTAAAAAATGACGGATTTCTATACAAACTCACAACCCTTATTTCACCCCCGTTAGAGTAGAATATGCAGAAACAATTAAATAAGTATCTACTCCTTTTTAATCAGTATCCCAAAAATAAAGTTTCATGTATCTAACTTAAAAAATTAAGGACTTCCATACAAACGTTCAACCTTTATTTTACCCCTTTAGGGGTAGAATTTCCAATATTCGCACCTAAGTGGGTGTCATGTGTTAGTTTATAAGTGTACAACCTAAAATATAAGTTTTATGCTTCTAGTTCTAAATATGACAATACTTTCAACAACTTACAACCTGTCATCCCCCTTTTCAACGTTTATTTTTTTTTCTAGCATTTTTTTTCAAATAAAATGTAGCCTATGCCCTTTCTCTCTCTAGACTATATGTGTACCAAATTTCATTTAAATCGGTCCAGTAATTTTGGCGTGAAAGCAAGACAGACAGACAGTTATTTTCTCCTTTATAATATTAAAGTATGGATTTGCAAACATATTTTCTGAGGTGTGTTTTCTGAATAATTTTAACGAAATGCAGAGTCACGATTTTATTCAACTTTAATCTGCAAACCTAATTACGAACTAAAAAGAAACCAACTAAAAATAAATGAAACCTAAAAGTAACTATTCAATTGAAACTAACCTACCTAATAGAGTGCGAGTCGGACTCGTGAACCGAGGGTTCCATATACATATTTATAGGTATGTAAATAGCTCATAGATCTACCAAAAGGTAGATCATCAGATAAATTTTCGAAAGAAAAACGCAATTACTTTTTATCTGACTAAACTGGGGTTGTACTCAGGGCACCGTGATCTGCAGCCTTATATCTAGGCACTAGACCAACTAGGCTGTCAAAATACAATTCGTCTATAAACGAAGGTTCTCACTTGCAGTTTTACCTACCACGATCAGAAAGAGTTCAGTCATACGAACGAACACTACCAAATTACAAAATCGGAGCTGCTCTTAAGAAATTCTTTATTTCAATCACTACTTTGTTTGTTTGCAGCTTTAAAAGCCACGATACTAAATGGCAATGCAGTCAAGTTAATAGTCAAAGTCAAAAATTTTAAATAGAGGATTATACTCCCTTATTGATTAAACACTTCCAAACACCGGTTTAGAAAGAAACTCAATGAATCTCAGCGGGATTTTTCTTTTTCTATATCTTTCATTATTTGGTTAGGTTTAAGTTTATAGACAATTTATTCTCAAAAAGACATAGTCGCTTACATGAGAATACAGAATTTATTAAAAATTGGTAATCAGTATCGTTTGATTTCGTTCCTCAAATTGTTCGATCGAATTTAATTGAAACATAATATGTTTACTACATTACTCGTCCAAACGAATTAGACGTAATTTATTTTATTTTTAAAATGTCGCTAATTAATGTCAGCTGTTCTAACCACAGATGGTGAAACAAATGAAGAACTTTGGCATTAAATTACGCGATATCATTGGCCGAGATCTCGAATAAACTATTTTAATTATTATGTCTTCGGAATTATTCGAAAAAAGACCTTTTAAATATCGGCGAAGTTGTTAACGGAGGTTTTAATGTATTATAAATAACGATGTTAATCAAGAAATGTTCGTAGTGTTTAATATATGTCATGGAATACATATAAGTAAGATTTATTTATATGAATATATAACCAAGAAGGGGAAGAATCGAAGAAGGAATTTTTAGGGTTTGGAATAGGTCATACGTTTTTAAAGTGCTATAATAAGCTGCGTGATTAAAATTAAAATTTTATCTTGTATAGAATAACTAGTAACCGCCCGCGGCTTCAAGGGTATGTGGTAATATAAACTTTTCCAATCTATCTATTTTCCAATCTATGTTACTATATATTTCTGTGCCAGCCTTTCTATCCAAACACTCTCATTTATAATATTAGAGAGATTTTTTTGTTTGTTTTAGAATGATATTAAGAGTGAGGCGTTCAAAGAAGTAAGAACTCTATGTCTATTGGATTATAATTCATTTCTTTTTGAACGACGGTTTTCAATTAATGACCGAAACCAATCAAATCTACTTCTAAAGTATATTATTCTTTTAATTTTCATTTATAGTAGTTGACGGCGACTGCGACATAATAACATCAATATTTTAATCTCTGACTAAACTTTTTTATAAATTTTATTAAATGTAATTGAAATTTGAAATTAGAATGTAATGTTATGAAGGAAATTGTACGACAGGTATGTGTTCCCACTGCTGGGCTAAGGCCTCCTCTCCCTTTGAGGAGAAGGTTGTTGGATTGTTCCAATGCGGGTTGGTGTATCCAATGCGGATTGGTGGATTGGAAGAATTTGACTGGAAGAAATCAAATTGAGCATCAATTTGCGTAATGTATGAATCAAACATTACGTTAAAATTCAACGTTTTCCTTAAGTTTGGCATGTCTCAGTACTTCCCCGAATTTGATCCTTATAACAGTCATAATACAGGTTCATTTCCAATTTCAACGCGTTCGATACCTAGCTATATACCTAGATATATTGATGTTTCAAAAATCCAACGACGGAGTTTTAGTTTTTATTAAAATCGAAATATAAATTCTTTTGAGTGTTTTTCCATAGTTTCGGAACTGGCCATGCATGTTCAGTTGAAAAATACATGCTGTATATATTTTTATGCTATTTTTAATATAATGTCGGCGAAATCACAACTAACATTTCTCTTACTCTTTATTCAAAGTGAGTATTGCGTTGTTTTATACCGGTCGTTCTTTTGTTTATTGTGAAAGGTGAAAAGTCTGAACAAAAGATTTGCTTTATAATTCCGATTTTAGCCGCGATTTATTCTTTAAAATAAACGAAACGGTACTCACAGTTTACGAAATAATTGTTATAATAAAGTAACCCTTGCTTTTCTTTACCTACGTAGAGAGTTAATCATTTTAGCAAATTTAGGGATATAATGAACGTAAAAAACATCATCAGAACACGAGACTGTTAGAAGGCACCTCTCTACCAAGATATTCGTTATAAATTTTAGGGACGAGACTGTTTAGTTTTAGTCTGGATAAGCTTTTCTTCGTGGTAGGGCTTTGAATAATCCCGTCTGGTGGGTACATCTCACTTATTATCCTACTGCCAAACAGCAATTTCTTAGTATTATTGTGTTCCAATTAGTTGGGTGAGTGAGCCAGTGTAACTAAAGGCACAAGGGACGTAACATAAACATGTAAGGAATGATTCATATTTTGCAGAAAGTGTGTTCCAAATAATAATTTCGTGCAGGGGTACGGTAGTTAGTATATTTATATTTGTTTAGTTTTTATTCTACCCGAGCGAACCCGGGTTTTATCTAGTTATGAAAAAGTGGATAATCTTCATTAGATCTACCGATGTTAGTTTCCAGATCAATCAAGTGATTAGACATTATTTGCGTAATTGCTTTGAATAGGATTAATCAGCATCAATTACAGGTACTTCTAAAATCGTTTATCCTGACTGATCTAATCAACAAATCATTGTCAATGTTCAGCACATAGCCAAAACTACTAAATCTAGGAAGCAGAAATTTGAAACATACCGTAACACAATGTACGTATCCTAAGAAAGGAATTTCATCTTAAAGGTATTCTGTGAATTTAGAAACATGAAAATATTTTATCCCTGTAAAGGTAGGAAAAGTAGTTAGTTCTCAATATAAAAAACAAATTATTCGACAATTTTAGTAGCAAATGTTGTAGAAAATAACTTTGTCCTCAGTTCGACCATTATGGGTGAGGTTGCTAGGTGGTAAACGTCCTCTAGTAGCTGGACGGCGTGCGGAGCTGGTCTGTCAGGCAGTCGGCGCGCGTCCACCGCCTAACATATCCTGGTGGAAGGGTGGTACCAGACTCACCACTGTTAGAGAAACTGTGAGTATGCCCATAATTGCCGTTCGTTTATGTAATTTTGGAAGTTTATGGGATAGTCCGAAAATATTGGTACATTAAAAGCAATTCGTTGCCATATTATTTGATTTCCTCATTTTGACAGCTTATCAAAAATTTAGGCAGTAAATGAATATATTTCTGTTTAAATAACGTATTAGGTTGATTATGTGATGGTGGTGGATGTTGATAAGATTGGTTTGTTTTTTAAAATCATAAAATTTTTCTATGTCAATTTCAATCAAAATTTGTCTAATAATAATTTTAAATGTTTTTCCGCTAAGACCTCCCCTGATGGTAACGTGACCAGCAGTACTTTGAGCTTCTTACCCAGTATAGAGGATGCGGGTAGGGTGCTTTCTTGTAGAGCTACACAACCAGCTCTACCTAGAGCCGTTCGAGAAGATGGATTTCAGCTTGAAGTACAACGTGAGTCGAATAAGACTAATATATTATACTAATTTCAACAAAATATTTCAATGCTATTAATCTTTAATTGTTTATAGATTTGCCAGTAGTGAAGTTAGAGCTTGGCGCAAACTTGGACGCTTCTAAAGTGGTCGAAGGGTCTGACGTTTATTTAGACTGTATGGTGCGTGCAAACCCATGGCATACGCATGTCTATTTCACTCATAATGTAAGTTATAATAAATATTAATTATAAATATTTTGTTATTTATATTCACTCATATGAGTAGATTATAATAATTAAAACGCAATTAAATAATTAATGAGGTTTTTTTTTGGTATTAATTAAATATCGGAATAGGGCGCGACCGTTCGTGGTGGCGCCGGTATAGTAGTCGCCAACCAGAGCCTCGTGCTGCAGCACGTGTCTCGTCGCGCAGCTGGCGCGTATGTGTGCGTCGCACGCAACGCTCTGGGAGAGGGTTCCAGCGAGCCACTCATTTTGGATGTCAAGTGTAAGTGCCTTCCTGTGTGACGATTTGAACCATTGGTAGAACGCAAGTCTGTCTGGGTTGGTACCGACAATGTTTATCTATTATGATTGCATTCAATATTATTATTTTTTTTGCTGTTAAAAGAATGATTAAACCTAAAGTAATGATATGCACACAAGGGTCATACCATCTTATATCCCAAGGTTGGTGACGTATTGGTATTGTAGGGCATAGTTTATATTACTTACAATTTTTTGAGCCAATTGTCTGTAAACCTTCCTACAAATAAAAATATATAAAATGATGATACACGTGTATCATACACTCCTTCTAGGTCAATATGACCTAGAAGGAGTGTTAATTATGTGTTTCAGTAAAAGTAAATATTTTTTCCTGCATATTTTCTGACCATATTTTAACGACTAACTGTTTAGTAAATATTGTGTTATAATGTCCAATTATATCCAAAGAAGGAGCGCTCTTTGTTTTCCTAGTACTATAATCCTGAAGACGGTAACCTATGAACATACGGGTACATCTGGCAATATGGCGGAAATATACTGTCAATGTCCTCATCCGGACTACGATTCAGAATTACTCGAGAGAAAAGTTCAATTACCTGAGATATTCAAAAAAATGCAATAAACTAACTTTGACTATTGTTAACAGACAGCCCAACATGCAAAAATGCGCAGCCAATACCCTTGCGTGCGGCTCGAGGAGAGACCGTGGAGATTGACTGTGAGTTGGAGGCCAATCCACAGGTAAGGAAATACGGCTAGATCTAAACGATTATTGAATCATTATCTCTACAACAAAAGTTCCGACATTTTAATTTGTGCGTATTTGACGTATCTGTTTTACATCAATAATATAAGATACTCAAAATTAGTTTGTTACAATGTTTTAAAGATTAAATTATACGGAATTACGCTAAACATTCTCTATTGGGTGTTTAATTATGCTGGCTTATCTCTTTCGTTTCATATTTTAACAAATTAATGCAAACCAACGTACCAGCAGTCTTCCCTTTAAACCGATAGTTATGGATGAAGCCATTACTTTTTAAAATTTTGTTTTACTAGGAGGCCATGACATATCAGTGGTGGCTCAATAGCACAGCTCATTCTAAGCTCGAACTTAATACGATGGCCGTACACGCGCAGAACAATCTTGGTAAGATCTTTGTTTTCTATAAAACTGAATTTCGTCATCATTAAAAATAATCAGCCCGAAACAATATAAAAATGGTTCTGATTTGAATGGTTGTTTAGGTAGATACCTATACACGGTTAACACTTCGGCTGATTATGGCTGGGTACAATGTGCCGGCACTAACACGGTGGGCCGGCAAGATGTGGCCTGCTTGTTCAACATACTACCCGCTGGTAAGCTTTAGTGTTTTGTTTTTAAATTAAGATAAAGTATGAATTGATTCTAACGAAATTATTATCGTCCCAGAAAAGCCGTCCCCGGTAAAGAGCTGTACGATCACAAACGTGACACACGAGTCTGTATCGTTAGTCTGCGCGCCCGGACATGACGGTGGACTGCGACAGGCCTTTCTTTTGCAGGTTGGTGCCAAATTATGCCAAGAAATTACTGTTGCGTATTAATACTACGTTTACCATTCCATTTTTACTCTTAATCAGGTCTTTGATATGGCAACGGGTTTGTTGCTCCGTAACATGAGCAGCGAGGAGCCACAGTTCGCGGTGTGGGGTCTAACCGGTGCCGTGGGCATGTCGATTCGCGCTTTCAACAGCAAGGGGTCCAGTGAGCCTTTTACGCTATCGTCTAGCTTGCTGAAACATCCACTGCGACAGACGGGTTAATAAATTTATATATAGTGTTTTATCAAAGACTATTATCAATTGTTTGTTGCATCGTACTGTTTCTTCGTATTTGCAGCAAACGTGCCAGTCAGGGTAGAACTGACGACTATACTGGTAACAGTACTGTGTACTGTAGCTGGTATCGCTGCGATCACTACTATATCAGCATTTATCTTTTGCTGGAAGTACTGCCAAAAAGAAGAAGGTGAGTATTCCATTATATACGTTACCAACCAGTTTCATAGGAAAAAAAAGGATGACAAAATAAAGTTGATCTCTATAAGATATTTCTTCCAGTCACTAGAGCGTTAGTAATACGAGTAAAGCTACGTAATGAAGGCTTCTACGAACAAGGAATAGCTTCTTCAAAATATGAATGTATATAAATTGTGTTTCAGAGAAAAATGACAAATCGAAACGTAAACAAGATGACATATCGAACACTCCACTCACAGGCACTAATGAAAGCGTTGATAGCTTAGGTAAGTTGGTGTGTACTGGAAACTTCCCTAACAAAACGCAGATTATACACCATACAATTAAATTTATGGATCAAAAAGGAATTTAACGCCAAAAGGAACCTAAAAAGTAGTGAATATCATTGTAAAACATGACGCGACTGTCCCAAAATGCCATCGAATTTTGTGTCAATTTTAATTCAAGGTCAAATTCTAATCGCTTCAAAGGCCTTTTGAATTTAAGAGTTAAATAGTAGAGGATGATATCTTTATTTGATTTTTGCAATACCTTACACAATAAACCGTTCTTAAGACATACGTATTGAAAAGGTTTTGCTATCTCAAGGTCAACGCTAGAAAGATTCTAGTACGATTTATTGAGTGAATGTTTTAACAAGCTTTTATTATGCTACTGTACTATAATATCCTACAATTTGCAGATAAAAACCCGGATATAATACCAATTGAAGGTAAAATAAATGATAATTGTTCGAATAAATCGTCCGCGACCGATTATAGTTCAATACGGCCTCTCTTGTCTAAGTCTGATTCAGAAAAATACGGCACCAATTGCGATCGCCATTGTGAACACAATGAGCCTTGCAGTCAATACGTGCAAGTGCGACCGTTGGACTTCCGGGTTCATCAGTACCAACATGGCCTACACATGCCCAATATTGGATCCAGTTTAGGCCTAGGTCCAAACATGAGCCACATACCAAATATTGGTCCAAATGACTGTCAAGCTCCATACGACAAAGTGTACGAGAATTGGTTGAAATATAAGAATTCTTTGCCATTAAATACGAGTGGATTGGTAAGTGCTTTGCATATTTTTAATGAACATTTTTGTTATTCAGACAAAGAACTATATATATACTACTATATATAACTATACACATACACATCAGCCCGCATTCGTCCACTGCTGGACATAGGCCTCTCCAAATGCACGCCACTGTGGTCTTTCTTCGGCAACTCGCATCCAGCTCCTGCCAGCCGTCTTGCGCAAATCGTCACTCCACCGTGCCTGAGGACGTCCTACACTACGTTTGCCGAGACGCGGTCTCCACTCTAGAACACGTTTTCCCCAACGGTTATCGGTTCTACGACAAATATGGCCAGCCCACTGCCACTTCAGCTTACTAATCCGGTGGGCTATGTCGATGACCTTGGTTCTCTGACGGATCACCTCATTTCTGATGCGATCCCTCAGAGATACTCCGAGCATAGCCCTTTCCATAGCACGCTGAGCGACTTTAACCCGGTGGACCAGCTTTGTCGTGAGTGTCCACGTTTCGGCTCCGTATGTCATGACGGGTAGGACGCACTGGTTGAAGACTTTCGTCTTAAGGCACTGTGGGATCGACGATGTGAAGATTCGTCGTAGCTTCCCAAATGCTGCCCAACCTAGCTGAATTCTTCTATTCAACTCATCCTCAAAGTTGTTTCTACCTAATCGCAATGTCTGCCCGAGGTAGACATATTTTTGAACAACTTCGAGGACGGTACCGTGTATCGCAATCGGTTCCGGTAGAACATGTTCATTGAACATGACCTTGGTTTTATCCAAGTTCATCCGTAGGCCGATGCGCATAGAAGAATCAGCCAGCTCATTCAGCATCTGTTGCAGGTCCTGCAGCGTTTCTGCCATGATGACGATGTCGTCTGCGAATCTCAAGTGAGAGATGTACTCGCCATTGATGTTGATGCCACGCCCTTTCCAGTTCAGCGTCTTGAACATGTCCTCCATTGCATTAGTGAACAATTTGGGGGAAATAACGTCCCCTTGTCTCACTCCTCGATGCAATGGTATGGGATTCGTTTGACGACTCTGTACTTGGACGGACATGGTGGCGGCCTTGTAGAGACATCTCATCACTTGGATGTATCGCCAATCAACTTGGCAACGCTGCAGGGACTCCAGAACAGCCCAGATTTCAACCGAATCAAACGCCTTCTCATAGTCCACGAATGCAAGACACAGGGGCCGATTATACTCATGGGACTTCTGTATAATCTGCCGCACTGTGTGGATGTGGTCTATGGTGCCGTATCCGCTCCGAAATCCGGCCTGTTCCGGGGGTTGGAATTCGTCGAATCTTCGCGCAAGACGGTTCGTGATCACTCTTGAAAACAGCTTATAGATGTGGCTCATTAGGGATATGGGTCGATAGTTCTTCAGCAGGGTCTTGTCTCCCTTTTTGAAGAACAGGACGACCACACTCCTACTCCACGCCTCCGGAGTTCTCCCTTCGAAGAGGACAGAGTTATAAAGCTTCTGGAGCTCCCTCAGTACGGGTTTACCTCCTGCTTTCAATAGCTCTGTTGTAACGCCGTCCTCTCCAGGGGCTTTTCCATTTTTAAGCTGTTTAAGAGCAATCTCAATTTCGCCAATACTGACTTCTGGCAGGTCTTCGGTGAAATGGCGTGTTAATGTAGCTCTAGGATCCTCATTTTCGGGATCAGGTCGAGATGCATGCGATGCGTATAACCGGCCGTAGAAGTCCTCTACTTCCGAAAGAACTGCCGGCTCATATTTTATATATATATAACTATATATATATATAAAATATGAGAATATATTGAATTACTTGTAATTAAATCCAATGTCCTTGACCTTTTCAATAAGTAACAACCTGTTAAACCAAGCCAAGCTAAGGCCTCTTCTAATTTGTGATAATCTTTTATCACATGTGTCGGAGGAAAATATTTCCAAATCAGTTGGTAGTGTGGTACCAGACTGTTAAGACTTACTAAGGGTTGGATAAAAAATTGGTTTACAGTAGCTATGCCTCCTTTTAGGAATTACTAATATTCCTATTTCGTCCTCCAATTAAGCTCAAAGCTTGTTCTAGGAGTAGGGATGATAATAGCGCTTGGGCTATCAGGATCGGTTCTGCGAGTTTTTACATCGCTAGGCGACCCTTAAACCATTGCGCTTTTGATGCTTGGTCAAAACTTTTACGAGAAATAATGGCTTATTTTCGAAGCGATTTTAAACAATACAGCATTAATCCTTTTCCAAAAAGGGTCCATTTATATACAGATGTTGATAAGATTTCTTAACATTTTCTCATTTCACTTCATTTCTTAAAATTTACTTTATGTATTAAATTGTATTGTAAAACTTTGTCATGATTTTAGCTACCAATGGAGCAATGTATGCCTCCTGAACTATATCCGCCCACTGTATACAGTGCGGCAAGTAGGAATCCTCTCAACTTGGCTCAGATGCCTGAATTAGAATCTTACCACGCGGAGCCTCGTTCAATTACGCAGGAGTACCGCGGCGCTTCGCCCCCAGTGCGAGTTAACACAGATAGCACCAGTGCTTACTTTAGCAAGAATTTGCTGCCAAGGTCAGCTATGGGTAAGTTCAAGCAAGTTCATTCATTCAACTGTCTTGTTGATCTAAGATAAAGGCTTGAGATTTCATGGTCTCGGATTTGAATCCGGAGAGGATCAATAGAAGCTATTGGATGTTTTGGTTGAGGAATTCTCAGTAGCAGTCCACTGTTGGGAATTCGGAAGCGACTTCACTATACATCAATCCTCGTTGTTATCGTCTCGATGAAGATGAGATAACCTTACAAATTTATCAATGGATATTCCCACATTCCCAATGATGAATAGCTAACTACGCAGGATATATCATACAAGTAAACTGGGTTTTTTATCTGTTTTTGTGTATTGCTGTTGGCCCTACTGGCCTTTACAGCGTCACCGAACGTTGGGGCGAGTGCTAAGACTCTGCCTTAAGGTGAACCCTTTTGGGCTCGAGAGTGACGTTCGTCCTGAGGGTGTCTCCTATGAGATCGCACCTCGGCTCAGAACGTAGTCGGTGGGGTAATGTAAACTGGGTGAATAAACACAAGCTCCTATTGTCCAGTTGGACGACACTCAACAAAACCGACTTCCCAATTCAGGGCTTTCACTGAGAATTCCTTGATCTATTTTAGGGTTGTCGAACCTGAAATCTCATGATTTGCATCCATACACTAGATGAACAAGACAGATAAAAAATACAAAGTACAATATTTTAACCAATAACTAATTCACAGGTAATCTACAACGACCGGACGCTGACTCCACCATGAAGTCCGTTGAAACCAACACGCAACAAAATGACCATAGACAAGAGTGTAGGTGAGATAACATCGATGATTATTCAGAAACAAAAATGTGAAGTGATAAACTTTGTGAAAAATAAAAACGGTGCAAAAGAATATAATTATTGTCGAAAGTGAGGTTGTTTCATTAAAATAATAATTATATAATAATATATAAATAGATGAAATCTAAACGAAATTTTTAAATTATTCTTTAAACTTAATGTATTTTAACATTGCGTACTGTCAATTTTGCTTGATGATATTTTCAAATTTTTAACGTTTATTCGAATTTTTCTAAAATTTTAAGACTGATATTTTAAATGATCGAAGTGTTCGCTTAGTATGTTTCACTGACAAAATATAAATAAAATTTAAGAATAAATAAGATTTTAATGTTCACTGTTCAAAAAATGTATATGTCAATGGTTGTATATATAATTATTGTAAATAGTTTGTTTATTTATTGTACAGATAAATGATATAATAGAATGTGTTGCCATATTAGTTAAGATATTGTTAGAATTTTAATAGTATGGAATCACGAGCTTCTATGGAAGTAAAAAATAACATATAAATAAATGTATCAAGTGTTTCCTGGAACATTATTTTAAGTTAATAATTGTACTTATTAAACATTACACTAACTTAACATTGCACTAACGTAATAAAATGTACTTTACTCATTGATTTATATTTTATTAATGTTTTCATTTGATTCAATGTAAAGATAACACATCTATAATAAGTTCAATTTCTACTAAAATTCTACTTCCTGTTGTAGAAAATACACGTGACTGTGTACTAATGTATATAGCACTTTATTATACAGGCTGTTGAAATATCGAAGATACACTATACAATTTTGTTTGTACGAGTTTATTAATTTGATGTTTTTAAAGTAATTGAATATCACTAAATATTTCTGTTTAGTATTTTTCCTTCAATAAATTGAAATAAATGTGTTTATATCTTTATATGCAGTTTTATTTATTACAAATATATAACTATAAGTCATATAACAGCATGACATAAGTTTATATACATACTACTATTTTTGTGGGTATGTTGTATAAAACAATATTAGGGATCAATTTTAGGTCCTTTTTTATCTTTGATATATATTAATGACCTACCTTTCAACGGTGAAGGTGTTTGTAGTATTGTATTAATTACCGATACTTAATTACTAATTAAAGTTGACATAAAAAAACGAATCATGACGATGAAAATAATTAAATAATGCTATGTCACATATAAAAATTTCTTTTATAACAAATAATTTCGTTTTGAACGCTAGTAAATAGCGCTTTTCTTTAACAATATAAATATAAGTGTTATTGATATTATTGTTTTTTTACGCATAACTATATATTCCAAACTCTAGTGGAACTCTCATAAGTCTAGTCTGATAAATTTAGCTTCACAACATAAGCGGTTAGAAAAGTAAGACAACTAACCAATATTTATATCGATCTCGTCGAATTATCGGCGTTTAAATCAAATAAACTTAAATGTAATCTAATTTGAACTTTTTTTGCTGGCTTTTTTTTCTTAGTCGTCTCACGCACACTAAGACAATTTGTCTGCACGAGTTTTACTCATACTAATGCTCGACGATAATTTAACGTCTCGACGTTACACTGGGGCGCGCCTTTGTGACTAAATAGATTTATACTGCTCGATTAGTATACTTGGGATATTTTAATAGTATTGTGTACAATATATTACTTCAGGTTAATGGTGTGGACATATAAATTATATTCATTATAAAAAGAGCAGTTACATCTCAGAGCTCGGGATCCGGGGAAAAAAAATTATGGAGTTAGTATTCGTTGATTTCAATGAGGGATATGATCTGAATATCGCAAAAGAACTTGAGTTTCTTGCTTCTTCTTAGTAGCCTATAGCTATAATATTCCTAGCAAGAGCCAGGGAGATTCAAATATATTTTGACTTAGTCTGACTTTTGGAAGTTGATTAATGAGACTGTTTTGTAACAATATTAGTGAGTTAGGATCAACAAACCTTAATGAATGTTATGAGTGGGAAATACCGTGTCTACATTGACTTTGCTAATTATTGTGGATGAGTATATTTGGTTGGAGAATATTATAATATTAATATGTATCTCGTTAGACACAGTACCGTTTACACGTCTTTACGTCTTCAAGTTTCGGAATTGTTATGACTGCGGTTCCTATTGACTGCAGAGTTAGACTTCCAGTGGGTATTTCAACATCAATAAGCTAAGTTCTATTGTGGGTTTAATCTACGCTTATAGGGTATAGACCATTTTTAATTGATGATTTTTTATTGGTCATCTGATGAATGACTATTTCCCGTTGACAGTGGCGCTGTAAAAGATATTAAATATCCGTTACATCGTAAATGCTCTACTGATCTTAGTAACTAAGATGTTGTCTCTGTAGTTATACTGGTCCACTCAACCTTCAAGCTGGAACAAAACAATACTGTTTCTGTTTGGTGATAGAATAAATGAGTGGGTTATCAACCACCAATTAAAATTTATATTGAGTCAATATAACATATTCACGCAAATGTTTGGTCATACAATTGTTCCTATAGAGCAGTGTGCTTAAGTTCGTCGCTCCGCAATAATGAACATAATATTCTGTTGATTTAAATATTTGTCAAACCGCGTATTGTCAAGATTTGAAGTCTAACATAACATGATCCTACAATGCTGCTACATTTTTTCTCCAAGGGTTTTTTAAAATAATATTTCTTATCTTTTAACGTGTAATACTAGTTACAGCCCTCGTTTAGGGGGCGGAGGAAAGAGCGAATGTGTTAGGTACTCTACGTTCTTTTCTGTACCTCGATAACTGATATCGGTTGAGTAGCTAAGACGTGAAAGCTTAATAAACAAACTTACTATTGAATTCATAATATTAGTTAAGATTATACGTTTCGACTTTGTTCTTTTGCCGCAAACTAGAGCAACACTTAGACATCAATGTTATAAAAAAAACGACTCAATTTTTATTAATAAAATTAAATCGATGTCTCATAGGTATGTTGATTGTATCGCTCCTCAACATATATACCGTTTTTAGTTAGAACTAAATAACAAGCGTGGCTCTAACAAAAGAAGAAATAGATTTTATACATTGGCCGAATTCTTCGAAAGGATCCTCCGTCAACAATTCCAAGAAAGAGTCTCTTGTTAGAGAGAATAGTTTCACTATGTTTCAGAAATTACGTAAAAAAAGTTCAAGGATACAAATAATATAAACAGAATATATTTATTTTTATTATAATGATATTATATACCAATAATGTATTGTGTTGGCTTCATAGGATGACTAACAGGAAAGGCGGAGCAACAGTAGAGAGATGTCATGAGAGTGCTGTTTGCTGAGATGCATACGAATTGGGTCTTGCCCCAACAATATGTTTTATATAATGGTTTAGATCGAGCAATATCTTATAGTACATATATATAGTACAGTTGGAACAGGTAGTTAGGTTAAAGTTGATATCAGAAACATTAACTCGAATATATATACTATACCGAATGCCAGTTATTATGCCGAATGCCTATCATTGTTTTTTTTTAAATATTGGTAGGCCGACTTGCAAATGAGCCACCTGACAGTAATTGGCCACCACAGCTATTGATAATTACCGCCAAGGAATGGCGCTGGGCACGAAGCCACTAACCTTGAGAACTAAGATGTTATATCAATTCTGCCAGTAGTTCTTTTTTTGAGTTTTTTTTTTTTAAATGGTAGCAACGCCCCAAATTAATGCCTATATTTACCGCTCCATTTAAGCTTACTAATTGTGTTAGGAGCGGGGACGACAATATCCTAAGGGGTCAGGATCGATCTTGTGACTTTTTACATCTGGCTCACTCGCCATTTAAACCAGAAAATGACAACGCGAAGTATTACTGCTTAGCGGTTGAATATTTGATGAATGGATGGTACCTACCCAGACGAGCTTCGACAGGCACAAAGCCCTACCAGCAAGGGGTCTATAATGAATCACCACGTACCTCAATGAATAAAAGCGCAAAATAAACGAATGAAAAACAATAAAGATTTATAGAAAGTTTATAGCAACAATTAACCTCAATAAAATTAACGATTAAGTAATCAAAAACTTCTAATTGGTTCGTTTTATGTTTCAGCGTTGACATCTTGATAATTTATTACATTTAAATTTATGCATTTCTTTTGAAGCGCCATTAAAATACAATTTCTGGTTATAACAATACAATTAAAATGTCTGAACACGTGTGTTTAACGATTTATTTTTATAGATTGTGCCGCTGAACAACTCCTCATAGTTTTTTTTTTTAATTTTTATTTGTGGTATACGGGCCAATATATTGGGGGCCTGATAGTAGGTTGCCACAATTGCCTATAAACATTGGCACCGTATAAATTTTTAATCATCTTTCATAACAAATTTGCGAACAGAGATACTACCAGACGGGTTCCACAAAGCTATGTCACCAAGTAAATATACACAGAATTGTATAATTAACATTGTTGTGTTCCAATTTGAACGGTGGTTGAGTTTCAACACAAGGAATACAACATCTTACTTCCCAAAGTTAGTGACGCATTGGTGATGTATTGGTTGAAACATCAGGTGGCCCATCCAAATTTCCAATCCAATTACCTGATATAAAATACTATGTCCTGGAGTTTTATCTATAACAGTTTCTCAGAGTGAGAAGTACATCAATTCGAAGGATTTGTTGTAAAGCTACTTGTTAAACTTCTTCAATAAACGGATTATCTAACAGTTTTTTATCAGACCGGACCGGTCTTGCTGACACATCATTAGATAAAATATTCTATAACTGAGTGATATATAGTGAGTGAGCAAACGGATTGTACGCTAGTGCATAACACTGTATGTATATAAGTAACACTAACCCATTAAAATATATGGTATATTTGATGGGTTATATAAATTAGTCAGTATACGAAGATATGTTACTGTAAAAGCTCGAACTACGGTAAATCTTAAGATTTTCCAGTAAAACCTAAGATTTACCGATTATGAATGGTTTTTTTCTGGTTTCAAAAACACCTGTTCCCTTCAATTTATACTTATATTATAAGTGCTCAATTAACTCTGTCTGTTGCTCTTTCACGGCCCGGCCAAACACCTGACAACCAACTCCTAAAACGCGAGCGAAACCGAGGGCGAGAACCAGTCTACATATAAATAAATAAGTTTTGGGCGAAAAAGCGGTTTTCGAATGTACTAATAACTTTACTCTTACGAAGTCAGTACTAGCTATTTTGAATTTAATACTGTTTTTTATGACTTGCTTTTAGCGGTTTCAAACGGACAAACTCAATTTATATAAAAAATATTATTAAAGTAGTCTATCGTTTCATAAAATTTTGATTTTAATCTTTAATTCGTACCATTGTATTCCAATTGACGTTTGTATTTCAAAACGACAATATCCGTTTACATCTAATTCAAATACACCAAAGTGGACTTAAATCGTTTTAAATATAATTTGCTTATCAGGCATCTCCAACAATTGTTCATTATCATGGACCGATAGCAGTCCATCTCGGTCCATTTGTCATCTAACAATGATATTACGATGCTCATCTTGTAAATTGTATACTGACTGTTCCACTGGCTTAAATATTCTAATTATTATTAGTAATGCTAGTCGGTGATGTGATTACTACGTTTCGGTTCTATATTAAGGAACAATTTCTTTCATAAGCATCATTATTTTGACAAATGACGTAGGTGAGTTCCGAATAACTTATAATTGGGATGTAATGTTTGGGACTGATCGTAAGTTATGAGTTTCGTTGTTAATATTCTTTTTTCAAATTTTGTTTTTTAATTACTTTTATGACAACTAATTAAACCAGCGCTGCAATATTTGCGGCGTAAGTATTTAAAAAAAAAATCTTCGGTATTTGCTCATGACTTATGATGATGTCGTCTTGACCGATTACAAACTCAAACTCAAGTTGAAATTCCTTTATTCAATATAGAAGTATTACACTTACTTATTGAAAGTCAAATTAAACACTACCACCGATTCTGAAAAGGAAATACCCTGACCTGAGAAGAACCGGCGAAAGAAACTCAGCGGGTCTTTTTTTGACAATTTTATTATAGGAATTCAATATGATAAGAAATAGCCTGGAGGCGATCGTTGCTATCTAAGGTGTGCTATCAATTATAAACTCACTAATTGTACAACGACCTTTCGCACACAAGTGTTCCTTAACATTTTTGTTAAATTTGGCAAGAGAGGAATTTTGAACGCTTTCTGGGATCGTCACTGGTTTCGCTCACGGCAGCAAATCTCAAGGACTAGACTGACAAATTACGCAGGCCATTATAATAACAAGTGTGTGCTTAATCATAGTTGCACCCTCTTCCCTCATTCTTATAATCCGATGGGACGGCAAATCCGACACGACCGGTGTGTATGTATGTGTGTGTTTGTGTGTATATGTGTGCATGTGTGATAACCTGCTCCTGAACTCTTCCAAATTCCAGCCTCCGGCGTTGTTATTTCAATTTTTTTCGATGGAAAAATCCAATGTCCTTCCGTCCTGGGGTTTGAATACAGGACCTCGGAATATCCATCGATCTCAATCTCGGCCATACATCCAGCCACTACACTAACGAGACAATGATATCTTATATAATATTATTGACGGTCTTTTTGTATTTTGATAGTACAAATTTTCAGAATAAATGGAAGTCCCAGTTCACGCTGAGTGTCAATCGTTTATATATTCATATATTGTAAGCGTAAACTTCATACACTTTAATGTATGTATTATGATAATGTATATAATATTATCTAAATATGGATATTCATATTCAAAAACGAAATAATCAAAGTCACGTGAGATCCTTATCTTAAAATTGGGCGACGTAACTTGAATAAGTAAGTCATTATTATATATTCCTTTGAGAGTTAATTTTGATTCTTAGAAAGTAATATTTACGACATAATATATTTTTTTCTGTACAGGAGATATCGCCGCATGGTACTCGCCGTACTCTGGTTCATTTCATACGCGGTGTTTGGTTGTGACGGACGCTGTTTGGGGACAGTACGCGTACTAATTGATTGTTAGTTTTGTTAGCAATCTATTCTATAAATATTTCGTTAATTGATTAAAATATAATTGGTTAGATTGTTTGAGAGTTGTTTTAAAAAAACATTTTGTTCTTCCGATATGTTACAATATACATCGTTATTGGAGAGGAAGAAGAGCTGAAGCGCCAAACTGTGCTTTTGAAAAATGAGGTTTAATGTTTTAACTTTAAATCTCATTCATCATCAACTACCATTTTCGCTCGTTAGCTTTATTATATCCCGAGTTATGAATTATAATATAACAATTGGGTTTGTTAGAAAGAGATATTTTTGGCCGTTAAATGAATTCCTACGCGGTCGCGGTCGGTCGGTTGGAATTCGAAACTGAGGGCGTCGCTTGATTGAGATGTAATATTACTGTCGAATATGCCATTCTAAGGCATATTTTGTAAGTTTTATGTGCTGCAGTGATGCACTGTTTTAGGTAGTCTTGAAAATATATGTCATTTCTTTGGATACATTGATGTATATTCTTTTCCAATGGAAGAATTAGTAAAGTTAAAAAATACCTTAGATTTATATATTCGATGCGATTTGCTCACAGCTCTGCTAGATTATGCAGTACGACATAGAAGAAAACTTTGATTATATAGTCTTTATTTATAAAAAACAATACATTTCCAATTAACTATGTATATTCATTTAAAATTTACTTCCAAAGTTACGTTATAAACGTCGCTTTGAATATTATAGACTATTTAAGATCAACAATGAATACGTACCAATTCAAGGTCACGTCTGTTTATTTGGGTTTATTCCTTCTGCCATTGTTATACATAATCAGCCTGTAAATTTCCCACTGCTGGGCTAAGGCCTCCTCTCCCGTTGAGGAGAAGGTATGGAGCATATTCCACCACGCTGCTCCAATGCGGGTTGGTGGCATACACATGTGGCAGAATTTCGTTGAAATTAGACACATGCAGGTTTCCTCACGATGTTTTCCTTCACCGCCGAGCACGAGATGAATTATAAACAAATTAAGCACATGTAAATTCAGTGGTGCCTGCCTGGGTTTGAACCCGAAATCATCGGTTAAGATGCACGCGTTCTAACCACTGGGCCATCTCGGCTCATTGTTATAAACTACATTATTTTACGCAATCTGTGCGTGCATAGTCTAGCATAGGCTAGCACCGAGATTAAATAGTATGCGAACTCGGTAACCATTAAATTTTTCTAATATTTTGTTACTTAACTAGCTGCTCCGCGCGCTTTCGCTTTGACGTATAGTCTTTTCCAATGGGAATAGGAAAAAAAGGTAAATAAACAGCTTTGACCTTGAATTGACATGACATTTTAGTTACACTTGAGGAGAAAATTATTGAGTGAATGGGTAAAGAATGCTAAGGAATGATATATTTTATTGGTTTTACGTAATTTTTTTAAATATTTTTTTTTTTATAAATTGCTGTAAATGTACATATTCAAAATTTTAGATAGCAGCATTTTTAGGTTTAAATAAAAATTGGGTCGTTAGTTTTGATTTGTTTCGTGGTATTTCGCAAACAGCCTTATTAACTTATAAAGAGGTAGTTATTTTCAGTGATAAGTCATAGAAACACACTCACAATTACATTTATATGAATAGATTTTTATACCCTCATTAATAAAATATATTTTTTTATATATCTTTCAAAGAAACTGTTACTGTATCTTATATCTAAAACGACTTTGACCTTGAAATACATTTCTTAGCAAGAAATTTTTTGAAAAAAAAAAAACTAAATGTAATTAAAAATAACATCTTATCTTAATCTTTAAACCGAAAAAAGTAATGTTCAATCAGCGTAGGCCGTGTTGATGGCAAATCAAAAGTCAGTAGGCAAAAGCAAAAGGTCGTAAATACTAAATTGGTTCCGATTACAGTTCGCTTAAGCAAAGCCAGGTCGTAAGAAAAATACTTTTGATAATTCCGAATAATATCTTACTCTTGTATTATTTTCAAAACTATAAATTAAGTGTTGCTTTGCATAAAACTGATCTATATTTTAAGATTTTTTATTTCTTTAAAATTAATTCATTCTTTTAAATTTTTTGTCTATACCTTACTATATAAAATAATAACATTTTTATCGAACATTATGTAACTTTCTGTATTATATATTATATTTCTATATTATAATTCATATTATAACCAATTAAATAAATATATATTTAAAAAAAATCTAAACTGTGTATTAAAATTAAAATAATATATTTTTTATAAAATTTATTCATTCTCCATTCGTTTAGCGAACATCCTTAGTGAGGCGTCCATTTTAATTGTTCGTCCATCGAAAAATGGCGTTTTGAATGTCGGCAAAACTGTTTTCGTTACTTTGGAAGTCAAATTTAAGTGGATTTACGTAGTTAAGTGAAATATTTTTATATCAAAAGTGAAGATATATTAATCAAGAACTGTTT
Source organism: Vanessa tameamea (assembly GCF_037043105.1). NCBI lineage: Eukaryota > Metazoa > Arthropoda > Insecta > Lepidoptera > Nymphalidae > Vanessa > Vanessa tameamea. The sequence goes on from NC_087335.1 coordinate 5,435,250, forward strand.
GTAGTAAATCATAAAGCGGACTTATCAACAAAACACTCGTGATATTGAAAAGTACGGTTTGTTTTGGTTATTTCCTATTCCCATTGGAATAGGAAAGAACCAAATAAACTATAGATGAGCTATGCACTCAGCTTCCTGATCTAGTAACTCCTTCATTGATAAGTAAATAATCTACACTAGTTCGACCCAATTATTTTCCATCAAAGCTGTCTTGAAATTATAATTTCTTCTTTTATTTAACTAACTTCAAAATATAACCTTTGACACAGTCACTCGTAACACTTGGTTGCAGCGGAAACGACTAGAAAACCGTAAGATAAAATCGTTGCTGCTTCTGCCCTTAGGCAGCATGGTGTCGTTTAAAATGTCTTTTTTTTTCAAATTGGATGAATAGAGGTGAGCTCTTAATTTTTTAATGTTGATTCATTAATCAAGGTTGATCTATTAGTCGAGCCGAGATAGCCCAGTGGTTAGAACGCGTGCATCTTAACCGATGATTGCGGGATCAAACCCAGGCAAGCACCGCTGAATTTTCATGTGCTTAATTTGTGTTCATAATTCATCTCGTGCTCGGCGGTGAAGGAAAACATCGTGAGAAAACCTGCGTGTGTCTAATTTCAACGAAATTCTGCCACATGTGTATCATGCTCCTAACCTCCTCAAAGGTAGAGGAGGCCTTAGCCCAGCAGTGGGAAATTTGCAGGCTGTTAATGTAATGTAAAATGATCTATTAGTAGATAGCTCATTGTTCAATGATACTTCTCATCGCGTGACTTTTAGTAATGAAGCATTGATTGATTCATGTCTTTCTAGCTTTTATAAAAGCTTTGTAACTTGATTGATTACTCTCTGAAATGTGATATAGATATTCTACTGATTATACGCGCTCTATATCAAGGTTATCGGTGATCTTTGGTTCCGCAGCGTGATGATGTCGTTCTAAACGATGGCCACTGACTAAATACACACTAACCGACTACGCAGGACTATTATATTACACAAGTGTGTGCTCGAACACACGTTCACTCTTTATTGGTTCGTTCTCGTGATCAGATGGGGCGGCCTATCTGACACGTCTGCTGTGTTCAGGCATATGATCAACGACTTTACGTTCTCGAGGCTGTTATCGAGAATTCACCCAGTAATTATTTATCTGGGATTCGAACACAGGACCTCGGGATTTGCGGCCTTACTACTAGACCAACGAGATATTTTAGAGCGTATTAGCGTCATAATTACAGCCTTGATATTAATCACGCATGTCTAAATCAAATCTCCTACTAAATGTCTATAAATTTTAATTTTTCACATAGAATTACCATTAAGTATTTAGTCGCCCCTGATATCTCGTCTTGACCCTTGAGCACCTCAATTTCAAATGCCAGTGAATGGCAATCTGACATGTCAAGCAGATCAATTACAAACCAACTTGGCTTCAAGCTGAGCCCCAGGGAAACAGTGCTAAGCAGTTCAAAGATAATTCATTTTCGAAAAAAAAAAAAAACTATTCAAACCCAGGGTTCGTACCACGAGGGTATTCAATACAGACGAATCATTTTATCCACTAATTATATGTCATATAACTGGGACATATGACTTTTATTCCACATTTATAATTTGCAGTTATTTCTAACTTCATACCCGTGTATAATTATAATTCTACTTTAATTATTATTTACAAACAAAATGTCAGGCGATGTTCTAATTATCACGGATATTTAATTGTCTTTTGTAAATATAGACGAACTCTTTTGTTTCAACCTTATTAGATGTATAATGTGGCTTGGTTATTGTATGAAAATAGATTTATTTATATAATATATAATAATTATTAATTGCTATATAAATAAATTTAATAACGCAATTAAATTATGGTGTCGAATCTAAACTGTCTGTATTATACGTATATTCAATACAAAATCATGACAATTATTTGAGTCGCCTTCGTTACGTTGTATTGTTGAGCAATGCTGTACGAACATAGTCGAAACTGCAGTGCGATTCTGTAAGAATTCACGTCGCATCTCACTCGTATAATGACAACCAACTAGTGTACAGTGTTACGACATTTTCATACGAGTATACTTTATTATCAATCATTAAAGTCAATGTATATCACATTGATATTTCACACTCATTATCTGCGGTGAGTTTCGAGTTTCATCTTACAGAATAGCTCTACTGACCGAAGACGTGAATTATCAGAAAGTTATAAAGTGACATTGACTTAAATAATTATAGTATTTAAACAATACACGCCTCATATTTGCAAATCAATTTCAAAGTATCTCGAAGTGAGATAAGAAATGACTTCTTATATAATAGCACTGTATATGTCTGTGCAATTTGTTTAATTTTGATGTAAAACATATATCACTGACTCATTCTTATCTCTTCATTGATCCTCACCCCGACCAGTCTCTACTAACTTGTGTGTGCGTATAATAATGATACATTTACTTGGTAGAGCCTTTGTGCAAGATTTAAAGGCTAAGTCAAACTACAGGCACAATGGACATGACCACTCAGTTCCCAAAGTCCATGGAGCTTTGTCGATGTTCAGTTTAATATTACGGTGGACGGTAGACCACATACCATCAGATGGCACATTTGCCTGTCTGACTATTTATGATAAAAAAAATATATATATATAACGGGACGCGGTTACTTTGGTTGTTGATTTGGATTATTAATGAATCGCGTAGTTGGCAATAATGTTTGATGGCTGATTTACTTTTAAGAGCGGGTCTCCCCGAATGGAGTTGTAAGTGTCATGGCAACGCGAGCCGTTATGTTTTGACAAGCGACTCGAATGCGATGGTTGCTTGCAAACTCATTTGCTCTTAATCGAGATTAATTATTGTAATCCTTTGATATTTTTGTTGTATACGATTATTGAATCAATTAATACAGTGATTAAACGATATTAAATAAGTTTTATTTCGTGAATATCTCCATTTCACGCCCTATATAGTCTTCCAAATGTAGGATTAATCCCCGAACCCAACTGTTCGGCATCCTGCTCCTCCGACATATATAAAAACGAAAGTATTTAAGCTTTCTTTAATTATAAATGATCTCAATAATCATCAACAATTTCCACATCTGCCACGCGTTCGGAGTCATTCGGTTTATTTTAAATTAATTTAACTCAAGTTTGACGAGCAGTCTAAAGCCTAGTATAACTACATGGACAAGTAACATCTTAGTTCCAAAGGTTGTTGGCGCATTGGCGACGTAAGGAATAGCCAATTTATTTGACCAATTTTGGCAGTTACGACCACTTATCATAAGGTCCAATTGTTCGACCAACAAACCAAGTAATAAATAAAATTAAACAAATGTCCATATCGGCAAAATATAGCTTGCAAACATTCTGTAACGTATACAATGAATGATTTCATTGAACACAAGAATGATCACAAATAGTAGAGTTGACAATTGTACCGATTCAGTGGTTACACAAGCGAGGACCTTAGCTTGAACGCACCTGGCTCGTTCCTACACAATAAATCTAAGCTCTGACGTATCGGTAATGTTTTATTTTTGTTATTTGAAACAAATGTTTCAAATAACAAAAGAGAGCCGGATTGTTTTTTTGGATTTCCGATTCTCCTAATCCTGTTACAACTCTAACAAATTTTATTAACCTAATTGTTAAGTTAAGTAATCAATATTCATTTGTTTTTTTTAATATAGTAACAATTTATTGTTTCACGTCGAACAGAGGCCGTATTAGAAGAAGTTTGGGAACGAATTCCACCATACTAGTTGATACATATAGAACGATTCCTTCTCAACTGAGCACGAGATAAATTATAAACACAAATTACGAATAAAAACTTAGTAGTGTTTACCCGGATTGGAACCCTCTAATTTTTGGTTAAGATTCACTTGATTTAGCTACTGGGCTATCTCGGCTTTTGCTGCGAAGAAATGTAAATTATATTTATGTTTACTTTGTTATACACTTTGTTAAACACCAGTGGTTAGTACACTTGCATCTTAACCGATGATTTCGAGTTCAAACCCAGGCAAGCACCACTGAATTTTCATGTGCTTAATTTGTGTTTATAATTAATCTCGTGCTCGGCGGTGAAGGAAAACATCGTGAGGAAACCTGCTTGTGTCTAATTTCAACGAAATTCTGCCACATGTGTATTCCACCAACCCGCATTGGAGCAGCGTGGTGGAATATGCTCCATACCTTCTCCTCAAAGGGAGAGGAGGCCTTAGCCCAGCAGTGGGAAATTTACAGGCTGCTTATGTTGTTATATTTTTATATAAATAAGGAATAGAAATGTTGAAAGTAAATCGTTATATTAAATATTTTTATATTTAATTTAGAGTTGTAAAATGTCGATTTGAACGTGATTGTAAGAGTTCATTCTCAGAATTTACCTACTGGATAATGTAATATCGCCAATCAAGTTAAAACTATGACTTGAGATAGTAATTTATAAATTAATTTTGTATTTAAAATAATGAAAAAGAGTAACTGCTAAGTTATTCTTCGAACTATTTGCCGATTCTTCTCGGTGTAATCTATATTCCGAAACGATAACTTTAATTACTAAAGTTCTGCAAAATGACGGTTTAAAAGTGCTCGTAAAAGCCTATTTGACTAAAGTATATTTAGATTTAGATTTTGAAACTTCGTAAGGGTGTTGCGAACGCCGGAGAAGGCAAAGGATTAGGTTAAAAAAAAACGAAGGTGCCACGTTTTTAACCGTCTATAAAACATATTTATGTCCTCAGTCTGTAATTTTTGAACCGATTTGAATTTTTTAACACACCGTTTAGTTTAATTTAGAAGAAATAATCAAAATAAAGTTTTTTTCATTTGTAATATTATTTACTTATTTTTATATATTTACCTATTGAAAGAATTATAATTAATGAAAACTAATAAATAAATATGCAGTCATAAGCATAGAATTTCGTACAATAAATACTTAGTATTGTTTGACAGTATTGCGTTTCGGTTTGAAGTGTAACACAGCCAGTATTGCAAGCACAAGGAGCATAACATCTTAGTTCACAAGGTTGGTAGTGATACTCGTATCATTGATTCCTCGGAATGAATAGAATTTCTCACAGTACAATGGGCTTAGAGACCTCGTCCTCGAACTGCGTCATTTGCTAGTTCGTATCTGTATATAATTATGATACAAAAAAAAAATTGCATACTTGCAACTTTTAATATTTAATTTAATCTCTTTTTTACAGTTATACTTGTAAATGACTTTGTTTAATAACAAAGTTATTTACAATTCTTTCCCCGATTGGGATAATTCCCAATCGGGATTTAACTTAACCAACAATGCAAAAAAAATGTATTATAAATGTTTGGGAAATTATCAAGGTGAATTTACTCTCGTGAGATTTCAACATTTAATATAAATGATGCCTCATTTTAATATATATTTCAACGAAATTTCATTTCAGACGGTTTATAAATTGATAAATTGATAAATGAAGGACAAACAAACGTCGATATTAAATTCTATCAAAATAATATAAATCTCGAAGAAATATGAGTTTGCAAACATTATCCTAAATAATCGTTTGATGTTTATAAATCTTTAATATCGTTAGACAATTAAATACAATACAAAATCGTATTATTTTGTCATAAGTCTCACGTTAAATAAACGTTAATTTCGTCATGATGTTTGCATATAATTTAATATATGTGTATAAGCTTATATATGTTAGTGTTGAACAATTAAACTATGTGTATTTGAATTTGAGTAAATATGACGTATTAATTATATCCTTGACGAATGAATCAATAGAAAATATGACAGACGGCTTAGAGATGACAAGTGAATTTCAATCGAAGTTTGCAGGTTCAAATCGTAAGTGACAACTGAATTTTCATCTGGTTAATTTGTATTTCGATAGAGATTAGGTTTTGCACATATTAGGTTACCAACCCACATCGGAGTAGGATGATAAAATAAGTTCCAAGCCTTCTCCCCGGGAGAGACTTTAGCCTTGCTGTGATATATTAACAGGCCGTTACTTTACTTTAAATTTTATATAGTAATAGTCAAATTGAAATTCTTTAAATGTATAATTTACCCTTCCTTCCTTTTGTCTTTTAAAGATTTAAAAGGAATTTCTCAAGTTTGGGGATAAAGTTGGACGAAAAGAAACCGCGAAGAATACTTAATTTTTCGAACAATTATCATTAAATTATTTTTCTGGTGCGTTATGAAAAAATGTTGTAATGTGTGTGTTTTTATGATGCGCGCGCACAGTACTACACGCACAATACTGCACGGTAAGGTTGCTTAAGTGTCAAGAAACCGGCGATTAAGTGTCAAGTTGCTCGAAATAGAGAATTTCACATTTTATCTACAAACTTCGAAAATCCAGGCCGAACTGTTATTGAAAGTTTTTCAATTGAAAAACCTAATATTTTTTTATCGGCCCGACTTGGGCCTTGAACCTGTTATCTCGGGATCTCCCTTCTCTGGGATCTGTGTCCTTTTGTCTAGCCACTACAGTAACGAGGCAGTTAAATCGTCTATAAAATGTTCATTTAAAATTCATAGTTCTGTAATTAGCATTGTCGTGTTTAAGTTTGAAATGTGATTTAGTCATTGTAATTAAAGGAATAAGGCATAACATCTCAGTTCCAAGGTTCGAGGCCGATGTATGGAATAGTTAGTATTTATTTAACTGCCAATGGCGGTCAATGGTGGTGACAATTACCATCAATTGGCACCATTTTCTACTATACCTTTATATTTTGAAGAATAAAAAGGTAAGTTACCCAATATTACAGAAGCCATCATGGACCTAACATGTTGCTACTATATTTTACAATGTGTGTGTGTTGCTTAACATTCGCCTCATTGTCAGTTTGCTATATTAAAAACAAAAAGAAGCATAACGTTTGAATTTAGAATAATAATCGTTTCAAATAACAAATTAATAAAAACGTTACACACGCGAGATAACGCACAAACTTTATTTGCAAATCGGCGACTAAGCGCGGATTAGCGTTCGTTATATTCATTCGTTCGTTTCCCCTTATCTTGTGGATTCTAAAAAATAAAAACAGCTCTTCAGGGATTTTGAATGAAAATTAATTGTTCGAGGATAAAAACGTTTATTATTTTGTGTATGTAATGTCGATTTACCAATTAAACATCAATTTTCATTTACTTAAACCTATTCAATTAACATAAGATTTGATAACATTAAGTGCTTAAATATATACAAATATGAATTAAAAATAGTTACTGTATAAATCTTGACCGCGTGGAATGGTGGCAAGAATGCTAGCAGCATTTCCCCGTTGAATCGCAATTCCGATCCTCTGGGCCAAAAACGAACCAGCCCTCCTGTCAGTGGAGGCAATAAGGCGACGTGTTATACTTTTGATGAAGCTTTTGCACCACTACTCCAAGGGCCAAGTGTTTCGACAGCAAATGGGACAAAAAAGTAATTTTACATAAGACACGAGTATTTAGATCTTTTTTTTGCTTAAAGTAAATCGGTTGGCCCTACCCTTGAGAAAAATAAACTTCAATTATGAACTAGAAATGCATCCAGCAGTCTTTGATCGGTCCGAGTCTAAAAACCGGTGAGGAGGACTTTATAGTTTTAAACACATTATATATAGTATTCAAAATGAAGTAACAATATATATAATAAAATATATATTAATATAAGGTAACAGTTACAGTGAGATGGCATAATATATCCCTCCTTTCCTGTTATTGCTTAGGCATAGGATTTTGATAATTATGTTACTATGATTCTGCAAAATCTCTGATTCTGTAACTATTTAAATTTCATAACATATTAGGGCATTCCCTGAATTCAGAATCGAGCATTCAATGAGAGAGTGAGAAGAACTGAGCATTATTTAATGATACAATTTGTAACTTTGCAGCAGTAAGAGAGAATAGAGTATAACAGTTTTTTTTTTTTTATATATTAGAGGTGGCATCGAGCAGGAGGCTCACCTGATGGAATGTGACTACCACCGCCCATGGACATCTGCAACACCGGGGGGCTTGCAGGTGCGTTGCCGGCCTTTCAGGAAAGAGTACGCTCTTTTCTTGAAGGTTTCTAAGTCGTATCGGTTCGGAAAAACCGCCGGCGAAAGCTGGTTCCACAGAGTGGTTGTGCGAGGCAGAAAATGTTTTAAAAATCGCGCTGTTGTGGATTTTCGGACATCTAGGTGGAAAAAAAAGTTTAAAAACAACTGACTTAACTGCAGGCACAATTGTTACATTACACTAACTACTGCCCGTGAAGGATCGCTAATATACTGATGGCTTCTTACCTTAGCTTATAAGGCTGAAAACCCCGAGATCTTGAACTTAGATCCTGGGTTGCGACAATTAAAAAGTTGCATTAAAGCTCAGCTAAATTACAGCTCAAATATGAACGATGGTAAAATACTTGTCTTGGAAAGCGCTTGAAGCAATCGGTTCAGCACCTACTTTCACGGTTTCATTAGCTGAATCACTATAACGTCTCACGCGCAGTTAAATAGTCCTGACATTAACTGATATGACCATAATCTGTCAGGAATTAATGTTATGTGGTTTACATAACCTTTTCAACTCCGGTCTACTAGAGATAATCGAATCGAACGGGATCGAGATCAGCAGTTAAGCTAACCTAGTGATACCTTACCAAGCCAACATTATGTACCGTCTCTTGACCTACTGACGACCGAAGCATATAAAGGTTTTATCGGTGTTATTGAATATATTTTTAAACATATTATTTAATACGGATTGTTTCGTATTGAATTTTTAGTTCGACTGTTTATAAATGTTTACTTGGTGGCACTGCTTTCTGCAAGCCCATCTGAGTAGGTACCACTCATCTCTACCGCCAAACAACAGTACTCAGTATTGTTGTGTTCCGGTTTAAAGGGTGAGTGAGCCAGTATAACTACAGGTACAAGTGACATAACATTTTAGTTCCCAAGGTTGATGGCGTATTGGTGATGTAAGGAATGGTTAATATTTCTTACAGAACCTTGGTATATGGGCGATAGTGACCACTTACTATCAGGTGGCCTAAAATGCTCGTCCGCCAACTTATACCATAAAAACTGTATTTTTAACTCAATTGAATCGAAATGATTGTTATTGTATCGATTTAAAAACTAAAACTATTTAACTTCTAACATAAGACGACCAAGTTGTTAACCACTTCGGTTAAAACTTTGCGACGAAGTTAATTTCTTCATTAAATCCGGTACATTAACGGTCTCATTCCACGTAACAGTAGACCGAGTTGAATGTGTTTATTTAAAAAGAATCTACCATATATAGAAACCTACCAATAATTTCAGAAAACTTTGCACAGGCTTCGATTTGATTAAGTTTTCCGAAGGATTTTGATGTTGAATGCACTATCATAACCAGGCAAACTTTGTCCTGTCTGTGTGTCTATATTTACTGATAATCATGGGGATCGATTCAATTTTATTGATGATGATGTTATAAAGCGCCATTTACGCTAAGTTACAACAGAATATCTAGTATAAATTATTGCTCATTGTTGTTCATATTTCATAACAAAAATGCTACATGATAATAGGCGATGTTCGGATGTTAACCAGTTCATTAAGTAGGCTGGAGAGAGTTCAAGGGCAGAACCAATACGTGCCTCACTGTACGGCACGTGGTAGTTAACTTTGTCAACTTCCAAACTTCATGTTACTTAGAATTTGTATATTCAGAAACTCCATAACTGTTTTGAGTCCATTATATTTTTACTAGCTGTAACTGCGGCTTTACCCTCATGAAATAAGACTACCTACAGCTCATAAAACATCAAACCCATTTTTACTTTGAGATGTAAATAAAAAATAGTCCGTACGTGGAACTCAAACTATCATAACAACATAACATTAACAGCCCGTAAATTTCCCACCGCTGGGCTAAGGCCTCCTCTCTCTTTGAGGAGAAGCTTTAGAGCATATTCCACCACGCTGCTCCAATGCGGATTGGTGGATACACATGTGGCAGAATTTCATTGATATTAGACATGCAGGTTTCCTCACGATGTTTCCCTTCACCGCCGAGCACGAGATGAATTATAAACACAAATTAAGCACATGAAAATGCAGTGGTGCTTGCCAGGGTTTTAACCCGCAATCATTGGTTAAGATGCACGCGTTCTAACCACTGGGCCATCTCGGCTCTACTCAAACTATCTCCAAACCAAATTTCATCTTAATCGGTTCTGCGGTTTAGGGTAGAGGTAACAAACAGAGTTACTTTTGCATTTGTAATAGATATCGTATATGAAAATCAATCAATAATTCTTGTAAATGGACGATTCGAAAATCAGGCACATTCAAAATTCATTAGGTTATCGGATTCGAACTGAAATCTCCTGTCAAGATTTAAGTGTTCACTGAGCCATCTCGGATTCCTAGAAGTTTAAAATAAATTTCCCTCAAGAGAACAAACGCTAAAAATGTTTCGTGCTCTACAATAAAATATTTTGTTTACGGCTAAGGCGTTTCCTGTTTAAGTCTAGTAACAAGCTCATCAACTTCAACGTTGTTTGAACTTTAACAAAACAAACATTGAAACTTTTTAACTTAGACTTGGTCAAACGTTTGAATTTTATTTACGTGACGCTCCATTGATCAAATGATTGAAGTTTTGTCCTTGAAATTAACTGAAGTGCGATTCAATGGGCTATTCACCTTAAAATATAAATTGTTTTATAATTCTGTTAAAAACTTATTTCACAATCTTGGTAATTTACCCAAAAGCTATTATAAGATATTTTTTTGAGTTGAATATTTTTTGTAAAAATATTATGTTGAAGGAAATATAATAAACGTAATAAAATACGAGCCGAAATGGCCCAGTGGTTAACCTATGATAGCTAGTTCAAACCCTGGGAAGCACCATTGAATTTTCATATGCTTAATTTGTGTTTACAATTCATCTCGAGCTCGGTGGTGAAGGAAAACATCGTGAGGAAACCTGCATGTGTCTAATTTCAACGAAATTCTGCCACATGTGTATTCACGAATCCGCATTGGAGCAGCGTGGTGGAATATGCTCCTAACCTTTTCTTCTAAGGGAAAGGAGGCCTTAGCCCAGCAGTGGCAAATTTACAGGTCGTTACTATATTACTTTATAAATATAATATACTAGTCGTTGCCCGCGACTTTGCTTTTTAAGGAGTTTATCGTCTAGTATTAGGTATAAATATATTACCCTTTCTTGAAGTTCAAGTTTATTTCATACGAAATTTCATCAAATTCAGTTCAGTAGTTCGGCCGTGAAAGAGCAACGGACAGACAGACAGTTACTTTCGTACTTATAATATTAGTTTAGATTAAAAAAATGGAAATAAAGTATGACAAATATGAATAAATTTGAATTCAATCCGCGTGTTGCCAAATCGCAAAAGTTTCAACGCCGAACAATATTTTGTACATATTATTTTTTCTGCATTTCACGCTTGAACTGTAACATAGTATTCAAATTCTCCATTACAACTTTTTGTAACAAAAAATATTTCGTACGTTTTTTTTAACGACATAGTTACGCGTTTGGGCGATTGGGTCTCCTGATGGTATGTGGTCACCACCGCCCGTAGACAATGGCGCTGTAAGAAATATTAACTACTGACGAGCGCTATTTTGATATTCTTGTAATCTACAAACAGATTCCTTTGTAAAAATAAAACAGGGTAATTAAAAAGTATAAATTATTGGACATAAAATACAAGCACAATATAGTAGAGACACACTGATACCACTGATAGAGGTTTCTAAAGTGATGTCGTGAATAAATCATTTTTTTGCGCTTACATTGCAAATGCTGACTCAATCCTACGTGATAGATCAAAATAATGTACTACAGTATTGTACACCTTAAAAAGTTCTTCAAAAAAGTCCGCGATGGTATCTATATTATGGTCTATCTCATAGGGATAAACCATAATAACTATTTTTCATCCTTTACATTTCACGAGAAATAATGGCTTATTTTCGAAGCGATTTTAGGCAATAATCAATTAATTAATCCATATCCAATTAAGTACCTTAAATACATTGTGCATTTAATATATGTAGATTAATATGGACCTCTAGAGCATGTGATTTAAATGAATATTTTCGACGATAGATTTAAAATGTAGGGACATAGCGGTTTGTCTAACCGCTGAAAAACTTAACGTTGTAAGATATTCTGTAGTATATTTAGTGGCAGCGTGGCATCCGTGCGAAGCCGGGGCGCGTCGCTAGTAGTATATATAATATTAAATTATCTTAACAGTGAATTCTCATGTAATATAAGTCATCATGCGAAAGGGGATTTTTTGATTGTTTGTAGACCATGCTGTTAAAACCGTTCCTTACATCCCCAATGCGCCACCAACCTTGGGGACTAAGATGGTATGTCCCTTGTGCCTGTAGTTACAATGCATTTAATATTATTTAAACCGAAATTGGTAAAAAAATAATGGTAGTACATAAAGATATGAGTACAAAGAATTGTTACGATAAGGATTACTTTGAACATCTTTCAGGATCTACTCATCTGGCTTAGAAAAAATTTTTTCCTTAGGTAGCCCTTTTGTAGAGAAAGGTAAAAGTAGGACTATATGACATCACAGTACGACCCAAGAGGTCAGAGTGTACGTCATACGTGTTTATATGAGTAACGCTCGTATTTATTGTTATTCGGGTTGCTATCGAAAACATCATTTTTGGCAAATAACTATCAAGGAATTGAACGTGTATTTCTTATTATCCACAAGTATCTCAAAGAGCAGTATCGTAAGATGAAGATGAATCCACGTGAAGCAGCTTCTGACCAATTTTGATCACGGCGTCTAATCTCAAGGGAGACTAACCAACTACGCAGACATAACATAGATCGGATAGTAAATTCGACACAGAAAGACTTCAAACCAACGATTTTCCGTGCTTTCCGAAGCACGCGATTGCAAATACTATCAACTCTCAGACTACGGGCTGCTGGTGGGAATTTTTCGACAGAAAAACTAAATATTTTTTAATGGGGCCGACCTGTATATATATACATATATCAATCGAGCCAGTGGACTAACGAGGCAGTCAGTATTATAGCAAATACAAAGGGCATACATTTTTAAGCCCAATTATAGTCGATGCATTGATAGCGTTATGCGTTTTTTTTTTCTATTATCTGATCCATTTGCTTATCTTTAATCTATATTCCTATTTTTAATAAAAATATATATATATTTCAATTTTATAAAATTTGTCACAAACAAAGTTCTCGTTGATTTATTATTCGCTACGGGACATCCTAGTCAGTAAGAGCGTTGGCTCAAAGCCAAGCGTTTCCGGACGGTGTTGTTTTAATCAACTTTTTTGTGTTCTGAGATAATTTGACACTTGTCGATTTTGCAAATACAAAGGTACAGAAACGAATTTTTTTCTCGGTGGTAGGGCTTTGTGCAAGACCGTCTGGTACCCTGGTACTCATCAGATATTCTACCGCCAAACACCGATCCTTAGCATGGTATTGTATTTCGATTTGAAAGAATTCCAAGACAATGTAGTTACACAGGGACAAATAAATAAATAAATATAAATATTGGACAACATCACATACATTACTCTGATCCCAATGTAAGTAGCTAAAGCACTTGTGTTATGGAAAATCAGAAGTAACGACGGTACCACATACACCCACACAACATAGAAAACTAATTAACTTTTTCTACATCGACTCGGCCGGGAATCGAACCCGGGATCTCGGAGTGGCGTACCCATGAAAACCGGTGTACACACTACTCGACCGCGGAGTTCGTCGAGGGACAATGGACATAGCATTTTAGTTTCCAAGGTTGAAGGCGCATTGGCGATGTAAGGAATGGTTAATATTTCTTTTAGCGCCAATAACTTTGGGTGGTTACCTTATACGATCAGGTGATCATTTGCCCGTCCGACTAACTGTGTCATAAAAAAAATTAAAGCTTTTCTATGAGCGAAATTTTAATTCATATTAATATTCCAACTTCCCTAACAAGCTGAAGATAGAGTGGAGGAAGCTAGTCGACTTATCTTACCTTAGATGAAGTTACTTCTAGATAACGAAGAAGTAGAAGAAGAGTCTCAAATAAGGCACAGATCCACGCCTTAAAAAGTACAGTTAAATAAACAAGAAAATAACCGTTGATCCATAAGGAGCGATCTCGTCAAGTATGTTCAGCGAGGCGCGTGTATAGCTTTTATTGTACCATGCGAAAGCAATGCCTATCCTGTTTTGTTCGGGCCACATCTAGTTTCATTCTTTAGGAAATTCCCGATCAGTTCAATTATCGGTACTTTAACAACTGCTATATAGTTCACGTGCTTGATAAATTGGGCCTGTTTTAAGCTTAAATAGGTTTTAGTTCTAATATCTAAGTAACGTTAAATTTAAATGATTCTAACATGCATATACAGGGTTATTGGTCATTCGACGTATTCTCGTTAGGATGTGATACGGGTGACTATTTTGAGAAAAGTGAACCATTTTTTTAGTTATCACGTTTTTTAGATTTTTTCAAAATAATTCAAAAATGGAACTTTCAAAATTTATTAAAATAAACGTAACAATTTAAATCTCATGTTTTCTTCTGATTTATAAAACAATGGTTATTTATCAATATTAAAACAATAATTATTTGTCCAAATTTTACTTAAATCCTGATAATTAACATAATTTCCAGAAACACGATCGTTTTCACTCGAATATATTCAAATATAACTTTGACGGCTTAAGTATTTACGTAATATTTAGTCCATTCGCTTGAAGATAATCTTCGTAATATTATATCTTGAGAAAGTATATTTTTGATAATAAATCTTACAAGCTGATTAAATTGTAAAATCTTTTAAAATTATTCCATAATTTCTCACTTTAATACTTCAAGAGACTGAAAATCCCGAGCCGGATTAACCATATCAGGACAATGCATAACCCTAGGCAAGGAACCTGACGGCTTCTACCATCGCCCATGGACATCTGCAACACCGGGAGGCTTGCAGGTGTGTTGCCGGCCTTTCAGGAAGGAGTACGCTCTTTTCTTGAAGGTTCCCAAGTCGTATCGGTTCGGAAAAACCGCCGGCGAAAGCTGGTTCCACAGAGTGGTTGTGCGAGGCAGAAAATGTCTTAAAAAATCGCGCTGTTGTGGATTTTCGGATATCTAGGTGGTCCGGGTGATATTTGGAATTTTGACGAGATGTCCGAAGGATCAAACAGATCGGAAAGGGCTTGATCGTCGATAATTCGAGCCGCTCTACGTTGGATACGGTCAAATGGAAGGAGCTGGTCCTAGGGAGCACCCGCCCAGAGGTGAGAGCAGTACTTCATGTGTGGCCGTATTTGTGCCTTAGAGTCTTAGACGATGGGCCGACGTGAAATACTGTCTTGCCTTGCTGAGCGCACCGAGCTTTTTTGATGCTAATTTGGTTTTTCCTTCCTATTGACCGCGGAACTGAACGAGGCTCGAAATATCGACGCCAAGTATTCCGATACTAGCTGTGGCAGCTAACGGAATGTTCTTAAATCGTGGAGATACGATAAGTGGTGTTTTTTAGCATTTAACGCGCAAACTTGCGTCTTTTTGGGTTTGAAATGGACTAGGTTTACCGACCCCAGTTCGAGACTTTGTTTAACGAAGACTTGATTTCAGACACAAGTTTGTTCAGGTTTTCTTCGACGTTTTCCCGAGAAATATTAGCACGGCCGGTGTATGAGGTGTCCACGGTGCTGTCATCTGCATAGCAGTGAATGGTACTGATTTGCAACAAGTCATTGATATGCAGAATCATTGATATGCGGAAGAAACAGAGTGGGTGATAGAACACAGCCTTGTGGAACACCAGCATCGACGAATTTTAAGTCAGAGCATGCACCGTCGATAACGACTTTGATGCTCCGATCTGCCAAAAAACTGGTAATCCAGTTGCATAATTTCCCGGAAAGCCCATAGGAAGGAAGCTTCGAAAGAAGTGCTTTGTGCCACACGCGATCGAAGGCCTTCGCTATGTCTAGACTGGCTGCTAATGCCTCCCCCTTGCTCTCAACTGCTTCCGCCCATTTATGAGTCAGGTAAACTAGAAGATCACCGGCTGAGCGACCTCGACGGAAACCGTACTGGCGGTCGCTAATCAGTGGTACTCTTCTAGGTACCGCAGGAGCTGGC
The DNA here is from genome assembly GCF_037043105.1 of Vanessa tameamea. Lineage (NCBI taxonomy): Eukaryota > Metazoa > Arthropoda > Insecta > Lepidoptera > Nymphalidae > Vanessa > Vanessa tameamea. Next base: position 5,451,447 of record NC_087335.1, read on the forward strand.
AGTTTATAATGGCATTACCTTGAAGCACAAGGAGGTGCTGGCTATAGGCCTATAATTAATTTAGGGATCGGATGCACCAAAGCAGTCTTCCAGGAGTTCGGGACGACGCCTAATGCATAGGATTGCCGGAAAAGACGCGTTAAGACCGGCGCCAACTCGGGAGCACAAGTCCGAAGCACGTTTGGAGGGATGCCATCGGGTCCACTCGACTTATGAATATCCAAGGAAAGCAGTGCTTTACGAACTGCACTTGTACAATAAAGAATAAATCAAATCAAATCAAATATGTATTAAACAAAAGACACGATGAAATAAAATTAATATTATAAATTAAGTGTGAATTAAACCAATAACCAAAAAATTAGTTTTAATAAAACCATATAGAAAAGAAAGAGACCTACTTCAAATATTAAAATAAAACATCACAATCGATCCAACTGTTAAGGAGTTCAGGGACACACACACACGCAGGGAAACATACTTTCAGAAGATAATATATTTACAGATATAAGCATGTCAATATTTTAGTTTATAATAAATATCAATAACACGATCCAAATATTCGTCCAGATCATTTCGTTCCATTTGCTGTCGAAACTCTTAGACCTTAGAGTAGTAGTGTAAAACGTTTCATTGAGAGTATAATACCTCACCTTATTGCCTACACTAGTGACAGGATGGCTGGTTCGTTTTTGGCCCAGAGGATCGGATTTGCGATCCAACGGAGAAATGCTGCTAGCATTCTTGCCACCATTCCACGCGGTCAAGATTTATACAGTAACTATTTTTAATTCATATTTGCATATAGTTCTGGATTCATTGTTAATATTTTTTTATATAAATGAATATTTATTGGTATTTATAGTTCATAATACTCCCCGTCATTGTCAATGATTTATTGGGTATATATTTTTTCATTTTTTTTTGTGCCTGTCTACAACAAACAAACAGACGAACAAACGGGTCACGTGATGAAAAGTGGCGCTGCGTTGCGGAAATTATATTAATATAATAAAAAATATAAATTTTCTGTTATGCACTATTACTATTAAATTGACTATTGTTATATTATATATATGTTTTTACGATAGACAGTATATATCAATATTTATTTTGTAGATACTATATGTTATCTATATCTATCTATAGGATATGTATGTATGTTTTTTTTTATGTAGTTTTATATAAGTATGTGCATATATTGTTGTATATTGTTAATTAATTTTTAATTTATTTTTAATTAATTTAATTACCGCCTTCATGGTTTTTCTGTTTGACCTAAAGGTTGACTGGCAGAGAATGCCTTCAGGCATTAAGTCCGCCTTTTGTCCCATTAACTTTATGGTGGTCAATAAGTATATAAATAAAAAATAAAAAAAACTATACTCCTTTAAAAGTATTAAGCCTTTACACGGTGTACTTAAATACATAAATATGATGAAATATTTACTATCGTTGCTTATTTATTGCTTTTTCAATAAAATGTAATAATTTACTATGAAATAATCTCATTAAGGGAAAAGCATGTCTTTGAACTCATTTTCCTTTGTAATTTTTTATGTCAATTTTATTTTTCGTATGTATAAAAGCTATGTGAAGTGTAGGAATTATTTGTTTATACAGTCGTAGGTACGTATTAAGTAATGATTCTAAAATCAAAATCAAATTATGCTTTATACAGTTACATTTAGCACTTTTAACAAACTAAAATTATGTGAAGTTAGCACCGGTTCGGAACGCAGATTCTATCGAGAAGAAACGGCAAGAAACTCAGTAGTTACTATTTTTCAACGTTTAAAAATACAAAGTCATGTCAGTTAAATACAATTATATACCGGTGTACGTACATATGTACTACATCCTGCCTGGAAGTCAACGAGTATTTTGTAGTTTGCTTATTTTTTTTATAAACTTAGTCAGTTGGTAACTAAGTTTGTATGAGCGGGCAGTTGAAATTTAACGCTTCAACGAGACGCCGTGTTTTACTGTTCATCTCTGATTTTACCTACTAAAACACAACATATTGTTTATACAAATTCATAAGATATACACATATTTTCAGACTTATCAACGAGGAGATGGTTTTGTAACGCCTAATATATATGACGAAGTGGCTTGTCCCAGCTTGTTTTTAACATGACGTCATGTTTTTAACTGTATGAAATTAAAAGCAGGAAATATTCTTCTTTGATTTATTTCAAGCTTAGGAGGTCCGATCGCTCCGACGGCTCGAACAAGCCTCTATACCGGCGGGCGTTCGGTCTTTTATAACAAAAATCGGTGGGGGCACTATTCACTCAATATAACTATTTATGGACGGCGAAATATTTCAAACTAATTTAACATCTCAAAATTCACTAAATATTATTAATTTAACAATCAAACAGTTTTCAATTATTAAAAATAATTAAAACAACAATTTCCGGGGCACGTGTTTTTCTTAAATACGTGATTTTCCGCCGACATATATAAAACTAATAGTCGTTTTGAAGAAGGCATAATATTAATTTGGTACTAGCTGATGCCCGTGTCTACGTTTGCGTGACTTTAAGCCTCAAAAGTAGGGGTATTACATGTTTGACATCTGTGTATCTTTGCGTCTGTCGTGGCATTGTAGTTGCCATATGGATGGACGGACTGTGCTTTTTTTTTATAGATGACTTATTCGAGTGCTTTGCCATCGATAATAATCAAACCACAAACTACCGAACGTTTTAAATTTATAATTTAATCTTGTAATATTAATAAGTTTTGTTGTATTGTGTAATGTAAATCATACGATATTACACGTAGTGCAATCGGGGATTAAAGCGTAGATTCCTTTGCAGTTGCGACCATTGACCAGTTTACTTGGTGGTAGGGCTTTGTGCAAGCCCGTCTGGGTAGTTACCACCCACTCATCAGATATTCTACCGCCAAAGAGCAGTACTCAGTATTGTTGTGTTCCGGTTTGAAGGGTGAGTGAGCCAGTGTAACTACAGGCACAAGGGACATAACATCTTAGTTCCCGAGGTAGGTGGCACATTGGTGATGTAAGGAATGGTTAATTTCTTACAGCGCCATTGTCTATGGGCGGTAGTGACCACTTACCATCAGGTGACCTATTTGCTCGACCGCCTACCGATATCATAAAAAAAAAACGCGACAGAGCCACATAAAGCTGGTCGTGTGCACTGGAATCCTGGACTCGCTTAAAAGTAAACGAAATGTTTTTTGAAATGAGAAGGAACCTGGGTATTAACATAATATCATCTGCGCCGTATATGTTTATATTTTATTTATTTTCAAATACAAAAAGATGACAACACTATAGTGACTCTTTAAAAAGATTTTAACGTCATCAGCCCTGATTCCCATAACAGCCATAACATCCCAATTTTAATATATCAAACACTATTAGTTACCTCAAGGTTACTACAATACATCAGTGAAAACCGAATCCAAATCGGTTAAGCCGATTCCGAGCTGTAACAAACGAACAGATAAACAGAAAAAACGCTAAAAATCATATTTATGTGATATGTTGCGTTAATAAATAACCCAATAAATATTACAGATTTCGATCAGTTAAGATTTTATTATATGTATTGAAGTATCTGCTCTTTGAACCAACACCCGCATCAAATTTAGTTGTTCGACTGAATTTGAAACCGTAAATATCTTGTACTACATACAAGATAAAAAATAGCTTACATTGTTTTAAAATAATTTAAGGACATATCTTACATTACACAAACACGACTGTGGTGAATGTTAAATTAAATTAACTTGTTTCTCAAAGCAAGTAGCGAATTACTTGACACATCCCCTCACCACAAGTACTAGACTGATATTCTATTTCTGTCTGTCATTCTATTTATGTAATTGAATTATAAATATGTGCGTTCTATTTCTAATCTGAAGAGCCAAGATAGGCAGTGGTTAGAGGCTTTAGGGAGAAGAGGGAGCCTTCGGCCCTTGAGGAGAGCTACGCTGAGCTGAGCACGTGCGTGACCAACGTGACCGAAGACAGCCCTCGCAGTACTTTTAGTGCATGTGATAACGCTTACATGCTTGCAATGTTTACATTGATTAGATTTTTTTTTAATATTTGTGAGTAATTAAGAACATCATTTAGCACTTAGTCTTAGGAAATTAAAACATATACATGAATCCTTACGGCTTAGGTTAATAGTATTGATGTTCTATAAAAATACCTGTCACGCTTAAATAATCTATATTTAAGAGCTAAAACGTCTATGGATCGTTTTCGTTTTACGGAAAAAAATACAAATAACTATTTCAGCCTTGCTCTATGCTATTCGTTAATATTAGCTTTGCCTTCATGGAGGTTCTATAAGCTATCTGTTTTTTGTTCCTTACATCACCAATACGTCACCTTTGGAACTAAGATGTGTCCCTTGTGCATGTAGTTATACTGACTCACTCAACCTTCAAACTGGAACACAACAATACTAAGTATTACTGTTTGATGGTAGAATGTATGTACGTGGTATCTACTCAGACGGCCTTGCACAAAGCCCTACCACCAAGTGCAAAATATATCAAGTTTGTTTATTTAAATTGATTGTCTGGTAATAAAATGTAGCTTAAAATATACCGCGTCTTTGAAAACAGAAAGCTAGCGAAATTATTTTTTAATCTACTATCATAACTTGGAACACGTGATCCAGCCAATATAATGTAATCGAATTTAATCTTTTAGTGATATTTATTTCATAATCATCCCGCCCTTATCCCAATTTACTTGGGGTCGGCGCAGCATGTCTTCTTCTTCCATACTTCTCTATCTGACGTCATCTCACAAGTAACATTCTTTCCAGCCATATCATCTTTCACACAATCCATCCAACTTTTCATTGGTCGTCCCCTTCCCCTATATCCATCCACGTTCATGCTCAAGACCTTCGTTTAATTCACGAATTACCATTAATATAACGAATTAAATTTCAGTGTTCAATATGAAATTATTTGGAATCTTCTAATTTGTTTGTTTAGTGATATTGATATTAAAGTGCGATATTTTAGTACAAAAATAAGGCTTTCCAGATTTTCATATCTATAAATAAAATGAAATAAAAATAGCCTTTATTTCTACTACAAAGAACATGAGTACTTATTTTATGTTATAATAATGTTTAGTAAAATTATATATTAGTTTTGTGTATATAAATATTAAATAATGTTTGTTTCGCCTCTGCGGCATAGGCCTCTCCTAAATTTCCATACATCTCTATCTCGTGTCTTTTGGACCCAATCGTATCCACGTCTCTGAGTGAATATATCTCTCCATCTTTTATTTGGTCTTCCCTTTTTTCTTTTCCTCTCTCGTGGTAACCACTCTGTGACACGTTTTGTCTATCTATTGTTACACATCCTACAGATATGACCCGCCCAATGCCATTTGAATAATTTGAAAAATTCGTTTTCGCACATCTGTTATTTTTGTTTTTTCTTGTTATGTATCTATACTAATATTATAAATATGCAATTAACTTTGTCTGTCTGTTGCTCTTTCACAGCCAAATCAAATATGATTAAATTTAGTGTAAAGCAACCCCTAAATCGCGAACGAAGCTGCGGGCAATAGCGAGGGTTCTATAAAATCCGTTCATCGAAATGTAGCGGCTAAAATTATTTGTATTTACTCGTAACAAAAGGTTTATAACTAAACGGCTAAAATTTTAGACCTCCTAAGTTTAATCCTGCTATTAGTCGTTTGAAAGCATTTGTATTTAAATGAAAATGACTATTCGTGAAAGCGTGTATGTACGTTAATTCATGTTAATCTCTTAAAAGTTAGGTTAGTACTAATTTTGTGCGACGCATCTAAACCATACAGCTTAATAACTTTAACATATAAAAGTCGGTCGTGAGCCGAGATGGACCAGTGGTTAGAACACGTACATCTTAACCGATGATTGCGGGTTCAAACCCAGGCAAGCACCACTGAATTTTCATGTGCTTAATTTGTGTTTATAATTCATTTCGTGCTCGGCGGTAAAGGAAAACATCGTGAGGAAACCTGCATGTATCTAATTTCAACGAAATTCTGCCACATGTGTATTCCACCAACCCGCATTGGAGCAGCGTGGTGGAATATGCTCCAAACCTTTTCCTCAAAGGGAGAGGAGGCCTTTAGCCCAGCAGTGGGAAATTTACGGGCTGTTAATGTAATGTATGTAATGATAAAAGTAGGTATTTTTAGTTATTTACCAACACAAAGGTACAAATATTTGAACATGACAATACTATTTACTTTAGTTTAATAAAGTTTTTCTATGGATTGAAGATTTCGATACCATTCTGTGCTGCTGCATCTGCTATGTAAATACTCCCACTGCTGGGCAAAAAGGAGCAGAAGAACAACTACGAATTTAACTATATCACGGCTAATATCATATAATACCCATGCTTTTCGTTTCGTCAGTTTTACTTGTACGTCTAAATTTAGCAGGAAAATTTTGTAAGGCAGAGTGTACATATGTACAATAATAATGACAATTTCCTCTTGAAAGGTTTCACGCGCAATGACAATGTTTATAAAAAACTATTCATACCCAAATTCTCATCCTCCAATACGACACGATCTTTAGAAGATGTATTTATTTATTTATAAATTTTCGAAACACCGTCGGCGTATTCACAAATTATTGGGTAAAAGTAGGAAACGAATTCTTGTACGGCGTGATACACCCCTAAAGACGTTTACATTATACATTTCAAATAACAAAAAACTAAACACTACATTCCTACATAAATATTTATATTACATTTTGCTGTCGAAACACTTGACCCTTGGAGTATTGGCTTCATCAAAAGTATTACACCTCGCCTTATTGCCTCCACCGGTGACAGGAGGGCTGGTTCGTTTTTAGCCCAGAGGATCGGAATTGCGATTCAACGGGGACATGCTGCTAGCATTCTTGCCACCATTCCACGCGGTCAAGATTTATACAGTAACTATTTTTAATTCATATTTGTATATATTTAAGCACTTAATGTTATCAATTCTTATGTTAATAAATATCTAACATTAATATATCTTTAAAATAAAAAGAACAATATGAAAGAACAAGAAATAATAATAAATTATTCCAAATTAATATTTAATTAAGAAATAAACCATGAAATAAAAACAAAGAATTAACTTAACACTTACTAAGCAAAGAGTAGAAGAGCCAACAGCACCAATTTCCAAACACCAGGCTGATATTGAGAAATATAATAAGTTATTGATCTGATCTGGAATCTGAACCCTCCAAGAGACTAGATCGATAAAGCAATCACAATGAATTATACTCAGAAAAGAAATGATACGTTAATAACATGGTCCAATGTTGAGCCTCAGAAAAGGCAAAAGCCTCTAGCATATTTGGTAGGAATGTTCAAATGAAATTTTCCGCAACCGAATATTATATTGTATACTATAATATTGTCACGTAAATCAAATATACTATTATTCCACTAATGTGATACAAAATCTATTGCCAGTAATATCAATGCTAATCATCTCATTATAACCATTAAGTGTTCATGCCAATGATTAATCAAACATTTGACCCAACATTTGTCAAGCGACATTAGAGTTAGTTATGAATTATGGATGTAAGTGAGGCCTTGCATAAAGTTTGGTTATGAGATATCTATTGACGTTGTTCGGTTAACGATGGATTATGCCTTCGATTTTGACGAATGAAGTTGAACTCTTGGCCAATTTTTCAGCAACTATACCCAATCTTTATTAGGCATAATGTATCTGTGTAGAATACAGATTATAAATACAGATACATAAGTTAAAGAGATCGGCGCAGGAGAAAGGTATTTTATTCGATTGCCTTTCAATTGGAAAAGTGGAAATCGTTAAAATAAGAGACGGTATAAGTTAGCTTCCATTATCAAACGTCATCATATCTTAATTTGTTTATTAAGAAAACAAACTAACAAATTTACAATTATGGTTGGTTTTATTCTCTACTAAAACTTTTTTTTCAGTATAAATTCCACATCATATTTCAGAACAGAAAACACGGAACAGTTTAGTTGAGATTTGTGCATCTGCTTGATAGGCATAGCCTACTTTTGGTTTCACTATTTACTAAGTCAGCCAGTGTATATTCACAAGGGATATAACATCTTAGTTCTCAAGTTTGTGTTGAATTAACGAAGTTAAGGATGGTAGAATGCAAGAAAGAAAAATAAATCAGTTTGATCAATAAAACATCGTTAGGCTAATTGCATGTCTCCGATAAAGTTTCTACCACATGACACGCAGAAGTTTTCGCATAATGAGCACACATGTAGACACGCAGAATAATGAGCACCGATACTCCTTAAAAGCAGCGGTGATCTTAAACCAGAGTTAGAAGATATACAGGTCGTTCCTTTTACTAGTATAATAATATTCGTACTATAACTGTAACTATTATTTTTTACTATACATTACATTAACAGCCTGTAAATTTCCCACTGCTGGGTTAAGGCCTCCTCTGCCTTTGAGGAGAAGGTTTGCAGCATATTCCACCACGCTGCTCCAATGCTGGTTGGTGGAATACACATGTGGCAGAATTTCGTTGAAATTAGACACATGCAGGTTTCCTCGCGATGTTTTCCTTCACCGCCGAGCACGAGATGAATTATAAACACAAATTAAGCACATGAAAATTCAGTGGTGCCTGTCTGGGTTTAAACCCGAAATCATCGGTTAAGATGTACGCGTTCTAGCTACTGAGCCATCTCGGCTCAATTTTCACTATAAAACTGAATTAATAATTAATTGGAATTCACTTTAACATATTCGCTTACGTCACTAATTTAAACAATTATACCTCAATTCGTATTACCTTTATGTAACTTTAAGCTTAGAAGTTAATTTCACAGTTATTTAATATTAAATATCAACTGTTATTATTTAGAAATGTATTGTTATATTCGAAATGATTATTTGAACGGGAAAATTTTGCTAGAATTTTTGCCATCGTTTCACGCATTCATGATTTATACGCAAGGTTTTATGAATTTGATGTGCACATATTTATTTCAAGTTTCAATATAAAATAATTCTGATGTAAATGAAATATATTCTCTATGATTCCATAACTTTATTATATTTTTTTTTATGTAATATGACCTAATGGTAAGTGGTCACCACCGCCCACAGACATTGGCGCTGTAAGAATTAATAACCACTCCGTAAATCACACCAACGCGTCACCAATCTCGGGACTTTAGATGTTATGTCCCTTGTACCCATACTAAGCATAGCTGTTTGGTTTGTCTGTATATATACATATATATATACAAACTAATTCATAAACATAAACAATACATTATGTTATAATAGCTATTGTGATGCGTTAGTTTGTCTTATAAAGATTGGCTTATGATATTAGGATCGATAAACACGATAAAAATAAAAAAATATATATTGGAAACCTGATACTCTGCGTCTGATCTGTACTGATGGAATCATTTGTTTTTATTTTCCAAATTTCGAATATTTCTTAATAATAGTTATTAGATTTGTTACAAGTTTAGAAACTCAAGCATATGAATATTCGGTGGTACTTGCCCGGGTTTGAATACGTAATATTACGTTAACATTTACGTGTTACAAAACAATGGACCATCTAGCTCTGAACCAGTAATATCAAGATAAAACACTAGTTCATACACGTAATATTAATTAGTGGACGGAATAATAGGCGGACTTAAAGCCTGAGGGTATTCCCCATCAGTCAACATTTACGCAGAACCGAATTTCATGCGGTACTTAAATCACTATATAGTATAACAAAGTCGCTTTCCCGCTGTCTGTCCCTATGTGTGTATGCTTAGATATTTAAAACTAGGCAACAGATTTTGATGCAGTTTTTTTTAATAAATAGAGTGTATATTATAGGTGAGTAATACTGATTATTTTAGAGGTTTCTAATGTGATGTCGTAAATAAGCACATTTTTATTTACTTACATCGCAAAAACTGGCTGAACCCTACGAGTTAAACCAAAACAAAGTACAACAATATTGTACACTTTAAAACGGTCTTCCAAAAAGTCCGGAGTGGTAAATGTCTATCTCCTAGAAATAACCCATAATAATCATTTTTTATCCTTTATTTTTTACGAAAATTAACAGCTCATTTACGAAGCGATTTTAAGCAATACAGCATTAATCCTTATCCAATAAGTACCTTAAATACATTGTGCATTTAATATAGATCAATATAGTTCTTTACAGCATGTAATTTGAATAAAAATTTTAATCGAAAATATATTTCGAGGAAATTACAGATTTAAGATGGAGGGCCGTAGCGAGTTGTATTGTCTAATGACAAAAAAGCTGTGAACGTTGTGTATAAAGACATTCTGTAGAATATTTAGAATTCGCATTGCTTCCGTGCGAAGCCGGGGCAGGTCGCTAGTTAATAATAATAGAAAAAATTGTAAATAAACGTAATAAAAATATAAACTTGATGGAGATATTAATAAACAAAATGTTTGAAAGTAAAATAATTAATGACTCGGTGGTGCTTTGTGCAACCCGTCTGGGTAGGTGTCATCCACTCCTATATTCTGCCGCCACGCAGTAATATTTTCTATTATTGTGTTTCGGGTTGTATGGCTCACTCAGCTAGTGTAACAGCAAGCAGAAATTACATAAAAGCTTGGTTCCCAAGTTTTCGCAAGAGACGTAAGGAATGGTAAAAATTTCTTACGGTTTCAATGTCTATTAGTATTAGTAACCACTTACCATCAGGTGGTATAAAAAAAGAATGAATATTTAAATTACATAATTAAACAAATCCTTCAAAATGACAAATTTTGATCTGATGGTCCGTAGTAATCGTAAAATGTCATGAGTGCCAGTCCAAAAAAATGGTTAAGTTATGAGGCAAATATAGAGGAAAAATAAATAAAAACACACATTAGTTCGACATATTTTGTATTTTTTTCTCTTAAGATATTTAAACATAAAATTTAAACTTAACATTTTAATAAGTCTTATAAATATAAACTCTGATTGGGAAGTCACCGGCCCCTAAGATACGGGTACTCTTAGTATAGAGGTACAGGGCCTCTTTGATGTATATAATTTGATGTAATAACAATAAAAAAAAATGCAACAAGTATGGTATATGTGCCACGTATACACAAAGGGACAGAGCGCGGAGTGTATAACGTCATAAGAGTATCTTGCCGTATGCTGTCATGATGTACGAGTCGGTCTTACATCTGAAACCAATTTCAAATCAAAATCTTAACATACATAATATGATAACATAACATAATCAGCCTGTAAATTTCCCACTGCTGGGCTAAGGCCTCCTCTCCCGTTGAGGAGGAGGTATGGAGCATATTCCACCACGCTGCTCCAATGCGGGTTGGTGGAATACACATGTGGCAGAATTTCGTTGAAATTAGACACATGCTGATTTCCTCACGATGTTTTCCTTCACCGCCGAGCACGAGATGAATTATAAACAAATTAAGCACATGTAAATTCAGTGGTGCCTGCCTGGGTTTGAACCCGAAATCATCGGTTAAGATGCACGCGTTCTAACCACTGGGCCGTCTCGACTCACGACGACTGTCTTAACATACGGTAATGGAAAATTATAGGTAAAGACAACAAGTTACAAGCAATTACAATAATGAGATACATGCATCGACCATTACGCTAAATCAACTAGACCAGACTCAGATCAATTGGTTAGTCAGATTTGATGAAAATTTTCCTTATTCATGACTGAATCCTTTTCAGCTTCTGACGTTTTCGACCCGTTAATCCTGTGTTACAATTAATTCTTGCGATTATTAAGTAATACGTGTTATTATTAATTAAATATGGTGTAACTGTATTCTTTATCGACTCGAGCTTTGTGCAAACCTGTGTGGGTAGGTGCCACCTACTCATCAGATATTCCACCGCCAAACAACAATTGTTGTTTGGCGGTTTGAAGTGAGTCAGAGTAAATACAGGCTCAAGGGACATGAGATCTCAGCTCCCACGCTTGGTGGAGAATTGCCGATGTAGGGAATGATTAATATTTCTTACAGTACCCATGTCTATGGGCAGTGCTGCACACTAACCATTGAAAAGCCTTTTTGCCAGTACGCCTACTAATACTATAAAAAAAAAATTTGAGACTTTGTCGAAGGAGTAAGTATCAAATTTCCTATACATACTTTGGAGTTAAAATCTAAAATTAAAGAACAACTGAAGCTTTACCGATGATTATGGATTCGAACCCAGACGGACATCACTGAATTTGTATGGACGTGATATTTTGTGTTTATAATACATCTCGTGCTCGGCAATGGATGAAAACATCGCGAGGAAACCCGCAAACATTGGATGCACCAACCCATGAAGTTATAATTTACTAATACGCAAATGATATAAACTAATCTATCATAATACAAAATATTTTGAGATTTATGTATGATGCAAACAAATCTAATATAGAGCCGAGATGACCTAGTGATGTGTGCATTTTAACCGATGATTACAGGTTCAAACCCGGGAAAGCACCACTGAATTTTCATGTGCTTTATTTGTGTTAATAATTCATCTCGTGTTCGGCGGTGAAGGAAGCCTACATGTGTCTAATTACCAATCCGCATTGGAGCAGCGTGGTATATGCTCCAAACCTTCTCCTCAAAGGGAGAGTATGCCTTAGCCCAGCAGTGGCAAATTTACAGGCTGTTAATGTAAATGTATGTAAATATAATATAGTTCTCAATGGACTCCGGGCAGGTAATAAAAAAATGCAGCATCCAATTCGTTTCCGCAATGTCATTCGTAATGCAAATGCACGAAACTTGTCACACCTCAAGTTGTAATCGCTCCCTACACTGTACTTTCATTATACGAGCCACAAATGACAGTAGGTACACCATCACAAGCCAAATATCGGGACAAACCAGACAGGTAACGAAATCAAAATCAAAATATTCTTTATCCAAGGAACCTAAAAGGCTTTTTGAATCGTAATGTATATATATTAAATAGTCTTTTCGGTAAATTCTTGTCTCTACGTTCCGAATCTGTGGCTTTATATTTTACTTAACCTTTCAATATGACTATATTGATTAAGATTTTACTTCAAACTACTTATTTTTTAGTATAAATCATGTGTTTGTCGGTTATTTGTTTTTTATTTTACGAATACGTGAAAAAGGAGCTAGCAACAATTTGTTATAATCTTCATATGACAAAATAAATAATATCAATTTAAAAAAAAAACTCGAGTCATTTTATTTATTTGTTGTACTTATTATTCATTTAAATTTATATATGAAAATTATTGATCATGATTAATTTTCAGTTTCTAGTTTAGACTTATTTACCAATAGTGATGTCTTAATAATATTCAGGACAGGCTGGGTACTTCTGAAATTAATTTATCTCTAATAGACATCGACCTAAATCGGGCCTTTATAAATCTAAATTAAATTAAACTGTCGCCTCGGAATTAGTATTACCTTGTATTCCTAAATTCACTGCTTAATTTGAAACAAAAAAATAAATTTCTGCATTATTGATAATAAAAAATATTGGCTGTTATAGGGCCTGCCTATGAAAGTGAAATCTGAGAACATTTAGTATTAAAATTTTAAATTTTAAGACGACCTCCGTGGTCGAGTAATGTGTACACCGGTTCTCATGGGTACGCCACTCCGAGGTCCCGGGTTCGATTCCCGACCGTGTCGATGTAGAAAAAGTTCATTAATTTTCTATGTTGTCTTGGGTCTGGGTGCTTATGGTACCGTCGTTACTTCTGATTTTCCATAACACAAGTGATTTAGCTTACATTTGGATCAGAGTAATATATGTGATGTTGTCCAATATTTATTTATTATTTATTCAAATTTCATAAATAAACATTCAAATAATAATCAAACGATATACACAGCACTATTGTTGCTCGATACGTCAGCTATATAGCTATAGATGTACGACGATTAAGCACGACGGTGACGCGAGATTTCATCTATCTAAAAATCGTCTGACGCGCACAGCACACGTCGGCTGCGCATGCGCCAGTCATGAGTCGATGACGCGAACCCATAAGATTTTAAAGGCTAAAGAAGTTTACACTTTAAAAACCTCCAGTTATATTATTTATTTTAAGTTAAAATCGGGACAATACTCCAAGATTCGAACGCTTGGTAAACCTAGACACTATAGCCCGCGCTATGCTTGGCGCGACGCCAAGCGCTTTGTGCTAGCGTAGTATTGCTTAATCAACTTTGTACACTTTTAAAACAATACGTCGATTAATTATATTGTTTGTTTTGTTGTGAAACACGAAGCTCAAGCACCTAGTTGTCTCTTAGTCAATAAATTGTGTTTAAACATTGTTTCGATACTATTTGATTTTAAGTTACTTTTTAACCCCGCGTTAAATCGTTAATTGAAAGTAAACTGTCAAAATAACTACTGGTATTACTAGTAGTACTGAGTATATTCGATTATATTGACGTAATATCAACAGCCTTAGCCTATCGGAAAACGTAGAAGTCAGTCAAGGTCAGTGCTCCAATGACTACGTCACTCAGAAGTGCTCTGTGCTCTTTGACAATTGTGAGATTAAATGTATGTAAATGTTGCTCATGTTTATAGAGGTCTGGTGATCATATCGGATATCTCCACCGCCCATGCATGGGCGTATGAAAATTGTAGAGAAATGGGCGGCTGTTTTGAACCACTAGCTCGTGAAACGAAAGTCGGAGAGAATTTTCACGTGTTAGAATATTGGTATTTTTAAGCATATTTATTTAAAAAAAAAACTTGAAACAATAGTTAGGAGGACATTTCGACATCGAGCACCGATAGTTCCGTGTTCAACACTGAATCGATTCTGATCAGTTTGACATCTGTCGATCCTTACATAATGACTTGTCATTGGAGTCAATTATACAACCGTGTTATAAGAACGGTACTTGATTAAAAAATATTATCTCCCACTATAAATAAAGGTTAACACTGAATATTTTGCAATAAAATGTTTTCTGTATTAAGTCACACACACGTTGATATTCACTATTATATATTTGTTATTTATAATGTCTAATCGATATAATTAAAAAAGATATATTTCAGGCCCGTAAGATATCACACGCTTACTGTATTTTGAGAAAGCAGCCCTGATGGTCAAACATATGTGGCCGAGTACCATCCAGACGTTCCAGTAAAGCCATACTGCAATGTTTTAAAGAATTAATTTTGTGATAACATTTTTAGTGTGTATTATCGACGTAAAAAGGATCAAATTAAACTAAATTAAAATAAAAGCTTAGTTAACTGAACCATTTTAAACGAAAGTAGGGAACGATATTGGTTCCGTGACGCAATTAGTAAGCGTTCAAGAACTTGAATCGCTTAGAATTTAAAATCAAAGAGGTCTTCTGGGTCTAGACTTCTTATAAATTAAAATTTGTAAAAAGTAATTAATTTTATGTTAAATTAAAAATGGAATTGAATACGATTCGTGTTATATGTGATCGACATTATATTACAAGCGTTTATTTAACTTGCGATGTAAGTATGTTCGGGTGAAATCTTCCAACTCACTTTAGAAACAGATATTTAAATAACTGATTGAGCTGAAATGTTATACATATTCAGTTTCGATGACAATGCATAGTTAACTGTGTGACGTCATTATAAATCTAACATGGCGGCATACCCAAGATGGCGGACCAATTATTTTGAATGCACTCCTTTTTCTAGTTCTATAGACATAGATTTACTTGTGTAGATAAACAAGTATATTAAATAATTTTATCTATTAAAATTTTCAAACTACGTAAATATTACGAGTACTTAAAATGTATCAAATGAGTCAAATTTGAAATGGCGTTAAAGTTAACCGTAAAAGTTTTGTTTTTTAGCGCATTTAAATAAATTATTGTTTTTAAAAATATTTTTTTTACTTTTAATTTATTTTCTATTAATTATGAGTGAGCTGCTGTACTTTTAAGTATAGATCTTTGTTCACAAGGTTGGTAACATACTGTCGTAAGGAATGTTTATTGTTTAACATTATGTTACATTTTAGAACTATGATTCTAGGGAAGAATTTATTTCTCCTTATGTATACAAATCTAAATGTTTCCATTCGATGTTCATAGGTTTCCAGCAGGAACAGATGCTAGTTGTGTACGTCTTGCAATTTATCGGAGCGAGATATTGGAAAACCAAATGTATCGGGTCAAGGGATATTATTTTGTAAACCTGTAACACATGTTCGAAAGCTACGAAACTAAAAGAAAACCCTACTAACTCAATGGTATATGGCTTCCTAAAAGTCCCTTACTTGAATTGGGCTTATTGTTTAATTGCCGTAAAGTAACAGTTTGTAGATGTCCCACTGTTGGGCTAAGGCATTCTCTCCTTTTGAGGAGAAGGTTAGGAGTTTATTTTGCTATGCTCGTACAATGAGGATTGGTTGACACTTTTTTTTTAATGTAATAAATATTAGACAAAATTACATACATTATTTTGATCCCAATGTAAGTAGCTAAAGCACTTGTGTTATGGAAAATCAGAAGTAACGACGGTACCACAAACACCCAGACCCAAGACAACATAGAAAACTAATGAACTTTTTCTACTTCGACTCGGCCGGGAATCGAATTCGGGACCTCGGAGTGGCGTACCCATGAAAGCCGGTGTACACACTACTCAACCACGGAGGTCGTCATGTAATAGTTTGGCGGACGGGCAAATGGTCCATCTGATGGTAAGTAGTTACCACCGACCTTGACGCTGTAAGAAATAATAACCATTGCTCACATTACACCAATACGCCACCAACCTTGGGAGCTAAGATGTTGTAATATGTGCCTGTAGTTACACTGGCTCACTCACCCTTCAAACCGGAAAACAACAGTACTAAGTATAACTGTTTGGCGGTAGAATATCTGATAAGTGATGATAGATGGGTTTTCAGAAAGCCCTGCCACCAAGTTACATGTTACATGTTGCAGATATTCATCCGAAACATGCATGTTTTCTCACGATGTATGAGTACGATATTAGTTATAAACATAAATTAAGAACTATTACGATGAGGAGTGCTTGCCTATTGTTTCTAATTTTCTAACCACTGGGCCACCTCGGCAATTTAATTGCAGCGGTACCAGGGCAGTCCGTGACCTTCATACTTGCGATCTGTGGCCTTTTCTTGTAAGCCACGTGTTAAATACGTTGCAAGTCAGGCTTTCAAGAAAAACTAATATTTTTTTATATGTACACAGACGCAATTACATTTCAACTTAAAGAGAAGCTGTTCATGAAATATAACAGCAGAAGTAAAGTCTCACTTTGAGGAGTAGTTGTGGATTTCATTCTACCACTCTTCGTCAATATGGATTGGTGGAACATATATGGCAGAATTTAATTGAAAAGACACGAGCAGGTTTCCTACGAGATGGCCCAGTGGTTAGAACGCGTGCATCTTAACCAATGATTTCGGGTTCAAACCCAGCCAGGCACCACTGAATTTTTGATGTGTTTTATTTGTGTTTATAATTCATCTCGTGCTCGGCGGTGAAGGAAAACATCGTAAGGAAACTTGCATGTGTCTAATTTCAACGACATTCTGCCACATGTGTATTCCACCAACCCGCATTGCAGCAGCGTGGTGGAATATGCTTCAAATGTTTTCCTCAATGGGAAAGGAGGCCTTAGTTCAGGAGTGGGAAATTTACAGGCTGCTAATGTAATGTAATGAGCAGGTTTCCTCACGATAGTTTTATTCACCACCTAACACGGGATTATCTAAAACACAAATTAAGCATATGAAAATTCAGTGGTGCTTGGTGGTGCCTAGTTTTGAACCCGTGATTATCGTTTAAGATGCACGCGCTCTAAGTATTGGGTCATCTCGGCTCGGCCATGAAATATGTTGGCGAAAATTTACTACAATTATAAATACGAAAGTAACTCTGTCATAGGTTACTAGCGTATAGTATTCTAAAAACTAGTTCATTATAAATCCTTATTCAGATAAATATGCAAGTTACGAATTTAGTATAGATTAAAATTCTCATTAACACTTCCTTTGAATTCCTTTTGATATCACCGATTCAAAATCTCCGACAAACAAAAAAAATCGCTTTCCGCGTAACAGGTGGTCGGATAATAACCGTACCAATAAAATTGTCACTTTGGCAGATAAAATTACCTCATAACGTAGCCAATTTACTCGTCTAACTAAATATTGCGTTTAGCGTAACATTTGAAATATAGTATAATAAATAAATAAAAGAATAAAATTAATTATGTAAATAAACGTGAAATCCTTATGGACTTAAAATTAAATTGACGTTTGTTAAAGAATAAATTTGGTTTAGCTTTTGTCCAGTGGAAACAAAAATTACTCTCGTGGAAACGTAAAAAATATATATTTTATTCTACGAGTGAAGTACCGAACGCCACGGAACCTATGTCACCGTATAAATTATAATCAGGAATGCATATTTGTACAAAGCTACGTGCTTACTGTTTATTTTTATATTGTTTCGTTTTAAACTTTAGTTTCTTTCGTTTCTTGCTCGGTTTGTTGGTTTGAATTAGTTCCAACTTAGTCGTTTGCTCATTTGCAAAGTAACAATAACAGTCTGTTTACGTCCTACTGTTGGGTTAAGGCGCTCTAAGTGACACGCGCTCTCCACGTGGCAGATTCTCATCCGCTGCGTGCAGGTTTCCTCGTGATGCTTTTCTTCACCGCCGACTACGAGATGAATTACACATAGAAATTAAACAAATAAATTCAATGGTGCTTGTGGTTTGAACTTCGAGTCGTCGGATACATATGTAATTGTATTTAACTAACATGACTTTTTATTTTTAAATGTTGAAAAAGAGTACCTTACTACTGAGTTTCTTGCCGGTTCTTCTCGGTAGATTCTGCATTCCGAATCGATATCAGCTTCACTTAATACAGTTTGTTAAATGACGATTCATATGTGCTTGTAAAAGCCTACTTAAATAAAGTATATTTTGATTTTGAAAATAATATTTACGTCTTGTAACCACTGGACCGTCATCCCTCTATTCCCAGAGTAAAATGTTTCAATATATGATTATACTAACTACTACAGATAAAACATTTAGAAATGACGTAAAATTGTATTTTCGTAGCTAATGACTCAATATGTTTGCGTTGATAAAATGTCAGAAATTGTTTTAATAATTTAGTCATTTCTGCCTTTTGTATTCGGATTTATTTCATGGTTGTCCGAGTATGTATAGATTAACCGATCTCCAGAGGTTCGACCACTTGAAATTATGGGTTCCAAAGTTCATTATAAATAAGCGCTTCAAATTAAGTTTTCATGTATTTAATGTTTAATTACTACTTCAATTTAATTTCTAATTACTTTATGTTTCTCGCGAAATATTGTAAGGAAAACCTGCTTGTCAGATAAAATTATGCCATAAGTGATGTAGTAAGTTCTAGAAGTATTTTTTCGGGCTGAGCTCAGTGTCTTATAAATTTAGTAAATAGTAAAACTTTAGTAGATAGTAAAATGTTAAAGGAATACAAAACAGCGATTGTTTCAACATCAAATATTCGGGATAGTGACGGATTTAGACGAGTTATTTAGACGATTTCACAGTTCGAGTTTCGTATGAATAACTATCACCAACGACATTAATTGGATTAGATTGATACACGAAACTACAAAGCCTGACTTAATTCGATTTATTACAGACATAGTAAAGAAGGAGGTCATTTCATAAACAAACTACTTACATTGAAAAATAAATCAAGATCTCTTAGAGCAGAATATTAAAGGTTAAATAAATAAATAAATAATAATAAATAAATGTTGCACAACATCACATACATTACTCCGATCCCAATGTAAGTAGCTAAAGCACTTGTGTTATGGAAAATCAGAAGTAACGACGGTACCACAAACACCCAGACCCAAGATAACATAGAAAACTAATGAACTTTTTCTACATCGACTCGGTCGGGAATCGAACCCGGGACCTCGGAGTGGCGTACGCATGAAAACCGGTGTACACACTACTCGACCACAGAGGTCGTCAAATTAAAATAAAGATATTTGGGAATCGATTAAAAAGTCAGGAACAGTTTAAAAGGACAGACAAAATACTCATATACCTGAAAGTAATATTTATAAATATATATTTATAATCAACTAGCCGTGCTCAATTAAATTTCCACGGGCAATTCCTCAGGAACCATTTGAGTTCTCTGTTTTTGGATAATCTGTACTCTATTATATTATTACCCTTTGGTTGTGTTGGGAAATTAGTTCCACTTTAGCAAAATTAAGCCTAAGAGACCACAAAACTTTTACGTTACCAAAAATAATTATAAAAAATACGCTTCTAACACGAACGTTTGTCGTTAACTCGATAACCGTAGTGTTCATACACTAAGGTAGGTAATTAAAGAAGCCTACACAACATATTCATCTATATTCTAAAATTCAAAAGTTACTTTCATGTTTTTTTTTTTTGTATTAGGTAGGTGGACGAGCAAATGGGCCACAGACATTGGCGCTTTAAGACATATTTACCATGCCTTTGCCATTTTTTTAGTAAACATATATATATTTTTATAAATTATGAATATTGAAAACATCTATTAGATAAAATGTGCAATCAGTTCGCATAGAATCAGATTTTTCGAGCTGTTCTTTAAATATTACGATAGAGTATTTGGTCAAAGTAAGGAAAAAATCAATTGAGAGTGACTACATTTGATCCCCATGAACTCGAAGCAATTATATGATATTTTTCATTAAAAGTACTATGGGGCATATTTAGATACATATTTTTTAAATACATACTTTTATAATAAATAAAAATATAATTACTAACATATATTTATTTTTTACAGAATAAAGAAAGTCGAAAACAATAACACGGAAGCTATTTATATTGCGTAAGAGTTTAATTTTATCGATTTTGTTTATAAGAATTAAAGTTATGTATGAACTAATTATAATAATAAAAAATAAAGTAAAGTCATAACAAAAAAAAAATGTAATTGTTGTGAACCAGAGAACTAGAATATTTAGAAGTGTCATATGTACGTAATTCAAAAAATTATTTTTTTTGTAACGTCCGCCATATTGGATTGAATGTGGCAGCAATTGATGAATCGTGCATTGTCATCGAGACTAAATATGTGTGCCAACTTTCAGCTCCATAGCTTCAGTGGAAGTGTAATAATATTGATTGCAAGATTCCAGGACATATTTACATACAATCATACATACAAGTGAAATTAAATAAAAGATTTTACTAAAAAAATTAACACTAAAGGTTTTTTTTTGTAGTACCAAATATAAATAAAAATATTTTAAGTTTAATTAAATCAGTTTTATTTTTTAATCATTTTCGAATAACAGTCAAAAGCAATACAAATTATTCTAATATCCTATCTATTTTTATGAGATTTATGATTAAACCTAGTATGATTAACCTAGTTAACCAATGATTCAACCAAATCGACTTAACGACATTTTTTTCTAGTAAATATTTAGATGCTTTTTTTTAAATTGTATATATATATATTTTTTGTGAACCGATATTAATAAAACGAACAAACACTACGCTATATGTTACCCCACGGTTACTACACAACAGATTTCGAACACTTACGATTTTATTATATAAATAGATTATCAAACTTTTATAAAATGTTAAAAATTGGTATGTTTTAATATTTAGTATAAGAACTAATTGTGATATAATAATATAAATAAAAGAAAAAAAAAGGTTAAAACTAATTGTCTATTTTATTGTATACAAAATATAAATAAAAATATTCTAAGTTTAATTGAACCAGTTTTATTTTATAATCATTTGTTAACTAACATCGAAAGAAATAAAATCAATTCTGTTGTCCTATCTATTTTTTATGAGATTTATGATTGATCTTACTTCGCTCAGTTTGGCGTCATCTATTAGAATATTTGGGCGTAACCTCGTTACCTCGCTTAACCATTAGTTCACGGGCTTGCTGTTTTTATCGATTTTGTAAGTGTGTGCGTGCGATTCTCAAGGGCACTTAGCTCTAAAAAAAAAACCAAAAAATCTAATACACAAAAAATATTTTTTGTGGTAATAAATAAATAAATAATTCATAAAATAAATATCGGTAAACTATAACACTTGATCTATAACTATTGCGTCCCTAATGAATTTCAATAAATTGGACGAAACTATATTCCAAAGTCTCGTTATTCTAGGACTGTTAATATAAGTTCTAGGGTCCACCCTCTCTGAATTTGTATTCGAATAAGAAATCAATCTGTTATCGATTTGTTACGTACAATCGCATCGATAAGCGAGAACTTAAACGATAAATGTAACTAATGGACGTTTAGTTCACAATCTCAGTTCTTGATCAGAGACATTTTGTTTGACGAATCAAATATATTTTTTCAAATTCGTATCTTCATTTATCGTCATTTCGGTTCAGAAAAAAATATATTTGTTTTCAAGTGAGAAATTCACGTAAAGATTTGGAAATAACCAGTTCTCTATTTGCCGTTATGTTTTGATTCTGTTTTAAACCTCATTTGCTTCAACTATGTCATCAGAAATCAGTCTGAAACAAAGAAAAACTGAGGGAGATCCAATTATTTCAAAAGAACTAAAAGAAAAAGTTCCTTGTGTGATATTCCTTGTAAGAGATATGGAAACATTCAAATAAACTTCAAAGTGCAAGCGAATGATCATAATAATAATTGATGCGTTTTGGGGATATACCCAAAAAAATAAAAGTTAACGGACACGGCACTAAATTTCCGATTCCGCAAAGTTTGATAACTTACAATCTTCCCAGAGCAAAGTATTCCTTTCTATAACAATATTCTGCAAATGATTTTAACTCTACCAATTAATAAATGAAAATCTAATAAAAAAAAAACATCAATAGACTTTTTGCTCATTACGAGAATGATGAAATCGTTGAACAGATTGCGGTCAAGGCGGCCGATCTGATGGGAGACCAGCCAAGTACACAGGACATATTACAATGTACATGTGTGTGCGCACAGTGCACAATGAGACGCCAAATCCGATATGACCGGAAAGACTTCAAGCGAAACCAAAGGTTTTTCGTGCTTTCCGAGGCAATAGAATTTACACACTTTCGACTTCCAGAATCTGGGCTTTTACTTTTTTGACAGAAATACTACATTACTTTCCATTGGACTGATTTGGGATTTGGACCCAGAGCCTCACGATCCGTGGCTTATATCAAGTCACTAGACAAACGGGTCCGCTATGAGGCAGCCTAATTAAAACATTATATATCTAACAAAACAACAGTTAGAATTTGAAATTGAGTTTTGTGTCTGTACTTGACAGTCGACGAGTACAACACAAACTCGATATTCGAAATTTAAAATATTTGCGTTCTCTGATTATTATTCGTATATCAAATTACCTGCAAATATATAATTCCAATATATCGTGTTTATAGATAAAATATAAAGTTATAAATCATTAATTACAATTCGATTAATGACCCAAATGAAGAATAATTATCTATCAGATGCTCTGAATACATTAATTGTTTTTTTTTTATCTCAAAAATATAGCGTGAGTTTTACTAAAAACTTATTCCATACGTCTTTCTGATACTGAGGAGAAATATTAAATGTAAAAGCAATAGAAATGCTTCAATATTGAATAAATATGTTTTTGTGATATAGCTTGGCGGACGAGTATATGAGCCACCTGATGGTAAGTGGTCACCACCGCCCATAGACAATTGCGCTGTAAGAAATATTAACCAATTCTTACAACGCCAATGCGGCACCAACTTTGGGAACTAAGATGTTATGTCCCTTGTGCCTGTTGTTACACTGACTCACTCACCCTTTAAACCGGAACACAACAATACTGAGTACTGTTGTTTGACGGTAGAATATCTGATGAGCATATTTTTCGCGTGATATCTTATGACCGACGACTAAAACGCAGGCGAAGCCGCAGGCGGCAACTAGTAGAATATATATTAACTTATCATATCAGCTTAATAAATACATTTTAAAGGGAATAATTAATAAGTAATTATAAATTTAAATTAATAACGTTATTAAACGAACAAGCTGGGCTCATTACAGCCAACGATTGAACAAGCGTAGGATTAAATATTTGTAAATTGTTTCTTTTGAATTGAAAATCCAGAAAAATCAAATGAGAATTAACAGTTTGTAATGGGCCACTGATTGGTAAAGGTTTTTCGGATTAAAATAAGGTTTGGCCTATTTTATTTACTAGTACTTTATTAGTAAACGAAAATATTACATCTATACGAATTTTGTAAATGCTGAAGTACTACCTTTTACCTCTTTACGCTTATATCGAAGGGCATAGGTTAATACTTTTTTCACACCCAAATGAACCCTCAAGGGGGTTGAATGGGTGTAGGGATGCCGCAGGTTCAGCTAGTTATATCTGAATTATGTTTACGCAATGGTTTACGGACCGCCTGGATACGTTCGATCAGGTTCGATCTTGACCCCTTGGGGTATTGTCGTCATAACTCCTAGGACAGCCTTTAACTTTAATTAGATCTGTTAGGTGATGTCAGCACATGAACTGATCATCATCACTGGGTTTCCTATATCATCATTATAAGGCTAATTTTAAGCTTTAGTGGGGAAGACTGCAATCGAGTCTCAATCTCTAGTCTAGTCTAAATAAGTAATATTTTTTACTAATTCTATAATGGGATATTTATGATATAATATTTATACTAATTCTGTTTTAATGAAATACTAGTTCCATTGTGAAAATCCTTAAGTATAATTCAAATAAATCTATGTGTTATCAAATAGTATTTTTTTTAGAAAAACTAATAACTTTTAATGCTTATAGTCCGTTTGCCGATCGGTAAATAGGACTATTAGTAATTTCTTAAAAGGGGATAAGGCTACCATTTAAAAATAAAACAAGTCCACCATTGCGCCGCTCTATGAAAGTTGATGAATACATGTTCAGCCTGTAAATTTCCCAATGCAGGGCTAAGGCCTCCTCTCCATTTGAGGAGGAGGTTAGGAGCATATTCCACCACGCTGCTCCAATGCGGGTTGATGGGTTCACATGTGGCACAACTTCACGCCGAGCACGAGATGAATTATAAATACAAATTAAGCACATGAAAATTCAGCGGTGCTTGCCTGGGTTTGAACCCACAATTATCGGTTATGATGTACGTGTTCTAACTACAAGGCCGAGAGCTCTCGGCAAGTTGATGAATGTGTGTGTCAAACTTTCATCAGACACAATGCAGCTCATCTCACGATGTTCTCTTTCAACGCCTTACGTCGCATAGCATCGATTAAGCCTAACTGTTATTACCTAAGTATCAAGTATTATTAATAGCACCACTAAAACCCATAAGTGCTGCTCATACTGCAAACGATTAATCAAACATTGGGTCCAATATTTGTCATGTTGCGCGGCTATTACAATGAGTTATGTTTAGGTGAGAGTGGCCACAAACGCAATTAGACGTGAATTATTATTTAATTTTACCTAACAGTGCCACGAAATATAATATTGCTATTACACAGATAATATCCTGTTGGCTTACCAACATGGAATTATATTTAATCACCGGTGGTATCACTTTGTCCAACCTTCATCCAACACCATTAAACGTCAAACAAAAATTGTTTTAAATTACTTATTGTGGTCTGGTTTAATTTTTTAGTTAGTAAGTACAATAACTGTGGTGAATTTTTTTTTTTTAAGTGATAATAGGACCTTCTTATTGGAGGGCAAATCGCTACGTTACGTAACGCGTTACGACGTCATTCTGTCTCGCTTCCTTTTCTTTTACGCAAACGGCAGCGGTAGGTAGGCAATAATATTTTTATTTTTTTAATTTAATTTTAGGGAAACAAACAATGAGATGACACTTATGGCATAAAAATATACAATATTACATACATGAGTTAAGTTTCCATAATTATTAAAATTAAAAAAAAAGACTAACATACATAAAATAAAATAGGTAACATTATACATTTAATGAGATCAATAAACATCTACTAAGAGAAATCTTAAACACATTTTTAAAATAAAGTTAAACATAATTAAACGAAACAAAATAAAAAAAATAAACAAAATATAAGGCATTAATGGCTACGTTGGTTAATTAATTACAGGCTAAATATTTATACATGTCATATTTTATAAATTGATACATAATTTTTTTATAAATTTATCTTATTTTAATGATACTAATATAACAGAATTCTTATGTACATATTCAAGAATTGTTACTAAGAATAGAATATATTTTTTTAATCAATAAAAGATTATAGTAATAAATAACTTTTAATTACCATTAATATACTAACGTACTTACATACAATTAAAGTTTTATAGCCTAAGATTTTCTCAAGTAAAACTATTTCAATATTGAATAGTTCAACTTAGATTAGTTTAAGTTATCATTTATGTCGGGCGTCCCGAGACGCTCAAGTATTTTTTTTTTAATTCTAATTTACGTCGTTATGGATATCATGATAGTCTTTCGTCATTAAATATTTGACAACACGTTCATTAAGGAGCCTTATTCCGGCTCAAACGTATTGTGACAAAGCGTTTGAATCGTTTTAAGACTTTGGAAGAAAATTTACTTCCGGTTTACGAGGAAAGTCATAAAAACGTCGCGATAATTTCGGGACGGATGACAAACCTATTTGATCTCAAACATTGAGTTTATTTATACGGAATTGTTTGAGGAATAGTGGTGAGTGTCAACTGTCTTCGAGGTTGAATATGTTTATATCAGGACGTGGCACTTAAATGCCAAAGACGATATAGATAATATACAAATCAATCTAATTTAATAACGCCCCGTCCCAATATCACATTCATACATGTGCAGCCTATAAATTTCCCACTGCTGGGCTAAGGTCTCCCTTTGAGGAGAAAGTTAGGGGCATATTCCACCACGCTGCTCCAATGCGGGTTGTTGGATTAACATGTGGCAGAATTTCGTTGAAATTAGACACATGCAGGTTTCCTCACGATGTTTTCCTTCATCGCCGAGCACGAGATAAATTATAAACACTAATTAAGCACATTAAAATTCAGTGGTGCCTGTCTAGGCTTGAACCCGAAATCATCGGTTAAGATGCACGTGTTCTAACCACTGTTCCATCTCGGCTTTCAATGTACCTTTATACCAGTGAAAAATAATTACGAATAGCATCATTAGTTCCGGAGATCACCCCGTTACATACAAACAAACACATTTTACGTCTGTATAATATTAGAATAGATATCTCTTTCAAATTAGTTTAGTGAAAGTCAGTATGTTTGATTTGTTACCCAATGACGTTCGAACCTCCAGCCGCGCACAACTAATAACATTAAGAGCCGAAAATAATTGGATTTAAACTAATTTATAAATTATTTTAAATATTTCTTTTACAATCATTAAAGTTTGTATAGCTTCTAGATATTGAGTTATATTCAACCACAGAATTATACATATGTAATGGATAGGTTTTTTGGTTTGACATTTTAAAAAATAAAAATAGAATATGAATATTTTTGAATTTGAAATTGGGTATGTTAATCTGCGTTGAAAAACGGAAGATAATGAATGATTGTAACAAAAACTGGAAACTATTATAAATATTGTTAATTTTATTTTGTATTCCTGTTTACTTGACGCTGAGTCTTCTCTTAGTCATATTACTAAATGCGAAAGTTTAAATGGGTTGATGTTTGTCAATCACGCCGGAACGGCTAAGCGAATCTGAATGAATTTTGGCATAGTGATAGATTATAGTTTGGATACATAGGTAGCTATTATATCGGAAAAATATACCTAATTGCAGCCTAATTACACCCTCTCTTACATGCGTTTGAAGCTGTGGATGGAAACTATGGCAATATTAAACACAATCAATTTAGCAAACCTGGCGTTGGTGTAATTATAAGGAATGTTTAAGGATGGTAATGGTTGGTTTAGTGGCTAGCTTCCAAGGCCATAGACCCTGGATACTTCTGATCGGGCTGTCAAATTGTATAGGATTTTTCTGTATCCTTGATGCCTCGATAATCAGGTAAAACCTTTTACCTGATTATCGAGGCATCGAGGAGTTGTCCTTTAGATGAACTTTGCGGATTTATTGGACTTACCGTCCTCTCGGATTATGGAGTGAGGTAAAAGTTATTTATTCAAAAATCAAAATCAAAATATTCTTTATTCAAGTTGGCTCATAAAAGCACTTTTTAATCGTCTTGGTTCATTTTGAATTCATGTTAAGCTACCACCGATTCGAGTAGTCGATTCTTCTGAAAAGAACCGGCGAGAGAATTTCATTTATTTTCCATAATTTTAATTACAGAGTATGTCAATAAAGTACAGTTAAATATATATAATAATTAATAATAAATTTAATAAATTAATAATAAATTTAATAAATTAATAATAAATTTAAGCCAAGTTAAAACTAACTGTGAAATCGTAAAAACGAAAATAGAAAAGTAAGTATGTATTAACTTTGCGAAGTCGGACACTGGGTGTTAAGAGTTTACCTTTCCTCCTCGTATCTATAAAATGACTGCTACCGTTTCTTTCAAACATATCTATTATTATAATGATGTTAATATTTAAAACTTATTAAAACATCAAGATGGGAGTCTTTTAAAATCTCTAACAGAGCTTATTATTTAAGTCTTATAAATGTATTTAATAATGACCTAGTTAAATAACATGTAAATGATTATCTAAAAATAACCCGACATCATCATTTAAAGCGAGCGTTTCAAAGAGCGCAACTCTAACACGTAAGAATAAAATTGGGTCAGATTTTATACAAACGCACGAACGATGTAGGATTTACTTTAACAGTAAACCGCAGACCGACCTGATCTATTAGCACATCGGGGATACGAGAGAATAAAACATACAGGTAACTAGTTGTCGAGCGCGGCTTTGCTCGTGTATTAGGGCAACGAAAGATTTGTAACGTCAGTTATTAGACATAAAAAGTAGTCTATGTTCTTCTTTATTTTTTATTTATGATATAGGTTGGCAGACGAGCAAATGGGCAATCTGATGGTAAGTGATCACCACCGCCCATAGACAATGGCGCTGTAAGAAATATTAACCATTCCTTACATCGCCAATGCGCCACCAACCTTGGGAACTGAGATGTTATGTCCCTTGTTCTTTTAGTTACACTAGCTCACTCACCGTTCAAACCGGAACACAACAATACTGAGTACTCTTCCCTTCAAACCGGAACACAAAAATACTGAGTACTGCTGTTTGACGGTAGAATATCTGATGAGTGTATGGTGCTTATCTCGGGCTTGCACAAAGCCTTACCACCAAAAAAAGTTTCGAACTTGCTTCATACCAAATGTCATCAAATTTAATACAATGATTTGTCCATGAATGAGCAACAGACAGTGTTACTTTCGCAGTTATAATATTAGTATCGATAAAGTAAATTAATATTCGTTGTTTTCATGCACGTTGTACAAAACTTGGATGGATCCTAAACAACAGCACGGACAGTATCTGATACAATAGCAACATTCAAAATGAAGATAATGGGTTCAAACGCCGGTCAACGCGAGACGTAAGGATAAGCTTATAACGCCATGTATCCGATTCCGTAAAGTCAATAAATCCTTCTTTAGGCAATGTGTTCCTTTCTATAAAAAAAATACGCAGATATTTTTAACTTTGATGAGTCTCGGAACGCCCGAGAGAAGTGATAGCTTAAACTAATCTAAGTTGAACTATTTGATATTTAAATTGTTTAAGTTAAGAAAAGCTTAGGCTAATAATTTAATTGTATGTAAGCATATTAATAACCACCGCCCATGGACATCTGCAACACCGGCGGGATTGCCGGCCTTTAAGAAATGAGTGTGCTCTTTTCTTGAAGGTTCCCAAGTCATATCGGTTCGGAAAAATCACCGGCGAAAGCTGATTCCAGATAAGAAGTTATCACCTAAAAATATTACTCAATATTATTCAACACAAGATTATACAGATGATAAAAAAAGGGTCGAGTTAATGCTTGTTGACTTTCATGTAATATCATTAAATTCAACTGACGTAACTTTGTATTTCAAATATTGGAAAAGAGTAACAACTAAGTTTCTTGCTGGTACCTCTCGGTAGAAGCTATATCCTGAACAGGTGGTAGCTTTCTGTTTAAAATAGTTGTCTAAAATAACGAAAAATTAAATATATTTTGATATTGATTACCTGGACTTGAATGTGTTTTATTTGTGTATATAATCAATCTCGTACTCGGCTTTGAAGGAAAACATCGTGACGGAACATGCATGTGTCGAATAAATTTTAAAACCATCAGTTGATACACTTGAGGGATAAATTTTTCCGAAAAATCTCCAAGCTACCAAAAACTTTAACTCTTCACCTGGGAAGGTTTTGCATGTTGGTTAATTTATTATGTAAACATATTTAAAAAAAAAAGAAAAGTCCTACCGAGTTTCTTTCGACGGTTATTCTCAGATCTGAGGTGTTGCTTTCCGAACCGGTGATAGATAACAATCAAGAAGTATGTGTAATGGTTCTACATTGAACAAAAAAATAACTTTATTCTGTTACCAAAAGCAAGGGTTAATATTTGTCGATGCTGTTGATATTAGTCCTTTTAGCACCAGGGCACCGAATTGTTATAGGATAATAGTTCCCTTAGATAATGCCTAATTCAAAAGGCTCAATATACACTCAACATAAGGGAAAGGGGGAGAGCACGTAGCTTCATAAATCCCCGCATTCTAAACGCGCTCAGAATACCCTAAAGCAGCACGTTTGACGTTATCTCCCGCTCGCACAGACTTGAATGGACTGTGAGAATGATTACTCGTACAGTTTAAATTCTTAGTTTAATTAGGACTTTAATACGTCTTTAGTCCCTTATTAAGAAATTTGACTTCGATGTTCCTTGGGAAGTGTAATGTTTATACAGGGTTATAGGTAATTCGACGTATTCCCGTTGGGAGGTGATAGGGGTGACTATTTGCGATAATTTTAACCCCCATATGCATGATGCAAAAGTGAACCATTTTTGAGCTATCACGTTTTTTTAGATTTTTTTAAAATAAGTCAAAATTGCAACTTCAAAAATTTATTAAAAAAAAAGTTTCGATTAAAATCCATTTTTTTCTTCTGATTTATAAAAACGATTAAACACTGGATGTTTTTCAATATTTAAACAATAATTATCGGTCCAAATTTAAAAATACGAGACGGAAAACGATAGTATTTCAATATATTTTTTTATTTTCTTCCCTCAAATATGCCTGAAAAACAAAAAAAAATATTTTGAAACTTGTTCTGCAGATTATTTTAAAAACATAATCGTTTAATTAGCTTTCCGAAAATGTATAAAAACTAGGAATTTATTTCAAAGCAACCGAAATAAAATGATCAGAAAGGACGCTGGTGGAAATTCGTATTCGAACATGACCGAATTCGTACTAAAGGTCGCTCTTTCCAATTCCCACAAAATTCCCATAAAAACTTACTTATTTACTTAACTTACTTACTTAATACAAATTTAAAATAAAATTTAGGTACATGAACTATCGTTAAATGTAATTAAATATCGTTAAATGTAAGTTGAATTGTTCGTTTTACCGGTTTCAAGCAAATACTACTTATCCGGTTGTTATGGAACTTTTGTATTATTTTAGTTCATAGTTTCAGGACGAATAAAGGGATATAGACAGTGCGTGATATTTGTAGGTCTCTAAAATGTTGCGGAAAAGTCAGCGACACGACGCTATAGTTTTTTTTTTATGTTATCGGTAGGCGGACGAGCTAATAGGTCACCTGATGGTAAGTGGTCAAACCGCCCATAGACAATGGCGTAAGAAATATTAACCAATCCTTACATCACCAATGCGCCACCTACCTCGGGAACTAAGATGCTATGTCCCTTGTGCCTGTAGTTACACTGGCTCACTCACTCTTCAAACCGGAACACAACAATGCTGCTGTTTGGCTGTAGAATATCTGATGAGTGGGTGGTACCTACCCAGACGGGCTTGCACAAAGCCGTACCACCAAGTAATAACCTTAAAGCGTTAATCATAATCCTTATCAGAATAACATATTATATTTAACGATAGAGTATATCGACGTAAAGTACTTGTATTATATTTTAATCAATATCGCGTATAATCTGTCGAAATATTGTGAACGCTAATTCAACTTACAACACCGAATACAATTTCGATGGTTGATTATCTTTTGGTTTAACTGAAAAATTTAAGTGAAATCCACTTCAAATTATAATCTACCGAAAAGCAATGGGTTAAATTGTAAATTGACAGTGACCTATACTAAGTTATTGCCTTGTTTATTTTGTACGAGCCAGTGTAACTACAGGCACGAGGGGCATAGCATCTGAGTTCCGAAAAATTTGTGGTGACCCATTTACCGTCCGCTTACCGACGCCATAAAATCGAATCGGTAAATTTAGAAATATTGCGAAATATTTAAATAAATTTATATTTTATATTAGTAAAGTACGAATTGATTGGTTTGTGAATGCGAAAGTCAAAAAATCAATCGCGTCAGAATTCTCAAGTTTAATCCGCATCACCTGTCCGAAAATCGACGGCAGCGCGATTTTGTTGGGCCATTTCTGCCTCGCAGAAACTTTTTCGAGCTAGCTTTCTCTGGTCGTTTTTCCGAACTGTTATCACTTGGGAACCTTCAAGAAAAGAACCTACACATATCTTAAAGGCCGGTAACGCACCTTCGATCCCCACGGTGTCGTTGATGGCGTCAATATTTCAACTGTACCACCGTTTCGAAAAGCAGCCTCCAGCGAGAAGAAACGACAAGAAACTCGGATAGTTGCTCTTTTTTTAAATAATCTTTTTTTAATTAATCTGGCTGATTAACAATGCTGTTGGTATTACAAATATTTTTTTCTTTCTGTTTTAAATAAAAAAAAAAAAATATTTGTTTTTTTTTTTTTAAATATTGGACAACATCACATACATTACTCTGATCCCACTGTAAGTAGCTAAAGCACTTGTGTTATGGAAATCAGAAGTAACGACGGTACCACAAACACCCAGACCCAAGACAACATAGAAAACTAATGAACTTTTTCTACATCGACTCGGCCGGGGATCGAACCCGGGACCTCGGAGTGGCGTACCCATGAAAACCGGTGTACACACTACTCGACCACGGAGGTCGAGTGGTCGTCATATTGTTCTTAAACATTGCGTTGGAACCTGAGTCAAGCAAGTAAATCCAAGTATCCCTACTAATATTATAATTACAAAAGGAACTCTGGGTGTTACTTCTTCATGCTTAAACCATTGAGCCGATTTAGATGAAATTTCGTATAGAAAGCTTAGTTTGTATAACGAAAATCATCCCTCGAGCGTGTGGACAACGGCCGGAAGTTTGTATGGGGAATCAATCATATCTTAAATAAACAATATAGTTCATTATAATTTCACTTTCCGTTAAGTTAATTAATTTTTGTGCTCTTTTGACCAATCACATTACAGTGGATAAAGCCACAGGATCAGCCAGCCTTAAATAAACATAGTAAAGATAAGTTTGACTTAAATTAATGATGAAACTAGGGTAATTAAAAAAGTTTCTATGTTTTGTTAATAATTTATTATGGCTGTGATGCTAATTATTGTGTCAAGTTGGAGGGAACATTTCAATCTGACTTCTGTTGCTCGTTTTCCATACAATATTAGATTTACTGTCAAACTATATCATGTCTCTTTAGTATGGTGGTTAGCTTATTCAGCTGTAGATCTAGAGCTTCTGGATTTGAATCCCACATTGGATCCGTATAATGAGATTCTAGAACAAATATCAAAAGTATGAATACTAAATTAGTGTGGCCCGTAATACGGCGTAAATATTGATTTCTTTAAAAATAAAAACTTTCACTGAATAAGTAAGTTGATGACGTCATCAAAACCGATTTTGATCACGGCGCCCAATCGCAACTACGCAGGAGATATTATTGTGCGCAAGTGTGTGCGTTAAACACAGGTGCACTCCCAGATCCTCCCTCTCATAACCCAATGGGATAGCAATTTAGGCACGACTGAAATAGTTCACGGGCAATTCCGACGTCTTTACGTGCTTTCCGAGGCACGGGAGTTTACACACTTTCCACTTCCAGACTCCGGGCTGTTCCTGAAAATTTTATATATCAATAACGTTAATCGGCTCGACTTGGGGTTTGAACCCAGGACTTTGGCATCTGCGGTCTTATATCGAGCCACTACACCAACGATTCAGTCAAATAATGCCAATAAAATGCCAGCTTTAATAACTAACGAAACGAAAGTTGAATGATTTATAGATTCATTGAATCGAATTCGATATCAATTAAAATTAAGTCCATTCACATTAATAATAATATCAGTAAATTAAGACTAAAAAGAGATCCAATTTTTATTTAATATATTTTTGGTAAATAACTCACTATTTCCATTTTTTTTTAAATAAGGTTTTAATATAAGATTTCATGTCAACATATATTGTAAATCCGAATAGTTTGTTAAAAGTGGCTTTCTACGGCCTGTAATAACAGGGGTGGCCCAGCCAGGCCGATTAGGGCGGGCGCTCGCGATCAACGTCCGTGGCCTGAATTCGAGAGCTGTCTTAAACTGTTGAATTTTCAGTCGATGCCATACTTATCATTGAAATTACCATAACCTACAAACACAAATCAGCCTTGTTACATACTACAATTATTTTTAAATAATTCTATTTCTTTATTATTTTAATTTTTAACATTAAGCTGTACAAACTTTGATCCCGTACTGTGCTGTTGTTTTTGTGTGCGATAAAGTATATTAATTCTCATAATAAAAAACCGACTGAGCGCGAACTGCACTCGAGCCCCAAGGATTCCGTACAAACTTGTATACTTGTATTGTGCCCTTTGAGTAATTAGTTCGTTCATCGCAGGAATGGCGTATTCATTATTTTTGATGTTACTTGGGTTTTCGAATTTTTCCCTTTACTTTTGATTCTAGATCAACGGGGTGCCATATAGGTTCTGATTCCTTTAAAAGTAAAGTAACAGTCATTAAATGTCCGTCTGGCTCCAATTCTTTTTGTAAAAGAAGGTTTGGAGCTTACTCTATCACATTGCCCCAATTATTCGGTTTTCATCAGCTATATGCAGGTTTCCTCGCATTTTTTCACAGCCGAGCTCCAGTAAAGGAGTTTCATCTAAGAAAAAAATTAAACCAAATTAAGTATTAATGTTTCTTTCCCAAAAATTAGCAGAAAGTTTTGTCCCACCCCTTAGTTACAAGTCTTTTAGCGTCGTTCCCGTCAAAGTCGTAAATTAAACAACACGACATCACAAAACACTCAAGTAAATAGCGCTGTAATCGATCAGAATGTTTTAATTTTAGGCATTCGTGAAATAGAATTCTGTAATTCATTAATTCAATTTCAAATAATTAATCAAAGTCGTATTAATGACCTAATTAAATATTATAACGCATTCGAGTTGATATCAAAGGAACGAATGATTAAAATTGTGTTTATGTTAGTGATGTAAATCAATTTTATTATAACATAAACAAAAGAAAAGACTTTAAAAAACATCTGACTCGAAAACACAAGAACACCTCTTGGAATTTGTAAAGTAAGAGAACAGCCTGTCCCACTGGTGGGCTAAACTCATTTTGAGTAATAGATTCGAAGCTAATTCCACCACGTTGCACCAATGCAGCTTGATACACATATGACAGAATTTCATTGGCGTCAGACACAGGTAGATTTCCTCATGATGTTATCCTTCACCGCGGAGTACGAGACAAGTTATAAACACAAATTAAGAACATGGAAATTTAGTGCTTACCTGTTGCAATGTTGTTTACACCTTTAAAGGCGTCTCACTTTGTATGTTACCCAACAGATATTAATTTTAAGTGCTTAGTGATAAGTTGATGGTGTAACTTTTCCAATAAATAAATGCACGCATTCTATCTAATGGTCCTTCAGGATTCTATATGTACTCGGAGGTATATTCATATCAAACATGATATCTTTGCTGTAAGTTGGTAAGGAGTTTAGCATCTTGCTGATTCACAATTGATTTTCGAGTTAATTCAGTCGTCTCTTTGTATATTTTATTTAGTTGAACATAAGAAAGGATGAATTTAGACCTTAAGGATAGTTATTTAGGTTTTATTTTAAATTACGCTTGTGTTGCTGCCTCTAAATAAGAACATGCACTTCCGTTACCCTGTTGGTTGTTGGACATTTATTCAACGAGTGCCAGAATATCTTTCAACACGTGTAACAATGATTCTTCATGTGTCTATCGTTGGACACAACATTATTTATAATTTATTGTTGATACATACAGTTAATATAAAATAAATAATTAAAACATTTGAATACACAAATTACAATGAAGTTTCCACATATTTCCAAAAAATACAAACAGACGCTGAGCTTGAAATGATAAACTAATTACGCAATATTAATAATTCAAGAAAGAAAAAAACTGATAAAGAACTTTGTGAGTAAAGTTATATCTTAGTTATAAACTTATTCAATAAAATCAAATCAATAACATTGCTAACAAACTTTATTGCTAGTCATGCAAGAACAGGAAGCTATTGATCGCATAGTTAGTGCCTGTTTTAGTGAAACACAGAATGACTTGCATACGCAAAGAATACCTTATAAAATATTTTAAAAATTAATGAGGTTTCATAAAATCTATTAGAACATTATTTATTTCAGATTCATCATTCATCATTTAAAACTGAGGTACAAAAAAGAAGTGATTTCTCGAAACCACGACATTGTTACCCGTTTCCTAGGTGGTAGGAATTCGTGCAAGCTTGTCAGACTTGGTACCACCCACTCAATGTATATCTTATCTGCACTAAACTAAATTACACATAGATTGAGAAATTATACTAACATTCAAGTAGTTCGAAGAAGAAAATCCGAATGACTCGAAAAGAACTCGTGAAAGATTTCTTATGTTAAATTATGTATTTATAATTTTTTTGAAATAACTAATAAATAGGAATCTAACTATGTTTCTTTATCTATGTGTTCCGGTTTGAAGGGTAAGTGAGCTAGTGTAATTTCAGGCACATGGGACATAACTATTTATTTCCCAACGTTGGTGGAATATTATTATGGTTAATATTTCCTACTGTGCCAATTTCTCTGGATTGTGGTGACAACGTACTATAGGGTAGAACGTTTGCCATCACCTACCTATTTAAGAAAAAAGATCTACGAACTAAACGGCTACTTTGACCCTTGAAAGTTTTATGTAGAAAGATTATAAAAGGAAAAGTAAAATATACTCGACAGTCTCCTTGTATTTTTGCAATATCAGTTTGAAGACAAATCAAATGATAAACTAAAGCAAATGAAATCCTTTTATCTCTCGAACTGAATTAGCCTTTAGATTGTGTAATTTGGTCCTGTAGTTTCCAGTAGTAGGAACACATGAGATAATGTATACTGCGTTGCGGTTAGATATATTAGAACTAGTTAAAACCGGCTTGGTAAGGGCGCACAATACGCTCGCCGCGAATTTGTGTCATTGGGTATATGCCTGTACATTTACATGCCTTGAACTTATTTGGCAATGATTTTAATAATTTTCGTATACGAATATGTGTGGTTTTCATTCCTAGAATTGTTTGTTTTTAGTATACGACTCTGTTGATTTGGGACATATAAGATAAATGTGGGTGGTTGATGTTGTTTTGTATGTATGTACATATATTTATTGTTGGATGAACTGCAGAGTAATCGAATAGCGAATAACAGAAAAGTTGATACTATAAAATTTTAAGTACATATATATATTATATGTACAAAATTACTCAAATCATTAAGAAATTTACGAATATATATATATATATGACATGTCAATGATACATATCATATATATATAATATAAATAAATAAATATAAATATTGGACAACATCCCATACATTACTCTGATCCCAATGTAAGTAGCTAAAGCACTTGTGTTATGGAAAATCAGAAGTAACGACGGTACCACAAACACCCAGACCCAAGACAACATAGAAAACTAATGAACTTTTTCTACGTCGACTCGGCCGGTAATCGAACCCAGGACCTCGGAGTGGCGTACCCATGAAAACCGATGTACATAGATATATGTATACATATATATTTCTTAAAGCAAAGCAATGTCACAAATTTATTAAGGAATTACTAATATTCCTATTTACCCCTTCTTTTAAGCTTATCACTTGTGTTAGGAGTGCTAAGGTTCATTTAATAATTGATCGATAATCGTAACGAAACAGCTTAATATAGTAAAACTTTCAGAAAAAAAAAATCAAGAGAGAGACCGTAGAAAGCATTCCTGAATCGAGTTTGACATTGGTATTAGAGAACTGCTAAGTTTTTCACTTTTGAAACTTTCGCATTTTTTAACGCAAGTTAAAATTTTATATTGAACTCTGTGAACAGTTCTGCACTATTTTATACACGTATCATTTATAAATTAATACGATGAAAACAAAATAACTTTGATTCAAAAATATTGAAAGTCAAAACTATATAAATAAAAGCTTGAAAATATCCCACTTTTGGGTTAACTCCTCACCTCAGATATGGCAGATAAGGATCAAAATCGTACTCGTACATGTTTGATATTTGATAAGTCATTGGTGTTTACGTGGAATTTAGTCACAATCGTCGTCAAAAATTTACGTATGGGCTATATTGGTTCAAAAAAATACAAGATTTTGTTTAATTCATCAGTGTTCCTCCAATAGCATCTAAGATTTAAGTATCACACTGACTAATTCACCCCTTGAATCGGAACATAGCAACACAAGGCATTGATGCTTGATGGTAAAAAAACAGATGACTTGGAATCTTATGTTATTAGCACATTGACCTTTCTATTATGAATCGATAACCCTTTGGTATTGTGGCTGGATATAAAGTCGCATATCCCAAAGACCAAAGATCAAACTCTAGTTTGGCCTATGAATTCTCAGTAGCAGCTTGGAGATGGAAGAAGAAAGGTTATAAATTCCTGTGGCTCGGTAAGGACGTGAAGTCGTTGGTTGTACGCCTGAACTCTTTTAATCGTGTCAGATTTATCCCATCAGATTATGATAGTCTACCTGTGTTTGCACACACACCTGTGAACTGTAATAGGTCCTACGTAGTTGGCTGTTGGAAATCCTACAGGACGACGTTTCTTTTTTTGACCAAAAAAAAATGTATCCCATTTTTTACGTCAGTACATCAGCCATTTTGTTCAATTTATGTAAAGTATTTTAAATATAGATTTCTTTCTCCCATATCCCATATGGCAACAATGAAGGTTCTATTCTTTATTGTAAGCTTTTGAAGTGAACTCCTTTGATCGCGAAATAAACGAAAATTAAAGTTAGAATACTTTTGTTAAGTTACACAAGATTTCTCAAACATCGGCCATAAAAGAGGGATAAATATATTCATAAAAGAATTATGTGAACAATGAGGATTTAAATTTCACATCAAATATAAAAAATAACCAATCCAAGTTTTGTCAATTTTGTCAAGATCAAATTCACATTGAAGATTAAGTGGATGGAAACGATGGAAGATTAAGTGATGGAAACGTGCTGTTCTGTGCTTCGTGGTGAAAGAAACAACTCACACACTAAAAAATGTGTACACAGGATTATTTTCCGAAACGTGTAGAATTACGATGAATCCATAGCTAGACAACGCATGTCACACGATACCTGTAATTCGTGTTTGTTTAATGTCTTATCTATAAAGTGTACGAAGATATAGGGGGTCGAAAATGGCCAGAACTTGGCGGGCGCACTGCCGTGCCTCCAGATAAAACAAAGTCGCTTCCCGCCGCCTGTACGTTTAGATCTTATAAACTAAGTTACGGATTTTAATGCTTTTTTCATAAACTAACACGATTCAAGTGGATAGTTTATAAATATAATACGTGTATATTACAGTATACTAAAAGTCGAGAACTTTGGTAACCGAAATAAAGGAGTAATTTTTCTTTTTATGCTTCTTCTTTAAACTAAAAGTTGTTTATAAACCCTTATTGTATCGGAGTTTGAACGGTATGTTAATGTGTACCTTTTTCTTATAAAAAGATTGAGAGTACTTTGTGCAAGCTAGTCTGGGATGGTACCAACCATTGATCATATGTTGTACTGCCAAATATTAATAGTCAAAATAGTATTGATGCGTTTCGGTTTGAAGGGTGAGTGAGACAACGCAAAAACAAGCGGTGGTCACCACTTACTATGGTAGCCTGTTCTGATAAACTATTTTTATTTAAAAAAAAATACTATTAATCTCAAACAGACATACAAACATACATATTTAAATTATGATATATTCTTAATTATAAAAAGTAAAATATTAAATATTTTAAGTAGGATTTTTCGAACAAAATATAAAATAACTAAAGCGTTAAATAGCAATTCTTAAGCTAGTCGTAATACAGAGCGCTCAACACAGAGCTCATTAAGCTCATACAATGTGTACGGCCTGATTTCAGTTCCTCGGTACTGTTTTCGAGCTTAACAATTAAATTTCGCTGTAAGCGTTCGTAATTAAAAGAAAACATTTCGCAAAATTTCTCGTTATTGTTTGTATCAGATAATATATTCACTTTTGTTATTTAAAAATATATATTTTTTAATAAGTAATGTATATTATTCCGTAAATAAATTATATAATAGCTTGGAGTTATAGTTTTTGGAGTTATGATTTCATACATTACATACTTG
Source organism: Vanessa tameamea (assembly GCF_037043105.1). Taxonomy (NCBI): domain Eukaryota; kingdom Metazoa; phylum Arthropoda; class Insecta; order Lepidoptera; family Nymphalidae; genus Vanessa; species Vanessa tameamea. The sequence continues at coordinate 5,492,271 of NC_087335.1, forward strand.
TTGTCCTACCCGAATTTGTTCGGATAAAATTCATTCAAAGTTTTTTTTTTATTTTGATGATTTTATTTTGATGAGCAAATGAGTCACCTTATGGTAACCACTTTCCGTAGACATTAATGCTGTAGGAAATACTAAACATATCTTACATCACCAATGTGCCACAACCCTGGTAAAGTTAAAGCTAAGGTGCCTTCTACAACCCTACCAAGGGTTTTTAAGACATTTTCTGCCTCGCACAACTACTCTGTGGAACCAGCTTTCGCCGGCGATTTTTCCGAACCGATACAACTTGGAAACCTTCAAGAAAAGAGCGTACTCTTTCCTGAAAGGCCGGCAACGCACCTGCAAGCTCCCCGGTGTTGCAGATGTCCATGGGCGGTGGTAGTCACTTTCCATCAGGTGAGCCTCCTGCTCGTTTGCCACCTATAATATAAAAATATAAAAAAAATAAAAAATATAAAGAAGTTAGTTCCACTTTCCACGTCTTGAAGTTGAAATTTCAAAAAAATCTATCTTACTGAGCGTCTACGTCGGGAAAGAGTAACTCTTCTCAGCATGGAGAGGGTTCCCGGAGTACAAAGAAACAGTGGGTGGTATCTAGATTGAAAGCTTGCATAGGCGGGCCAAATGTTTTAGTGGGTAAGCTGACACTCGGTTACCGGTGACTCTTATATAAGCATACAAGGGAAATGCTTAAATACTTTTTCCAGCGAAAATAATAAAAAATATAAATAAATCTTTTCGCCCACTGTTCGTAATATGTTGGACTGCCGAACATAGTCATACTTGAATTAGTATGGTTATCTGATATTCTTTTTAGAATTTCGCGACGTAGATGCTTAGTAGGAAAAGACTCACCTCAAGGCCTAAAATACACAGTTGTTTTTTTTTTTTTTTATTATTTACATAATATAATTAATTAAAGAATAAGAAAATATATAATTGTACTTGCGTATCTTACCGACCTGATTATAAATATTGCACAAAGACATCAATCTGTTTTAATTTTATAATTATGAAATTGTCGAAATTATTGATAATATCACGTATTTTTTATTGCGATCGGTTCAGTTCAGTTTTTAGTTATATATCGTTTACAATAATGCTCACTTCTCAATAACTTTAGTTCAAATTATTTTTCACAACGAATTAATTTATTACAAAAAATATTGACAGATTTATTATAAGCCTTTTCTGAAAAAAAAATATTCAAATTTTCTTAAATCTATTAATTACGGATCTATATAATCTAAAGGTTTATATTTTACTTCTTTCATACTCTATCGCCAAGCACCATTGATCATAGAAAACACCGTCAAATATCAAAACCTATAATATTATTTTGTTCCGGTTTGAAGGATGAGCCAGGTTAAATGTTTAAAATACGATGCTAATGTTTATGAGCAGAGGTGACCATTTACCAACAGATGGCCCATTTATTCGGCCGCCACATAAAAAAAGTAATAAAATATCTTTGTCGGAAAATTTCGCTTTTCCATACACTTTTCAAGCTCTGCTTAATTGGATGTATTATTTGCCTCGATAGACAAAAAATCATGAATTGCCTGAAGGTTGTCTGGTAGAAAATACCTTCATTATGTTCGAACATGACAACTTCAAACCGGAGTTAGCACATGCAATTATATGTGTTTAAAATCTCATGCTCACTGAAGGAAAACTTCGTGAGTATGTGTTCGATAACCTTATGTGTTCGATAAAAACCTTGCAAATGTTTATCCATCACTTACCCCATTATGGATACTTTCTTGGAGCACTCTACAAACCGTTTCCTCAAGCGAAGAGTTCCATGCACTCAATTTAGATTTATAAAGTAGAAATTAAAATCTAAATTCAAGCTTCCAGCTTTACATTCGCAGCCTGTAAATTTCCCACTGCTGGGCTAAGGCCTCCTCTCCCTTTGAGAAGAAGGTTGGTGGAATACACATGTGGCAAAATTTCGTTGAAATTAGACACATGCAGGTTTCCTCGCGATGTTTTCCTTCACCGCCGAGCACGAGATGAATTATAAACACAAATTAAGCACATGAAAATTCAGTGGTGCCTGCCTGGGTTTGAACCCGAAATCGTCGGTTAAGATGCACGTGTTCTAACCACTGGGCCATCTCGGCAGCTTGATTTATACGGATACGCAAAATACCAATGCCTTGTCGGCTTTTGCTTACGTTTAAACCAGCGTTGCATGATGTTGGCGAAGAACTATTTAAATTATAAATACAAGCAATGTTCATCCGGATTTTGTCACCAAATTCGTCTATATTATGACCATAGGTACATATTTTGGAGCACCAAGTTTTAATTAATCATCAAACTTCGTGATGAAAATTGCTTCTGCGAGAAGGACTTTGATCAAATATAATAACTTTAAGAAATCAATTTTCCCATAAGGAATACGTTATTTATTGTATTGAAATTACGTATATAGTCTTTAACTGAATACTATAAAGAGTTTTAAGCTTTTCAGCGATATTTAGAAATATAAAATTCTTATACATACATATATATTTTTATCCAATCCAAAAAATTGCGAAGTAAACATATTCTTCTGAAAGATTTTATGAAAACAATCAAACCTTGATCGTAATCAAATAAATAAGCATTTATTCGTTAACATTGTTAGGCTTTATAGGAAGTGATACTGGCCATAGACATTGGCCGTTGGCCAAAGTTTAACCATTTCTTTCATCGCCAATGCGACACCAACCATGGAACTTAATATTTTATGATCCTTGTATCTGTAGTAAAACTTATAATTACAACGTATTATTATTTATTTATTTTTTTATTTATTTATTTTACAACATCCACGGGCTCACAGTTGCCCGTGCCTTTTTTTACATTTTATTTTTATAAATTGTGGCGTTATTTTATATTTTTACTGAACATCAGCAGATCTTCGCTGGACGTCGAGCTTGTCGTCTTCTTGGAAGACGTGGCCCACACTGACATTCTTTTTTTTTTTTCAATTTAAAATAATATATAAATAGTCCATAATAAATAATATATAAAAATACTATATATGGTGATTTTTTTTTAATATTATAAACGTGAATCTTTGAATATCTTTTACTTAATCACGCAAAATCGACTGAAACTATTTTAATGTTTGGCACACATATAGCTTAATACAAAAATAGAATCTCTGTCTGCGGTATTCTTTGCGTAGACTCCACAATTGGAAATAAGTAAAAAATGTGTCAGTACTAAAAATATTCGCATGACGTGTATGGTTTAGCAGGTGACCCCAGGGGCTCAGCTAGTATTATATCAATTTGCAGTAAACTAACTCTAATTTTAGTTTACATATAATATGATAAAGTTTAGTTAAGATTTCCTCTCCTTCTCGTCAAAGACCATAATTATCTCATTATTTATTTGATACTTTATTGCAAAACATAGAATATATATTGTATTAAAAGATAACCAAATATTTAAAGCATAAGCTAACCGAAAGGTTGGCTTATGCTTTTTTGTAAGGAATATAAGAAAAAAAAAACAATCTACTATAAAAAATATCTAAGTTCCTACACGTTATCGAAGACTTGAGAACTAAGTACCATCAAATTTAGTTTATGCTAAGATCATTTTGACATATATACAACAGAGACAGTCTTCTGTAAGAGATCACGTCATACCTTCGTGTCTTAATTGAGAAATGTTGAAAGTGAATTATGTTGATACGCTATTTTGGTTTGTATATCCTAGAAAAATCATAAATATGAAGTCAATTTTGGATGTTACGTTATGACATATGACGTGGGTCGAGTTTTGTGGTGATTTTCAAGTTTGTTCATGCAGAAATGTTCTAATGGTCGCAATCAATATAAATGGCGAAAGAGAGACGGTCGTTTGTCCAATTTCCATCAGCTTCTCGCATTCCAATAGCATCCTTGTCGTTCTAACATATGCGATGTCATTTCCCTATTTACTCCTTCTTCGTATTCACTCCTTAAACTGACATTCTCGGCCTTATTCTAAATTTTAAAACCTTTCTCTGTTATGAAGATGTAAATAAAATTATACTTTGTTCGAATCGATATCATCAAACAAAAAATTATCTAATCCATTTACCAACCCTGGAAAACATATAACATGACAGTCCAAGTTGAACTAATTGCCACATTGTCCACTTGTTATGAATTTGAAAAAAGAATACTTTTAAAAGAAAAATGAAAAGAAAGAGCTTCACTTTTAAAAGCATACCGAATTTCATAATAAATCAGAAAATTAAATAATGGCAACCTTTGACAAAGAAAGTTCAGGATATTGTTTTAACTTTTTAATTGGTTTTAAAAACTTAGTTCGTTTTGTGAGTTGCCTTTGAAGATTTATTTAATTATTGAACATGACGGGAAATATGTTCCTTATAGCGAATTCACAATATTCAATTAGTAGACCGACATTGTTATTCAACGAAAAACTTTAAAGGCATACAAATTGAATAAATGCCCTTTGAAAATGGCTTAACCAAAATTTAAATCTATTGTTATTAATGCTTCGATTTTATAAATAAAATAAAAAAGCCTATTTTTCACAGAGCATTCGAGTATTAGTGGTTACTACACTTTGTTAGTAGTTATTATGTAAAGTACTTAACTTTATATACTAATACTAGCTGTGCCCGCGGATTTATCCGCAGTTTTTTCAGTTTGTAACTCTAAGAGTTATTGTTATTAAAATAAAATAAAACGTTATTACTCCAGTAAATAAATAAATAATAAATATTGGACAACATCACATACATTATTATAATCTTTTTAAATTATTATTTTTTCTTTTTTATCTTTTAAATCAATTAATTCTTCTTTATATTTCATTTTCCCTATTGTTTATAACTATCCTCCTCCATAATAATTACCAGACTTATTATTAATTGAGAATATTATTGCCAATTACAGTAAACCATAATGATGCTATTAACAATCCTTACTCGAAAAGCAACGATTCGACACCCTAACAAATAAACAAATACATTGTAATTGTCAGTCCGCTTACACTTTGCTACCACATCCTCTGGTCGATGAGTCACATACTGTGACAGAAAATAGTATTACCAAAAACATTTCCCAGAAATGTGTCACTGCAAATAGCAATAGCCCGAATAGCCTAATGCGTACAATGTCTGACCCAGCCTGTAATGCTTATAATACATATATGTATTCGGACAAGGTAGGCCAAGGGTGGGATCATTTTTAAGCTATAATTTGAAGCAAAGCGTACTTAATATAATATGTACTCCAGGACTACCATACACAGAAATGATAAATAAAATTAAGCAAAAAATTTAGAAAATTCTAATATTATAATTTTATATGGAGACATTTTATCAGTTAGGAAAAAAGATGTCTTAAAATCGATTGACATACTACTTGACATTAATAAAAATTCTAAATGTAAGTTTATTCTTCGTGCTTTCCCATTCCCTAAATTTCTAACGGAAGCACTAAATAAACATATTTATAATTTAAACAAATTACTACACAGCATGACATGCCGTCATAGTGACATATTTATTAATTTTGACATTAATAAATTTATATTTAATTTTAAGCTGACAAAGGATACAATGTACCTGCCACTTAAATGTAACCGACATATAGCTATAGACATTGTTAGCTTATAATATATTTGATCCAATTGCAGATACTACAATTAAAAAATATATTATACCCTTGATTAGTAGTTGTGCAACTAACAATAATAAATTAAAAAACTAGGTAATAAGACAACGGATAAGCACTGTAAATATAATATTAATATTGTAATTCAGAATATACAGAGCTTATCCAGCAAAGAAAATTAAATAGAATTATTTTTAAAGTACTTCAATATTGACAATATTTTGTATAACAGAACATTGTAAACTTTCCATCAGGTGAGCCTCCTGCTCGTTTGCCATCTCTAATATAAAAAAAAAAAAAAATTGATCTTGTTACATCAACTACCACCTAGTATTAACAATTATAAATTGTCAAGTGCGTTCTTTAGAAAATTAGCTAAACATGGAAGATCAAAATATAAACAAAGCAGAATATAAACTGTAAAGACCGAAAATACATTGTGGATCTTTCCATAGAGCGCACTATTGAATTATCATGTGTGGAACTCGAGCATACTATAGCGATGTGCCTGTACCGACCTCCACAATCAGATTTTAACCTGTTTGTAGTTTGAGCTTGTACTGGTCGAAAGAATTTGTTATTTTTGGAGATTTTAACATTGATATTTTAGTGCAATCTTCCATATACAAGGTTCATAAATTTATTTCGGTCCTTCAATCTAAATAATATGTTTTCTGAACCTACAAGAATATCGGCAACTTCCGCAACCTGTATAGATAACGTGTTTTGTAATTGTGAGGCCGTTAATAAGGAAATCTTGTGAAACCTAACATCGGATCACTGTGGCCAAATGGTGTCAATAGGTATAAAAGAAAAACGTAAATATTATGGAATCAAGGGCCCTGCATTGAAATTCATTTCCTCCTACCTTAATGTCAAATCAAATGGCGCTCTGGCGCAAATGGGTGTACCACAGGGTTCAATTTTAGGACCTCTCCTGTTCTTAATATATATAAATGATTTACCTTATTTTGTAAATAAGACTTGCGACATTGTACTGTTTGCAGATGATATTATTCCCCCTTCATTTTCATTTGCATTGCATCCCTTATTTTTAAACTCGACAGAAAAATAAACAACTATGACGTTGTAAGCAGTGCTCTGTCATGCCAAAAAGACTAAATGTATTTTGTTTTCTCTGCCAAATGTCGAATCAAATTCTTCTACCGTCATTTTGAATAATGAAAGGCTTGAGTTTGTTGAGTCGACGGCCTTTCTAGGGATAACCCTTGACTCCAAACTTCAGTGGGGCACCCATTTGTATGCCCTAGCAGGGAAACTAAGTAGTGCCATTTATGCAATAAGAACAATAAGAAAACTCACGGACATAAGTACTGCTAGACTAGTTTATTTTAGTAATTTTCAGTCTTATGTCATATGGAATGTTGTTATGGGATAATGCGGCAGATATTGAAATAGTATTTATTCTGCAGAAAAGAGCTATCCGAACTATTTACAATATTAGCTCTAGGACATCATTACGCGAATAATTTAAAGAAATAGGTGTATTAATGGCTGCTTTACAATATATTTATGATAATATAATGTTTATTCAGAAGAATATACAAAAGTATTCCATAAAAGCTGATATACATACTATTAATACAAGAAATAAAAATAAACTTGTAACCCCTACTTTCCGTTTGCATACGGTAAAGATAACGTTTTTGGGCAATGGTATACGCATATATAATAAGATACCGGGAAATGTAACCAATTTACCATTTACGAAATTTAAAAAGTTTAATAAGACTAAATTAATAAATAAGTTTTATTATTCATTAAATGAGTACTTTTTAGAAAAAAACGCCTTAAACAACGAACGACAACAACGAACAACAGTGGCAAACGAGCAGGAAACTCACCTGATGGAAAGTGACTACCACCGCCCATGGACATCTGCAACACCGGGGGGCTTGCATGTGCGTTGCCGGCATTTCAGGAAAGAGTACGCTCTTTTCTTGAAGGTTCCCAAGTCGTATCGGTTCGGAAAAACCGTCGGCGAAAGCTGGTTCCACAGAGTGATTGTGCAAAACTTCAATAACATTGGACTTTCTTACAAACTCCCTTGTTTTAACCCCAAAAGGGGGTTGATTTCTAAATATACATTATTAGTGCACCTCCACACCAATTATAAAGCATATGTATAATAGATAATTTCAAATCTCTCATTACAAAAACAGGACTCTCATACAAACTTCTAACCCCAGTTTTACCCCCAGTAAGGGTGCAGTCTCGTAAATCTTAGCGGATGTCTTAATTTTTAAACCTGCAAGCTTATTAGCGTTATTTAACATTTCTACCATGTACTTATAGCTCGTATATTCGGTAGTATAATCGGGTATCTTTGATCTTAAAGCTGCGTCCTTTTACAGCCAAGTTTACTTTATTATAGTTTCTATCGGATCGCCCTGTTTTACATCTTTTTCAACAGAGAACTTTGGACCAGCCCCTTTCAGTTCGACTCTACTTTTGCTACTGCTATATAAACTTTTTATGACTTGAACATATTCGTTTTCCACATTTAGTGATGTTAAAGTTTCCCTAATGTAGTTGTGTGAAAAGCTTGTGGATATGATCGATTGTAGAGAATCCCTTTCTAAATCCCGCTTGCTCTATGCGTTGTCTGTTTTCTAATGTAGGGCTTATTTTTTGTTTAATATTGTGAAAAAGGTTTATACATCGTCGGCTGAAGGCTTATGAGTCTATAGTTTCTTATATATTTAAGATTGCCTTTTTTGTATAACAAAACTATGTTAGATTCAGACCATTGGGTGGGTGTTTCTCCAGTTACAAGGGCGTAATTAAATAATTCTGTCAAGGGCGTGACCAGGAATGGGGTAGCTAAATAAGGTATCTAATTTCGTTTGTTATATTATCTGAGTCCGAACGTTAGTCTTGTTTAAGTTTTTTAATGCTTCTATGACTTCAGTTTATTAGATTAAGGTTCTATTGAAATTTCTACCTAAGCTGGTGGTACTTTGGATTTTATTGCTGGTGTTGATTGGTTTCTTGGCGCTCCTTGTAAAATTCGATTGTTATAGAAATAAAGTGGCTGTGGTTGTTTTCGAACATTTGACCTCGTTTCAGCCGCTTAATCCTAGATTTGTGTGGGGTGAGCTCTTTGTACGCCTTCTTCGTACTTCCAGTTTGGTTGAGGTGTTTTTAAATAGCAGACTTGCTCCTCAAAAGGAAGGCAGGCTTTAACCCGACAGTGGGATGTTTACAGGCTGTACATGTGTTTAGTTCTATATTTATAAGTAGTAAAGTCATATTTTACATATTTGCTAACAATCTTGTAGAGAACTTCTTGTAGAATCCTTAAGCTTTCGTTGAACTTCGAATTTTTTTTTTCGCTTTATAATCTACCATTATTAGAGCTGGGTTATTTTGCTTTTCTTTGGTTGCGTGCTTGTTATTGTAGTTCTTACTGGCTTATGATCTGAAGGGTGGTTTATTTTAAGTACCTCTATGTTTTTAAATATAATGGTCGATTTGTAAATGGTGTTTTTGAAAGTATGAAGTCGATTTCATTTTAATATGTGCCACGTGGCAATTGGCGGGACTAAATGTTTTTTTTTTTTTTCTTGAAATATATATTTAAAATTGACAGGTTTTTTTCAGTAGCGAAATCAATTAATTCGATTTTATTTAACGTTTATTCAGATGTTTTAAATCACTTTAAGTAGTTGATTGATCAACTTCGACTCATGGGCTTAGTTATTTTTTTGTAACGATCGATCGAAATTTATTTAATAGGTTTTGTTAATCAAGCCTTCGTAATGGATAGCCACAGCTGATCAAAGATATTATGACAGATTATTTTTAAATTTCTTCCAAGGTTTGTAGAAAAATAAAACAGATTAAATAGTCCCATATCTGAATATCATTCAAAATTAATTTGTTAGACAACACTGCGTACCTTTGGTTAAACAGATTCTAAGTTCACGATATTAAAATTTAAATAAATAAATGATTATTATTAAAAATTATCCTCGAACTTCTTCGGTATAATGTTAATCCACGCTAAAATGTCATGAGAATTTACTAAAACGCCTTGGGTGTTACATAACTTGTTCGTAGAACGTGTGACGGGTGAGTCTAAGTTAATCAAAGGGATCTACATTGCGTCGCTTATCTCGAGACCTAAGGGTATGATGTTTTCAATACTAAAACTTGAGTCTATAAAAGCGGTCTTATCTAATGTATTCATTGTTAAATTTATATTTGTGTTGTATGTACTTGGGTTTTTGTTTACGATATAGGTACATACATACATAAACATAATCAGCCTGTAAATTTCCCACTGCTGGGCTAAGGCCTCCTCTCCCGTTTGAGGAGAAGGTATGGAGCATATTCCACCACGCTGCTCCAATGCGGGTTGGTGGAATACACATGTGGCAGAATTTCGTTGAAATTAGACACATGCAGGTTTCCTCACGATGTTTTCCTTCACCGCCGAGCACGAGATGAATTATAAACACAAATTAAGCACATGAAAATTCAGTGGTGCCTGCCTGGGTTTGAACCCGAAATCATCGGTTAAGATGCACGCGTTCTAACCACTGGGCCATCTCGGCTCATATAGGTAGGCGGACGAGAAATTGGGCAACCGGCTGAGGTAAGATGACAGTGCGGGTTGGCGGGTAAAAACAAATATGCACGCCGCCATACTTTTACTCACCGTAATAAAAAATGAAAATATCACATAACTATTTGAAACATTATTTTAGTCACATTACACGTTATTTGAAAATGTGATCAGTAAAACTGCCAAAAAGGTATTGATTTATTTTGGTAAGAAGTTATTAGTAACTGGCGATCGTTGGAAAATTGGCAGTATTGAAATCCCATGCCTCGGATAGTAAACCCTGCGGTTGATTCTACCCTAGTTGTGCATATGGCCCCTGGAGTAAGAGTTGCGGAACAAAAGTACACTTAGTGCGCAATCATTTATGATCCGAATAATTCACTGCGAGCTTTCGAAGTTTTTCCGAAGCGATTTGACTTGGTAGTTCCTTAAAGGCCGGCAACGACCCTACAAGGTGTTGTAGATGTCCTTAGAGGTGGAGGCCACTTCCAAGTGAGTTTCTTGTCCGTATATATACATATTTTATAAATGTAACGAAAAGCAACGCCATCCACATACGACACAATTTCAACGAAATACTTTCGAATGCTTTAAGATACGAAAAGTAAGTTTTGTTTACTTGAATGTAACTTGCGAATATAACTTAGGAAAAATCGGTGAGTTTGGTATAACTGGGTCAACAAATAGAATCTATATAGTTATCTTATGGTCTCCGTATATGTTCTCCGGCACCAATTCGAGATATACAGGAATAACCATGGGCTTTTTGCAAGTCCCGCACAAATTTTAGAAGATACGATTAGTACCTGGGTAGGTACTCAATCATCGTATATTCAACCGCCAAGCAGAAATGCTTAGTGTCGTTGTGTTCAAATTCTAAGGGCGATTGAGTCAGTTACACTACTGGTACAAGGGACATTGTTTTGTGCGTAGGACAAATTATAGTACCTCAACCCTGGGGTCTCCTGACTAATTTTCAAGTACACCAACTAGGCAGCGTATTTACTGCCTACTTACTGTAAATGTACACAATGGATGTACATATTTTTCATATCATCTTAAGTCAGTTAAAATTCATCTCAACAAACATCACTGAATCATCTCATCATAAACACCACACGCGTGACCAACATTTTTATTACAAACATTTAAGTGGAATCACTTTAATATTATGGATCTATTCACTAACGAAGAAGAACCTTACGTAAAAATATCGGCATTTTATTCAAATAAACTTGGTGGTAAAATTTGGTGGCAGGGCTTTGTGCAAGCCCGTCTGGGTAGGTATCATCCACTTGTCAGATATTCTATCGCCAAACAACAGTTATCAGTATTGTTGTGTTCCGGTTTGAAGGGTGAGTGAGCCAGTGTAACTAAAGGCACAAGGGACATAACATCTTAATTCCCAAGATTTGTGGCGCATTGGCGATGTAAGGAATAGTTAATATTTCTTACAGCGCCATTATCTATGTGCGGTGGTGGCCACTTACGTAGCCCATATGCTCGTCTGCCAACCTATGCCATAAAAAAAACGTAATATAATTTAATTTGTTATGTAGAACGACTACGCACACTGATACATCTCAAGCGTTCATCCTACTGCTTACTAATAATCTTTTAAAGAGAAGGAACGCGCTTTCATGAATGAATAGGATTACACAGAAGTTACATGAAAGATTGAAAAAAGACATACAAACTACTTTTGACATAGTTCTATAGTTATAAACATCTGATTTGCCTTTGTGAATATAAACGGAACTGGCGAAGTTTACGTGAAATTCAGCTTATAGTTTATATCTCGGGAATAATCGAAAACTTCCGACTTATTCCGAAGTATTTGAACATTATTGGAACAACATGTACTTTATTAATAGCGCGTAATTCGTATCGTACTGATAAAGGGTTTGGTTTGGTTCGTGTATTCGTTTTGTTGACGAATAATCTTCGGTCACGTAATCGTTCATAGTGAATTGATCAGAGTATGAACAGAGCGATTCAATAGAGTATACTTTTAATTTTATCCTCGTGAAGCCAAAACGTTGACATTAAAATACAGTATCTATAAAAAAGGGCGAATTACTGTTTTCCATTTATTTATTAAAGTCAATAGTAAAAATATACATACAGTAAAGGGAAATAGCGACACACGTTCGTGGCAAAAATTTTAATAAAGAATCTACAAAAAAAAAACTAAAATATTTACAAACATACAAACCAATATGGAAATATTAATGTATATGTCGGCGGAAAATCACGTACTTAAGAAAAACTCTTGCCCGGAAATTATTGTTTTAATTATTTTTAATAATGGAAAACTGTTTGATTATTAAATTAATAATATTTAGTGAATTTTGAGATGTTAAATTAGTTTGAAATATTTCACCGTCCATAAATAGGTATTGAGTGAATAGTGCCCCCACCTATTTTTCTTATAAAAGGCCGAACGCCCACCGATATCGGGATGCAAGTAACAAAGCCGTCGAAGCGACCGGACCTCTTCAGCTTGGAATAAATCAAAGAATAATCTTCGAGGATGGATAGAAATCCAAACCCTGACATCCGTGATGTCAACAATGCTGACGTCATGTTTTTTAAAAACAAGCTGAGACAAGCCATTACGTCATATATAATACGTAAACAAAAAGAAAAAGAATACTTGTGTAATGAGTTAAAAGTGATAGAAAATACTCAAATGTTTTCATTTTACCTTTCTCATTTATAAAAACACTAGTTATCGGATGCGGCTTCGCTCGCAATTTAGGGATTGATCGTCATCATTAGGCATAAAAAGTAGCCGTCGTTGCGTCGATTTCAAGCTTGCTTGATACTGATTTTCATAAAATTCAAGACCACTGGTTTCGGTCAAAGCAACTGACAGACAGACAGAGTTACTTTCTATAGAATCTACATTCCGAACCGGTGGTAACTTCACTTAACATAGTTTGTTCTGTTCTGTTGATTCAAAATTGGAATATTGGAATAAAGTATATTTTGATTTTTGGATTTTAATCAACGTCAAAATAGTAGAAGTTACTTAATTTAGATATTCATGTTTTTTTTTATGTATGTTCGGTCAAAACTTCCTCAAATCATATAGACGGACCAAAGGTATCCACGGTACCAACTGCTTCGTCTTAGTTCTCGAGGTTGGTGGCATTGATGACACATATGAGGAATGGTTAATATTTCTTACAGAGCCAATGTCTACGGGCGATGATGGCAACTTATCATCAGGTGGTCCATTTGTCAGTCTACCTAAATTATAAAAAATAATTACAGCAATAGTAAAAGTTATTATTAGTATTTAATATAAAATAAAGTAGTAGTTATTTAATAAAAATAATATTAGTCTTCCGTAAAAAATGCTTCAGTCAAACGTTAAATATAAAAACGCTGAAAAAACATTTGACCTTGAAGTCACCGGACCCATTAATACCTATTAATAATATAATAGATACAAATGTACTCAGTATAGCTTAACTTGATTGTAGCGGCAAAGCTACGAGCAACTTCGGAACTTGATCGACTTTTATAAACGTCACGTGAAAAAATGATGAAACCTATTATAAAGAAGAAAGTTTTATAGTTCTGTTTTTTCGAATAAAATAATATATTTGATACTGAAGTACAGACATACATATATAATATAGATTTGTAAAGAGGGATATTTTGGACCCAACGAATGATTTTTAAGTCATGAAAAAAATGATACTGGGAGGCTGACAAATTTGGATAATCCATATAAAGATTATTAAATCCATATAAAGGTAAGAACCATCCAGAACAGTCCTGTTCATGCTCAGGCATGCACCACTGAATTTTTATTTTCTGATGAGTAAACCAAATACCATTCTCTCAAGTTAATTCAAAATGTTTTAAACAATAAACTTTACCTACAGCGATTGCTCCGCGCTGCAAATCGCTACCCGCGGCTTTCTCTGCGGGACAGTTACTAGCGATCCGTTTTGTACATTACCGATATATCACAAAGCTGGAGCAGTTTGTGGTACACCCGATGCTTTCGTGTAATTGTCTATTCAGATAAACATTGTTATCCATTACATTGATTTTGAAATGGATCCTTGAATTAAATGGAAATTAAAAAGTCTTAACATTTTATAACATAGTTCAGTCGATTATTAAAAGTATTCGTAAACTAGTAACCTATTATCAGTTCATAGTTAGAGTAAAATTTATCTTATCGTCTATGTCTCACCTCATCTCCTTTCGTGGCTTATCCGAGCACGTTACTCCAATGCGGGTAGATGTTCATTCTCATGATGAAAGTATTCCAGTTTTCCTCGTCATTATTTTCATTTGTTAGCGAGCACGAGACAAGTTATAAACATTTAACGCCTGAAAAAAGTGGTGTTTGCTTAAGATTGAATACGATGGTCTTCTTCGGAATGGATCGGTAGGGTGTATAATGGTTTCGGATTCAATACAACCGTGTAGGCACATGTTAACGTTGTGTTCTGCTCATGGTTCGGTGAGCTGTCCTCAGGGAGTGTGGTTGTGCTGTGTGTGTGATAATCTATTGTGATCTCAACTATTACTGCACGCTTGTGCGTAGGGCAGTGCGAATCCAACCGCGCTGTACCAACCGTATTCCTCAAGGATATTCTAGTCACTGGGCTAAACTGATTTTATTGATTACGTCGATAGTAAAAATTCGATTACATCAATTTTCATTTCTTTTACTAATTCGCCTGATATTCTATAAATCTTCCGTTAAAAATAAATACAAAAGTCTATGTCTGACTGTCGCTCTTTTACAGCTAAATCACTGAATCGAATTTGATGAAATTTGATATGAAGCAAGTTCGAACTCCAAGTAAAGTCATGAAAGATAGGCTTTTTCTATGCCTAATACCAACTCTGTTTTACGTAAGCGAAGCTACGAGCAACAACTAGTATTATATAAATTGTTCAAATAGATAATTATAGTGATTTAAGTCTACCGGTACAAAAGGGTCCCCTTTTAGCCTATTAAGCCCTAAAAAAAGGGATAATTCCTGGTATAAATATCTCTATGCGCAATCACTATTGCATATTAAATTTTAATTGACATTTGAATGTACTAATTTGAAATCCAAGTGTGGTAAGGCCCTATCAAGATAGTTGGTGATGACCTTTACGCTGAACAAAGAACTCGTTAAGTGCTCTACAACCTATTTTAAGTCCGTGGCTACTACGATAATATTTACTAAACCCATAAAAGCCTTAATATCTAAGTCAGACCTTAACTTTTCTTTAATATTTTTTTCGTAAACTTTTTTGTAATCATTACTTTAATGGAATAAAATTTGTTACTTGTTGTTCTGTTAAAAATAATATTTTAATTCTATAAAAAGTTCGTCGGTGAGTTTGTTAGTCATTGTGTATCTTCTGAACAATTCGACACGATTGAAATAATTTTAATAAAATACATTTGTTTTGTTGAATTGATAGTTTATAGACATGCGGTATCCGAACGTGGTCGCTGTATTCAACTAATTATTGATAAGATTTTTATTATTTTCCATTTTATAAACTACTACTTGTGGCCGGCGGTTTCGTTTGCGTTTTAGCGGTTGGTCGTCTGGTACAAAAAGTAACCTATGTTCTTCCTTGGAGATCAAGCTTGCTTCCTTCCAAAATTAAATTCGTTTCGGTGGTTTGCAACAGTATATTATATATATATATATATATATATATATATATCTCTATATATATATCTACGCAGGCGGTTTGACGTAAGATCAGTTCGGATGCCGTGACCGCAAATGGCATGAAGCTCTCATATGTCATCATGTGGCCTCACCGCTCACTGCTCACTTGTAATAAAAATAAATATTTTATCAATAACTGACTTTATTTTTTCATTTATTATAGTTTCAGTTTCTTCCAGAAAGTAATACCATAGTACGATGACGGACTTTCAAGGTCACGCCTTTAAATTTGCCAGAACTTTGCCTACAAAGTAAATTATGTAACATAAACACGTGTAATATATTTAAAAAAGATGGTATATATACACGACGGCGACTACGATAGATCAGAGGCACGCCCGTCATCGGTAGGAGCTTCTGGTACAGAATTCATGGCGTAGGTCTCAGGCAATTAACCACAACGATACAATATGACAATTCTTGTACTTTATGTAGGTAAACAGCAATCACAAATTATAAAGTAGGTATATTATAACTATTCGAGTTGCGTGAACCAACGGCCCCGTTTGGAAGGCCCGAACTGTATCGCTCTATAATAATATTTAGCTTCCGACTCATCGCTCTCCAAAGAATTCAAAATGTGACAGTTGTCCCTTCAAACGATTCCGATCACGTGACTCATTATGTCACGGCGTTCACACCCCACATGATTATATGATATTATATATATAGGTTGACTGCTAAATGGACCACTTCTTCCAGAAATATTAATTATCTTTTGAATCGCCAATGCGAAATCACCCTTGGGAACTATAAGTTATGTCCCTTGTGCCCGTACCTACACTGCTGTTTGGCGGTAGACTATGTGAGGTGTACCCAGAAATCCTCCCACCAAGCTATGTGTTATAAATTTATTACATTTGCTAAAAACGACCCTTAAAGCAGCAGCCAGGTACAGTCGGTAATATACCAATTGTAATACCGCTTAGCCGTCCGGAGCTCCTAATCAAGCTTGTACAAAGATCTCGAATATTGCACTGAAAATTTCCAACACAAAGGCTTAACTGCCAAAATAATTATCTAACAAGCTTCCAATACGGTGCCAACAAATACCATAGAATTCAGGATTATCCGTATGATTTGAATAGTTCCGTCGATTATATAGCTGATAATTATTTTGGGTTACATTATATCTGATCTCCTATTTATTAGTAAGAGGCCAAGGCCCCAATATTTTGGAGTCTATACCACGATTCTGTTCCAATGTAAGTTGGTAAATATATATGTAGCAGTTTTTTGTCCACCAGATAAATTACTTCCCTTAAATACAAAATCTAAAAAAGAAATTGAAAAAAAACTGGAAAAACTAAAACTTAAAGAACTGGCTTGAATTAAGCCATTACAAATTTACAAGTTAAAACCTCTGAGTTGTCATTTTATGAGAAGAATTAAAATTGAAGTTACCATTTATATAAAGCGTGACACCTAAATGTTATCTTGCTTTTTTAGTATTTACTTTGCTAAAACCCCCAGTGGGCTCTAGCAAACGACGGTGGTTGTGATTAACTCTCGCGTGTCTTCGTGCAAAGGGACGGAAGTATGTAACGCGCTATTTGATTTGTCCAATGAGTGCGCGCAGTACTTGTCGTTGGACTAATCAAACTTTTTGGTACCAACCTGTTTTTTGAGATATAATGTTAGTATAGCTCATTACCAATATATTTTTTTGTAATTCTAAATGTGTTTACTTCGCGGCATCACAATCTCCATTTTAGGAATATTGACTAAACAAATTATAATTTAATAATTCTGTATCATTTACAAGAAGGCTTATGTCTTTTGCGATCTACGATATTATGTTACTTTTCCATATACACTGGTCCACTGCTGAAGGTCCTATGTCAAAGTAGTTCTATATTTAAAAGCGTTGCTGTTATCTATTGCTTGGCTCGAACAACTCGTTCAAATTTAAATAACTTTCATATCTGCATTAAACATTTAAATAACTGCATTTGTTTTAAGATTGCAATTCTTGGCATGGTCTTTATATCACTTCCAGCGCCCAAAATGACTTCTTGTTTATAAATTGATAATTTATTCCGAGATAAATATATTTTTAATTTAAAACTACCACTGGAAATTTTTCATGGCATGAAACATAGCAGCTGTTTTTTTCCGAAATGATCTTTTTAGATTAGTATAAAATCTATTTAAATAACATTTTCCTTTCATGCAACTTCTTATAGTTCCGTTTTTCGTATAAATAATTAAAAAGATTATATTATGTTTAATCTTTTGACGTAGATTCTAAGCTAGTAATATTTTTATTCCTTTGAAGTGTTTATTATTAGTAGTATTTTTTTTTAATATGGAAAAAATGTAAATTAATAGTGTCATCAATATTTTTCATAGATTTGTATTAACTCTATAATTGAAAGTCTGTATGTTTTGTTACTCAATCACGCAAACACGGCTGGACGGATAAGGATGAAATTTGATACAAAAAGCTTAGATCCTGACCTAAAATATAAGCTACATAACATCTATCCCCTCGTATTTAATAAATAATATACGTATTATGGATTTAATTTTAATTCTACATTACAGCCTGTCAACATTTTACTGCTGTTAGTCAGTGTGGGCCACGTCTTCCAAGAATACGAAACGCTCGAAGTCCAGCGAAGATCTGCTGATGTTCAGTAAAAATATAAAATAACGCCAAAATTTATAAATGTGCGTCTCAAGCGGTTTCGCGGTTGTAGCGGTTAATCGCTAGCTGGAAAAAACCGTAATGCGGCCTCAGCCTAACTCATAACAGATTTGGCGTTTTTCTATAAATTTCGATTCGACTTTCTATTGTTTCGGAACACAGCAAGCGTGAAATGGAATCATTCGAACGTCACCGTACCCATATTCCGTGAAAAAGATTTTGTATGTATCCTGTAATAGAAAATGTGAAATAAATATAAGTACAAGCTACGAGTCCTGTCTTTGCATGTGTAGATTAATAATAATATAGTTATTGGTTCTCGCGTGTTTAGTATTTTTTGAGTTTATCACACTCAGTCAGACAGACTACTTAACTTTTAATAAGTTGCGTGAAGTCTCAGAAGATAAATCTGTTTGGTTTGGAGCCTCTTAGCTTTTATGTCCCTCAATTCTAAGTGCTTTTGCCACGGCGTTGACCATAGATGCTAGATGGTGATGTTTGGGATCAATGCACCTCTGTTGTCGCGACTACCTTAAGGTTAATATTTTGTGAACTAGACGGATTCTAATTCAATAAGTTATTGGTCAACAAATTCAAAATGAACTTAAAAATCAATTTGATTCAAGAAAACTTTGTTGACTTTAATTATATATATATAAATTCGATTATTGGCAACAAAAATATCGGACAACTAAAAGCTACGAACTATGTGAACCAACTATAACAGCTTCTAAGAACTATAATGTGTGTCCGAAGTGAGGTGCCAGTTAGTGCCAGTTTATTTTTTTTGCATTAACAGCCTGTAAATTTCCCACTGCTGGGCTAAGGCCACCTCTCCTTTTCGAGGAGAAGGTTTGGAGCATATGCCACCACTCCGCTCCAATGCTGATTAGTGGATACACATGTGGCAGAATTTCGTTGAACTTAAACACATGCAGGTTTCCTCACGATGTTTTCCTTCATCGCTGAGCACGAATTGAATTATAAACACAAATTAAGCACATGAAAATTCAGTGGTACTTGCCTGGGTTTGGACGCGCAATCATCGGTTAAGATGCACACGTTCTAACCACTGGGCCATCTCGGCTCTAGTGCCAGTGACGTTGACAAATCCGACACCAGCAGTAAAAATATCGATAAGATGATGTATAATAATTAAAATCGTAGAATTAATTAGTTTTAAGTTAGTCATAGTTTTATTTTTGTATATTATTTTACTAGAACTGCATAGTCATCTCATTAACCGAGTTGTTTAATTTAAAATACAAAAGAATTATAATAGATATCAATTCACGTGCAAGTAATTCTTATCGAAATTCATTCGTCATTTTATCGATTCATTCGTTCAGATCCATGATATTCTGAATTACAATAAGCATTACAATTAATAAATGGGTATATTTCTCTTTGTTACGTTTTGTATAATGAACGTTCGAATACCTTTATGTATTACCTGAATGATTTCTTTTAACCGGAACGGAACGAATGTTATTTTACTGGGTCTGGGTAGCTCATACAGTCATTAGAGATTTTAACGCCAAGCATCTATTCTTAGTATTGTTCTGGTTTGAAGGGTGAGCAATAGGTATGTAAGGAATAGTTAATATTTCTTGTAGCGCCAATGTCTATGGACGTTGGTGACCACTTACCACGAGTTGATTCATTTTCCCGTCAGCCTACCTGTTCTATATAAAAAAGTTTCTGAATTGATTAGTAATATAGTTTCAATAGTATCTCTGAATCATTAATCTATTATTAATTCTATTGAAACAACTTATAAAGTTTTTATACTATTTGAATTATTTCATCATACTATGATTGCTGGCAAAGTTGTTACAGACAGTTGAGAAGTGAAATTCAACTAACTTTATGTAGTTAAGTGTAATCGTGTTGTATTTAAATATATTACTAGAATTTCATACATTAACAATGTAATAATAAATGAGAAACTTTGGATGTATGTTTGTTAGTAAATCACGACCGAATGGCTGTACAGCATTAATTGAAATTTTGCACTGAGATAGATTATAGACTTTTTTATGATACCAGTAGGCGGACGAGCACATGGACCGCTTGATGGTCACAATGGCGCTATAAGAAATATTACCCATTCTTTACATCGCCGATGGGAACCACCAACTATGGGAACTAATATGTTATGTCCCTTGTGCCTGCAATTACACTGGCTTACTCACCCTTCAACCGAAACACAACACTGGGTACTGCTGTTTGGCGGTAGAATATCTGAAGATTGTGTGGTTCCTACCCAGACGGGCTAGCACAAAGCCTTACCACCAAGTAAGTAGTCTGGAATAGCATGTACGGTACTTTTTATCCCTGACACCTGCACCACCACCACTCCCTTCTATCAAGCCGCGTGCAGGCTTGATAGAAGGGCTATTGAACACTATACCAGCACTGACTGCAAATTGCCTTAAATGTCAAAGGTTTGTTTATCCCTGTACCTCCTGCCATTGGAATGGACTCAAATATCCGTATTTTGTCCGAGTATAACTTGGACAGCCCGTAACTATTCCGTAGAGATGCAGTGTTCGTTTCAAATGATATAATACTTAAAAAATTTCAAGGTAGTTTTGATATGATATCTTGAAATCTAGTTTAGAACTATTTTCCAAT
Source organism: Vanessa tameamea (assembly GCF_037043105.1). Classification (NCBI taxonomy): domain Eukaryota; kingdom Metazoa; phylum Arthropoda; class Insecta; order Lepidoptera; family Nymphalidae; genus Vanessa; species Vanessa tameamea. Next base: position 5,513,499 of record NC_087335.1, read on the forward strand.
TTTCCCAATTTTTGATTATTGTTTAATGCTTATATTTCGATTTCTCCCAACATTAATTATTCAAATGGGTTCCATATTTACCACAAAAAAATATCGGGGTTTTTGTTAACTAATTTTCAGTAGCAGCCCGAAGTTTGGCAGTGGGCAGTATTAGCACACGTCCAAAAGTATTTATTCTGTGATAAAGTTCCGGTCGTTTCAGATCATTCAACTGGATTATGGGAGTGGAAGGGAAAAGCCTATATATATATATATATGTATATTTTTAACTATAGCTAGGCGGACGAAGAAGTGGGCCAGCTGATGATAAGTGATCACCACCGTCCATAGAAATTTCAAGGGAGAGTAGCCAACAAAAGATGCACTGTCTATTCTCTCTAGACTCCGGGTTTTTACTAAAATTTATTCGATAGAAAATATAGGTTTGGGTTTGAACCGAAAACTTCGGGATTTGCGGCCTTATCTCTAATATCCATCATCTAGACACTAGACCAACGAGGCAGTCAATGTACTATACATTTTAAATTATTCTTGCAATAAAATACTTTTTATTTTATTTATTTATTTTCGGGTAACAAACAGTACAATAGAACAGTAATATGGAAAAATAATACATAAACCTTGGTGCATGCTCCTATCTGGGTCACAACATCCCAACATATTCTACCAAACAGCAATAGTTAGTATTATTATGTTCCAGTTTTTATCGAACATCAAGTGTTTTATCGAACACATCTGTGTGTGTTCTTTTAACTCCATGTGGGCGGAGCTGTGGCGACAGTCGGTGTACAAATGTAAGGCATTCAATATCTATCAGAAGTTTCTGAGGAGAAAAGTTTGAGCACTAATGGAGAAGCAATGGTTCCGTACTATTACACTCGATACCGATAACATCCGCATTTTGCTACCAGGAACTTTGAAAAGACATTACGGCTATACAATTTAATGTACAAATCCAATACAAATATTTATACAATGTTTACTTTATCGTACTAAATGATCTCTAAGTTGGTTTTTAAGATCAACTTTAACGGAAGATTGATGATTCAAACTGGGGGCAATATAGAGTTTCATGTGATTCATTTGTTTTTTATTTTTTTGCGTGTCTGTGAATGAAATCATCACGGGGAAACCTGTGTACCAACTAATTCATCATCTCCACTTGCTCCATTGTATGTAGGCGGTGATCACCTAGATGTCTGAAAATTCACAGTGCGATTTCTAAGGCAAGGCAGCCTTGCACAATCGTTCTGTGCAACCAGCTTTTACCGGCTGTTTTCCCGAACCGATTAGAATTGGGAACCTCCAAGAAAAGTGCACACTCATTTCTTAAAGGCGGCAACGCACTTGCAAGTCCTCTGGTATTGCTGATTCCTATGGGCGGTGGTAGTCACTTTCCATCAGGTGAGCATCCTGCCCGTTTAGACAGATAAATATATTATATATATAAAGCGCTTTAAACTTATGCGATGTTTCTTATTTCTTTCAGATTTCGGTTTCACCGTGATCACACCTTTATACTGTCCGACGTTTCAATAGACGACTTAGAATAGAGGGAATTTTTACATTAAGAGGGTAAGGGAATAGACAGTGCATATATTATGTTTAACTGCTTGTCAATTTTAATAAAATTTACGCAAAAGGAGAGGTGGTGACCACTCAACATCAAGTGGCATCTTGGCCCATCCACCTACCTATTAATAAAAAAAATAGGGGCTGTCATGGGACACCTGATTATTATTACAGATTAAATAAAATTGTAATTAACTTTTTCGTGTAAATTAAAATTAAAATTACAAAAAATAAGTTGAATTAAAATCGTATATAAAAGAAATATACAGTGAGAAAGATGAAGATAAAGGTCGCCTGGACTCCATTGATGGATGGATTTCTACCAGTTCCCTCCACTGTAAGCGCTTAAGCGCTTAAGAACTCAGTTCCAAAATTAATTCAATACAGCTGCTGTATAAATGACGACGGCGTTGAATATAAGGTAGGAATCACAGATTTTAATGATATTTGATATAATGATTAAGGCGAATATGTAGCCGTAGGGTTTTAATAATAATAAAAATATTATCACGCCTAGCTCAAAGCGATTTAAAGCTACTATAATTATGTTTGTTATGAAGTATTTTGTGAGAACTTTTTATTCAACTTATAAAAGTATTCTTGTTATATTAGTTTACATACAGTCTGTCGCCTATACGGATACTTATTAGTTCGATTCAAGCTGAACAGCATCCGCTCCCTAGCAGCTTCTCTCTGTAAATTTTATAATTTATCTCAAATGAAATCAAACCATTACCAAGAAGGCGAAATGACAATAAATAAAAATGGAGTATAATGGAAAATGAATGTATGTAAGATGAGACTTCAGTCTACGCCTTCGGACGACAGAATATCACTGTGATCAAACACACTAATCTAAACACTAGATTAAACTACTATTTGTAACTTTAAAAAAAAAAACTCATGTCAAAAAAATCATTTATAAATAAGGCATGTCACTCAATACAAGATTACATTCAAGATAAAAAAGCCTGTAAAGTATTTATTGATGTCTTCGAATTAAAATTGTGGAAAAGAGTAACTACTACATTTCTTGCCGGTTCTTCTCGGTACTTTCCGAACCGGTGGCAGCTTATAATTCAACACTGTAACGTGATGATTCAAAAGTTTATGAGCCCACTTGAATAAAGAATATTTTGATTTGATTTGATTTAATACAAGTTATTATAAGCATGTTTATTGTATACCCATACAATATACATATTTTTTAATGTATTTTTATGTGTAATTGTGTGAAGGAATCAATCACGACATCGTGAGGAAACCTGCATGTGTCTTATTACAACAAAATTCTGCCACATGTGGATCCACCAACCCGCATTTAATCTTCAATGACACTCAGTTACAAAAGATTACATACAATAACTGTATTATTACTTATCAAGCTTGGAAATCAACGACAACTCCTTAAAAACTCCTTAGTATTCTATCATCTGCATGATGATCATTACATCTTTATTAAAGCATACAGCTTTCCTTGGTATTAGGGCATTGTGCGAGCCCGTCTGGGTAGGTACCATCCACTCTCAGGTATTGCGGCTTGAAGCATGAATGATCCAGTGTAAGTACAGACACAAGGATTATAATAGTTCCTAAGATTGATGATGATGAATGATTTATATTACAGCGCCATTGTCCAGGGGCGGTCCCTATCAGGTCATCTGGTCGTTTCACCTGCCTGTATCATAAAAAAAGAGAATGAGGGGAAGATGGAGGGGGGGAACGCTGTTTCATTACGTAACGATTTTTGCAAGTTCTTGCTAGTGTAAGCATTTTAATTATATTTTATACTGTGTCAATATATTTTAAACTGGTCGATATATTATACCGTTAAATAAAATAGCAGACCAACAGTGACATTTCGTAAATCATCTTAATAATATTATATTAGACAGCATATTGTAGCTGCGTGATAATATTAGATTTCTGGTTTCAAGGGAGAAATTGCCTCGGGAGATAAGCAAGGAAACTGTTGTAGATACGCTCATTAGATACCTGCTCGTTTATAACTGGTTTTGCATATAAATTATATGTAGCAATCAAACCACTTTAATATTTACGTTAAAAAACTTGTATCTTACCGCGGCTGCGACATTGTGTGTGTGTTGGGGGGGGGGGGGTTATTTAGGATAATCGTGTGTGACTTCTGTAAGCTGAATTTCATGATTTTAACAATGACGAGATGACGGTGCTTTTATCTCAAAGCTATTAGCTTTGAGATAAAAGCAGTTTGTTTCTTAACAAACTTATTTTCGTATTCATAACATTAGTTGGGATGACAAATTTTTAGAGATAATATTCGTCTTATTTTAAATTAAGTTATTTTATGCAACATAAATTGAATTTTGAATCAATGAAATGAAATATTAATTTTATTTTATTAAATTTAGCTGCCATATCACTATATCATAGGGAGGTTCATACATATATCGATAAATGACCAGTATCTATGACCTCTCTATATAAATTTCCCAATAAAACATTACATTACATCGTTCACTGCATCGAGAGAGGGAGTGCCGAGATGGCCCAGTAGTTAGAACGCGTGCATCTTAACCGATGATTGCGGGTTCAAACCCAGGCAAGCACCGCTGAATTTTCATGTGCTTAATTTGTGTTTGTAATTCATCTCGTGCTCGGCGGTGAAGGAAAACATCGCGAGGAAACCTACATGTGTCTAATTTCAACGAAATTCTGCCACATGTGTATCTACTAACCAGCATTAGAGCAGCGTGGTGGAATATGCTCCAAACCTTCTCCTCAAAAGGAGAGGAGGCCTTAGCCCAGCAGTGGGAATATTAAAGGCTGTTAATGTTGTCAAGTTTGTTCATTGCATTCAAGAGATCAGATGGGCCGGTAATTTGACACGACCGGAACTATATAAAGATTTAACACTATAAGCTGCTACGAGAAATGTGAACAGATAAAACCTAATAACTTTTTATTGGCCTGACCTGGGGATCAAACTCAGGATATGGACTTATAAGCTAGTCGAAAGACCCTAGAGACAGGCTATTACTTCTCATTACATATACCATAGTGTGATATAATTGGTTTGGAGCCAACGTCATTATTTATTTTCAAGATACGTGATTAATCTTGAACCCTAATTGAATTGAAATGTCTTAAACCTTAATTGAATTATTTATTTTCAAGATACGTGATCAATCTTGAACCTTAATTGAATTAAAATGTCTTGAAAGAATACCCAATAATTTTTAATTCGACAGAACAAAGATTTGAATATAGAACTGTAGAATCTGCTGTCCAGAGACCAGAACCTCACGGAAATGAAATAATTGACTGTATAAAAATGGTATTACTAGTTACAGCATATATAAACTTCCCATCAGATAAATCGCCAGACTACCTTTCTATGAATAAAAAAATTAGAAGCTCTGATATCTGCTACTGTGTTTTATTTACTAACCCATATAATACTCGATTGAAACACATAGCCACTTGCGTATATTCGGTTTCTATTTATTTCCACCAAATTTGGACATTATCGGTGGTTAGTGCTGCGGCGTAATTAAGGTACAAAGTTTTGCTATTAACATGGAGTTTATGATATTTGTCCTTAACTTTATATCTACTAATTCACTGGTCGCTCATCATTCAAACCGGAACTCAACCATACGAAGTGTTGCTGTTTGGCGATAGAACATCTGGTGGGTAAAAGAGGGGCGTGCACCAAGCTCAACGACCAGGACACATTACGACTATTATTTCTTTTAATACGAGGGATAGATAGTATTTCTTTTGTTGTTAAAATATTTAGAATTACATGATTTAGATTGGGAAGGTGATCTGCGCATAATATGATATTCTATCATTTTAAATTAATAGTATTTGGGATTTTTTTTTTGTTTCTCTATCTATAATCTATTTAAATTGTATGTTGAATGATTCAACATCTTACATTTCTTATACATAACATAATTGGGTATATTTCATAACGATTATTTTTTGATTATTAAGTAGCTGCTGTTGCATTTTACTAGTTAAACTTTTGTAAACCAACCCTCGCCGTAATCGTAGTCAAAGAGACGTTACGTTCCCAATAAAAGAAACAAATGGGCCTGTTTTTTTTTTATTTATATTATAGGCTGCAATTGAGACGTATGCGTAAAAAAAATTAAGACTACCTTTTATATTCTCTTTTACTAAAATTTGCAATCCAGTCAATTCAATCAAGTGATCTCCTAGTGAAATTTAATACACGTTCCCTTTTTTTATTTTAAATTTCTGCCAACTCACTTTTTTAGTATATGTAAAAAACGTATCATGTGCGAGAAATTTAAACTAAGTCTGCCACCTAAGGTTCAATTTTGACCTTGAAACATCTTATCTCATATTCTTGTAAGGTGTGGAATCACAGATCATCTCGTTCCGAGATATCAAAAGCAAGCCAAGCACGTAGCTTACAGTAACCCCTCCCTTCACACGTGCTCTGAATTTTCTATGTCTTTGTTAAGGAAGCCCATTATTTGACACTCATGTGATTGGATGAGGACTAACATTGCACTATTTATCCTTGCATTCACAGCTGAGGTGGCTTAGCGGATAGAATAGAAATAGATAGGGTACATTTGAATTGAAGATATCTACTTCAAATCCGCACAAGCAAAACTGAGTTCTTATGTCCTTTACTGGCATTCATAATTCATTTCATGCTCCTTAAGATAAACATGCATGTATGCGATAATATTCTGGTATGAGTGAATTCTACAAACCTCATCGGAGCAGCGTGGTCGAATAAGGCTTCTCCATTGAAGGAGTACTTTGCTCAGCAATGGGATATTTAAGTCTGTTACTTTAGTGTATTGAATAAACTGAATTTTGTTTACCTAAGTTGTCCTAAGCATCTTTAAATTTACATTTTACGTAATCTTCGGTACAGAGTGTAGATTTTACTTTATTTGTATTTTTAGAAGAACCGGCAAGAAACTAAATAGCTACTCTTATTTACTCATTATAATAGATACAGAATAAATGTATATTCTTTTTTTTTATAAACTAGATAGGCGGACGTGCAAATGGGTCTCCCGATGGTTAGTAATCACCTCCAACCATAGACATTGGAAGTTCAAGAAATGTAATAAAGGCGCCGGCATACCTTTGAAACTAAGATGATATGCCCATTGTGCCTGTAGTTAACCTGGCTCACTGACCTTTCTAACTGAAACACTACAATACTGAGATTTTTGTTTCTGGTAGGATATCTAATCATTGAGTTACTACTCACCCTACCTACCCTGATTAGCTATGTACAGAACCCTACCACCAAATCGATGATCTATTTTGTTTATATAAACACCTGAAGTAATTTATGATAAAAAAATATCTTACTAGTATGTTATGCCGTCAAACCCCAATATAGGGGTTTGTGCAGGCCCAACTGAGTTGATACCAACCACTCATGAATTATTCTACTGGCAATTATCGTTACTCTGTACTGCTGTATTTCATAACAAATGACAAGGGATATAATATCTTTGTTATTTTCCATCCTATGAATGCTATGGTTTTAAGAGGTACTTGAGAATTTCTGTAGTACTAATGTCAGAATACAGAACATTTACCATTAGGTGGGCAAAAACACAATGACACTCGTTACAAAACATTACTATATAAAGGAAGATATTTATAATATTGTCCGCTAAGTTTTGCAGCGCAGAGAATTTAAGTAGTGATCTTTGAGTCTTTAATCTTAAGAAGCCGGAAAATAACTCAAGTGTCAGATATTTTCAAGCTGTGACTCAGTTCCATAATTTAAATTAAAATGCATAAGTTAAAATATCTACTCCATTTTATAAGGACTGTATTCACATTGACACTTACATTCAAATAAATACCAAGAAAGGACTAAAATGATCTTCTAATAAAACAAATTGTATCGTAATTTCTGGCAATATTTTCAAAGTGGAATTACTTAAAAAATATTATTAATTATCAAGAAACGTTGCTTCAGAAATGTTTACTTTAAACCATATTTAGTCGGTACACGCAGTTTTGATTTTCATAAACATATTTTCCACCAATGTCTGCTATACTTTTACAACTTGATATCTTCCAAGAATCAGAAAATGGAATGTAAGCTCCATATCGACCACAAGAAACATTTAAATTCAATACAACATATATGCAATCTACGATAACAAAAAAAAACCTTTAAAGATTAACACAATCATTTACAATATTATTAACTATTTTTTTTTTCTTGGAATTTTTGCTTTTACTATACCCAAAAAAAACAGACATATATTTCTAACTAAATGATTTGATTAATACGAGTACATCTTTACTAATTATAGTTTAATTAATCCAGCTTCAAGATTCCTAAACTATTATTTCTTAAACCCAAGATATAACCCGCGTCCCTTAGAATGTCCTACGGATATAAACTCTTGTTCCTAAATCCCAAGGGTCCGAAGGTCAAAGCTTTAAATAATTATGTCTCTTCATTAGTAAAGTCTTGATTTGTCTTGTTATATGTATGTTAATTGAACGTTCATTTCGTGTAAAATATATGGTGTATTTATTCTGTAATGTTAAAAGTAATTACTGAATATGATTTAGTTCTAATGGCATATATGACCTTTGGACACTGAATACATCGACCATGCGTTGCAATACAGGGAATCGGATATATTATGATACTTTTGACTAGTTACAATGGCATTCTTACCATTCAAACCTCAGAATATTTTATAAGGAGTACCTATTCAGACGAACTTATACAAAGCGATGCTCATAACTCCTGAATATCGGTTCTCCTCGCTGGAATTTAAATTTGGAACGAAGATTTATTTGGGGTTAACCAATTTAGTAAAATAGTGATTTTCAATTCGTCTTCTGAAATTATGGTGTTTTGATGATCAACTTCCTTTATCTCAGAGACTAGCTTAGTTTTTTTAGTAATGGCAGAATAAAAATGTCAAAGCATCTTGAGTTGATATCATGACTCGACAGATTAACAATATTTTTTTATCAGATTGCCATGACACAGTACTTCGTTCAGCAAGCTACCTGTTACTCAGCACTCCCTTTCATCGGTCTAGTTTTTCATCAGTCATCCTGTCGGCCTTTCGGCTGAGGAATAAATTATCAGAGTCCTAAGAAACTCTCCTTTACGCCTTTAAACGACAAGATCAACTGATATTTTTATCTATTATTTAATACGCCCATTTAAGTACATCAAATATATATTAGAGCATTTTTATAAATATTATAATTTTTTTTTTCTTTGCTCATCTATAACCGACCTTTTCTAAGTCTGTCCATCAACAATGTATTATGCATAAAACCAGCATTTTGTTTAATTAAAAATAATAATAATAACAAGTATTTAATAATTGAAAAAACTCGAATAATAATTCATTCAAAGATATTCCTTACTCATGTGTTTTCCGATATTGAATTATTGGAATATTTATTTTTATATCTGACGTTTGGTCAGTTTTTTTAATTTTTTAGAATAATAACGTAACAGTTACTGTTTAATTATAGTGGCCATTTTGTACCCATTTCGATCAGATAAATCGTGCTCTCTCAAATATAATTTTTCTTTTTAATCTGTGTATTCTTTATAAATAAAAAGTTGATTTTATACGTTGAATATATTTAAAAATACATATCGTTCGAAAACTATCATTCTTAAATCAAATTCATTTTAAAAATAAATAAATTCGCTAAATTTTTATTTACTACTTCCTTTTTCGAAAATTGGAAAATTCTTTATTTATTTAAAAAATCATATATACTTTTCTCTTCAAGTGGAAAATGGCGGATAAAGCAACAGCGATATCAGACGACATTTTGAGCTCGGTTTCTGAGTTACTTATATTGCAACTTGTGTATTTGTTAACGCTATCGGTTTGATAACTTTTGAAAATGCGTTCCGAGAAATACGGTGTAGAATAATCTCCTTTTAAACTCCGGTTAACTTAACTAACTGAAGTTTGTCATTCTATAACTACCTTTTCGAATAATCTTGTATCAAATTAAGTACTAATCTTTTAGCTCTCTATAACTAGTTATTTGTATTACGTGCATTATGGTCTTATATATATAAGATGAGCAAATAGGCCACCTGATGTTAAGTGGTCACCACCACCCATAGACAATGGCGCTATAAGAAATATTAACCATTCCTTACATCGCCAATGCGCCACCAACCTTGTAAACTAACATGTTCTGTCCCTTGTGCCTGTAGTTACACTGGGTCACTTACCCTTCAAATCGGAACACGGCAATACTGAGTACTGCTTTTTGGCGGTAGAATATCTGATGAGTGGGTGGTACTTACCCAGATGGACTTGCACAATGCCCTACCACCAAGTAAAGAGAAAATAAGATTTAATTACACTGCACACAAAATGCCATCGTGCACGAATAAATTTGGCAATGTATTCTGCTACCGTACCCCCCAAAAATGGAATTATCTACCTGTGTTTCCCTCCTCATATAACCGGGGTTTCTTTAAACGAGGCGTAATAAGGCATTTTGCGGGACGGCAGGCCAAGGTCGGCTAGAGCACTTCATTCCTGACTGTACTGGCCGTCCCCGTTTAGACTCCACTACCATTTACCATCAGGTGGAGTGAAGTCATTTGCCGATCCAACATATATAAAAAATATACCAAAAGTAAATACAACAATGTTAAATCGCTCGCAGAGCTCCAGAGTCTTCGCTTGAGTTGCAGATATCTTCCTTGTTATTCGTATCGCAGAGATGACTATTCTACGACGGGACGTGCTATTTTATGTAGCTATTATTTAACATCGAGAACAATCTTGATACTTATAGAAACATAAGGTACATAAGAATAAACATAAATATAAAAGAATGATCTTCCGCAAATATGAACTATATAACGCACTCTTAATAAACAATCAAACACGACTTTACGTTATACGAAATGAGGCCTATTTTAGTTTAACATTTGCATGTCTAACTGTCATTAAACTTTCTCGATCGAATGACAGAACACATTTAAAATATTTATGCGTTATTATAAAATGCCAATAAACGGTGTATTTGGAAAATGACGCGGTTGTAATAATATAATATACAAAGTATAAACACCACGCACACTCAAGGAAGTAGAGAGCGGCAGCGATGAGAGAGTATGACAGCAGAAGAGAGCATGTCATATCATCATCATCATATTATCATCATGTCTGTTTCCTCCACGCCTTAAGAATAGGCCGTACTGTCCAGTCGCGTCAATGGATATATCACACGAAAATATACAAAAGTCGCACCCAGACACCAGATTTAACCATCATCAGGCTTAAGAGGATTATGAAGTGGATATATGGTGCGAGTAGGTATTTTCAAAAATGCTATCCTTTTCGTACCGCTTACCACGACCCGTAACGTGCGATAGAGAGAGATGCAAGTCTGAGTCAAATACCTACATATCTTTTTTGAAATATAGTTTCGGGTGATAACTTTGTCAAAAAACGGCAACCCTCTCATCTTCATCCTTATCAAGACTTATGTTTAATTAAAAAAAAAAAAAAAAATTTTTCGCCACAGTTTCAACCGGTTTATACAGTAACTATTTTTAGTCCTATTTTGAACACACTTATGGCTTTGACATTTAAAAAAAAAACAGACATACTTATTTTTAACCTTATATATAGGCTTCTTTCTGTAAAATTGTATGTCACGCCATTAAAATTACCATATACGTATCATCTGTTACACTCAAAAGAAGACGGATAGATTTTCCTGGCCGTCACAATTATATTGTTACAAAACCTTAAAACCTAATTTTATATATTTAAGAGCATTGTAAGATAATTTATTCGCTCCTAGTCTAAGTGAGCCGGGCACAAATCAGCAAAATACAATTTGTTAAGTCCTACATGCTTAAGGAGCTGAAGTAATTGGGTTCAGACATCCCCCGAGTAAACTTGCTTGTGTTTAAATTAAATGTCTCGACTTAATTATGATATAATTTATAAAACCTTAATAGAGTTCTGTTTTTTAAACAGAGAGGATGTGTTGCGCACATTTAAAGCTTGGGGTATACAGGACTGTATGAGATATATATCAGTGTGCATAAATCAAATGCATTTTATTCAAGTATTTTCCATTAAAGCATTTTTTATTTAATCGTCAATATTTCAAGTCTACCATTTTTTCGAATTACCATCATTAAACATTATCTCTCAAATGAACCGGAACTGCCCTGTTAAAATCTTAATCGAAGATTACAGGTTCAAATTCAAAAGCACAGCTGATTAATAAATATATACATAGTTAAAATTCATCTGGTGCTCGTTGGTTCGGGAATATATCGTCAGGAGACCTGCATTTGTCGGATGAGGTTTTTCCACATTAGAGCAGCATTGTTATTGGAATATCATCCAAATTTTCTCATTATCCTTACATCAGCTAATTATATTGTGCGGCAAATAATTAAAAATCAACCATTATGTAAGCATGGGAGTTTGGCAGATTACCTTACAAAAAAAGGATCAACCTTTTGAACACAAAATTAGACAACATTTTCAAGAAGAAGCACTGGGGTGTTTCTTGTTGAAATTTTATTGTGTGCCGTGGGTTGATTCAATCTTGTTTTATAGGTTCAAGTTACAACAACTCCCAACTTTGAACTTCAAAGTTGAAGTTTGAAAGAAGTATAAGGGAATCCTGCTCGGAAGGTTTTATTTCTTTGACTTTGAACATATTCAGTAGGTGAAATATCGATTTACTAGAATTTATATTTCTGATCTGCTAGTAGCAAGCCAATTTACGCCTCGTAGACAATTATATATAAGTAAGACAAATAATTTTCACAATGGACATGACCTTAGTTTCCAAGGTTTTTGGGGCATTGGCAATAATAAGAAATTTTTAAAATATTTTACAGGTTTGCCATTGTCATAAAAAAGACACAATTCTAGGCAAGTCTTAATATGAAATGCAAGATTTTATAAAGAGCATCCAAGTTGTTGTTCCCTTTATCAATTATGTCATTATTTTGGCGAATTATAAGCCGACAAGAATTACACTTATCAGTAAGTGGCATTGGCATCAACCAATCGGAATCGGTTATTTCTATCCAATTAAAATTAATCAGCGTTGTTCCGTGATTAGGAAACAACAGATACAAGCATTTCATACTGTGCCTGAAAATACTGCACGTAATTTTGGGTTCTTAGTCATATGTTAGTTTGTTTAAAGATTCTGGTGAAATTGGTTGTCCCAGTGATATAACATTAATTATAGTTTTAAAGTAAACTTAGATCTAATTGGATTAAACTTTACTATTCAGTCACTTTACAATTTTGAAATAAAATTAAATTCGAAATAGAATTTGTTCAAGTCAATAGTCCTATCCTGATTTCTTTTCCGTTGTTCTTTCGCACTCGTGACGATATAAAGTCAATATTCCTACATCATAGATTGTATGTGATACATTTACTTCGCTGCGGAAACGATGTGCCCGTATCGTGACATCCCGTTGGTGGATGTGACGTTCACGCTTCTTAGTTCTCTTTGCCTACCTATCGACATCCTAAGTCGAAGAACAACATTACGAAGAACGTTATTTTAAGCGCATATCTGGGCTCCACATTATTCGTTTCGAAATGATGCACTGACTCACTACGTCACTATAACAGTGCTGTTATATTCAATACGATTATCTTTATGTATATTATTAATCTGTATGTGTCTATGTTACTGAATTATACCGATTTTGATGATTTATTTGTGTCTGTTGGATTTGGTCACTGAATCATATTGGTGGGTGACGCTGTGATCGGGTTTTTGGATTGTTTTTCATGAAGTGTGAAGTTAGGCAGCTGGTCATTCTATAAATATCAATTTCAAACAGGAAGCCAATAGTTTCACCTAATAACAAATAGTAATCGTCAGCAACGGATCAATGGCTGTAATTACACCTGCTCAATCAAACATACAAGGAACGTTATTACAAAGCATTCACATGACACGATAGAATAACAGACACATTGGTGCAAAATTTAGATTTTTTTCAACAAATGAAGTATATTTTTAGGTTAGGTTATGACGTTTAATAAATAAACATATAACATATAAATAATTAGTATATTTTAGTAGGATACATATGTCGCACTATTTTATCTGGCACATGCAAGCTACATCACTAAGTTTTCCTTCACCGCAATGCATGAAATATTATTTAATATGTATTTATTTATGGTAGTACGGCTTTGTGCAAGTCCGTCCGCCCACCACTCTCCAGATAATCTACCGCCAAGCCGGAATACTAACAATTATTGTGGTGGTTTGAAAGGGACATAATATCTTAGTTTTTAAGGTAGGTGGCGAAATGGCTATCTAAGAAATGGTCAATATTTGTCACAGTGCCAACGTCTATGGGCGATGGTGACCACTTACTATCAAGAGGCCCATTTGCCAGTCCGCGTAAATGAATAAAAATAAAGCACCTGGAGGGAGAGAGAGTTGAGATTTATGTTTTCCAGCAACTTTGCTATTATGGTTATTATAACTATGAACTCAATTCTTCCTAACGTATATTCAAGAACAAATTGCTTTTAAGATTGCATTAAAAATTAATATTCTTGCGAAAGGCTGTATCGCAACGTATCTATCTTCAATGTAGCAGGAAGTGTTACTTACGTAGTTTTAATATTTGCTTTTGTCTTAGAGATTTATGATTTACTAATGCACTTTAATAATTAAAATCCTCGTGTCGAGCAAAAGAGCTTGATATATTGCGGTATTATTAATTCGCCTTGAACAATGTATTTAAGAGTTGGTTTACTTGGTGGTAGAGATTTGTGCGAATCCGTTCTGTTATTTAGTGGGTGGTACCCATACTATTCGCTCATTATTTATACACACCATTTAATAGTATTGTTAATACCAGTAGTGATGTATCGTACTGCTTCAGTCCGTGTAGTTTTGTTTACTTCATTCTATTGAACATGCCGATGGTGTTTCAAATAAATAAACGAATGTGAATACTTGAACGGATGGACGAACGAATCAATAATTTAACAAATAAATAAATTATTATTTATATAAATATTCCACCGGCAATTGCTAAGCATTGTTGTGTTACGGTTTGCAGAGTGAGTGAGTCAGCGCAGATACAGGCACATGGGACATAACACTTTTGTTTCCAACGTTGGTGACGTATTGGCGATTAACTTTTTACAGCGCCAATATCTATCTAATTCGTCCACTTAACTATTATATAAAAATACTTAACAGCTTTGACGTACATTCCGATACACTGGAGTGTAAATATTTTCAACGTTCAAACTCCAGGCTATTATTTGAGGTATATTATATGTTATATTATATAGATAATTGATATCATTAAACACAATAACATTTAGCCAATTCAACTACAGTAATAAGGGACATAACATATTAGTTTCCAAGGTTGGTGACGTGAGTGCTATGGGGAATGATTAACATTTCTCACAGTACCAATTTGCTTTTGAGCAGTGGTGGCAAATACCAGGTGACACTTTGCCAGTTCGCCAACTAACGATAATATATTCAGGACTATTCAGTTACCCTTTTAGCCTATCGATTTTCATACGGAAATATATTGTATTTTAAAGTATGTGATACATAAAATCAGTACGTTGGAATATTTAAGTAACACATAAATAATTCAGTATGGTAATTTTTAGTGTATCTATTTCTACCTGTATGGACACGAACATTTATTATCTGATCGATAAGGAAGCAGGGGGAAGGGGTTACGCAACTTGACGTTGAGACACTTTTTATATTAAGTAAACCATTTATATAGAACGAAGTCTCGATCGGCTCGCGGTTTAGGGGATGGTCGTCAGGTGTTAGCCAGGAAAATGCCTATGTCCTTCATTGGAGTTCATGCTTGATACCAAATTTCATCGAATTCGTTTCTGTGGTTTAACAACAGACATACAGACAGATAGAGCTACTTTAGCATTTATCATATTAGTATATATAATTGATAAAAAATACACATAATATTAGTATGGATTTTTTTTCACTTTTGAATGTATATCTTAAATTTTCAGTTTACAATAAATGTAAATTATCTCAAGCGGAATCGGCTACAATAATAGTATATTCAGCAGAGACTTTTTTCCATCAATTACGTAACATAAGCCCATTCGTTTCTAATGACATCTGTTAATTATAACAGTATTACGTCAAAAAAGACGTATGATATATTAGCAGTCATAATATTCTGAGGTATATCTATATTTTTTTTATGTTATAGGTAGGCGGTCGGGCGATTGGGCTAATAGATGGTAAGTAGCTACCACCGCCCATAGAAATTGGTGCTGTAAGGAATATAAACCCATACTGACATCACACCAATGCGTTATTATCCTTGATAAAAGTTACACTTGCTCACTCGCCCTTCAAACTGGAACACAGCAATACTGAGTCCTTTTATTTGGCGGTAAAATATATACCTGCCCAGGTGGGTTTGCACAAAACCCTACCACTAAATGTATCTTTCCTATCTACCATCTATCTATCACAGATAAGTTGATGAACAGTGAAGACTTATATTTAAGAATATAAATCCGTAAGTTATCAAAGATCAATAAAAACAGTTGAGTATTATCATCAATTTGAATTATTTACAATTAGTTCGAGCTCACAAAAACGTTTAGAACTAGCAATTTATACACGAGCTTGCTTAAATTAGTTTCCATATAAATGGAAAAGCCATTAATATAGATAAATGTTTTATAACGATCGAAGCCTATTTCGGGCTATTAAAACTTATAAACACAATTCATCACTCGAAAGGGTTTCAAGAGAATTATGATACTCTATAACACAGATAATAGATTTGATATCCTGGAAATGTTATGAGCTCTTATCTTCGGATATTATTAGTTAGTACAGTCAGCGTCAAATTATTAGAGATGCTCGGGGTATTCAAATAAATAGATGCAACCAAAAAGTCAATAAAATCGGTACAAACAATGTTTCCTTATTGTTGTCAACAATATACTCGCTCAAAAGGTTTAAAATGTCATATAGATCGTTTCAGTCAAACCGCCATAAATATGGTTAAAGTCATCTCGCCAATGTTATCCAAGCATTCTAAGTCCTCAAAAATACGGAACACATTAGAAAAATAAACTAGCATATTAAAGACATAAACGGCTAATTATTTGACGCTGACTGTACTCATAGGGAGCAATGTGCATGGGCGGTGGTAGTCACTTTCCATCAGGTGAGCCTCCTGCTTGTTTGCCAACTCAAACATAAAAAAAATAATTGTCGCTTGTGAATTCTTTACTCTTGGGTCATTTG
Organism: Vanessa tameamea; assembly: GCF_037043105.1. Lineage (NCBI taxonomy): Eukaryota > Metazoa > Arthropoda > Insecta > Lepidoptera > Nymphalidae > Vanessa > Vanessa tameamea. Next base: position 5,530,380 of record NC_087335.1, read on the forward strand.
AAATCAAACCAAATTATTCAATAACTCATCAAATATAATTATTTATTATTACAAATAGAAAGGTTTGACGTGATGGTAATCAGTCATTGCAGTTGGCATTGACACCATAAGAAATATTACATTGACAACGCGTTACCATCCTTAAAAAAAAATATACTATGTATTTTTTTTTATGATGTCGGCGGGCTGACGTGCAACCTGATGGAAAGTGGTCACAACCGCCCATAGACAATGGCGTAAGAAATATTAACCATTCCTTACATCACCAATGCGCCACCAACCTCGGGAACTAAGATGTTATGTCCCTTGTGCCTGTAGTTACACTGGCTCACTCACCCTTCAAAATGAAAGACAACAATACTCAGTACTTCTGTTTGGCGGTAGAATATCTGATGAGTGGGTGGTACCTACCCAGACGGGCTTGCACAAAGAACTACCACCAAGTATACGTATGCCTGTTGTTACAATGGCTCACCTTTTAAGCCAGAACTTATCAATATTTAGCATTGTGTTGGGCCGTACCATATGAGACGAGGGTGTAACCTACCGAGAAGCGATTGCATAAAGCCTATTTAAGGCTTAAATTAAGATTATTTATATTTTAAAGTTTCAAATATAGATTTTTTATGATATTATACGAAAGTAGAGGGGAGAGGAGAGAGTGGTAGTAAAAAGAGGCTCATTGCATTTACCATCACAGCACACGAGTTGTTCTGACCCCGAGATGCACCCATAGATGATTCACATAAATATTTAAAATTCTATACCGTGTTTTATTATATTATTTAATTTCAAATTGACATAGCATCTCAAATAACCACCATTTACTTTTTTGTAGTTCATATGTCAATTTATAAAGTATATTACTAATGGTACTTTGAGGGAGATTCCTAATAAATAAATAAATTAATTAAAATAAACCAATTCTGAGGAATGATTTCATTCCAAAATTTCATTTCTTTTTTTAAAAAGACCAAAAAATATCTTCATCAACCGTTAAAGTTACATAATGTTATTATAACCGTCAAAGTTGGATATTTTTCTATCTTCGAAATAAATAAAATAGTTTGTTTCAAACGAAAGAAGTATTTTCCTTCGGACATTTATATGTCCCAGATCTAGAGATATTGCAACAGCTTTCCGCTATCGTTTATTGGAATATAGACCTTATTTTTAATACGATATGGCTAAAATTGATTTGCGTGGTTACTTCTTATCAAAAATGTGTTTAATTTGAAATATTTAATTACTTCAATCATAAAAAACTGTAAAAATACCATTACTGGCTAGGCGGCTTTGAAAGAATGTGTGGGCCCTTTTCTTGAAGGTTTTCAAGTCATGTCAGTTCTTAAAAACCGCCAGCAAAAATTAGTGGTTCTGCGAAGTAGTATCTGGAGAAAATGGAGGTGATGTGTAAGGAACTTGGAATTTTATTTAAACGGCCCGGTCCGAGACTTTGGATATTAAAATCTCGATTTCAAAGTTTCCCATAGACGCTTCCCGAGAAATATTAGCGCGGTCAGTGTATAAGGCTTCTACAGTGATTTCTTCTGCATAGCACTGAATTATATAGATATGCAGAAGGAAAACACGAGGTGACAGTATGCAGCCTTGCGGAACACCAGATGTGACGAATTTTAAGCGTATACCGCACTGACTGACTGATTATTCGATCTACCATCAGAAAGTCAAATCCCATCATCTTATTTTAATCTTGTTTCGTATTTATTTTATGAAAAAAAAAAACCAGAAAACCAATTTTTAAGTACTTATAATTTATAAGAGCCGAGATGGCCCAGTGGTTAGAACGCGTGCATCTTAACCGATGATTTCGGGTTCAAACCCAGGCAGGCACCGCTGAATTTACATGTGCTTAATTTGTTTATAATTCATCTCGTGCTCGGCGGTGAAGGAAAACATCGTGAGGAAACCTGCATGTGTCTAATTTCAACGAAATTCTGCCACATGTGTATTCCACCAACCCGCATTGGAGCTCCATACCTTCTCCTCAACGGGAGAGGAGGCCTTAGCCCAGCAGTGGGAAATTTACAGGCTGATTATGTTTTATGTATGTTATGTATATAATTTACCAATCATTTGAATAAAGTTCCAAAATATAATGAACATTATTAATCCTTTTTCCGCTCATGATTTCGTACGCGTGTAAGCGAGAGGGGATCAGAGGATAGTGATTTTTATACCCCTGATGGGTATGCAAAATTTCACGAAAGCGTAACATCCTCAACAACGCGATTTTTAAGGCATTTTCTGCCACGCACAATCAATCTGTGAAATCAGCTTTAGCCGTTTTCTCGAATCGGTATGACTTGGAGACATTCAAGAAAAGAGTCTACTCATTCCTCAAAGGCCGAAAACGCACCTGCAAGCCCGGTGTTGCAGATGTACACGGTTCTGTCAAATTTTCCATAAAAAAGAATATCTTTTGTTTAACCTGTATCACAGTATCTATCTATATATACATCTATAACAAGAACATAGCACAAGATATATCCAGACCCTATCTAGAACGACGATATCATGATTCTTTGAATTTTTTTTTAAGCAGTAGAACTAATTTGACCTTGACGGGACATTGTTAGCCATTAAGTCTAAAATTTGTTGTCCTTTGTCTCCGTAATAACATTATATATGAAACTAAAACGCATATTTAAGTATTACTGATTGGCGTTAGAAAATGTTTTACGTGGGTATCACACAAACGTATCTTAGTAATTCGCTTCTTTGCTTTGATTGTTTCCCGTTAAACAGATTGCAATTTTTTGGCCAAATAAGTTTATTAAAACAAAAAATATAAGACCATATCTAAAAACCAAGCACAGAAATCTCATTGCAAGGTGTTACTTTAAAGTTCTTTATTCTAAGAACATAATCGTAAAACTGTAGTTACCATTACAGTACCATTCCATGAATTTAGCATTACACGCTAGAAAATGCCAGCCAACATATGTTCCTGAGCACGTGCGATCGTTTCGGATATGTTTTTCACGGTTTCTTTGATTTATCCAGTTCTTTGGTATGAAAATTTCCACGTTGCGTCTAATGTTTTCACATTTGAAATTATTTTTATGATGTAATTCTTGTGATACTAAACGTCTATATATCCTTTAAAACATTCAACGCTTGTAAAATTGTGTTTATTATTTCTCATCCGAGTGTTAGTATTCTGGTTATTTAGTCCAAAATTAATATTTGCATTATATTATGATAGAAATTGAATTTAATATTCTTCCCAAACATTTTGTAACGATATCTATGTTTACGCTCATTGCGTGTTTGTGTTACCGAGCAAAAAATTATTTCTCATTGTTATTTCAAGGATGTGTTTTATAAATTGTCTTCAAAAGATTTTCTTTTTTGCGTCACGTCTCGTACAGTCTCTTGTCAAGTTAAAGTTTTAATGAATCTAAATTTGTTGGTGCTATTCTGTTGTCGTAAATCTGGCTTGAATTTGTTTGGAATCTTGTTAAAAGAATGACAATTATTTACCATCATGGATTTTTCTGATCTTCGGTGGTTTATTTCTTTCGCTTTAGCAAAGGCATTTCGCAATCCATATTATATTTTAATGTAAAGGTTTTTGTTCTGCCTTTAGACGGTTTCAGCAAATGAGGAAAAAAAAACAGACTGTAAATAATATATTTATTTAACTTGATTCGAATTTAGTACATTCAAATGCTCAATTTGCAGATATCAGTCAAATCACAACATATCCTTAGAGGTGGGGCTTTTTGCAAGCTCATCTGGGTAGGTACCACTCATCAGATATTTTACCACTTACCAGTAATTACTTAATATTGTTGTGTTCCGATTTGAAGGTTGAGTGAGTCAGTGTAACTGGCTTATAGGACATAACATTTTCGCTCCCAAAGTTGGTGGCGTACTGGTGTGAAATAAGGAATGATTAATATTACTCACAGTGTTAATGTGGTGGCTGGTGGCCACTTACCATCAGGTTGCCCATTTGCCTGTCCATCTATATAATAAAAAAGTAAAATATAAATATTACTATTTAGATATTTCAAATGTGAAAACTACATACACAAGATTTTTATTCGTAGAAATAAGTAATAACAATCCATAATATTCGAAACGCGCCTTTTTTACTGACGACTTACATGACATGACGGATGTCATCATAGATATGCCGGTTTCCTCACGATCATAAATAACGCCAGATATGAATGGTAAGCAAATGGTGCTATCCACACTACATGTCTAAACGCTGCATTGCTTAAATTGTTTGTTAAAAATAAAATCTTCAACATTATATAACATACATACATACATATACAATATTATATTATGTATACAACATTATATATAACAATTAAATTACATGTACATCATTTACCAGAACTTATTCTGACCAGGACAAAGTTTTACCAGGCGTCGTGACCACGAGGCATTACGTTGCTATTTCGTCTTAAAAGTGCCATTATCTCGGACACAAAATTGATACACGAAAAGATAGAATTTCGTTGGAAAATGAGTCTTATTTGACAGAACTAAAGTCTAAACTCGAGAAACTATTTAGCATTGTAGTTTTTAAGAAACTTGTATAGTACTTTAGTTAACATGGATGTACGATTGTAATTATGGAATAGGGGTCAAAACTGAGCAGCTCCAAATGTTCAAACTTAGAAAGCCATAAAAGTAATACTACAATAAGAACATAAGAATTATTAATATTAAATTCTTAAATATATGATAAAAACTCCGCGTGGAATGGTGACGAGAATACTAGCAGCAATTCCCCATTGAATCGCAATTAAGATTTTTGCATCACTACTCAAGGTCCAAGTGTTTCAACAGCAAATGCGACAAAAACATGACTTGGAATAAAACACGAATATTTGGAACTTTGTATCAGTACATAACTTATACAAAATAACTGATCTAGTAACTTCATTGATATCGCAGTGATTTTCTCGATACTAAAAGTCGAAGTAAATAAAGTTCGGAAAGATCTCCCGAAGTACTTAAGCCGTGTCTTTTCAGGTTTTCTGTTTTCTTATCAGGATCAGTTCTGATGATACTATCGGTACCATTAATCTTGTTTTGTGTTTGAGTAGAATGCTTGAACATTGATTAAAAATGCTTTCATTTTAATTTTATACAAAACATGATCGAGTTGTATCAGATTCAATTGCCGTATTAATTTATAATACATTTATATATACAAAATTCATTTTAAAAATATGATGAACTTTGTAATGTATGGATAGAAAGTGTCTGCAAAATTTCCTATTTTTTTCTAAATATTGTATTATGACTTTGTCTTTTATTTTAATAATTGTGATAGAAATTGTGCATACTCATTTCGGTCATCCATTTTTAATTATTTTTTAACGTATCGTCAAAACACTTAATGTGTTGATTTGTAGACAGACTAATATATTTTACAGAATCAATCTTTCCTGAATGCACGGTGGGGACGACTTCTTGTTGGTAACAGGTGGTAGGTTTACTCGTATGCGTGTCTATTCTAATTGAAAATAACATTAAAAGGCAATAATTAGATATTTAAATCACAGATTTTGAAGGTTACGATTTATAAGTAATTCTCTACTTTTTTTGGTATCTCTATGACGTAATATTTTGTCTATAACAGATTAATAAGTAGTAATAATAATATTAATATTAATTAATAATATTTATAAGTAGCAGTATTTATAATTTAAAATTTTCTTAAATTATAAAAGACTCCAAGTTAAGACTGTCTGGTATCAGTTATTTATTCACCAAGTGCAGGTTATGGGAATTTACTACGTTCATAGATCTAATATATTTTTGGTCGACTATATACAAGTTTCGTAACGGTCGGCTGTCGTGTCGAAACCGAGTTTGGCAGTTGATGTCGAAGACGCAAATATTTTCTTTACTTATATTATTTCGTCACGGAAACTCTATCTGTATTCTCTGAGGTATAGTTAACTCGTGAAAACCCTGTATTACTAAAAAAGATCTTGGCAAAAATGCCAATGCCTTTTGTATGTCCTATGCGACCTCAGACCAAAACCAAAGAGTTAGTTATCGAATAAAAAAAACGAAAAGTGTCTTAAGGTACCTACTAGGAACGTAGTAGCTTTCGTTAAATTACGCTTATTAAAAAAAAATCACGTGAAAATTAAAACAATAATAAAAAATAGTTTTGAATAAAATTATATGTAAAAGAAAGACAGAAAGAGAACGAGAGAATGAGAAAGAAAGAATGAGAGGTTGCCTGGAAGGGGCACAATGCTTTTTCCATCCGTGACGATTTCTACCAGTTCACTCTACTAAGCCACGTAAAAGAACTTCGTTCTAAAAATATTATACCCTGTTCAAGTTAGCTTGATCTTTTTGACAGACGGGCTAGTGAAGAGAACCGAAAATATAACATATATAACAGCCAATGGAACGCTGGAATGAGTAATTAAAATTAGAATTCAATTTTTTGAACTTATTTTTCTAAAAAGAGTTATACCAGCCAAAGAGACCCCAACCAAAAGGACACGTTCGTAACAATAACTTAGCAATGATCTTTAATAAGGATTTTTGTAATCGATATTTGTAGCAGTTACTGCCTGTTATTTGCGTCCCTAACGTCCGACCGATGTAACATTGTACAAGCGTTTATTATTTTTAGTGTTTCTATTTAAATTTTACTTTGAAGCAATAATATATAACAGAAAAAGTCTTAAAATTTTCGTATAACGCTTGAATCTTTAGGAACTTTTTTATTATACGTATTTTTTTTAATGTTTTTACAATTTTTAAAATCATTAATTTAAGAAAATAATATGCAAAGTTATATCGATCAGAAAAATTTACATCTGTCAAAAAGATCAAGCTATCTTGTACAGGGTATAGTAGGTATCAATATTTTTTCATAAATAATTTATTAACTATGTCAAATTCCGGGACTTTTTACTAAATACTATAAGAATACGCTCTACAAATATCAATAACAAAATCAGCATCATAGTTATCATCAAAATTACAATGAATTATCAAACCAGCGCGATTCTTAAAAGGTCGTAAAGTCAAGCTTTGACCTGTACGACTACACCGCTAGCAAGCGTTTCATGAGTCAGCTATCTTCAAATGGATATTCGCGATGCATCCGACCTGAATCGTTCCGACGTTTATTGCATTTCGACCAGCAAAATGTCTATACAGGTCTGCTGAACTTGAGTATCGTGTATCTATATATTATACATCAACTAGTTTCTGCCCGACACTTTACCAGCTTGTTAGGGAGGTTTCGTATTAGATATACTATGTTTTAACGACCATGATATCTGTTAGGATTGATATTATATAATAGTATATCTCTTAGAGATTGATAACGGATTGCCAAACTTCGTTACAATTTGACCAATCCCCTGAAGTTGGCACGTCTACGTAATTTTTTAATCATAATATAATATCAAGTTGTTGTAAAGTTTAATGTCGCCGCTAAATAGATTATCAATATATATACTATTCATATATTTGCTATGATAATTGATATACAAAACTCGATACGTTTTCCAAATTTTCACGTTAGTTCGTTCACGTTGGATTTAATGGCTCACGCGAGACTAAGATGAACCAAATGAGACATTATTTGTCTTGGTATGGTAGACATAACATAACATACATAAGCAGCCTGTAAATTTCCCACTGCTGGGCTAAGGCCTCCTCTCCCTCTGAGGAGAAGGTTTGGAGCATATTCCACCAACGTGGTGGAATGCGGGTTGGTGGAATACATATGTGGCAGAATTTCCTTCACCCCCGAGTACGAGATGAGTTATAAACACAAATTAAGCACATGAAGATTCAGTGGTGCTTGGCTGGGTTTGAACCCGGAATCATCGGTTAAGATGCACGCGTTCTAACCACTGGGCCATCTGGGCTCTCACTTCACAATGGTATGGTAGATGAAAATTAAATTGAGACTTTACTTTGCTACCCCTATAAATACTACCCCTGAAGAATAAAATACTGCCGTTATAAATATCAAAGAATTCATACTCTTAATTAAAACACTTGGACTACAGAATGAATGTACGAAAATATGCCAAACCGTCGGATTGTCTTTTCCATTAAGATAAATGCTTGTAAAGGTTTTCTTTATAAATAAACTCAACAACAATAACATTAACAACAGAATACGATGCTTAAATGTAAGAAAATTATATGCTTTGTTTATAAGTACAGGGACATAACAGCTTAGTTTCAAAGTTGGCCACCAACTTTGAAACTAAGCTAATTGGCAATATAAGGAATGGTTTAATTTCTTACCAATGTCTATGGACTGTGGTGAACGCTAACCATCAGATGACCGAATTGCTCGTCCACCAACCGATGTTATAAAAAAACTAAAAAAATATTAATAACATTTAAGGGATACGCGAATCGAAAGAGCGTATCATTGTTGTATTTTTGACGACCTCCGTGGTCGAGTAGTGTGTACACCGGTTTTCATGGGTACGCCACTCCGAGGTCCCGGGTTCGATTCGCGGCCGAGTCGATGTAGAAAAAGTTCATTACTTTTCTATATTGCCTTGGGTCTGGGTGTTTGTGGTACCGTCGTTACTTCTGATTTTCCATAACACAAGTGCTTTAGCTACTTACATTGGGATCACAGTTATGTATGTGATGTTGTCCAATATTTATTTATTATTTATTTATTTATCGTTAGTCTATTTATAATATCACAAGTGAGATACGAAATTAATTCTTAATAGCACTGCTGTTGTAGTAAAATTTATGTTAACTAATTTTGAGAAGAATATAGCTCTCTGATGGTTGTAATTTTATTGAAAGCATCAGTCTATATATTTTTCAAAGTTTTTTGAGAATGTTTAGCGATTAATCCACTACGCTACTCCAATGCGGTTTGGTGGATACACATGGCAGATTGTCAACCACATGCAGGTTTCTTCAACATGAATTATAAATACAAATTAAAGACACGAAAATTTAGTGGTGATTGTCCGGGTTCGAAACCGCAATCATCGGTTAAGATTAACGTCTTGTAACCACTGGACCATCACGGCTGTTATTTTTATCAATTAGCATTAGTTTAAATTACACCGCGAACATCAAAATACGAAATTCAATATGGAATAGTTTGGGCTTTAGAGAACATCTACGCCAAAATAATGACTGTGAGAGATAAATTAAAGCACAAATTAAGTGAATATTAAATGGTGCTTGCCCAGCTTAAAAATAGTCTTCTAACCACTGGACCATCACGATATAATTTTATTAAGTATAATAAAATTGGCACCGTTAATGAGATCGTTAACCACGATGTATTAATTAAAAGTGCTTCATTATTAATTGAATATATTTTATAATTACTTACTTTCAATGTAGTTTATAATTCTCACTTTATTATAACATAACATAATAAATAACATAATCAGCCTGTAAATCTCCCACTGCAGGGCTAAGGCCTCCTCTCCCGTTGAGGAGAAGGTATGGAGCATATTCCACCACGCTGCTCCAATGCGGGTTGGTGGAATACAAATGTGGCAGAATTTCGTTGAAATTAGACACATGCAGGTTTCCTCACGATGTTTTCCTTCACCGCCGAGCACGAGATGAATTATAAACAAATTAAGCACATGTAAATTCAGTGGTGCCTGCCTGGGTTTGAACCCGAAATCATCGGTTAAGATGCACGCGTTCTAACCACTGGGCCATCTCGGCTCTTTATTATAACATAAATAATATAAAGAATTAAGTCAAGTTTTTTTCTCTTTTCTGACGTTATTTTCGATGCATGAGATGAGTTATAAAAACGATTCCAGCAGTTGAAAACTGAGTGGTGCTTACTAGTATTTGAACCCGTTACTATGTATATAAATGTCGTGAATATTTATTTCAGCATACTTTAGATAGTAATTAAATTGAGATGTATTATATATATACCAGTATATAATGATAAGATATATTAGTAATCAAGTTTGTTCGCAAACACAGATGCACTCTTTATTGCCTCATTCTCATAATACAATGGAAGGTGCATGTCCAATGGCTTCACTTTCTGAGACACAGGAGTGAACACATGTTTAAGATCCAGACTTCGTGCTGTTACTGAGAATTTTTCGACCGAAAAAAACCCAATGAATTTAACCGCCCGACATGGTGGTTTGAACCCAAAACCTCGAGATCTGTGGCCTTATATCAAACCATCAGATCACAAAGGTAGACGAGTGTGTATACCAATACTATATAGACATACATACTTTATTTTTTGTATAGGGGGTAACCTCCGGAAGTAAAGACACAAAACGAAAAAAAACACTCAGAAATATTTTTCCGGTCAGGAAAATCGGAATTCTCGGCGTTTCTCTAATATAATATGCATGTATTAAATTAAATCATTCCCTCTCTGTTTATTGATGAAAACTGCTATAAAATCCGTTACGTAGTTTAAAAGATTTAAGCGTACAGACGGCGGAAAGCGACTTTGTTTTATACCATGTAGAGAAGTATTTTATAAAAATATTGTCGTCAAAGTAAATTTACATAAATAAAATACACTTTTCAATTAATATTACGTTAACAAATAAAATAAAATAAATTATTGTAAAGCACAAAGTGCTGCCACTAACAGATTCAATTTTTACTGTTTTAATTAAAAAAGTGTAAAAAAGTGAATTTCTTGATCAAAATTTATAATGTTGGAAGTTACTTGGTGGTAGTAGGGCTTTGTGCAAGCCCGCCTGGGAAGGTACCACCCATGGATCATTTATTCGAACAGTAATACTTAGTACTGTTGTGTTCCGTTTTGAACGGTGAGTTAGTGTAACTACAGGCACAAGGCACATAACATATTGACGGTCATCAAGTCAATTATAGTTAGTAATCTAACAAAATATTTTCAGTTTAGACACTTATTGTCTAATTTTCCTTCCATAATCCTTAAATTCAGTGTAATGTTCTTTTATAACACCGCAAGAGAACCTTTAACCTAACCTTTTTTTTTTTGTTTTACGTGGAGGGAATGCATTTACACATGCCGCCCGGTCGGGGTACCGGGACGGGTATGTGGGACTCAACCGGGAACTAATGCCTCGTGCCAGGGCACGCTAATGCTAATGCCCTGTCCTACCCACTAAAACTATCCTCGGGTTTCCACCATGCCGCCGAGTGGTGAGGCCACGGGATCGCCAAGAGCATGCAACCGCGACCCCACCAGCGGCAGCCGCCGTAAGGCGGCTGAATATTAATGGAAAGCTCGCCTAGTGCGCGCCTTCCCCCTCATCCTCCACGTGGGAATGTGGCGAACTCCCCCGAGTCCGCCATTGGAGGCTGGGCGTCAACGAAGCTGACGCCCTGCGGCGGATAAGATGGTAGGCTCCGCTGCTGACCGCCGGTGTAAAACACCTGGGAGTCTCGAGTAGCGAGCGTTCCCACTCCCTCCTAGCCAACGAGACCACTCACATGGTCCGCCCTGACGCCGATCAGGGACGTACCAGGAGCAGCCCCGCGGCATCCCTCCCGCCAGTCTTAGCCGTGGCCGACGCGCAAGCTCAAGCCGGCCCCGTTGCCCAGGATACACCCCGAGGAGGTCACTGACATGTACCCTGTTAGTAGCTGTTGGCCAGAGTAGCCTCTACAGCGTCAAGTGGACGAGTCTTGAAAGACTCTGCCGGATGGTACACTGCACCGAAGCGAGCGACCACCTATACAGACAACCACACGAGTCGGCTGTCTGAATCGGGATGTCTGTGACCCCAACGTTTAACCTAACCTAACCTAGCCGTTAAAAAAATCTAATTAAAGTACTGTTCATTTTCAAGAATTTGTTCAGTTAAATCTAACGGACGTTGATACCGCCTGATAATATGAGTATAGCACCTTGCCTTATATCCTCCATTGGTGACAGGAGTCTTTTGCGTCGTTATTTTGCCCAGAGGATCGGAATTGCGATTCAATGGGGAGATGCTGCACTCTTGCGGGGTCAATATCGATACAGTAACTATTCATATTTCTATATACATATATAGGGTCTTCATGTCAATAATTCTTCAATCTTTGGAATAATAATACAAGCATATAAATATTATAAATTATTTAAAATACATTTTGATTTACTAGCATTCCCAGTCCCTTCAGGATGCTGTCATCGGAGTTGGAAAACTTATAATTGTAGCACTGGCTTTACAATAATATTGATTTCTATGGTAGGGATAGTACCAACATTGTATAAACTCGAGAACTACTGTTACCGTCAACAGCAAGTTATCCTTTCCACAAATTCAATACGCCCTTCCTCAAGTTCAAGTTTCTCGAGGTAGTCGAATCGTATCGTTCAGATATAAGCGACTACTTTATCAAACTTTGCTGACTAATAAATTTAAACCTCATTTAAAGAAATACAACATATAAAACAAATGACTATATTCCGTAGATAATTAAAAAGCTAATATTTTGTAATTAAATTGTGTTTAGTTAAAACACCTCTGTAATTTAAAATTGTATTGAAATTTGCTACTGAGTTTCTTAACGGTTGTTATCGACAGTCATTGTCGTCTACATTCTAAAACGGTGGTTATTTAAAACGTAATTTAATCTTGTTAACCGACAATTCAATAGTGCTTGTAAGCGCCAGTTTAAATAAAGCATAAACTAATTTGATTTAGTAGACTTAACAAACGATACCACTTTCGTTTGTTGAAGGATTGGTTTTTCAGCATAAATGTAATTGGGTCACTAAGTACTGGTAGTACTATTATTATTGTTGTACCTTTAAATACTGACGCATGGTCTGTCAGACACTTCGACCCCTCAAGTGCGAAGTTTCATGTGAATCTGTATAACACTCGAGTAAGTCGCCTGGCAGTGTTTGTGGAGAATAGTGATGCTTCGCGTGCTTCTACGGTAAGTTATATTTGTTGAAAGATCTCAAGTCGTCTCACCGAGCACTCATTGGTACTTCATCGTTTTGACATTTCAATTGTTATGTTTTTATACTCTATTCGTCATATTTATTATTAATGGCTTTACCAACGAAATTCATAAAAAATTGCCCCATCTTACCTCCTCAAGGGGTGAAATAATAAAAGTAGACTGTGTCCTGGGATTCAAACTGTCATATCAAATTTCATTGTTGCCTTTTAGATTCATTAATTAAGAAATACACTAATTATTATTTATGTTTTGTAGTTTTTTATTAATTTCAATAGTTTGTTACCTTTAATTTTAATAAGTTTTTTTTTTTTTATTTGGTCTAGATATAATTTTTTTTTAGAGCCGAGATGGCCCAGTGGTTAGAACGCGTGCATCTTAACCGATGATTTCGGGTTCAAACCCAGGCAGGCACCACTGAGTTTACATGTGCTTAATTTGTTTATAATTCATCTCGTGCTCGGCGGTGAAGGAAAACATCGTGAGGAAACCTGCATGTGTCTAATTTCAACGAAATTCTGCCACATGTGTATTCCACTCACCCGCATAGGAGCAGCGTGGTGGAATATGCTCCATACCTTCTCCTCAACGGGAGAGGAGGCCTTAGTCCAGCAGTGGGAAATTTACAGGCTGATTATGTATATAATTTTTTACCCAAAATATTTTTTTCTTGTCAAATATTAAACGATACGATCCTTCGTAATATAATTAATAAATAAATGAAACTGTACCTAATCTTATTTGCTTGTTTATCTAAGAAATATAAAGACTATAAATAAAAATATTAGTTAATCATTTGTGAACTTTTATAGAATTATGCAAGGCTATCGAGCTATGTTACTCTACAATCCGAGAAATAAATATTATAAAATCACTTTTGTATTTTTCATGGCGGTCAAATTTTAGGGGTGCTATCTCGGCTATCCGAAGAATTAGTTAACGAATAATGATCAACTCTCCTGCTGAGTTGCTCAGAACAGTTGTTACTTTGAGTAAAGTTTAGAGTATATTTATACATATATATTTGAATTCGATTTTTTTTTTATTTACATATATATTTTTAGATAAATACTTCTTTGTTGTTAGTTAATTTCTACTCATGTGTTTAGTTGTTATTTTTTTAAATCCTTCTCGCTTCCGGTATCTATAATTGGTTTAACATTTTGTTTTAGTAGTTTATAGGTTTGAAAGTGTCCAAGATGTATACAAGTTGTATATAAGTCGTTGGTAACCCTAATAACCGAAAAAAGGATTACATATAAAGTCTTTTTAATTTTATAACTAACTGTCTAGGTTATAAGAGACTTCGTCAGGCCAATAACAAGTAAAAATAAAATTACATAAGAATTATTTTCTTATGTAAATAATTACATTGAGTCTTTAACTATATACAAATATGAATTAAAAATATTTACTGTATAAATAAACATTAATAAGTTGGAGCTTACAAGGCACTGGGATATTTAAGAACTAGCACTAGGTAAGCCGCCTGCCTACGTGAATGAATTGCTTGGTGCGACACAGATCAAATTTACATTAATAATTACCTCAAAAATATTTTTTGATAACATCTTCATTATACTTGTTCAAATTCTGAATGGATAGCAAAATAAATCGGAACATCTAACTTCAAAACAAAACTTCGCCCTTTATTCGTATTTTTCAATCAATTTTCTATATTTTTCTTCAAGGAAGCGTGAAGCAACGGACGACCTTTTAAGACACCCTAAATACATTCGAGTTAGCTTTGTCAAATGAAGCTTTCAACGACCCTTTTCGGTCTTAAATGACAAAAAAACAGAGCTATCAATTTTTGTATTTGTAAGTAGATTAATTTTGCCAACAGTTTCGAAATATTTTGAAGAATGAACTTTTTTCTGAATCGTTCTAAAGGCTTATTAGGAATTGAAGCCGATTTGCATCTAAAAAACAAGGAGAGTGTAAAATTCCACAGCTCGACAAACGTCCTCGGAAGAAGTTTCGAAGCTCATTCAACCACGTGGTCCAATACGGGTTGAAATGCGCCAGAAATTTTGATGACACATTATTTCAAGTTTGCAGAACTTTTTCTTCATTAAGCACATGAAAATTCAGTGCTTGCTCTTATCGCGGTTCAAGTTCAACGTTTGACATCGCTATTTAGTGTGATCCATTTGATCTATTTACCTGGCCATCCCCTAACCAGCTTGTTATGGTACACGTACGGGCAAATGGTCTATCTATAATATCTATCTATCAAAGATTAACCATTCCTTATATCACTAATGAACCTATCGATAAAATACTAATGAACGTTTTTAATAATCTGTCCACAAATTATAAATACTGTTATTTACGAGAGAAAATTCTAAAATAATTTGTACAAGCCTAAATTTTTCACGGAAGTCGAATAAATGGAAAACCGACGTTCTTTACCTAACAGCGTAAAATAGGCGACAGATTAATCGAAACCGCCCGTGGTAATTTTGTTGTAAAATAGTCTCTATTTGTAAAGTAATAAGATCTAGATGGTACTTATAGTGTCAGTACAACGTTACAGGCGTATTGACGTTTTTACGAGACAGGAGAATGCTGAGTGATTGTGAATCGGAGATGTTGAGGAAAATTACAAATTTTCATACACTTTAGGTAACTTTACGCGATTTTCTAACGTTGAACGTTCCGTTGACACTTAACCTGTACGGATCTTAGCGTAATATAATTTATAGCGTTTTTTAATAATTGGGCTAATTAATACAAGGAATCGTAAGATAATTTTGATTTACAAGCAAATGAAAAAGGTGATCGCCCGAGATTGAAGTAACAGTCATCGGTTATGATTCCTTTGGACTTAAAATACTTTCGTATAAGTCAAGTAGTTTCGTTTTAGTTTCGTTTAGTATTACGCTCGAATTAATTATAATGCTGTAGAAATTTGTTCAGAAATAAACGGTTTATAGCAGAAAAGCTCCCAAAAGTCAGATGAGAGGTTTATTAAAGAATTAAAAGCCGCATAATTCAATTTATTTAAAATGTTATCTTTAATTTTATTGGTTAATTTTTTTGAGAGTAGTCCAGGGTACAATTATTATTTAAGCAGCTAGATTATTTATTGTTACTACGGACACACTGCCTTGATGGTGGAGTGGCTAGCTTGAACATCTATTCATGATGAAGTCCCTGGTTCCAAGAAAGGGACAAGTTATTGGAGTATTCTTTTCTTTTATTTATATTTTCTAGCCTTCGGGACTAAGATGTTATTTAGTAATATTGTTTTGTAGTAGAAAATAATTTTTGTCAGCTAATTCTGATTCTGATTGTTATCCCTTCAGATTGAAAGTTAGGGTATATACCATTTTTTTTTAATGATATTGGTGGTTGGACGCGCTAATGGGCCACCCGATGGTAAGTGGTTACCACTGCACATAGACGATGGCGCTGTAAGAAATATTAACCACTTCTTACAGCACCAATGTGCCACCAACCTTGGGAACTAAGATGTTATGTTCCTTGTGCCTGTAGTTACACTGCACTATAATAGAAAACGGAAATGGCATTTCTGATAGGCTGCCGTCCCATAAAATTGGTCAGGGGGACTTTTCTACTGAGCCAGTATATATAATAAAAAAACTTTAAGAAAATACACGAATTCAAATAATACTCTGAGAAAATAAATCTTACCAATATTGTCATATGAAAGTTTGGATGGACGGATGTTTGGCATTCGATCACTCCACAACAGCTGAACTGAGCCTGGAATAGTATATAGGCACATACTTTTATGCAGGAAAAATCTACCCAACAACAGCGGCCTAGACCGCTCGTGAGGGATCAAGCGCGGTCGAAGCCGTTGGGACCAAGTTAGATGTAAATAGAATTCGAGCCTATATGAAATTCTAAACGCCATTTAAGTATATGTCGACGCGATGATTATTCTACTTCTGTTATAATATACGTTTTCATTCTCAAGTAAAATGATTAGCTTATATTTAAAACAAACATTTCTGTCAGTGAAATATATCAAGTATATATATAATTGACAGAAATAACTCATATGTGTCCAAACTCGAGGAGGCTTAGTGTATTAGCTGCAGTGAGCCCCTTGGAGCTTGGATGGTATTATCATTTTGATAATACCTCTTACGTCTTTGCGTAGCTGACTCTGCTATATTAAAGCAGTACAGCAGACTAGTACAGCACACATATTGGCAATTTCACTACCATCCATGTATTAAAACTGTTCATGTCACACGACACAGCTACTGCGGTATTCTACCACCAAACAGCATTATTTGGTATTGTTGAGTTCCGGTTTGAAGGGTAAGCTAATGTAACAGGCACAATGGATGAAATCTTAGTATCCAAGGTTGGTGGCGCATTGGCGATGTACATAAGTAATGGTAACGTGAACGGTGGTGAACACTTAATATCAGGTGTCCCATTTACACGTCCGCCTACCTATTACATAAAAAAAATCTTCAACAGCATAGGAATGTGCCGTATATGCACATAGGTATTAAAGTAAACAATTGATAAAGCTCACATGTTCTATGACTAAAATGTTTCACATCTGTGTATCTCTTACTCTTTGATATCATGTATAAAAGTCGAAACATTGCATATGTAAAACAGTGCGTCACAGTCCGTATAATTGTACCGTGTCGTTAATAAATCGTGAACCAGTTAGTGACTTTCATTATCCTCAACATCAGCCCAGCAATAGGATCTATACAATTGTATTTTTTTCATTAGTCAATCATTGTGTTCAAAAATTTTGACGGAACCTGAGACGAACACGTGTTTAAAGGCGACGTTAAATAAAAACTTTTAAAAGGGGTAATCGATAAAGTTCTTTATGTCTGCAAGTGGTTATATTCCATACCAGTAATTGTATATCGATTCAAGAGCTTGTAAAAGCCTTCTTGAATAAAGTTTATGAATGATTATATGTCGCATAAAACAGCTCAGCCTTTATCTAACCTACATACAGCACCCCCAGTAATCCGGCCCTTATCTAAACAAGCAAAGAAGTGAATGTATGTTTGAACATGTTGCAACTTGTTACGGAGCATTGTCACGTCGGGCGACTTGAATTATTATATCAGAATTCCTGAAACTTTAAAGCATTGCATTCATCGTATTACAAGGCACTTTTCAAAACTTTCCAACTATAATGGTCGTTACCAGTAATGCGCACTATTCTATAAGAAGTCAACTTTATAATTTTTCAGAAGTACGGGTTATAATTTCAAAATTTAATGTATTGATTTTAATTTGATAGGCGGTCTGGCAAATGGGGCATCTGGCATGTGCTCAGAACTCCCCATACACATTGATATCGTAAGAATTTTTTTGCGACCAACCCTGGGAACTGAAATGTGAATATCCTTCAAACGGGAACACATCAGTTCAAGTCCTGCTTGGTGGTAGAATATATGATAAATGAATAGGATCAACCCAAATATTGCTAGTTATATAAAGAGTTCAAAGTAAAAACCAGTAAGTGTTGACTGCATTATACATTCAAATCTGATATTTATCAATCATCTTATACATATACAAGTCATATTGTTGGTCATCTGACCCTGACGAGCTCACAAGCCCTACCACCAAGTAAATATATTCCAGTATCTTAAATGAATTTAATGTTAATCAGCATCACCTATTCATAACACTAATATTTAGAGAGTGATTAGTTTAACGAGCCTGTGTCTTGTTCTTCCGTCTCTTTTCTTTACGTTAAATCAATGACGATAGAAAGACATAGTTCAATGTTTATCAATACATAATCTTACTAATATTATAAACATGTTTGTTGCTCAATTACGTCGAAACAGCTGAACGGCTTTAATTGAAATTTTACAGAATAGGTTACCTTTAAACCCCATAAAATGTAACAAACACCTGTAAAACCTGCCTATCATACGTGGACGAGGACGTGGGCGAAAACTAGTAAGAAATTATTGTTTTATTATCTCAATAAAATCATTTTCCAAAACTCGGCAGTATACTAGATTATATTTCACCGAAAGACCTCACCTTAAATAATATCTTATTTTAAATTTGGAATTGATCAAGGAAAAATGGGTTACGAGCCTGATTAAGGGAAATCCTAGAGGGCCTCCTTTTTTCATAATCAACTTTATTTCAAGCCGTATTTTATGCGATAAAAAATATATTTCAATTTAAATAACTAAGGCAGGAACAGCCGAGCGCGTTGCACCGGTAATGTATTCAAACTAAGATGTTTCCGGACGATAACGTGGCGTATAAAGAAAAATTGTTTATATTAAATTTACTGGAAGAGAGCGATGGGGACACCTCAAGAAATATATTGTTAATGTTGCTTGATAATGTATTATTTTTCGCGACATACTTTTTGGTCAATATTTATTGTTATTTTTGATTATTTTTGAAAGTGTCGTTATTGGTTTGATAAATTTAAATAAGTGAGATCTCAAAAGATTAAGAAGATATAGAGAAGATTCAGACCCAAAATTGACATTCCATTCAATATACGATAGTTTTCTAATATTAAATTTACTTGGTGATAAAATAAGTCCGTGAGGTAAAGACTTACTCATTACTCCACCACGAGAGCGGGAATGCCCCAGTAGTTAGAGCGCGTGCTTCTTAACCGACAATTGCTAGTTCAAATCCAGGCAAGCGCCATTGTATTGTCATATGCTTATTAATTAATTTGTTTTTGTAATTCGTCTCATGCTGGTTGGTAAAGGGAAGACGTAAGGAAGCCAGCATTGGTTAAATTTCAGTGAAATTTTGCTACATATGTATCTAACAACCAGAATTGTAGCAGTGTGGTAGAATTAGTTCCAAATTTTCTCTTCAAAAGGAGAGGAGGCCTCAGCCCAGTAGTGAGACATTTACGGGCCTTACCTAAACGTTCTTCTTCAACTAATCACTTATTCTAGTGCTACTAACCTTGGTATCTAAGAACTTATATCCCTTGCGCCTGTAGTTACATTAGTTCACTCACTCTTCAAACCGAAACACAACAATGCAAAGTATTTTGGCTTGGCGGTATTATGATGACTGGATGGTACCTACCCAGATGGGCTTGCACAAAGCGCTGGCCCTAAGTAATTGTTATTATATTGTTAGAATATCATAAGCAACATTGTTCTCCAGAATTGGGTAGGATAATAATATTCCTTCATTCACTTTGTACACTTCGCTCCCAGTAATTACAGGACGAAGAAAATGGAAAAATAACACATGGGTATCGGGAATGTAATGAAGTAAAGCGCAGTAGTACTTTAAACCGCCGAAGCGATACATTTGTTCAACTTCTGCGTTCCTTACATCTGATATTATATCCGAAAATCTACGTTGTTAATACTTCGCAGTTTGTATGAGCTGATGTGGCCCAGTGGGTAGAATACGTGAATCTTAACTGAAAAATGTAGGTTTGAACATATATTATTCAGTATCATTATTCATCATCTCATTAAATACGAAAATCTAAAGTGATTTTATTGGAAGTAAATTAACTTTATAGAAGAGCTTATTGCACAAACAGCATACAACGTATTTTAGAGCCAAACAGAAATACACAGTATTGTTGGTTTTATGTTCGAAATTTAAATAAGACATATCGACTAATACTACGACTTAATAAAAATTTCATAATTCTTTACGGGCAGTTTTTTATTTCAAATGTAAAGATAGTTCAATCTATATTCCCAATCTTTTCCCAATCGCTACAGTGCGAGCTAGCAATGTAATGTGCTAGGGTGAGTTCTATTGCTACACTGGGCGTGTCTATTTGGGCACACAATAACTTAAATACAAACAGAAGAGGTTCATACTCAACTGAAAATATGCTCTACTAACCAGTCTCGATTTCAAATAACACTGTTATTTATATATTCAACGAAAGTATTTTTTTTACAATTTTATTTTACATTTTAATCTAATTAGATTATATGTCATTATTTTTATATATGATTATATATCATATTTTTGAATTAACCAACCAATTGGTCGGTTAATTCAAAAATATTTGATTCAAAGATGAATTACAGACAATTACAAGACACCAATTCATTCAAGTACAACCAATCTCTAAATAAAAGTTTTTCAATGTTCCAACGTGTAGGCGTAAACGCCAACGTTGTTAATTTGATCAAAAGCTTTACTTTAAATGACAATTATTGAAGTATAATTTCGATCAACATTACGATTTCCAACGTACGTTTTATGGCTGTTTTCCATGTTTTCGATTGGATTGACGTCTAGGTAATAAGAGGACAAGCGTACCTTAACTAATCATTTAAGTCGTAGAAATTGTACTTTCTGAAATTTTACTTATTTTAATTAGTTGTAGTTTTTTGAATTCGTTTTTTTTTCGTTATTACTTCCAGATGCACTAGTACTGGATCTTTCGGAAGATGGAAAATAAAATTTATCTTTTAACCACTAAAGGTAATTTAAAAAAAAAATTAAAATAGAGCAACTTTCACGATGACTTAATATCCACGGCAACGTGAATTTAACTAGCCAAATACACCGAGCCGTGGTCGTCTCAAGACTAACGCTTGGGTAGAGCTTCCACCATGTCTTCATGGATTGAACTGACTGTAACTTACATATTTCTTCGCATGTTTGGAAAAACACTATTTACGCTTCGTTTTATTTATTATAGCCATTTTCATGACAAATTATTTGCTATTAACTGGATAATTTCACTTGGGTTTTTTAATTAATTTATAAATGCCTGCCAGGAAGAGATCACTACAGCGATAAGGCCGCCCTTGCACGCTTTTAACTTTTTGTAAAACATGATATGTGAGTTTGTTCACTGTATTAATAAATAAAGAATTTTATGATTATGAAATATATAATATATTGTTTTTTTAATAATAGCGACTGTTATTTGCAAGTGTGATCTACTTTTAAAGGCGGTCGCAGACTTTTGGCCATTTAGATTCTAATATGAAAAATATGCTTGATTTCATTTTATATAACTACCCATTAAAGTGTTAACAGTATTACGCTAGGTATGTCACTGTATACTATATGTAAGTTTCGAAAGGTTACGTGAATATATGTATGTTTAGTTTATTCTAAAACTGGCACTATTGCTGAAAGACCAACTATTTGTTTTGTTGTCATAATGACAAACAAACACGGCGTATTTTTTTATATACAGACGTGAAAGCTTAGGTAAATATAGAATTATATTTGAACTTTTTTAAATTTAATGTTTCTTTTTTTTATTTGGTTCACGTGTATATTTTTTTTAAAATATGAGTTTGTCAGAAAGCCTACCTATCGTTATAGTGGAGTCATTATATGCACAAAACAGGACGAGAAATACAAATGAACCGAGAAGGCTGAATTTTGAATACGTTGAAGGGACGCTTTAGAAATGTTTAACTTGAAATTGTCCCGATTCGATGTCCGATCTCGATTTCTTATATGCGTCATCTTGAAGAAACGAAAAACGAAAAAGGCTTGAATTTCGTTTTTTTGCAATAACTCGGCTGTGCATCGCGATACGAGAAATATGATAAAAACTTTTTTGTTGCTTCATTTACCTGCACCTGCAAAGAACTCAATAGTTACTCTTTTTCAACATTTAAAATACAAAGTTATGTTAGTTAAATACAGTTACATATGTATAACCTACAACCTGAAGTCAACAAGGAATCAAATATCAAGCTTTACATTAATTGCCAATTTGCCATTATCTTTGGAAACTAAAGCAGTCACAATACAGAGTGAGCCAGGGCGTGTAACTACAGGTACAAAGGATATAAAATCAGAAGTCACACTGGTTCGCTTACCCTTCCAACCGGAACATGACAATACTTACTATTTGCTATTTGACAGTAGAATTTGCGATGAGTGAGTCTACTCAGGTGGGCTAACACGAAACCCACAACTAAGTAAAGTAATATATATCATAGCCTCAGTCCAAAGAGTCCCTTTTGTTATATTACTCAACATATTTCGTAGTTAAATAGGTCAGAGAGTTGTTATGCTGTCTAACTAATTCAACGAATACCGCAGTGATCCCGTTACGCTCAGCCATTTTCTTGAAAATAAGTCTGCTCGGCGTCTAACTTCAAAACTCGTTTAATTTGGTTAAAATTGTTAAGACACTGAAAGCAAGTGAATATAAGACTTTGATGCTATTCTATTATGGAAGATTCTATCAATTTTCTTGTTACGTTTCGAAGATTATTTTCAAAGTTAGTTTAATAAAGTTTCTATAACATCTATGGTTATGTTATAAATGAGAAAGTAACTCCAAATTTCTATCCGTAAAGCTTTCATGGCCAAACTTCTGAACTGAATATGACGAAATTTTGTTTATATAAATGAAGCTTAAGCCCCAAGGAAGACGACTCTGACGAGCAAATCTTAAAATGCAAGCGAAGGCACGAGCTACAAGTAGTACTATATATCATATTATAAATGTGAAAGTAACTCTGTCTGTCTGTCTGTCGCTCTTTCACTGCCAAACCAATGAACGTATTTTGATGAAATATGGTATGAAGCGAACTTGAACTCCAAGGAAGGATATAGGGTGTTTTTTGCCCAACACATGACAACCAACCACCTTAAACGCGAGCGAAGCCGCGGGCGACAACTAGTATATCATATGTGTTTTTGTACCGTTCTTGCTTAAATCATAATAATAACTTTCAAAAATTAGACATTTTTTGCCCAAAAATTGGTGTATATAAAAGAGCAGTTCGTGATATCTTAAAATGTTAACTGTTTCTAAATTGATAATGTACTTATATGCTGTTTTTATTTTTGTTTTAATTTTAATTTTAATTGTAAATATATATTTTTTTGTGTATTAGCTTTAAGTGGAAACTTGATTGATTTGTGTTTTATGTTATTTTTGTTTTATATTACAGTGTTTTTAAAATTGTTTGTTTCCCAAATAAATAAATAAATAAATAAACAAACAAATAAAATAATTTTTGTTTGATTTTACATCTTTTCACAACATTATATAATAAATAAACGATTTAAAATAAAAACAATTACGCCTTCCAGTTGTTAGTGCAGTCTGATTGCATAATTATAGTGGAAATAATGAATATAAAAGCAACGACGGCACGAGGAAAGTCATAAACAGTGCTGCCAGCACAGGCAACTTACTTCATACACTGGGTCACTGAAATTATACATATCTTATATTATTATACGAGCTATATTTTTTTCAGTGTTGCTTTAGATTCCAAACGATCAGTCTAGCAATTTTAAGAAATACTCTTCGCTGAATTTGATTTTTGTATTAAATTATACAAGGTGGGTTTTACAAACGGATATATTGGTGACTAAATTATACATTTTTTGTTTTCTATTACATGATCTGCCAGCCCTGCTTGTGCAGTCGATGACGAAGGGAGGGATAATGAATATATAATTATACTTTATTATCGTAGTTCTTTTTTTTTCAGCCGTGGGGTTAACGGTCCTGGGATATGTAGGATTTTTACCCATTGAAACCACTCCGATGGCCGTCATCGGCACGGATCGAAAACGCAACGCACCGCCAAAACAATTTAGTCTAGAAAACAGAAATTAGGCTCAGGTTTTGAAATTTCGGAGATTCCTTTAAGGTGTACGGGCATCGTAACTTTGTATGAGTTTTACTCGTGCGAAGTCGGGATGAACTTATTATCATTTATTATTGGTAACTAAAATATATTTAATTTATCGTCAAGATTAAATAAGACTCAACAATTCAATAAGTTTCAACGTAGCTATGTTAGAAGCGACTGGACGTCTTATCAAGAGGACTATGAATTATTTATAAGCTCAATATTTTCTGACTGAGCCGTGTAAATTAAACCAACTCTGATCATATTTTCGTTATTAAATATTCTTACATTTTTATTTCAAATTTGATTTACTTGGAATTCATATTTTTATGTTTTATTTTTCCATTTTATATGTTTTTGGATGACAATTATTTCAACTTGTATTATAACATCCGATCGTTAGTTAAGCACATGGGACTTATTGCGTCACGCTGGTCCACTAGTATCCGCACATATGTCAGAATTTTTGGACGCATGATGGTTCCAATTTTTTATATGTAGTTGGTAGGCGCATGGCCACATGGGGCATCTGATGTTAATTGTGCGTTACCGTCCTTAGTCATTGGCGCTGTAAGATATATGAACCATTCCTTACATCGCCAATTGCCCAAAACCTTAGTGAACTTATTCCTTACTGTAAGAGAACAACAATCTGCTACCATGCGTGCTAGCGTTGAAATTCGTACGTTCCATCCACTGAGCCAAAGATTAAAATTAAGAGTTACTTAAGAGCCGAGATGGCCCAGTGGTTAGAACGCGTGCATCTTAACCGATGATTTCGGGTTCAAGCCCAGGCAGGCACCACTGAATTTTCATGTGCATAATTTGTGTTTATAATTCATCTCGTGCTCGGCGCTAAAGGAAAACATCGTGATGAAACCTGCATGTGTCTAATTTCAACAAAATACTGCCACATGTGTATTCCACCAACCCGTATTGGAGCAGCGTGGTGGAATATGCTCCAAACCTTCTCCTCAAAGGGAGAGAAGGCCTTAGCCCAGCAGTGGGAAATTTACAGAAAGCTAAAGAGTTACTTACCAAGGGGAATTCCTTAGATTATTTATACATTTGTATATCTGAATTGATGGTCGCACTAAAAAAGAAGTTAAACTAACGGGCCAGCGTTGTAACCATGGTGGGCGTAAGAGCTACGTTTGTCACTCGCCAAACATCATACAACTTTACCAGTATTTACTTAGTATCCAAATGTTGCCCACTAATAAACATTTTTGTTTTTTTTCTCTTCTTCTAACTTACTTTTTCTTTCTGTGCCATTGAAAAACTTTAAGCCCGTTAACAGCTACAAAAAAAAACTGTCGATAAACAAAGGCACTGAATAGTTTAATATACACCTATTTAAATACAGTGTTTATCTATCTGTCTGTCTCGTTTGTCTTGTGGCTAGATACAACGCCACAGATCGCGAGGCTCTGGGCTCCAACCCCAGGTCAGACCGATAAAAAATAATTAAGTTTTTCTATCGAAAATTCTAAGTAACTGTTGGAAAGTTGGAAGTGTGTATACTCCTATGCCTCGGAAAGCACGTGAGGCCTTTGTTCCAGCGTCTAAACTCTTCCCGGATTTGTCAGTTTGTCTTGCCTTATATAAGAATGAAAGAATTAAGAGTGCACGCACTTTTGCACAACAATATGTCCTGAGTAGTTGGTTGGTCTCCCTTGAAAATGGGCGCCGTAGCCGAAATCAGTTAGGACGATATCATCATAAACCTATACATATATATATAAACGTAATGTTTGTCTGTGCATCAATTAAGATGCACTAATTAATATTAAATTACAATTATTAAAAATTACGCTCATGGCTTCCCATCCGTTATGTAGAATACAATTATTAATTCGTTAAATATAAAATTGTGCTGTTATATTTTTAACGAGAAAATACATGTTTTAATTAAAATTGTACGATTATAAATAAGTCTTATGCATGTAACTGAACACCTCTGAAACGGATGGACCAACTTCAATCTTTGTGTGCGTTTGTGTGGGTGGTGTGCTCCTGGATACCCGAGATGGCCCAGTGGTTAGAATGCGTGCATCTTAACCGATGATTTCGGATTCAAACCCAGGCAGGTACCATTGAATTTTCATGTGCTTAATTCGTGTTTATAATTCATTTCGTGCTCGGCGGTGAAGAAAATATCGTGAGGTAACCTGCATGTGTCTAATTTCAACGAAATTCTGCCACATGTGTATTCCACCAACCTGCATTGGAGCAGCGTAGTGGAATATGCTCCAAACCTACTCCTCAAAGGGAGAGGGAGGCATTAGCCCAGCAGAGGGAAATTTACAGGCTGCTAATGTAAATATGTTCCTAGATTTAAGTTGAGATTGGACCCGGTAGGTGGCGCTTCAATCGTGTTTTTTATTTCACTTTGGCGAAGTCGGGATGGGCGATTATAATAAAATATTTGTGGGCCAAAGTTATAGGCGTTGTTATGACAGTAGCCTAAGGCACCGCTTCTCAAATATCTTAAAACCGTGACCCTGTCAAGAGCAGAAACAAAAGGCGGTCATTATATTGTAGTAATGACAATTCATCGTTTACTTGTTCCTGTTGTGTGATAAATTTTAATTAAAAGTTAAATCACCTGCTTGTAAACGTCCGAATGCTGGGCTGAGTCCTGCTCTTATTTGGGGGATAAGGTTTCAACTACTCTTCAATGCAGGTTGTATACACACGTCAGATAATTTAATTCGACCCATACCGATTTTTCCTTTCAACCCGTTCCGTTGAGAATGAGATGTGATTATAAAAACGAATTACGCTCATGGAAATTCAAGTATAGTTGTCCAATATTAATGTTCTTAACCTCTGGGCCATCTCGATCGTATATAAACTACTTTCTTCATTTCTTAATTTACTTTATATTAATAATTTTGTAAAGAGTCATTATATTTTTAAGGACCCATCCGTAGTTACGTAACTTAGGCTCCCATGAAAATGGCGACTTCCTAGCTGATAACCGATTCGGAAATCCGAATCGGATTTGTTTCATAATTCTAACCAAATCCTATATCGTTATACTATTGAAAGTAAAAAAACTGTACTTTAACTGTCAGTTTAAATTATTCGTAAAAATGTATTAAAACTGTATACTGCTTCATTTAACAATTCCAAAGGTCGTGTCATCTGCGTTAATTAAAAGTGATGACGTGGTATCACATCCAATTTCCCCTCGTTATGTCTCATTAATTATGGCCCTTAGTTTATAGGCAACGATTTATCTCGTATTCTTATTAAAATTAATTAAATTATAACGAGAAACGTCAAGTGTAGTACATTTCCTTGAATCAATAGCCGCCATATTGGATTTTTATGACGTCATACTACACGTTTTTTGAAAATTATTTATGTCTTGTTTTATTACTTGTAATAATATTTATAGGCCACATGAATTAGACGCTATTTTTGTCTTTCAATACAAACGTTGCATATAGTCCCTTTTTTATCGAAGTTTATCTAGAATTTAATCTATTTGTAATGGTTTTTGTTTTATAAAACTCATGTACTTTACTTAGACTTTGATTTGATCATCCTATTAATAATATTATCTTTTCTCTTGTAAATGGGTTAAAATTATTTAACACAATACCTCCAGATTAATCATTTAAATATTAGGGCTTTCGAATTTTAAATAAAAAGTATGACAGTTGACCATATTCCAGAAAGTTCGATGTTTTTTAAGGATATATCATATATCGAGTCAAGAATATCTTGATTGTTAATTGCAAAGATACAATTGTAGGCGTATAACTTTATTATAACACAAAAAATAAACTTAGTAAAATTATTGATTTATTGTCAGATTTATTCACTAACTCCAGAATTTAATATATTATATAAGAGGCACTATTGGAGACACCTGCCATGAGTATGAAGAGTCTTCGGCCGCGGCGCACCACACCCAGTTGTATGGTACGGCTTGGGGCCTTAGCATTTTTCTCTGGCGACAATTATCGTCGGAGACGTCTCTGAACAACCGTCGGGGCGTCACGGTTGTATGCACAAGCGATCCCTAGACGCCTTTCGAGGGACGTAGACCAAGGGTTTCATAGTTATTCCATCACTCGGTTGTCGGTGAGTTCCAAAAAACCTTGTTTCATTCGGGGAAATGTATGTTTTTCAACGAATAAAAAAAGAGACGAAATTGGAGGCGTATTTTAAATCACAAATCACATTTCTATAGGACCGACAATTTGTCGTAAGAGTTTAATGGGACTGATTTAAAAGTGTAATGAACCTGTGGTTGAATATACAAAATTCTGCGAAATAATATGCTTTTAAAGCGATTATATAATTTAGTGCTAAATTCGTATAAATTAAATAGTGACTAAAATTATTTTTAAAATGATTACGAAGTCCTTTTTTTATTGGAAATCACATTACGCTTTTCACCCTCGTGAAAAGAGAGGGTATGTTGGACTCGCCGGTGCGCATGACGCCTAGTGCACCCTAGTACACCGGAATACCCACTAAAAAACCAAGGGTATCCTCTCCGTCTTCGTCAGATGCCATAGGTACGCTTTTGCATGCTACCGTGAAGCCTTGACGGTCTCCAATTCCGGTCAGGGATTTCCGGTGTACTGAGAACCTCCCCAGTCCCTGCGGATGCTTGCCTGAGTCTGAACAATATCTTAGTCCAATCTTGCTCTGACAAATTTCACACACTTAAACAAAACATTTCAGGTGAAAAAATCATAAAATGCATATTATTATTTGAGAAACATAAAAAATAAAGAGTTTTTTATACTTATTTATGATAAATAATATAACATAACATAATCAGCCTGTAAATTTCCCACTGCTGGGCTAAGGCCTCCTCTCCCGTTGAGGGGAAGGTATGGAGCATATTCCACCACGCTGCTCCAATGCGGGTTGGTGGAATACACATGTGGCAGAATTTCGTTGAAATTAGACACATGCAGGTTTCCTCACGATGTTTTCCTTCACCGCCGACCACGAGATGAATTATAATCAAATTAAGCACATGTAAATTCAGAGGTGCCTGCCTGGGTTTGAACCCGAAATCATCGGTTAAGATGCACGCGTTCTAACCACTGGGCCATCTCGGCTCATTTTGATTTTGATAAGTAATAATTTCGACAAATAAAAAAAAATATTATAGAGTCATAACTTGTATACACATAAAGTGATCACATTGCGTTATTCACCGAGTGGCTGAAGTATGGACTATGAATACGAGTGTGTTAAGTTACCTGATGATGTTCAAGGTCAACCTTAATTTCGGCCCCAATTTAATTGTTTTTTTGTTATTTAATGCTCGGCATTATAGGAGCTAATTATGTACGTCTTGGTTTTATTTTTTAATTTATATAATTTTTCTTTCATATTTATTAAGTGTACTCGTACGTTACTACAAAGTTGAAATGTGTGTCAAAGTTCCACAAATCAATGCGATTGGTTTGACCGCGAGATCGATAATCGGGTATCGTATTAAAAATTTAGTGCTTCCATGCTTAGTATAAATATATAATACTATATTGAGTTAAATAAGGCTAACATACATGTAACAATTATATGATTTTACCACAGATAACTTTATGAAAATATAGAAAATGGGCCGTGGGACCGTTTTAGAACGAATTATCTTTGGCTATTTATTACGTAATAAGTAACAGATAAAATAGACTAAATTAACAACGTTATAAGTTTAAATAATATTATATAAGCCGTATATAATAGAAAGAGACAGAGATATAGGTCTGGAGAGGCCATAACGCTTCTTCATTAAGTGACGATTTCTGCCAGTTCACTCTATTGTAAGCCGCGTAAAATAACTTAGTTCCAAAACAACTAACTCCTTCTAGGCTTTAGACATCAAGTCAACTTAGTTAATAATCAGTTTGGCCTGATGTATCAAGTTCACATCGTATGTCAGCCGGCAGAATATTAAGAAGATATAGAATTATTTTCGAGCGATTTTATATCCAAAATAGTTCAGCTCGCAGTGGAACTGCATTGTGAAATAATCTCCAAGTCTTAACTTAACTAAAGAGGAGGTCTAGTGTTGGTATTTTCAACTTTCAACCATTATTTAAAATGTCCAAAGATTGTTTAAATCCATGATTTCCATCAAATGAACCATTTTATCCTATAGAATAGACTCACAACTATACAATGAAAATCCATCCTAAAATAGAGCCAAATTAATATCAAAGTTGTGACGCAAAATCGATTCATACTTTACTGTGAAAAGCCGCAATAACTATTCATATATAAACGAACCAGTTTCCGAACTGGTTTTAACTAGTTAATCCGGTACGGCAAATAATATTTGGAGCACCCCGTGAGGCTGCTGTCGGGAACAGTATTAACGTTCAACTGGATGGTTTCGATACCGGAAGTTATAAAGGTAGATATTTGGGTTACGTTTACCGAATTGACCCTTAATTATTTGGGCATTGCCTTGCTTGTCATTTGCAGCCTTTCATTAATATTTTGATGTAAATATTGGACGAGGTAATTGTCTTTTTAATTTTTAAGCATGCGTTGATCATTGTTTTGTTTAATTATAAAATAGGTAGGCTGACTGGCCACCTGAGAGTAAGTGGTCATCACTGTGATCTAGCTTTGTGCAAGACCATCTGGGTAGACACTTATCACATTCATCGCCAAACAGCGATACTTAATATTGTTAATTTCAAGTTTGAAGGGTGCATGAGGCAATGTATCTACAGGCAAAAAGGTCATAACATATTAGTTCCAAAAGTTGGTGTCACATTGGTCATGTAAGGTTTGGTTAATAATTCTTACAGCGCCAAACCCGCGCCAGGGTTGTGACTAACCATCAGAAGATTAATTAAATTACAGCACAGTTTAACAGGGAACTGTTATTGATAGTGCTCGATTAATATATTTCATTGTATTATATCTTTAAACAACGAAAAGTTAAGAAAAACTTGTACTACCGAGTGTCCGTCTTTGTGGCGACTATTCGACGTTCTTTGAGCAAGGTGTTCGCTTTATATCTATGTGAATAATTGTCAGCAGAGACTATTAAGGTTAAACAAATCGGTGATAACTTTAAATTTAATTTAAGAAAAAGCGTTAGTATATTTAAATAAAGAATGTTTTTTTTTTTACTTAACATCTTATGTTCAGTGGTGGGCAATGTAATGAAGTTGGTTAAACGTTACCAATATCTGTGAGTGGACTGGAACACAACACACACACACAAATATTAAATTTTATTATATTTTTTAATTAAATCTTTAAATTATTTGCTGAACCTCCAGGTTCAACCCCTTCGAGGAGTGAATTAAAACTACCAGCCTATGTCCTTTACAGGAACTCAAACTCAAACTATTTCCATACCAAATTTTATTTAAATCGATTCAGCGTATAGGTTTAAGCATCAAGAGGTAACAGACAAAGTTTCACGCATTTATAGTATTTTATTTATTTTCATTTTCGTCAATAGTGCAATGGTTTACGGACCGCATAGAGATGAAAAAAGTCGCATGATCGATCCTGACCCCTTGGGCTATTGTTGTACTTACTTACACAAGTGATAAGCTTAAAAGGAGGGGTAAATAAGAATATTACTAATTCCTTAATTAATTTGGGGCCAAAGACAAATTAAATAAAATATGTTTATATGGGAGAATTTACATGGTATGAAATATAAATAATAAATAAATAAATAAATAAATATTGGACAACATCACGTACATTACTCTGATCCCAATGTAAGTAGCTAAAGCACTTGTGTTATGGAAAATCAGAAGTAACGACGGTACCACAAACACCCAGACCCAAGACAACATAGAAAACTAATGAACTTTTTCTACATCGACTCGGCCGGGGTTTAACCCGGAACCTCGGAGTAATGTACCCATGCATAACCGGTGTACACACTACTCGACGACGGAGGTCGTCAATATATTAAACGCCTAACTAAAAGAAAATGCAGAATAATAATAATGACTAACGAGTCAAATGAACGCGTATTTTATAGTAAATACGTTACATAACGTTTGTTTATAATAATACTATGTTTACTATTTAGTTATTATTATTTAGGTCTAATTAGTTGTTTAGCGGACGTAGTTCGCATTCGATATAATTAATTCGTAAAATCAATTTCCAACTTAGATTGCTAAATAAATTTGACAATAGAAATACAAGCCAATGAAATAACACAAATATATCGAGGTGGTCCAGATTTTATTATGAGACCTGTCTTAAGATATTTTTCAAACAGATACAGATATTTTATAAACAGAGATAAGAATTGATCGCTTTAAAAAATGTGTTTATGCTAAGGTAGTCGCGAGAATTATATAAATCTTACGCTGACATCGTCTAACGATTGAAGTCTTATGCTCACTTGCCTTACGCTCACTTGCTATACGCTCGAAATCTTAAATTTACTCGCCTGACGCTTGAAGTCTTACGCTCACTTGCCTGACGCCTGACACTCTCATAACCCGATGGGACGGCAAATCCTACACGAATGGAAAGAGTTATATAGTTATATTTATGCAGTGGACTCACAGCTTTACGAGCATTCTGAGAGACGGGACTGTACACACTTCTAACTTGCAGACTTCGTTCTGTTACTGAGATTTCTTAGACAGAAAAACTCAATAACTTTTTATCGACCGGACCTGAGGTTAGTTCCCAGGACCCCGGGACGTGCGGCTTTATATCTAACGACTAAATCAACGAAGCGAATAATATAAGATCTACATAAAAAAGCCACCGGACATACCAAGGTTTTTTTTTGGGCAGGGCTTTACCTTGCGTACGTAGAACACCAAAGTTACACCACAATCAGACGAATAGCTTATTAACGCATAGAGGGCAAACATACAAAAAAAAATTAAGAAGTAAATTAATGGCTTGTAAATGTCCCATTGCTGGGCTAAGGCTTCCTCTTGGAGGAGACGGTTTGGAGCTTATTCCACCACGCTGCTCCAATTTGGGTTAGTCAATGCCCATGAGACAGAATTTCACTGATATTAGGCATATGCAACAAGAAATGAATACAAATTAAGCAAATTGAGTGGTGCTTGCCGGAGTTTAAACCCGCAATCATCACCGCAAACCACTGGGCCACATCGGTTCACGTTATTTAAGAAGGAGAGAATTATTCATTAATAGTATTTATGAAACTTTATCCACGAACAAGTTTCCTAGAAGTTTCATAAATTATGGGCTCGACTATAAAATATAGTGTCTAGTGATAGCGTAAAGTATTAAAATTGTCGAGCCACAGCACTGTAGTGTCGTGTGTCGTGGTCTAGTTATGTTTGGTTTTCAAACCACTCGATACTGTATTTAACAGTATAGACCTTTATACAATTATTTTTATTTTTTTAAATACTGTTATGACTATACTTAGTACATTTTTAGTATAAAATAAAGAAAAAAAAAAACATTTGTACAATTTTAATGTTTTCCTTCTGCTCTTATCTGTGGTCATTAGTCTTTCTATCCCTTAGCTTATCTATGGTTTCAGAACGGTCGTACGATTTGACACTGTCAATTTTCGTTGCCCTCATTCCCTTGGTGATTGGTCATCTTAATGTTACAATTCATTTTGTATTTGAATCAAAGAAACGCTCGGATAATATACTTATATCATCATCATCTCAGCCGGATGATGTCCATTGCTGGATAAAGGCCTCCCCCAGAGATATCCACAAAAGCCGGTCTTGCACTACTCGAATCCAGTAGCTTTCTGCGACCTTCACCAGATCGTCAGTCAATCTTTTCTACCCACGTTTCGCCACTGGAGAAATATTTAGTTAAATTAGAGAGCGCTATGAAGCGATAAGGTCGCCAAAATTGTACGCTTCCTATATTTAGGCTGTACCCATGTCTTTCTTTTTTTTTCTTTTTGTGGTGTACAATAAAGTAATTTAAATTATCTTTACAGTTTTGATTCCGTGATCTACCAATATTTTATTAAAAAAATAGCTGCCGAAATTAGACGAAATAATTTTTATATCGTAATGCACTTTTGTGGTTCTTCACATAGAACAATTAGTCGTGTCAATTATTATATCTAAAAAAAAATATTATACACGATGTATATAAAAACGAAAATCAACCTCATTTTCAAGACGGCGGCGAACGCACATAGGAAATGGAGGTCGACAATTTCAAGTTAAGCTTTTTTCCTGAAACATATCCAAAAATCATCCTTCTCGGTTAAATTTCATTACTCCGCCTCTTTTTTTAAAATAATGACAGGATTTTTGTAGTAGCGATTTAGGCGGGAAAAGGGTGACGTCACGTGAACTCATACCTAACGCATTGATGGCATATCTCTCAGATGTCTATGATAAAACGTATCGATAAAATTGTCAGTGTGACACATTACTTTGAGTTCGATTTTTAAATAATATGTCGTTTAACAAATAAATATTTTTTTTCATTCATTCATTTGTTTTATATCGAAATAAATAATTACATAAAACTTATTTTTAATTTTAATAAAATAAACCGTTTTTTTATATTCGACGTTCAAATACATTTGAAAATTTGAATCTTAATCAAATAAGTAAAACGTATGTATACGATATCAATACGATACATTTATTAACTCACATTCGATTTTCAAATATATTTTATATTTCGAACGAAAATTAAATAAGTCAAACTTATCTTTAATATCAGTATCGAACGTTTATTTATGTTCATTCGATTTTTAAATATATTTGACATTTCGAATCTAATTTAAATAAATAATTATATTATACGAAATATACAACTTCAATTCGAATTGTGACATTCGTATAATTATCTCCCTTGCTATCTTCAATAACGTTAATTATTGCATTGGGAATTCGATTATGGAGGGGGGGTAAAGGGGAGCGCTCACTTGTTAATTGTCTGTAAAGCTGTTCTGTAATAATAAACTCGAAACTCGCCGCAGAGCACGAATATCATGTCGTGATATCTACCATCGACTATTATAATAATAACCTTTAACTGCGTGTTAAAATTATCTATCACCAAACAAACATTACACAATGGATTCTTATAATAGCGCTGTTCATCATGATGTGTTACATTACTTTGTCCAGCAATTAAACCTTCTTGGTTACGATTTTTTTTTTTAGTTCTCTTGGCACTTTATAAAGAATGAATGAGAGCGATTTTTGTAGTGGTGAAGGAATACGAAATTACATTTATCGTAATAACAATTACAATTATGTTATTAATAAATACATTATTATTATTATTCAATCGTAATACAATTTTTAATAACGCTGAAGAAGATCATTTCCCGCGCTTACATAAGTAAATGTATCTCATGTTAAATTATTTGACGTAATGTTTGAAATTGTGAAATCAACACACACAACGATGCATCAGATATTTTTACTTATAACAATATACTTACCACCAATCTTTTAATAGTTTTGTTAATAGACTTTTACTTTTTAATGTCATGTAGGTGTGGCACTGACAACTGACACATGGTAAGTGGTCACCACTGCCCACTGAGACTGATAAATATTAACCAAAACTCAAGGACAAATTTATTCAACTTCTATAAGCCTACCCTTGATTGTCATGTAAGAAATTAACCATCGGTTCGGAAGGCAACACCTCAGGCTTAAAAAAACCGGCGACTGAAACTCCGCGGGACTTTCTAGCTTCTCCTGTGTGACGTAGCTTCCCGATCAGCTTTACATGTTGAACGCAACCTTAAAGACATTCCCTGGCCTCAAAGATATTTCTGAGCTCGACACCAGTGTCAGCTGTGGAGCGACCTGTTTTTAAAATCATGTTTTTATCGTGAGACACATTTTTATTTCAAAATGTACTAACATTTGATTTAAGCTTATATTATACTGACAGTTGGGAGTGTTGAAATGGGTAAATTTCATTTGAATATTATATATACAAACAAACAAATCCTTCAAACAAACAAACAAACTTCCTCGTTTCATCCCTCTTTCTATTAGTGAAAACCAAAGAATATGTCTGCTTTTGCAAACACAGATAAAATATTCAAATTACCTCGTTGATGTATTAAGACGAAAAAGGGATTTGATAGTTGGAGAATTTCGACATCAGCCTCCCTTTTGAACGTTAGAAGACATAAGTTTCATTTTGTAAATGAATGCCAAGGTATTATATGTTGTTGTGTTGGTTTATTTATCGTTTCAATTTCATTATTCCCTTCTGAGTTGACAGTTAAGTTTTGTAACATTTTTATAATTACATTTTCGCTGATCGGGAAGTATCGAATTCAGAGACCAATTTGAGAAATCGACCTCAGTTTCCTCAGTTCATTCTCGAACAGTTGATTGGTTTCTACCAATTGGCCTCTTGTTATATTTGTTCCAATTAAGCGTAACATTACAGGGCATTTTTAGGGCTTCATTTTGTTTAAGGAAAAAATATGGTTTTCGTTAGAAATTTATGAACGCAAGTTATTTTTCTTGTATAACTAAGTGCAGAGTCACGTAGAAGTATTGTGCAATATTCAATATTCTACCACCATAAAGCAATACATTATATTAATATTAAACAGCAATACTTAGTATTTTTGTGTTCCAGTTGGAAGGGTGAGCGAGCCAGTGTAACTACAGGCACAAGGGACATAACATCTTAGTTCCCGAGGTTGGTGGCACATTGGCAATGTAAGGAATGGTTAATATTTCTTACAGCGGCATTGTATATGGGCAGTGGTGACCACTTACTTAGCTTGTACCATAAAAAGAAAGCTTTGTAAGCCTTATACTTTCAATATGTGTATATCTTATCTGAACATACGTTTTTTATTCTTTTAACTTATCACCCGACGTTTCGATAGTTTTGTTAAACGACGGATATAAAAATTATTATTAACATTAATGAAATTTATTTGAACGCTTGTCGGAAGCAAATTGTTTGTAAATTAGTGTTTTAAATTTGACAGAGCAATTGGCAAACGTGACATTTTCAATTTTCATAAAATTACGTCATATTATCTAGACGGATATAACATCTAAAATGTACAGTCATTACAATTTTCACAAACTCGTTTTATAGGACAATCATTTCGCAATTTCATGGCTCGTCCGTCGTTTGGTTAATTAATTTTAACGTTTACGTATTTTCCTGCTGTCAGTTGACGTTCTTTTGTTATCACGGACGTATTTATATAGAAAGGATTGGTAAATGGTAATACTGGTCTGGTAAATACACATTAGTATTGCTTAAAATCGCATCGAAAATTAGCTATTATTTCTCGTAAAAAGTGAAGGATGAAAAAGATTATTGTGGATTATTCCTAAGAGATAGACATATACAATCGAGGAGTTTTTTGAAGACCTTTTCAAGGTATACAATACTGTAGTACATTATTTTGATCTATATCGTAGGGTACAGCCAGTGTTTGCGATGTAAGCTCTAAAAATTGTGTTTATTTACGACATCACATTAGAAACTTCTAAAATTATCGCTGTTTCTCTGCTATATTTTCCATGTACTATACATACATATAAACCTTCCTCTTGAATCAATCTATCTATTAAAAAAAACCACATAAAAATCCGTTGTGTAATTTTAAAGATCTAAGCATACACAGGGACAGACAGACAGCGGTAAGCGACTTTGTTTTATACTATGTAATGATAATGATAATGAACTGGATCGGAACACGAAGAATCTTAAACGAAGATTGCTGGTTGTTACGAGTTTCTTCTCAAGAAAAGAGGAGATCCTTGACCAGCAGCTAGACATTTATTGACATTTTTATAAGGCATTCGATTTAATTAAAAATAATGTTATTTACAATAAAATTAGCCGTAAAGAAATAAATAAAAACTGCCACTGCTGAGCTCAAGACTCATCCCATTTGGAGAGAATGCTAGGAGGTTTTTCCACGACGCTTCTTCAATGTTTATAGGTATATAGTATAGGTATATATACTATACAGGTATATAAGATACATGTGTGATAGATATCTAACTTCACGATTAATTCCGTCAGCGGCGACCTCAAAATGAATTCTAAACACAAATTAAGCACATGCTGATTTGGTGACGTTTGCCAACAATATTCGGTAAAGGTTCAAATGTTCTAACTTCTTGTAAAAAGCCTGTCGGTTTATTTACAGACATCTGCAAAACATAGTTCAGGATCATAATAAAATGAGTCACTCGAAAACTAGTTCACACTCCGATACATAATCACTCTGCATTCTCGTCTGTCGTAAAAACGTCAATACGTCTGTACAACTGTCCTCACGCAATAACTACTATGTAGATCTTATTTCTTCTACGTTGGAGGCTATTTTACAACGAAACAAATCGCCATGGGCGGTTTCGAATAATCTGTCACCTATTTCACGGTGTTAGGTAAAAATCCTCGGTATCCCATTTATTCGCGATCTTCCAGAAAATTCAAGCTTGTATAAATTCTTTTGGGTTCTGTTCTAGTAAATAGCAATATTTAAAACCGATGGAAATGATAAATCCAGAACGTTCGTATATTTTGTCTATAGCAGCAAATTGGGTAGAAAAATGCGGATAACAAAGATCACGGCTTCAAATCAGGTCAATCACCGTTAATGAATTATGAATTTTAATGTATTATTTGTTTGGTAATTATAGTTTATGAAAATTCTACGAGTGATATTTAAGGTCAAATCAAGTGCTCCTTTCGAAACAAATATTTGTTATATATTGTTATAGATATTTTTTCTGTGAAACAAACAGCTTAAAGTGTATCTTCTTAAATGGCGATTCGAAAATCGAAAATTAGACACGAATTTGAAAATTCAAGGACGCGTCACATAAACGCATATTTTGTCATTTAAGATAAGAAAGATAATACTGGATCGCCCGCGAAACATTGCATTTATTCAACAGATTTTTAGAAATTTCGAAACCTATGACAGGTTTTATTTTGATATAATTTCATTGTTAACTGCTTTTTTGTTTTTTTTTATTCAGTCATTGTGCCGCTCTCTATCCGACCTTTATTACATTCTCTAAAATTAATTATTTGTTAAATCGTAACAATTTAGGGAATTACAATCAACAAACCGAGATGGCCCAGTGGTTAGAACGCGTGCATCTTAACCGATGATATCGGGTTCAAACCCAGGCACTGAATTTTCATGTGCTTAATTTGTGTTTATAATTCATCTCGTGCTAGGTGGTGAAGGAAAACGTCGTGAGGAAACCTGCATGTGTCTAATTTCAACGAAATATGGTGGAATATGCTCCAAAACTTCTCCACAAAGGGAGAGCCCAGCAGTGGAGAATTTACCGGCTGCTAATGTAATGTCATGTAATTAAGAATCCTCTTTAATTTTCTGCACATCTACGGCTGGAGCTCTTCAAAATGAGACCATAACCATTTTTTTATGTGCAGCTATCGTCCCATAATAACTGGGACAAAAATCGGCTTACGTTGTTAATATATAAGATTACACACAGAGAAAGATGGCTATTTGCTTAAGTTTTTTTGTATACTTAGTTACTTTCTTAAATTCATCTCATACCATGCTGTGAAGGAAAACCTGCATGAGTCAGATGAAAAACAAAGATTAATGGGTCCACCTGAAAACCAAAGCAAAAACAGGTAGCTAAAGTAACGTGCTGGAATGACCTTCAAACCTTTCCCTTAGAAAAGAAGAGTCCTTTGCCGTTTTGGGTATTTGTATTTTCTCGCCCGATAACAAGGATTTTTACGGTTCTTTTGCAACATAGTCGTATCTGAGCGTGCGAAATTTACTTGGTCCAATATAAGTAATGTAACAGACTGTCTAGGCAAAGTGTAGCGTCTGGCTAGGCAAATATTCCGTTATGAGGCGAAGGTTTCTTGGTGGCAGGGCTTTGTG
Source organism: Vanessa tameamea (assembly GCF_037043105.1). NCBI lineage: Eukaryota > Metazoa > Arthropoda > Insecta > Lepidoptera > Nymphalidae > Vanessa > Vanessa tameamea. The sequence goes on from NC_087335.1 coordinate 5,570,697, forward strand.
CAAGTCTGTCTGAGTAGGTATTACACACTCATCAGATATTCTACCGCCAAACAGCAATACTTACTATTGTTGTATTCCGGTTTGAAGGGTGAGTGAGCCGGTGTAACTACATGCACAAGGGACATAAGATCTTAGCTCCCAAGGTTGGTTGCACATTGGTGTAATATAGGGAATGATTATTATTTCTTAGCGCGATAAATGTCTATGGGCGGTGGTGACCACTTACCATTTGCCCGTCCGCCTACCTATTACATAAAAAAAAGGTTTAGAGCTTACTCCATCACACTGCTCCAATGCAAATGGATACACGTGGCAGTTTTTATCCACCACGTGCAGGTTTCCTCATAACGTTTTACCTCACCGCCGAGCACGAGATGAATTAAAAATACAAATTAAGCCCATGGATACAGTGGTGCTTGCACCGAATTTGAAATCAGAATCATCGATTACGATTCATGTCATATAAACTTGTTCCAAGGTGAACATTAGTTCTTTTCAGTAATGAAAGATAAAAAAAGTTAAAGCTAGTTCAAAATGTCTTTTCATAAAGAATAAACGTCTATTATTATTTCGATGCAAATTGTATACAAAGTGGATGACAGAGACGAAAATCTACGAAGCTTCTCATTGCTATGAAATACTCAATTTGAATATGAATAGGATTGAAACCGCGATAACTAGCACGATTTGAAATCGCACGATCTTTAAATAAATTATATATAATGGTAATGATCACGAGTCCGAGGGATACGATGGTGTAGCGGTTTTTGAGCTGCGAACTAAGCGGTTCTGGGTCCAGAGCTGGTTGAAAGTGATTGGGTATTAATGTCAAGGAAATCGTAGCATTGACCCGGCGACACAAACGCGGTTAGATTTTATTGTTTGATTGAAATTAAAATGAAAAAAGAAAAAAACATTTATTTGTATTTTTTTTAAATTACTTGGTAGTAGTATATTGTGGGTAGCCACATCCGCTTATCATATAATCTACCGCTTTCTTTTGAAGGTTCAGTGAGCCAGTTTAACTGTACAAGGAACATAACATCATAGTTCCCAAGGTTGGTGGTGCGTTAGCGATATAAGGAATGGTGAATAATTCTTACAGCACCAATGTCTTTGGACGGTGGTGACCACTTACCATCAGGTGGCCCATTTGCTAGTCCAACTACCGATGTCATAAAAAAAATAGTATATACCCTAACTCTCAATCTGAAGGGACGACAATCAGAATCAGAATCAGCTGACAGAAATTATTTTCCCTAGTGCTTCGTGCAAGCTCTTCTAGTTCAGTACTACTTAGCTCATTTACCGTCCGAATATCTATGCTATAAAAAATATCCAACGTATCCTAGTACTGCGTAATATCTAATTGAATAGAAAGAAGAATCCTTATCTTACTGCAAATAATTTGTACGCGATTCGTGTCATGTTGTAACAAAGTTTCTGAACCCAGATCTCAACCATTAGCCTTTTATCAACGAGACTATCATCCAGTTAACCGGTGATCTATAAATTAATGAAAATTTAAAAATTAATTCCTTTTTTAAAAATAATTTATACATAATAAGTTATAAGTTACATAGCCGGGATGGCCCAGTGGTTAGAACGCGTGCATCTTAACCAATGATTTCGGGTTCAAACCCAGGTAGGCACCACTGAATTTTCATGTGCTGAATTTGTGTTTATAATTCATCTCGTGCTCGGCGGTGAAGGAAAACATCGTGAGGAAACCTGCATGTGTCTAATTTCACAGAAATTCTGCCACATGTGTATTCCGCATTGGAGCAGCGTGGTGGCATATGCTCCAAACCTTCTCCTCAAAAGGAGAGGAGGCCTTAGCCCAGTAGTGGGAAATTTACAGGCTGCTAATGTAAAGTTATAAGTTCTGGGTGGCAATTCAGCAATCGTTTTGTAGTCTAGCGTAACAGAAATCCTCATCACCATACGGTCTTGTGAGTCAAATCCATTTTATCGAGTTGCCGACAATGTGTTATACAATATTATTAGAAATCCCTATACGTCATTCGAACCTGACACGAAAGTTATTGAGATAGTCGCTTTATAGACGCACATAGACATTTATATTGCAAACGTATTTCAATAAATTCTAAAAACAAGTTATTCGCTTGTCACGTCAATAGTCTAAATTAAAATAGGCCAAAATAATAACACCTAGTTTCCGACTTCGCAAAGTTAATACATCCTTCCTTGGAAACGAATACCTTGGCACTCGTTTCTATATGAGACTCCAGAGCTCTATTTAACTTGGCCCATTAAAAAATTAAAGCTCAAATAAATAAAACGATGGTAAGTAAATAATATTAAAGATAAAAAAGCGAGGACTTGGTATTTATTTGCTTCTAAGCAGGATATATAATAAAAAAAATCGGTGTTTACTCACTCTGTAATTATATGTTGGAATAGAGTATAACATAAACATAATCAGCCTGTAAATTTCCCACTACTGGGCTAAGGCCTCCTCTCCCTTTGAGGAGAAGGTATGGAGCATATTCCACCACGCTGCTCCAATGCGGATTGGTGGAATACACATGTGGCAGAATTTCGTTGAAATTAGACACATGCAGGTTTCCTCACGATGTTTTCCTTCACCGCCGAGCACGAGATGTATTATAAACAAATTAAGCACATGAAAATTCAGTGGTGCCTGCCTGGGTTTGAACCCGAAATCATCGGTTAAGACGCACGCATTCTAACCACTGGGCCATCTCGGCTCGGAATAGAGTAGCTACTGAGTTTATTTGTTCGTCTCGATAGAATCTATTCTTCGAACCGATCGCGATGGTAGCCTTAAATTTAATTCAACATTGTAACATGACGATTCAAAAGTGCTTTGATGAGCCTACTTAAATAAAGAATATTTTGATTTTGATTTTTACATGTGTAACTACTAGTTGAACTATATAATATTGATATTTTACTTTACCGCAATCTCTAGTGACATCTGTCAAAGATTTACTGGCGCCGTAACGCGTTACGTAACGGAGCGGGTTACCCTACCATAAGAAGTTATCACTTCAATGATAATATTATACAGTAAAACCTTCTCCGACACGCTGCATCCTCTCTGGTATAAGTTATAAGTGTATTGTTTAGAAGTATTTTCAGTTGAGTATTACAAAAGAGAATCAATGTATTCATATTTACGAATAATTAATAGCTAAATATTTTGATTTATGTTGATTTAATGTATTTATTTTATATCTTGTTATAGATAGTTCGCTCACGATGGAGCGCCTTCGTAAAGTTATCGGTTTACGTTAATTGAGTGACGCTTGTGCCCACAAATCCACTGTCTTAGTATGCGTGAGATCACTAATGTATGGTAAACATAGCAAAAAAATTACTAATCATTACATAGTATAAAACAAAGTCGATTATCGCTGTACTGTCTGTTCCTTTGTATTAGTTCTTTAAATTTACGCAAACGGATTTTGATGCGGGTAGTACAATTCTTGCAAAGCTGATTTCGATACGAAAATTATATGTGAAAATGGACATATTGAGCGTCGCCCAGAGAGCTGAAGTAAGACTAAGTATTTCTGTAGAGATTAAAAAATCGAACATATAATATCGGACTTTAACAAGCCGATATTCTAAGAAGTCTAATAATTAAACATAAAATATATGAAATAGACATTTACTTATTTAATATTGGAGCTGAAAGTTAAAGTTCAAGGTATAAATTATTTCTTCAAAGACTGCAATCAATAAAGCGAAACTTCTCAATTTCGAATACAGATATGTTACTAATTCAGAAGTATTAAGCGTCAATGGTAGAATGGTTAACGGGTTCGATTCTGACACCTCAAGCATAATTGGAGAGGTAAGTTGAAATACAAGTTGCTTAAACTGAGGCATTGCTGTTGTTATCTTTACGTTTAACACACGTCAATAACTTTCAGAGATTCTTAGGGAAACTATATCAGCAAATAAAAGGAAACGTAACAATATTTATCGAAATATACTCGACATATTTCACACAACAGTCGGCGACGTGATATAGACAGATCCTGTTCATAATATTCGGTAAGAACACATCGTTTTAGAAACGATAACAATCGACTCACGGTGAAACGCAATTTATAATTTTAGTTATAATTGTAGTTTCCGTTTGTGTGTTTTTGTGGAAGGGTTAGGGGGTTGTGAATTGTACTTCATGTTCTTTTATTCACCCCAAACAACGTATATGCACAATTTATTAAGGAACGTTTTATTAACTGATACGTAAAGCAGATTTCGATATCAGATATATCACGATCGTGTTCTGCGATTAGGTTCGAGTTTGTTTCTACGGAATAACTCCATAGAAAAATTTCTGTATATACTAGGGGTGTATATAGGAAGCGCCTTAATAGGGTGAGCTCTTAGAAATATCATCGTTTAGCGGCCTCTCTATTGACATGAAATTGCAATGTTCAATCTTGAGTGCCGAGACTGTTGCTTTGATTTTATTTATAAGGAATGAAGGAATATTAAATGCAATTTTAATATCATTACACAAATTAGGAGGGCTTTGTGTACCCGTTTGGGTACCACCTACTCTTCACACATTTCTAACAGCAATATTACTTCTATTGTGTTCCAATTTGAAGGGTTCAGTGTAATTACATACATTTATTTTATTTTAGGTTATTGACAAAAAAACAAAACAGGAAAATAATAAAGAAAATAAAAAACTAATACGTATGCATCCTGACGTCCTACAAAAGTGATAACTCAAACTGTGAGAGAGTTAAAGAGTTAAATAATCCAAACATACTAGCGCCGTAACGCGTTACGTAACGTAGCGGTTCACCCTCGAATAAAAAGATATCACTTTAAAAATAAAAGAATATAGCTATTTGAAAGTAAACAACCAGTGATTTTTAAATATTTTTCACTAATATGAATATATAATCACATCATTTCATAGCAAATACACAAGCTTAACATCTTAGTTTGTGACCTTTATGTAATTTATAGTGTAAAGTGTAATCCCCTAATACTTTATATCTTTCTCTTCGTCTTTTGCAGGTAGTGACAACTTATCATCAGGTGGCCCTTTTACTAAAACAATAAAAAATTGGGCACGACTCAATATTATGAGACAATTTTTAGTAAATGATTCTTAGCAATTTGAGAAATAGTTTGTTAATGGAAATAAAATTTTCAAGCTCAGCGCTCAGCTTCAGAGCATGTAAGATTGTCGGTCGTAGACCTCAATAGTAGACTTTACCTTCAAATTCGGGCAAGCGTCACTGAATTTTATGTTCATTGATTTGATCTTCTGTACTAGAGCTGCAGCCACGGATTCGCCCACGTGGAATTTGTGACTAATATACTTTAAGAACTTGTACACAACTTATTATCCATAATAATACTGCCCTCAAGGGTTTAAAAATTGTCTAACTCCGTCCTTGAAGTTCAAGCTGCCTTCGCTCCCTTTCAGATGTAGGTTTAGAGCTTATTCCACCACGCTGCTTCAATGTTTGTTGGTGAATACACATTACGTTGAAATTAGACAAGAGAACGAGATAATTTATAAACACAAATTCAGTGAATATTCAGTGGTGATTGCCTGGGTTTGAATCCACAATCATTGGTTGTGATGCCCGCGTTCCAACATATGGGCAATCTCAGCTAGCTGTGTCATAAACATTTATGATATTTTCAATTGAGGCGAGGTCCGTCGTTGTCAAGGCGTTGCACCCGACTGGCCGGCAAATGAGAACTCTGGAATCGCTCAATTATTATTAATTGAGCTCATGTTCTAGGTTTTTATTTCCGTTTCCTTTGTTATTTAAGTAAGCAAGTGCAACTAAATTCTAAATACTACTGACAACGACGATATAAATGGATTACTCTTAGTCTAAATCAATAAAAAATGAATTCTAATTCTGAAGAGCAAATGATTTTATCGTGCGACGTCTCCAATATTGCTACGATTTCCTAAAAGTTTATATAACGCCTTAAGAATCCCAGTTTAAATGCATCTATAACACAGATGCGTACATAATTTTGCAGACTATTTCTTAAAGTGTATGTATGTATATAGGGTCAATTTATACAGCTGAGAGCCGAGATGGACCAGTGGTTAGAACGCGTGCATCTTAACCGATGATTTCGGGTTCAAACCCAGGCAGGCACCACTGAATTTACATGTGCTTAATTTGTTTATAATTCATCTCGTGCTCGGCGGTGAAGGAAAACATCGTGAGGAAACCTGCATGTGTCTAATTTCAACGAAATTCTGCCACATGTGTATTCCACCAACCCGCATTGGAGCAGCGTGGTGGAATATGCTCCATACCTTCTCCTTAACGGGAGAGGAGGCCTTAGCCCAGCAGTGGGAAATTTACAGGCTGATTATGTTATGTTTATGTATACAGCTGATGTCGATAAAGATTTCTGGCACTAGTGTTGCATGAAGTTCTCGCATATATTAAGACTGGTACACTGACTATTTAACAAAAAAAAAATATAAAAAAAGAATAAAATTTAAAAAAAAAACATACAGATATTTAGGTACGTAACCACGTCTAACATAACTAAACGTGTATGTAAATTTGATTTAAAATTCAATTGCAATATTTGCCTTACAAATACGAACAGTTAAATCTAAACAAGGACGAATAAAATACATCGCCAAAAAATGTATGTCAAATCGTATCGACGGAATACTCCAAGCGCAAAATAATCCATGGGATTGTGTAAGCATCATACGAAATATGTGAAGGGTTCCTCGAAATGACCCTTCGTTTGAGATAAAACACGATACGAAGGATCTGTGATACCGCTAAAACGGATACGTTACTTTGATTTAGTAGTTGAGGTAACTTGCCTACATTTGTGAACTATTTCAACTTCAATTTATTTTGTAAGTACTTCAATAGCTATAATACAGACTCGTCCTAGTTTAGGTACTAGTGCAATGTGTACCACAAAAATACATTTAAAAAAAAAAAGATCAATAAATAAATTTAGTTCAAGTTGTAAAATAATCTTAGTTCATAGTTTTAGTGGTTAATGTAACTAGCATTTACAGTCTACCACATGAGTTACGCTTAACATCACTTCTACGATGCACTGGCCGCTGTTTGGCAGTCGTAATATTTAGCCAATGCCGACAGTAACGAAGAAAATCATTTTTTTTAATAACGATGTTTTTTTATCAATAAATTATATGTATTTTTACATTTCATTAACTTAGATGTACGTGTATAAAGGTCGGTTATTACATATTTTCTAGCCACCTGTTATGTACATCGTAATACATAACTCTATTCGTGTACGCGAACGTCGAAAAGTCAAATCGGTATAAGTTTTTCCGACATCTTTAAAAATGATCATCATTCAACTAATTTACGCAAATTTTTGCTTGCAGAACTTAAGCAATACATGAATACAAATAATTGCAATTATTGCTACTTTTAGTACTTTGTATTGTTGTATTCCGGTTTGAAGGTTGAGTGAGCCAATGGAACAGGCATTAGGTACATAACATTATAGTTCCCATGGTCGGTGGTAGGTACATTGGTGAAATAAGGAAAGACTAAAATTTCTTACGGCACCAATGTTTATGCGCAGTGGTGACCTCTTACCATCAAGTGCTCCATTTACCACCTACCTATTTATTCAGATCATCATACATGCGTTCGGGTACACCTATTACGAAAGACGCATAGTCTCTGTCTGTTTTGTGTTTAATTTTTTGAACTTTCAAAGTAATATCCTGTCCACAAATACTTTTAATATTGTTGGTCACAGCTTCCTCGATTGTTTCCGGATGTAAGCGCCAAACATGCAGGTGTTTCTTGCGTTCTGTGGCTTTAGTTCAGTATTTTCGCCAATACCCACATTCTTAGATACGCGATTAAATTTCTTATTTTGCACGATAGTCCATCCCCCTTGAGCTGTTTCTTCATCTTCCCCTTGTTCCAACAATATATGAGGCACCGAATCGTTAGAAACATTCTTCTGAGTCGACGGTACCGTAGATTTATTGGCCACACTGGTATTGACATTTTGCTTTTTAGCGGTCTTTTGGCTACTCGCGATCTTCTTGTGTTGAGTGGGCTTAGCATTTAAGCTCACAGCTTCAGCAAATGTATTGGGTGAGCTCGTAGTTGCCTTTTCTGTTATTACCTGGTGAGATTGATGGTACTGAAACTGAGTCACTTTGTTTTCTATGACCGTTATTATTTGAACCAGCTTAATGCTGCGTCCACATCTCTATCCATCATAACAGGAGAAAACTGAACTTGACTGCCGCGTTGTGTATTTACATTATTTTACGGTGTGGTGGTAACAGTAAGGTCAGTTATATCTTTTCTCAGCGGCGTTTCCATGTTTCCACATTTTGGCATAAGGCAAATGCATTCCTGACATCTCTTTTTGACTCCATTTCTTTTTGTACGCTAGGGTATATGCATTAAAAGCATTAGGTATAATATTAAGACACTTTAAGTCGTATCTTTTAATGCTTTTATTATTAGAGCATTCCATAAAATAGTTGTCCAATATTGGTGAACAACAATTTTAGCAGTTTTAGTTTAAAAATTGACGTTATTTGAAGAGTATATCGATGGGTGCATGTATTTGCCAAGAGCTTGACGCTTCGCTGTTGTGCGACAAGGACGAATTATTTTCCGCGCGCAGCCCCTCTCTTTTACCCGAGGTGAGGAAGAGCTTACCTCGGCACACTCGGCACGCACGATATTGCGCTCGCGAATTAAATTTTAAAAACAGTTCACACCACTTTAGGCACTTAGTTCAGACTTTTGTTTATACATTATGAGTCAATATTGCATAAATAATATTTCCATTTTTTTTTTGGAAATTGAAAGACGCGTAAGCACCCGACGGATTTATATACTTTTTTTAAATATGCTTTTAGTAATGCTTTTTTTCTGTTAGGGTTTCTGTAATTGTTTTTGAAAAAGGCGTCATTATCGTTGTGAGGTAAAATTAGCCGGTTCTTCCACGCCCAATACTCTCGTATTATCCAAGGTGCCAATTAAGATAATTATGTCAATTGCCGAATATGACCTTTTTTGTAGGCGGTCTGGCAAATAGCCCAACTAATGATAAGTGGTCACCACTACCTATAGACATTGGCGCTGTTAGAAATAATAAATAGTCCTTACCATTTCACCTCTGTTCCTGTAATGACACTGGTTTGCTCACTTTACTAACCACAACACAATAATGCCTATTGTTTTGCGGTAGAATAATTCCGTCGCAGGGGTACCGGGTCCCCAGTATGGCCTGATCGCATCGTTGCTCGATCCAACTGGCCAAAGGATCACTTGCAAGAGTGGTTCTTACCATCAAGGGTTCCGATGCACTGCGTGAGGTGGCGATCGCAAATTGGATGCATTTGTGATCCCACAGACTCTTCCACTTACCTCTACACCTTTCACGTGTCAGGTAGGTAGACAGGGAAATAGGTCACCTGATGGTAAAAAGTCACCACCGCCCATAGACATTTGTCAGCCATTACTCCCATTGCCTTGGAAGCTATCATGTTACACTGGCTCATTCACCCTTCAGATCGGAACGTAACGATGACAAGTCGACGTGTTTGGTAGTAGAATATCTGATGAGTGGGTAATACCTACCCAAACGGGCTACAAAGCCAACAAGTAGCTTAATTTGCGTTTATAATTGTAAAATATCTACAAAATAGAGATATAATCAAACGAACTGTTCGGATGCTTATTGAAAAACATTTTAGTTGCTATCAAAAAACATGGATGGAGAGTGTGAGGAGGGCTACGATAGAGTAATCTCTATTATATCTCTACTTACACATGTGAATGATCAAATGACGAATAAAAGATGAGAATGGAGAGGAAAGACATACTGCGCGGAACCCATATAGATTGAGACACGGGAAAGGAGAAAGATTAACTAACCCCTACAAAACTTTTCCCCTAAAAATTTTAAATGAACTTGTCAAATTATATCCCAGAAAGGGTCAAGACCCAGAGGGCGACCTAAAACCAGATGGACAGATGTGGTCAGAAAAGATCTTAGTTCCTGCAATGTTACTGAAAACGATACGTCAAATAGAGCGAAGTGGAAGAAAAAGACTAGGAAGGCAGACCCCACCATCAGATGGGAATAATAAATGCACAGGAGAGAGAGAGAGAGAGAACTTGTCAAATTGCTTAAAAGATAATAATAATATAAGGCGATTATTTTTATACAAGAAAACAATACTCCATTAAGGTTTTATAATGAGGTTCGAAATTGAAACTAACAGGCTCGGAGGGAATGAATTAATTTCCTTTTAAATTTTTATTTAAAACGTTAATGATTTACTTTTATAATTAAACTTTTTCAACGATCGCTTCCATAATTATTATCCTTTATAAATTAATTTTTAAGCAAAATATTCTCAGGTACAATGTTGTACTTTAATTAAAATCATTGAGAAATAAAATAATATTATAAACGCGAAAGTAACTCTGTCTGTTACTTCACATTTAAACCGCTGAAACGGTTTAGATGAAATTTGGTCTAGAGATAAGTTTGAGTCTTGTAGGTAGTCTCATAGGCCTTTTTTTAATTCTCCCCTCGAGGGGCTAAATTGGGGGGTGACGTTTTGTGTGCTGTAGATAAAGTTGTATAAATTTTGTTTGTATAAAGCCTCAGGCTGAGCAAGTAAATAATAAATATTAAAAGTCTTTAGGATATCATGTTTTTTTTTAATAATTGTATCATGTCTGTATTATTTTATTTAGTATCTTTTTTATTATTGCTTTTTATTCTTCTTTTTCGGTAAATTTTTAATTTTAAAAACAAGTAATGTTATATTTTTATTTTACTTGTAATTTTTTGATTAATAATCATAATAAACGGAATTAAATATTTAAAAGTAAGTTATAATATTTTAAACCCGACTCGGAGAGTAGATTCGACTAGCAATTGGCGAAACGAAACTTGTTAGTAACTCTTCAAAATAATACGTTACATGATGTTTGGTCGAGATGCCAATGAGAACTACCTTCGGCCAAGGAATCATTCGGAAATCACAAGAAACACAGCTGCCTATTGTAAGATCACAATTGCGAATCTAATTCGAAGGAGTTAAATTATTTTGTTATTTAATATTATTGTTATATTATTAGGCGGTGGTGAGGCTGTAAATCTGAGGGTCTCACACCTGATGTCTCTTCCGTCGTGCCATATTGTGCTTCAAACCCTCAGGACTTTATTATATTTACTGGGTAGGCATATGACTCCGCTCCATCTGATGGTAAGTGGTAGTGGAGTCCAAACGCGAAGACGACCAGCACAGTTGGGAAGAATAAACTGCACTAGCCGCCCTTGCCATGCCGGCCCACAAGGTTCCTCTTCACGCCTCGTTTGAAAGAACAAAACAAACCTAGGTCATAAGAGGAAAGGAACACTTGTGCTGATTGAGAATTCTCTTTTTTAACGGTGCGACACCGAAAAGTGTTGACAAATTTCTTTGTGCGTGATGCAATTGTTCACAGATAAGCGGTGATATCGAGAGCCAGTACACGTAGACCTGTGAAAGAAAAGGGAAGAAGGAATTAGAGGGAATAATCCCTCAGAGCACTCACCGTGATACAGTCGTTAAAAAGCTCACAGCTCCGCTATCTCTCAATGCAATTGTAAAGGTTCGAGGGAGTTTGTGACTTTTACTTCGCCAATAATGTGGACTGCACGCCACTGCAACCGATCAAAGACTTCCATTAAGTACTTTGTGGAGCCATCCCAAAGGTGCAACCAATATTTAACGCAAGATCGCGTTGTACAACAGGAGCAGTTGTTGTGACGTAAAAAAATGCCGAACTTTGTTAAATTTTTTGTGAGGCTGTTTTGATAATTGCCTCAAACGTCCTACCGAGTTCAACAACAAGAACCTTCCGCCTATCCTCAGTTTCCGCTCGCCCGGCTACTTCGCTTCCGTGGTACATCCCATGCACCGTAATATCATCTGCATAACAATGTGGACGACATCCGTGGATGAGTAGTGTGTACACCGGTTTTCATGGGTACGATACTCTGAGGTCCCGGTTCGATTCCCGGCCGAGTCGATGTAGAAAAAGTTCATTCGTTTTCTATCTTGGGTCTGGGTGTTTGTGGTACCGTCGTTACTTCTGATTTTCCATAAAACAAGTGCTTTAGCTACTTACATTGGGATCAGAGTAATGTATGTGATGTTGTCCAATATTTATTTATTATTTATTTATTTATTTATGTTCCAAAGAGTGAGCATATCATTGATATGCAAAAGAAAGATTGTAGGGGAAAGCACAGAACCCTAGAGGGCCCCAGCATTCACTGCATAGAGTTTCAAAGCGCAACCGTCAACTAGAACGCGAAGGTTGTATTGGAAAAATGACATAATTCAATCAACAAGACCAATCTCCTATCAGCAATGAAACATTCAATGTTATACAGCTCTTACCCTGACTCATTAGTCTTTAAGACAAAACCGAATTTGAACACAAATAAAAGAAATGGTATTTCACAGAAAAAAAAGGTATGTTTTACTCAGCAATGATTATTATCATCACCATCAGCCAGTCCAATGTTTTAGAACTGCTTTCAAACATTTTAATATACAAACAATGTGTGGGCAACATTCTGCCTTTAGCAAGTGAGGTTGAGTCCATTGCGGTTTGTTGCTACCTTCCAACCAATGCTCCATCAACCTTATGAAAGAATTTTATGTCTTGGCTCATGCACCCTGAAAATCGGTTCACAACTGTACATAGCATTGCTGTTTTATTATTTCGAACGGAAAGAACAGACAAAGTATTTAATTTAACAAACACTCTACTATGATCAAAAAAGATTTCCCTACGAATTCAGAAGATCATTAGACGGCCAAAGGCAACCATAAAACGCAGACTACGGTTTTTAATATAACGCAATGAAATGATTTAAGTTATAACTTAAATCCAATGTTTGAATAACAAAGAGAAACATCTGTTGAGTCGAAATTAATTCATTAGTACGTCTATAATTTATAAGGAAGGCAAAGTTCCAATTATTGAATCCTTAAACCATACTGACATGTTCTCGAACTAATTAAACTTGACCGCCCTTCGCTGGATAGACCGAAAAACTTCTGTTCAATGGAATCCCTCAAATCATCGCCAAGTTTAACATTGAAGCTTGTATAAGGCAAAACGATATCAAACTTAAACATAGATATTTATCTGGAATACCCCACTCAAATACATTGCCAGTTAATAAATTTAAATCTCGAGAGCTGAGATGGCCCAGTGGTTAGAACGCATGCATCTTAACCGGTGATTGCGGGTTCAAACCCAGGCAAGCACCATGTGTTTAATTCATGTTTATAATTCATCTCGCGCTCGGTGGTGAAGGAAAACATCGTGAGGAAACCTGCATGTGTCTAATTTCAACGAAATTCTGCCACATGTGTATCCACCATCCCGCATTGAAGCAGCGTGGTGGAATATGCTCCAAACCTTCTCCTCAAAGGGAGAGGAGGCCTTAGCCTAGCAGTGGGAAATTTACAGGCTGTTAATATAAATTTAAATATTCATATATTTGTAATATAGAGAATTTTGTAAATAGGACGTCGCTTGCATATTTATATATGACTAGATACCGTCCCCGGATTCGAACAAGTGTAGTTTATTAATAAAGAAAACATATACTATACTATAATAATATACCATATAGCACAGGAATAATCTACCAGTGGACTTCTTTCAGAATTGACTCGTTACCTCCGAAGATTACAAATAAACAAACAAACAAATTTTAACCATTTATAATATTAGAATAAGTAATTGTATAGAAACATTTTTAAAACACCTCTATAAACACAACAATTTTCGTTAAAATCTATTTTAGAAACGGTGATACCCTTAAATTTAATTTGATCTTGATAAATGAATTTTCCAAAGTTATATTACCCTTTTATTTTACTTGGTTCTTATAATCAATTTGAAAGGATCAAGATTATCCCAACGCACAAGACAATTTGTAAATATTTTGTAAATGTAGTAATATTTTACGAATGACGTGACGTTATGAGAAATAAGATTACGTAAATCTTTTTCTAGGTATAAAGAGATGCTCAAAGCTTAGTCCACAAACAAGTGATTTCCGAGAATCCCCAAACTTCTCAAACGGAATAATTAATATATTCATAATACAAATATCAACATTGCCAAAATATGTTTACGAAACATGATTGAATTTACTTTAAAAATAAACTCTTATAATGTTTAATGTTTTGACATCTATTGATTTAGACACAGGTGATCCGTGCGTGAGGGTCAACCTTGTGTTCTTTTCTGTACCCCTAATCCAATCAGGTTAGGGTACAGAAAACAAAACAGGTGAGATCTCACTTGTCTAAAAATTTTCGTAATAACTGTTTGAGTAGTTAATTGAAATCGTAACCAAAGAGTTTTAAACAAAAAAGGACTCCAATAGTTTTGTTTTATACAACCTGATTGCAAGTGGCGACCACTGCCCATAAACATTGGCTCCATAAGAAATTTTAATCATTACTTAAATTGCCATTACGCCATCAACTTTGCGAGCTAAGATGTCACTTGTGAACACAACAATACTAAGCATTGCTGCTTGATGGTAGAATAAATGATGATTTGGTGGTACCTTACCAGATGGGCTTGGGAGTATTAAGCTTAAGGCCACTAGCTAAAGTATAGCAGCAATCGTAGCAATTCCGTTGTCTGTTTCCGAAAGTTTCGAGACTTCATGTAAAATTAATTTGGTTATTTTATTTAAAAATATATTATTATTATGGAAGTACCTATTCAACAACTTTTGGTCGTAATTTTTTTCATAATTTCTTACCTACCAACATTCATAGTGATCGTATTAATATCGGACATGTTTGTTTCTATAATAAATATAATGACTAATGATGTAAATCCAATCATCATCCTCCTGCCCCTATCCCAATTTTATTTGGGGTCGGCGCAGCATGTCTTCTTCTTCCATACTGCTCTGTCTGACGTTATCTCACAAGTAACATTCGTTCCAGCTATATAGTCTTTCATACAATTCATCAACGACGTCACTCCAATATGATTACATAATTAATAGATCTGGGGGCTGACATATCACATCTTCACGACAGAACAGTATTAAGCCGTTGATAAAAGAAAAAAAAGACTTCCGTTTTAGTAAAACGTTCATTTTATTCAAAAATAATTCATTTTAGTAACAACGGAAGATAACTAAAAACTTTTCGTCCAAAGAATTCTTATTTTCAGAAGCCAGAAACGCGGATTATAAGATCATTAATGAGGCGAGTTTTGTCAAAAAAATAATTCTCATTTCCAACGAAAAATATTATCAAACCTAATTCAGGCGTGACTTTGCGAAATTGCTCAGACTTATAAGATTTTCATCCTTGACACCTTTAATGAGAACATTAATCTCTTGCATCATAATTTGAACACGTTACCATAATCTTTTGAATAATATTACTAAAATAACCTCAAACCCTTGTGATGTATTCTGAGATGTGTTGCAATATATTAAAAACCCTTATCACTAACCCCAATAAACGATGTACTAGTGGGCATATTCAAAAGATTTTTTAGAAATTGCGAAACCTATTTTGACAGGTTTTATTTTGATTTCATTTCAATGTAATCTGCAAGTCACATCTACATTTGGCGCCAAAATTATGAAATCTTATTTAAATAAAATTTTTATGTCAAATATTATACATTGGTTCATTTAAAATTGGAGTTTGTCGATAACAATTTACTTTAGTTAATGTTTACGTTTTAAATTTTTTTCTTTCTACAGCCGTACTATCTAACCGGTCAGTAACTTAATTTGTTAAATTGTAAGAATTTGGTAAATTGCAATCAAAATCCTCTTTAATTTTCTACACATCTACAGCTGGAGCTCTTCGAAATGAGACCATAACCTATTCAGATGGGCTTTTTTTCGCTGGGCGAACACATTAGCGATGCCTAAAAATGGCGGGGACGTGCATGTGGGATTCCGGTGCCTGGCGCACCAGAATACCCACTTAAAAACCAGTGGTGCCAACTCCGTCTCTGCGGGAACGTCATAGGTCATCATCGCTTGCATATGCTACTGTAACGCCCTTCGAACCGGACCACAACAATACTATCCAGAAGGGCTTGTACAAAGCCCTACCATAAAAAAATTATATAACCATTCATCCAATAGGAGTACAATTTATTTTTATTAAATTCTCTAGTCTTTTATATCCCTTAGTTTCGCTGTGGCTTGTTCCCTTTTTTTACACATGTTTTGATCTTTGAGATACAGTTACATACTCAATAAGGGAATGAGTTATATGTTAAACTGATTTATTATATATATTTAACGAATATATTAATTGTAAATACATGTTTGCATCTTTGTAATATAAGCGAGAAAAACGCCAACCATTCACAGGAAGATACTTAATAATATATTTTTTTGCCCAACCCGAGTAACCTAAACCGGACGACCAAAGGCCATATAAGGTAGTTACTTCTCCAGCTATTCACTATTTAATTATATAATTCATTTTATTATATTGTAACGTACAAGAAAGTCATTCTCTAATATGTAAAGTAAGTTCGTTCATTAAAATACTTGCTTAATGGAAAGTCAGTAACTAAATCAAAGCGACAATTATCACATTTTACTCTGAACTTGCTCGTAAGTTCTGTATTATAATTTCATAGTATTACCCTTCACGTTTAAAGAGTTCATATTAAGAAACCATTTTAAATAGTTAGTGACTTGATATGAAGAAGGTGCAGGGAATTAAAATTAATTCTGTGACGTCATGATATTTGTTTGTATGAACTTTTAGCATCAAGCTAGGATGCTATGGTTCTGTTCATTAAAACAATTACGGAATCAGCCACCATTAGAGAGATAAAGAATTCATCGATACCCTCTAGATTGATATCCGTCATGGAGCCTACTCTCATTGAAGCCAACTACGCTGAAGATATAACATTGCCCGAGAGTGTGCAAACACATTTGTTAACAGCAATGTTACTAATCATTATATTAATTCCTTCAAATTTGAGAAGAAGAAGATGAAGAATTGGTCAAAGAGACACAACATAGTGGTCCATGTGAGCAAAGTCGCGGGTAGTCACAAAAGCGTTTGCAAAAAGATTATTTTACTAAGCATTGATTTTATTAAAACATTTTGTTACTTAAAGTCAAAAGCATGTCCATTATCATTGGCATTTCATAATAGACTCAGCGATGGATTACCTCATTCATTTAAGCTGTAATGAATGAACCGTTTTGTTCAATCGACTCTGAATGGTTTGGCTATTAAACGAATGACGGTGTGATATTACATTACTTAATAGTATTATGTTCATTATAAGTATGAAATATTTTACCAAGTTTACTTATTACTTTTTTATGATATAGTTAAATCATAATGGTCAGCATCACCCACAGAATTTAGCGCTGTAAGAAACATACATCGCCTATTCGCCACCGCCCTTGGGAGCTAAGATGTTATGTCCCATATGCCTGTATTTACACTGGCTTACTTAGTTTGAACCGGAAAATGACAAAGACTATTCCTGCTCCGAGATGGTCCAGTGGTTAGAACGCGTGCATCTTAACCGATGATTTCGGGTTCAAGGCCAGGCAGGCACCACTGAATTTTCATGTGCTTAATTTGTGTTTATAATTCAGTTCGGGCTCGGCGGTGAAGGAAAACATCATGAGGAAACCTGCATGTGTCAAATTTCAACGAAATTCAGCCACATGTGGAATACACATGGACCCGCATAACCCGCATTAGAGCAGCGTGGTGGAATATGCCCCAAACCTTCTCCTCAAAGGGAGAGGAGGCCCTTAGCCCAGCAGTGGGAAATTTACAGGCTGCTAATGTAATGTAATTCCTGCTTGGCGGTAGAATAAATGAGTGTTTGCTTGCACAAAATTCCAACAACAAGTAGATTTGAATGTTATCTTTCATCTTAACGCACGTCAATTTCCTTTTGAATTGATATTTATATGGCTGTTTCAGGGATATCTATTCTATTTCCAGTTTCATATAGGTCTTGTTGATATAAGTGACAAATTTGGTATATACAGTAGTTGTTAAAGACCTGAATTTGGTGTATGGATCCTTGGATTTGTTCCATGTTTACATCAACTGACATAACGTTAGAGGAACATTTTGAGATTAATTTATCGAGAAAGAGATTAAGGAGATTGATTTAATTGACTTTGATTTGATGATTTGAAAAGATGAATTACTTTGGCGATGCGGAATCATGACGCTACTAAGCTATCACGGTACGTAAATTTGGAGACTCCATCTACCTTTTCATTTTAAGCATTTCTGTTTATAACTAGAAGGTTTTATCCAACTATAATGTATTTTAATATAATTCTATCTTTGAATAGTTACGTAAAATTAATATGTATCTTAAATTATCTGAATAAGAAGATATTTTACAAAAATATGTTGTATGTTAAGCAAACTTCACACGGGAGACTTCATAGAGAAACTCTTGGGAGCTCGTGGAATAAACTAACGTACAAAATGTCCTACATTAGTTTTTACATTGCACTATCTAGTCATAAAGAAGGTGAAATATCCGTCGTGTTTCCATCTCAGTCCGGAGAATAAGTTACACAAGTTACGCTTACTAGAGAATTTCATCGATGTTCAGGATATAACCAAGTTTGAACTGGGAAATCTTGTCAAACTTCCTATTTACTAAATTCAGCACAAACCCTACCGAATATCTAAGAAACTTAGTATGATAGAGTTTTAAGTTTATAATCTAAGATATGTTATGTACACTAATATTACAAATGCGAAAGTAACTCTGACTGTTACCGTTTTAAGCTTCAAACGCTGTACCATTTCAGATAAAATTTTGTATGGAAATTAAGAACAATTAGGCTGCTTTGTGTGCTATAGATAAATTTGAAGATTCATCTAGTTATCGATATTTACATTAGGATAATATTATAGTATATAAAATTTATACATAGTAAATAATTTAATTGAAAATTATTATGCGAATATACTTTTTTTTTTCAAGTATATGCCATGATGGTTGATTGACTAGAATACATAGATCTTAAATAGATTGCGAGTTCAAACCTGGACAAACACTAACTTTCACAGTATATGTAATGTATGAAAAAACTATAATGACCCGAAGGTGTCGGAGGAAATCGTTTCACATGTGTAGTGTGTATCAAAGGTATTCTAATGACATTGAGGAACCGTGTCGGAATCAGCTCCAAGTCCTCTCTGTCTCAAATGGAGGCCTTTGCCCAGTAGTGAGATATTTATAGTTTCTTAAACGCTCGAAGTAAACAAAACTGTTCAGGAATTTTCATAGCTTAGATCTAGTAGTTTTTTTCATCTATTGCTTAATGGCTTAATGGCTTCTATAGCGTCACTAGGAGGTGAGTTAAAAAACTCGAGCCAATTGTGGTGAGCCCTCTTAAGGGCTAGTACGTGCCTCTTATTATATTTCATTTTCATAAATCGAAAACAAAAACATTCTACATGTAAGGGAACTATAAATGTTTTCCTTTTATTTACATAACTATCAGCAAAAAATATTTTTTTTTTACCTCTATATGTTGATGGAATTCCAAATTTAAAATAAAAATCAGATTACCAAACCAGCCTTTGTTATTGGACAAAAACAATTTCACCTTCGTTAGTATAATATTACCTTATAATTTGATGTTTGTTTTTGCTATATATGTTCGTTTTTCATATATTTTACCGCAAAACAACAATATCATAGTTGTGTTAGGTTTGAATTGTGAGTGAGCTAATGTAATTACAGACACAAAGGATGTAATATTTTAGTTCCCAAGGTTGCTGACACATTGGTTAAAATTTCTTATAGTACCAATGTTTATGGGCAGTGACGATCCACGATGACTAATTATCATCATTTGTCATCGTTTGCCAGTCCGCCTGCCTATTTGGCATGAAAAAAAGTTAATAATTTCAAGCAGAAAATAGATCTGTAAGCTTTTCTGGTGCAGTATGGCAAAACTATAATTGAACAAAACTTCGACCCTTTATAGATAGTTTTTGTATATATTTAAAAAAAATCTTGCTGGACATTCACATACCCTATAGTTCAAATTAGTGGACGTCATAAAATCTTAACTGATAAAATCTATTCAGTTATGATAAACGTTCATTGTTTTAATTTTGTATTGGAAGGCTAAAGAATAAATGTCACGTGTTGTGAAATGCCTCCCACCCAGACATTTATATTAAAAAATATATTAATTCGCTTTCAATATACTGCCACGGAGATGTAATGTCTCTTGTCCCTTTAATTAAAAAATCCCACTCGCCCTTAAAATATCCGTAATCTGAAGTCATACAAATACCAAATATTCCTATTCGAGAGTAGAATATTTGATGAGAAAAAAACTCAAAGCTACCACTGGTGAAAATTCCATTTACAATATTGTATTTTTTTTCCGCAACGCTACAATTTTATTAGTCAATAAACTTTCGGAATGAAACATTGGAAAATTGAAGTCCACCAGTCAATTGGTGAACAAAAAAAAATCCATTATCAAGTCAAAGGGAAATGTGTCGATCTACGCTGAACCAATTAAAAATGTATTCGAAAAACTGCCTGCATTTTGATTGATCATGGTAGTAGCTATGTCAACTAGGATTTAAAATGAAGCCATAAAAATGTTTGTTCATTTCCGTTATCGTTCTAATATCAAATCAAACGAATAATTTGTTTTTTTTTTTTTTACAAAAGAGTATATTATCCAGCCAAGATAAAATTGGCTTTCATTCTTGATAATGAATCAAAAAAAAATCGAGCAATCATATCGAAATTGATGCAATTTTTGAAGTGAATAGAACACATGGATTTTAGCGGAAGATCGCGGGTTAATCCGAGCAAGCACTACTGAATTCACTATGCACTTAGTTTTTGCTTCTAATTCTCGAAATCGTCTGTGAAATGACATAAAGTTATATGTGATATTGTTGCAGTTAAAAACACATGAACATTTTGGTACTTTGGTTGGTTTTCAGCATATTAATATTGGACGAACATAGCTTATTTTTATAGAATAGCTTGGCAGATATCCATCGATCAATCTTCGTGTATTCCCCGGGACATTGACAAAACTGACAAAATAGCCAAAATTATTCAAGAAAAAATATACCGTATAATGATAACTATAAAATATCGTCGACAATGAATATTATATACGACAAGAGGTCGTACTAATTGGACGTATGGTTGTACTAATTGGTGCCAATGACGTAAATGAACTAATTGTATTAGATAGATATCAAGTCACCGCAAGTTCTTAAAAATGGGTTACAATTATAGAAGGATGATGAAAGCGGTTTTGGGTGTAAAACGATATTCATTATAGGGTCCTGGCCTACAACTAGAGCCACGAGTTATATGAGTGGCGGGCGATAGTCCAGGGCTTGTCTCTTAAGTTGTCATAGACTTATAGAAGTTTATCGTACTTTATCGAACCTATTTGCGCTATCGTAATTTAATTATGTACTATTGTAATGTATTCGGAGTATTTTTTTTTCTGGTTAAGTGACCAATTCTGATGAATGTCTGATTTCAAATTCAAGCCCATAGCTTTCGGTATAAAGTCGAATGTTTATACACTCGTCTATTCATGGTCATGGTGTTGTATCTTTTTTATGCAATTCAGCGCATTTAAGATGTGACATAGAAAGAGACGTAATGGCTCTGTTTTCAGAACACTCAAA
Source organism: Vanessa tameamea (assembly GCF_037043105.1). Classification (NCBI taxonomy): domain Eukaryota; kingdom Metazoa; phylum Arthropoda; class Insecta; order Lepidoptera; family Nymphalidae; genus Vanessa; species Vanessa tameamea. Next base: position 5,592,463 of record NC_087335.1, read on the forward strand.
TCTTAATCGATTATTTCAAGGATTCAACCTAGTCAAGCACCAAAATTTCGAATATTTAAATGCTAAATTTGTGTATACAACTTATGCCCGTGAGGATGTGTTTAAAAAAAATCGGCCACTTGTGTGTATACATAACTTTATTGGAGCAGCGTGGTGGAATCTGGAATAGGCTTCTAACCTTCTTCTCAAACAGCAGTGGATCTATAGCCTGTAACTCTCATATAAGGAGACATTGCGATAAGATCAACAGAAAAACGATCTCAATTGAACAAGATAACAAAATTTCAGCACATCCAGATGTTCTTCACTTGGATTAGTAATTCGGATGGCATTTTTGTTTTTGTTATTAACATGTATAATAAACACTCTTATCAATTATAATCAAAGGAAACCTCAATAATGCAATGGTATACGAGACCCCAAGCGACATAAAACTCGCAGGTTCAATCATGACGCCTAAGTCTTTTGAGACCTATTCCTTGCATGAGTTTAATTTTACGCTTACTAGTAAATGGGAATATTAGGGAATTCTTAGTAAGAGGCTTAAACCGGTTTTATATTAAAAAGTCCTGAGATTTTTTGTGTCTGATATGAAAACTTTTTAATATTTTCTATTGCAAGTTATACTTTTTTTGTATTGAGAATAGTAAATATGCCCAAAATAAACCAAATAAAAGGAAAACTGTTCGTAATTCAAATAGATTCCATTAATAAGGCTACGATTTTCCTTGATCCCATTTCTCTGGTGATTGATTGGCGTCTATCAATAATCGTTGATTGGTCTACATACGGACGCCATTTTGATTTCATTTGCGTCTATTATATATATCAGTAGTATAACGTCATTACTATAATGACTTGAACACAATTAACAGTAGTCGTCTATATAATTAGAAATGTTTAAGTAACTTTGTCTCTCGTTCCGTCTGTCTGATACGGTTTCGCTGCTAAACGAAAAAAAAAAAAAAAAATTGGTGCAATTTCAGCAAGGACTTCTAGCAGGGGTAAATTAATATTATCAGCATGCGCTGAATAAATGGTCCGTTACACAAAAATATTATGATATTAAAAATCATGATGTTATGGTAAAAAAAATTGGTCTTCAGTAGATTTAGAAGAAAGGAATGTATCACTAATCAATACGGTTTAATGCTGCTTCTTAATAACTTAAATATGTTCTGTCTATAATTTTAATATTAATTATCATTTTTAACTAAACTTTAAAAGGCACGAGGGCAGATTTCGGAGGATTTTCATTACAAGCTGAATGCTGTGCGACCTAAGCCGTCGGTTCAGATAGTATTATCTGATTCCAATTATTATACAATTACTAAAACATGTAATTAAACTGCCTCGTTCGTCTAGTATCAATACTATTAAAATATTGGGTAAAGTGGACTGAGTTTTTCTGACAAGAAATTCTCAGTAGCAGCTCGGAACAGAGAACTCAGTAGTATCTACAATGCCGTGCCTTATATCGTTACTGCGCTTGTTTTTTTCTTCAGTTGTCTTAGCGAAACTTAAGAAATAAGACTATGTAACAAATTTTGTTTATTGTAATTTTATCCCGATATTATTATACGATATGTAAATTAATGATTCATTTTTTCAACTAGTGAAACTCTATAAGTAAGTTGGGATTCTTAAAACGTGCTATGACCGTCTTCAAAACGAATCGGAGAGGCTCGGAGTCGTGTTAATACAAGGCATTTGCGGCCCTACCGGTGCTGTGCACCACCTGTATCTTGGCGGAGCACTCCTCAGGGGGTGAAGGTAATCACCCACCACACTCTTCACTAGTACGTCAGAATCCTCCCATCCATGCCGCTCCACCTTGTCTGTTTGATTCTAACTGTCCAAGACGGTCTCACAGAAGTAGGATATGACTTATCCTACTAATTCCCCGAGGAGCATCGCCGGTATGATTGCTTGCAGGATGAGGTACCGTCCGTCACAGGTGGATTAAGAAAACTATCAAAATTTTAACTACAAATTGAATAATTTATTTAACAAGAATTATCGGTATTAAGTAATTACGCTTACAATTTTTGAAAAAAAATAAAAGAAATAACCATCAAATATTATATTAAAACCAATAAGCATCTGTCTTTGCAAAACATTTACTAAGCGTTCATTTGTAAGCGTCAACAATCATACTCGTATCAAGTTCTATAAAACAGTTTATTACAAACTCGGTTAATCTAATCGTCTGTCTAGACATTTTAATATAGAAAATGTTCGAACACTTTCCTAGTAATAAATATTGCACCAATAGAAGTGCGTTGTAATAAATTGTTATAATAACAATTTAGTTATCAGCGTCTGCGCTTCCTCGAGTGTTTGCAGAACAAATTACTCGTGATTTATTGGTATTCGCAACGATTGTACACTTTGTGGTTTTATTTGTAAAAGGACACATTTCCATTTAATCATATCTTAGCGTGATAACAAACTGATAGCAGCAATATTTATTATGTATAATGCCCCACTGTTGAGCAAAGACTTCTTCTATGTTTGGTTTATGGCGTTAAAGATATTTACTTTATAGTATTTTGGACTAAAATAAAAACTAGTTAAGTCCAACTGTATCAATCTTCATGACGATCAATTTCAATTGATAGGTTTAGGTGTTGACAAACTAGCAGCGAGTTTTAAGAATAAAAACCTAAATAAAAAACATATTTGAGCCCATTTTCAGGGTCATCGGTCAAATGGAACTTTACATACTCAACTCAAACATATACATATACCAACATCCGTTTTTACCTTAAGTATTAACCATTCTTTGAAAATAAATAAACTGAATTATTTAGCAAAAATATTTTTCGTTGAAATTTAAAATAACGAATACAGCAACGACGCAAAGTTTCCGTCATTTTACATTTAGACTACCAGTGGTTTTCAGTGACTAGCCGAATGATTGAAGTTAACATTTTAAAAGCAATTTATATTCGATTAAAAAAATAAGACCTATTTCGATTTCGAGCAGTGGATAAAGATTGGTTGATGATGATGATGATTACAATTTAAATGTATAATCTTAATTATTGATTACGTAATTATTTATGAAAAGTTATTTGAAACTGTTTAGAAGAATTCTACAATTGCGTTCGATTATAATATTAAAACATTATTTCTAATACATAACAACTGCTTCCAACGAGTCTTATAAAACTCATTATAGAAAATGAAAAGGTAAATTTATGTACGAATTTAGGGGTACGTTTAATCCCAAAGGAGCGTCGAAGCATTATGGCTGTTTAGAGATCCGTAAAAAAGATTTAAGAAGCACAAACCGCAATAAAAGTCGATTCCATTGAAGTCGGGCGTGATTTTATGGGTAATCATAAATCAAGATGCTATATAGATTTCGGATTCAATCGCTAAATATTTATATAGTATAATAATATAATATTAGCTTGATAGCGTTTCACACAAACTGTTGTTTTTGTATATATAACGTTTTTTTTTTTTATGTCATATGTGGCAAACGAGCAGGAGGCTCACCTGATGGAAGGTGACTACCACCGCCCATGAACATGTGCAACACCGGGGGGCTTGCAGGTGCGTTGCCGGCCTTTCAGGAAAGAGTACGCTCTTTTCTTGAAGGTTCCCAAGTCGTATCGGTTCGGAAAAACCGTCGGCGAAAGCTGGTTCCACAGAGTGGTTGTGCGAGGCAGAAAATGTCTTAAAAATCGCGCTGTTGTGGATTTTCGGACATCTAGGTGGTCCGGGTGATATTTACACACATTTTCAAGGCTTCAGAATATAAGGTTCTAGATATAAAGTTAGGGAATTATTCTGTCGACCATTTTTCAGTTCGTGCCAAAATTTGGAAATTGGCATCTTTCACACCCTCGAGCTTTGGAAAGTAAGCCTTCCTTAAGTGTCTTTGGTTGTGTTGGATGGTCTACTTATGTGGATTATAAGCGTGAGTACGGGCGCGTGAGCAATGGGTAAGTTAAAGAATTTTCAGAAGTTGATGAAATAGCATACTAATATAGAACATTTGTTTTAAAGTTCACCCAAAACAATTGAATCTACTGTTTGTTTGATGTGAAACTCGCATCTTCTTTGTTTTTCTATTAGATTTTTTTTTTTTTTTTACTCTAGCAGCCTGTAAATTTCTCACTGCTGGGCTAAGGCCTCCTCTCCCTTTGAGGAGAAGGTTTGGAGCATATTCCACCACGCTGCTCCAATGCGGGTTGTTGGAATACACATGTGGCAGAATTTCGTTGAAATTAGACACATGCAGTTTTCCTCACGATGTTTTCCTTCATCGCCGAGCACTAGATGAATTATAAACACAAATTAAGCAAATGAAAATTCAGTGGTGCCTGCCTGGGTTTGAACCCGAAATCATCGGTTAAGATGCACGCGTTCTAACCACTGGGCCGTCTCGTTATTATCTAAAACTTAGTAAAGCCCGTCTAGTACAAACACATGTTTTTCTGTTAATATACAATCATTGGTAGGGATTTTTTCAGGCAAACATTGAAGAAATTATAAGAGTGCTTCCTATGGCATTTCTTCAAACGCAATTTAAGGAACCATCTGACATTTCATGAATGCCTGAGAGCCGCTTAAGTCTTCTGTCTTACCCTTTGACTGTGGCGAGTAATTACTTCCACGGAATTCAAATTATCTAATTTTGCAGAGTTTTTATTAAAATTTCCTTTATATGATCGTCTTGGTATATACATCATATAAGACTAACATTAATATGAAATTTCTCACACCAAGGATCATATGTCTTTCAAATAACCAAAAAGTTATATCCATATTTCTTGGTGGTAGGACTTCGTGCATGCCCGTCTGATTAGATACCACCCACTCATCATATATTCTACCGCCAAGCAATAATACTTTATATTATTGTGTTCCAGTTTGAAGGATTAATGAGCCAGTGTAACTACCGGCACAAGGGATATACTAACTTAGTTTCCAAGGTTAATTGCGCATTGGAGACGTAAAGAATGATTAAAATTTCTTACGGCATCGATGTCTATGGGCGGTGGTGATTACTTTCTATCAGGTTGTCGTCTCGTCCGCCTATCTTTAAAAATATATATATATATATTTGGTAACAAATTCATTTGTGTAGTCTTAAGCCTAGAATCGAGCTACCTTTTGGACTTTTAAAGCTATGAGCGTCCTTATATATAACTCTAGGCTGCAGACCATTAGTTATTAAATGATAAATTCTAAGCTTTATAATGTTTTAAGGTATCTGACTCTGATCGACTGTGCAATACATTTTTTTTTATTTTCCCCTACTCTAACCTAAACCTAAAACATGTTATTCAGAATTTAAAAAAAAATCGATTCTCATTTATCTAAAATTCGAGGACGGTTGGACTTACGGACGCGTTGTTAAATGTTGATTCTGTATCAGATTGGACACACCTGGTGGCTTTTTTGTAGCTATAGTGATGTGATCTGCTCGGCCAAATATATATCGACGATGAATTTTGTTGCTATTAACTTGAAAAAAAATTGAGATACAACATTAAGCAAACTATTCTCCCAGATATTTCTGATGTTATCGAAACAATTATTTAATAGAAAATTAAGATAATAAAATAAAATCATATATCAGGAATATGGCTTTCTATCAATAAATTAAGTTTTTAGAATGGGAACATTAGTTCAAGAGATTACCGGCCTATATAAATAAAAACAAATTTTACTTCTTTATACTATTAGTACAGATGAAATAATGAAAAATGAAACAAAAATGAAATTACCATCGATTTAAATTTTTGAATTTATTTGCCAACCCTAAATGTTGGCAATCGATATTACGGAATAATAAAAAAAAAAAAAAACGACATCAATATGATATTTTCTGTTCGTCATTCCCTAAAACGAATTATTTAGACATTTGTATATTTATATTCAAATTAATAACTGATTAAACAAAAACCTCATTTGAAACGGTTATGCCTGAAGTACTATTAAAAAAATATATTAACTTTTTAGCACGAAATCCAAGGGTTTATTATATTCAAGCGTTAAAATCGGCTGAGTTTCTTTCGCCGATTCTTCTCAGGTCCGACGTATTAAATTCCGAACCGGTGGTAGATTTTTGACCATCAATAAGCAAGTGTAAACACTTCTATATTGAATAAAGATTCTTGACTTTGACTTTGGCTTCGAGCGGGTCTCAATTGTGTATTGAAATTGTTGTAAAGGCTGCCTGCCTGCCATTGTGATGTGACGTGTTAAAGGGAATGAAGTATATTCAAGCTTCACTATTGTGAGTAGCGTTAAAGATTTTTATCTTTGAAACTTATTTGCAGGGAAACGATATTTTTTTTTAAATAAGAATTATTACTGGTGTAGTTGGCTTGACCGATTTCGGTCACCGCGGCTGAGTTCCAGGGAGACCAGCCAGCTATGTAAGTCATATCAGTGCACAGGCACACAACATGCGATGTCAACTATATATAAATAAAAATAAACAATAAAATAATATTTTGCAAATATGATACAAATATTTATCATTAGTAAGTTATAATATACATAGAAATATAGGTATACTAGCGGCCCGGTACGTGCTTCGCTACGTATACAGTGATATAATACAAAAATTACATTTCTTAAAAAAATATATTTACTTAATTGCTAGCTATTTAAAAAATTAATTCAAAACATTTGGATAAACAATATTTTTGGTTTTTCCATTTTGAGTGTGAATAAACAAACTGCGGGGGGTACCGACTCTGGAACAGGCAACATAAAGTTGGCCGTGTGAAAAACATGATTCTTCCAAATTCACACCACAAACGTGAAGTGTTTGCCCTTGGGCCTTGTTGATGGACATCGCAAAAGATAAACGAACAGGATATTGCAATCGTTTGAACTCGAATGGCATATCAGTTTGAATCTAAAATTAAAATTTTGAATTTAATTTTTTTTTACTTGGTGGTAGGGCTTTGTGCAAGCCCGTCTGGGTAGGTACCACCCACTCATCAGATATTCTACCCCCAAATAACAGTACTCTGTATTGTTGTGTTCCGGTTAGAAGGGTGAGTGAGCCAGTGTAATCACAGGCACAAGGGACATAACATCTTAGTTCCCAAGGTTGGTGGCGCATAGGTGATGTAAGGAATGGTTAATATTTCTTACAGCGCCTTTGTCTATGGGCGGTGGTGACCACTTACCATCAGGTGGCCCATATGCTCGTCCGCCAATCAATGGCATAAAAAAAAAAAACATAGGGATACGCGGTATCAAACAAACTTCACCTTTAGATTTACCAGTTAAGATCGTAGCTTCGATCAAATTTGGCATTACACATTTTTGGTGGATTAATATTTCGCAATAATATAATTAAAGAATCAACTTTCAGATCTAAGCAGTGCGGTGGCATACCAGCCGGTTCCAATGAATTTAAAAATTCAACTGGAAAGTTCAATGCCTCATCTTGCTTCATAGCATTGTCAATTGATTTCTATGTCGTGAATACACCTGGCAGTTTCTCTTGAATTTGAAAATTAATAGCATTGATATGAATGTTCTTTGGTGTTAAAATGGCGCGTTCTCTCAAACAATCATGATTTATATCATTCTGAAGAATATTCGGAAAAACACATTCAATCAATTCATCTATCGATTGCACAATAGTACAAATTTTTTTCGGTATAGCGATCTATCCATTGGTCCTGTCGATTTGTATTTTGCCATCACCAATCTCTAACAATTGTTGTGAAAACTCATGGGCAGCTGGATCATTTTGTAGGTTAATACGCATATTATTATATACGGTGGTTATTTTCCCGCAAGATATCGATTCAGTTTCGCGTAAAAATAAAAATACAAAAGGAGTAGGTATTGACTACTAAATCAATTCTTTGCTGGAAAACAACCAACAAAATTTCACCCTGTACCCATATAACTGCATTCGTTGTCAATGTATAGAAAAATGTCAATAAAATAATCCATTACAAAATAATAAAATACACAGCAATATTTTTTTTAAGAAACACACATACATGTAATCACTTTAACAGTTCAAAACTTACCGTTTGTGTAAATGCGTTTGACAATTTAATTCAAATAAAGCCTGCTAACTGCATGAAACACCGACAGCGCACTAAAAAACTGCGTAAAATTTAAAAATTGAATGTACACGCTACTTTTAAATCGACAAACGTAAATAAATATTTATATGATTTTAGTTTTTAAATAGCTAGCAATTAAGTAATATATTTTTTTAAGAAATTAATCGATGTTCTAACTGATTTTTGTATTATTTCTAATGACAGCTCAATCATTTTTAAAATAAAAAATTGTGTTACATGCCAGTATTTAATGCTATGCCATGGGTTATTTGGAAATAATAAATTTAATTAAGACGTATTACTTATTGAAACTGGTGGATGAGTGTACTCATTTTTAATTGATACTTACTTTTAATTTGACAGACAATTCCCCGTCTAAAAAATCTCCATTAACGAAATGACCCGCCATTTATTGAAATCATTTGTTACAAAAAATGTGATAAATGAGGAACCACTTGACCGATTTTGTGCAAACTTCACATAAACCATCTACTAAATAGTCCGAACAAACCTTGAAAATTTGGTTTCGATAGATAAGCCCGTTCTTGAGTTATAAAGTGACAACGAAAAATGCCACTTATTTTTATATATAAGATTTATTTACATAATATTAAGTCCTTAAATATATACAAATATGAATCAAAAATAGTTATTGTATAAATCTTGACCGTCTGGAATGTAGGCAAGGTTACTAGCAGCATTTCCCCGTTGAATCGCAATTCCGATCCTCAGCAAAAAACGAACCACCCCTTCTGTCACCAGAGGAAGAAGTAAAGTCGAGGTGTTATACTTTTAATAAGGGTTTTTGCACTACTACTCCAAGGTCCAAGTGTTTCAACAGCAAATGGACACGATTATTTGGTTCGTTTGTTTGTTTCAAAATTATTTTTTATTTATCGTGCCCTAAAAATCACATGAAACAATATTATTGTATGAAGTCATTATTTCTTTTATGAAAACAATATTCCCTATTGTGAACTAGAAAAATATATTCATATCAACATGTTTTGATTTGATTTTTCAATCATTTTATATTTTTATAGTTTTTACAGTTGCTATATAATTGGGACTATTTTAAATACTGAATCGTTAGAACACGTAATTCTTGAACCATGATAGCGGGTACAAAACCACTGCACTGATGATTCATGTGCTTGAATTGTGTTTGTAATTCATCACGTATTTGTCTTAGAAGGAACATAATATTGTAAGAAAACTACGATTATCGACTGATTCACATTGATGCTTAGTATTAGAATAAGTTACAAGCCTTCCTGCTCCTTCTGTCTTCGGTTGTGACAGATTTTCTTTTTATCAGGATTATGGGCACGAATAAGCTAAGTTGAAGAAGTTTCGTAATAAAATAATACAGAAGATTTGTTTTCAAATACCTTAGACATTGGATATTTAAGAAATATTAATTCGTCAAATCATCAATGCACCTTGAGAAGTTATATCACTTGTGCTTGTATTTACTCTGCTGGACTCCTCGTTTCAACTGGAATACAACAAGATAAAGTATTGCTGTTGTGGAATAAGTACTTGCAGGCCCCACCAAATAGATTTATGGGTCCTTTCTCGTAGAATAAACACGTAGAAAAAAGTGTACACCCCCCCCCCCCCTCTGGCAAAAGAGACATAACATCTTCCTTGGCGTTAATCGACGACGACGAACCATCAGATGGGCCATTTGGCCGTCCGCCTACGTATAATATTTATAAAAAAACCCTGGAGAATAAAAGGGGTATATTTGCTAACAGTATAAGCGAATGAAAACACAAAGCAAATGAAGCCATATTTATATACTTCTAACTTTGCCCCAGTAACCATATAAATGAGGCTCAGAGTAATGTGAATGTCGACAGAAGAATGAAAAGACGGTATTGTTTCATTGAATATATTGTTACATTTCATGTGTATTCATGTTTTTAAAAACAATATGTTATTCGAGAACCTACTTGGTTTGTATTTGATATAGCTGAGCGCGCTTTGTTTGTTAATTTTTTATTTATTTTTTCCGAGTTACTTTTATTGTACTGATATTATAAATTTATTTATTTCACAACACCAAAAGGTAGTACAACAAAAATACACAATAAACCAAAAGTCATCATAAGTAATTGGGTAATGGCCTAGTTTTTTACAGTTGTTCTAAAATTACTTGGAAATTGAAAAGTCAACATCGTAAAGACGATAATAATAAAAAGTTAATTTATAAAATAAAACATTATAAATTTACATAAACAACATAAACAGCCTGTAAATTTCCCACTGCTGGGCTAAGGCCTCCTCTCCCTTTGAGGAAGGTATGGAGCATATTCCACCACGCTGCTCCAATGCGGGTTGGTGGAATACACATGTGGCAGAATTTCGTTGAAATTAGACACATGCAGGTTTCCTCACGATGTTTTCCTTCACCGCCGAGCACGAGATGAATTATAAACACAAATTAAGCACATGAAAATTCAGTGGTGCCTGCCTGGTTTTGAACCCGAAATCATCGGTTAAGATGCACGCGTTCTAACCACTGGGCCATCTCGGCTCCAAATAAATTTAAATAATTAAAACATTAATAATTTAAACATTACAAATAATAATAATGGAAATATACAAATTTGAATTATACATACGAGTTTTATCAGTTCAAATTTAAGATCATAAAACCAAGATAACTATTAAGAGTTAATATATTATTATAGGCTGTGAATTATTATATATACACAATTTTGTTTTTTTCTTAAAATTCCGTATATTGTCATTAAAAATATCAAAATAAATATTTTGATATTTTTAATGATAATATACGAAACTGGCTTTGTCTGTGTGGCAATTATGTGTTCACGGATGAACTACTCAATTTATTACGATAGAATTTTGGCTGACATATTCTTGACCGTCTTTGGTACTTCAGCCTCAAAATTATAGAATTTTCTACACCCTCTGAAGGTGTAATATTGCAATAGAGGATTATAAAGAAGTTTTTGAAGCATATTTGTCACAAATTGAATTCGAAGTTACCGAAGCCGTGGTTTCTGCTAATAGTAATAAATTATAATATAATTTTACTTAACATGGTCGTGTGAATGTATGTATGTATAAATGTAGTTAAATCATTTTTAGTATACGTTGAGAATAATTATTTTTTTAAAGTAAAGTGGCAGGTAGGTGTTTTAAAAAAGAAGACTACCTAATTGCGCAGTACATATAGTGCACATATGTTGCGTAAACACAATTAAATTAACTTTTCTTCGCGCTTAACTTTTTATGGGGCGGGAAAGAGTTAAGGCAGGATCAACGGCTTTAGGTGCTTTCGAAGCGACGGCACTGTAAAGACTGCTAATTTTTCGGAGTCCGGGCTACTGAGAATTTCTCGATGGAGCAGATCAATATATTTTTGTGACGAGATTTTTTTTTCAGAAGCTCGAGATCGACTACGTAACAAGCTATTCACCGGATCACAATTAATGATATACTTCAGACTAATGTAATAATAAATATTTATATCTATCTTGTTGGTAATCGTTAGTGATGTGCTGGTTTAGTGGCCGCAGATCTCAAAGTATTGGCTTTTTCGGTAGAAAAATTTTCAAAAGCCAGAAGTATGGAAGTTAAAAGAGTGTATATTCCCGTTCCTCGGGAAGAACGTGAAGTCGCCGGCACTTGAACTGTTTCCGGTCGAGTCAAATTTACTGTCTCATTATGAGAACATGGAATTAATTTCGAAATCGGCTAGGAATACCCAATTCAACCTCTACATCAGTGATTCCCAAAGTGGTCCAGGTGAGACTTGCTGGGGGTCTAGGTAGGCGTGAATAAAAAATGGGGGTCCATAAGATGTTAATGGGGGTCTACGAAAATTTATCTGCTTTTGATAGTAAAGAGCAAAAATGTAAGCAAATTTTTTATAAGGGCCTACCTACATTGTTTTAAGTACCTAACTAAGCAGATAATATTTTAATAAGGCAAGCGACTGTTACTTGTCGAAACTTGCGTATTCGATATTACGTACAATTTCGTGTACAGATTTGCAAAGCGCTATCCGCCCGACAATGCTTAATGCTTGTTCAGACATGAACTTGATCACCACTATAAATACATGATGCCAAAGGTACCTTTTTTTTTTCGTCATCAGTTTGAGAGAATCACTAACAAATTCATAGATTTTAATTGCTGAAATACTCGTACGGTTACCAAGGATAGAATTAAAATCACCAATATTAAACAAATTTAAATTTAGTTCATATTTTAGTGTTTCCCTCAAACTGCGGTTACGGACACATGCCAATAGGTGGTCCACGAGAAAAATAAGTTTGGGAACTACTGCTCTACATAGTAAAACTACGCAGTAGGCACTTATTCCACACGAATGAAGTAGTAAAAACATTTTGGACATTTTATTTGTTTTAAAATAAAATAAACAATTTCACTGAAACGTTTTCATGGTAGCTGTCACGATCGAAAACAATATTCGTACTTCACATTTGGTGTTAAACAATATTCGAAATGAAAAACACTTTATTTATATTCAAGTAGAATACCGAGATAACGCAATGAATAAACCATTGAGATCATGAGCTCAATTAAACGTTGCTGAATTTTTATTTGATGTGTTATATCAGATTGGTAAACGCGTGTGGGTGGGGGGGGGGGGGTTGTTCGTGGATTAGATTCGTATTATTTTCTAATAGAACAATTAGAATACCTGTAATTATTATTTATTACTTGGTGGCTTTGTGTAAGCCCGTATGTATAGGTACCACCCAATATGATGACTGGGTATATGCTATTGCTGTTTTATACTGAGTATATTTATGCTTGAAAAGTGAGTGACCCAATGTGAATACAAGCATAAGGGACACAGCATCTTTGTTCCCAAGGTTGATGGCATATTTGCAATGTAATAAATGATTTAATAATTTTTTTTTTTTTAATTCTACTTTTTTTATATTTTTTATATTTTATTTTTTATCATGTATGTAGGCGGAGAGGCAAATGAGCCACCGGAAGGTATGTGATCACCACTGCCCATAAACATTAGCGCTGTCAGAAAAAAATACCATTTATTACACCGCCAATGAACTTTATTTATATTGTCACAATTACACTAGCTCACTCTTTAAGCCAGACGGGCGTTAGAATATCTAATGTATGGATGGTACCTACCCAGACGGGCTTGAGCAAAACCTTACGACCAAGTGATAATACCATCCTATTTTTTCTTGACATTGTACATATATAATTGATTCTATTAATCTTATTACCTTGCATACAAACATACTTTGTAATGTAAATAATTTACTTTAAAGTAAGCCTTTAAATAAATATACTAAATGGTTAAAGCCTCCTCTCCTTTCTTGGAGAAAGTTAAAAGTTTATTCCACCACGCTGCTCCATAACGGCTTGGTGAATACACCTGTGACAGATATTCATTGAAATACTTTTTAAATCCTTCTCCGTCGAAAAACAAATAAGGCACACGAAAATATACTGCTTGCCCGGGATTGAACCCGTAATCTAGAGGTGAAAATCGAAATAGCGTAGCCGTGAGTTAGATTTCATCACGTCACGAATAAGATATGAAGTGACTTCATAAAGAATAGCACTTCACAAATGATTCGTATAATTTTAAAGAGATTTCGCTTAATTTATGCAAACATTTAACCGGCCTCCATAATTTAAGAACTTTTAACTCCTTATTGTTTTGTTTTTGAAATTTGCATTTACACCGCGACTCTTTAACAGACGGTACGTTTATTAATTCAAATTTTTCCTTTTCTCACCTTTTTAATTTACGGTGTAATATTATTGGACTCAGATTAGTTAATTTTCAACCGCAGCTTTGCATACTCGTTAGGGAGAGGGGTCATAAGTTTTAGTCTATGTAGTTCCTTTTTTTATGATATAGGTAGGCGGACGAGTAAATAGGCCACCTGATGGTAAGTGGTCACCGCCACTCACAATAGCGCCGTAAGAAATATTAACCATTTCTGAGATCACCAATGCACCACCAACCTTGGTAACTAAGATGCTACGTCCCTTGTGCCTATACACAAAAATAATGACTGGTTTGGTAGAATATCTGGTGAATAGGTGGTACCTACCTAGATGGTCTTGCACAAAGCCCAAGGTTTAACCAAAATTCATGATAATCAGGATGGTTTAACCGTTTAGACGGATAGACAGATATAATATTAGTATAAACACACCACTATTTGATTAATTAATCTTCTATTGTTAATCAATTAACAAAAAATCCTTACTCTGCCATGGCCTTAACTGTTATTTAAAACAATAAATTTATACTATAATACGATTATAATGTGACCCAATTTCGACGGTAGCAGACACTCTTAAGAGAGACTGACATTTCGAACATTCGAACTGTGTAGTGCTATTGGCCCTGGTGGCTTCTACGGCGTCGCCGGGCGGTGTAGGAGAGCTAAACTACTCAAGCCTTGATGTTGAGAACACACGTAAGGGCTCAGAATACGCGCGTCCTTAGGGTGCCGCCTGTGAGGCCGAACCTCGGCTTAGGACGCCGTTTTCGACGGGAGGGAGGAATGACGTGTGCAATCATCATCGTACGCCTAGGCGTCGACGAGTCGGTAAGAATGAGGGACTGACACATCTGCGCGGGCCATATTATATTGCACAAACGTGTTGCAAACACAACTATCTACTCTCTCCTCTCATAATCCGATGGGATGATCCGTTTGAAAGCGTTCATAAAATATATCCGATGAATTCTTTAAAACATTCTCATCATCAACAATAAATAATAATAAATAAATAATAATAATAAATATTGGACAACATCACATACATTACTCTGATCCCAATGTAAGTAGCTAAAGCACTTGTGTTATGGAAAATCAGAAGTAACAACGGTACCACACACACCCAGACCCAAGACAATATAGAAAACTAATGAACTTTTTCTACACCGACTCGGCCGGGCATCGAACCTGGGACCTCGGAGTGGCGTACGCATGAAAACACAATACACACTGTTCGACCACGGAGGTCGCTAAACATTATTTTATCATCGAAATAGCAAACCTTCAACTATTTCCAAATACAAAATCAACAATTCCGTCAACAATTTCCGTCGTGATCTTAAAGAGTTGCAAGGAATGAGATCGCTATTTCAAAATTGTATTTCGTCGCGGAAACAATCCTATGACTCACTTTACCACGAATAACAGTTATATCTCATACTACATAACTTTTGTAAGCTGTCAATTAAAAAAGTTATTTCGTTCGAAAAATTCATGAGTTCAAAGGAACCGATCATATCAAAGAACCTATCTCTAAGATTTATGAGCGCTAATTTCAAAGCTGTCTTAACGATATCAAATCCCATCGTTTTCGTTTCGATCGAATCATCGCAAGAAGCGTTTCTTCTGTACGAAATGTGTATGGGGCGCACCAGTACCCAGAACACCTCTAGTACACCGGAACACCCACTAAAAAACCAGCGGTATTTTTCTCCATATCTTCGTTCGGGTTGCTCCATTCTCCAGTAAAATAAGTGTTTAATTCTGTACTATTTAATACCAATGAGATTTAATAAGCATTCATCAATAAATAATAACAAAACGGCCTGCGTATTTTATCGAGCATTTATTTAAATTTCATAATAAATTTAATAGCCAATATTTTACTACAATAAAGAATTAATATGATATTCATTTTAATAGGGATTTAATTTTAGGCATTTGAATTGACTCGTTGATCTAGTAGCTAGATATATGGCTAGAAAAACCAAGGTTCTAGGTTTAAATTCCAGATCGAGCCAACAAAAAATATTGGATTTTCTATCGAAAAATTCTTAGTACTTAGTAGCACGGAGTATGGGGGTCGGTGTTTATACTCCCGTATATACTTTATTTAGATATAAGAAACAGATTCATGTCGTGGTTACCTGTGATTGACAGTCTCGTTGGTCTGTTGGCTGGGTCGGGTTGGGTCGAGGTCCCGGGTTCAAACCCCCAGGTCGGGCGATAGAAAGCTATTGAGTTTTCTATCGGAAGATACTAAGTAACTGCCCGGACTCTAGAAGTTCGATTGTGCGTTCGTGCCTCGAAAAGCACGTTAAGCCGACGTCCTGTGCCTTAACTCTTTCCGTTCGTGGTGGATTTGCCGTCCCATCGGTTTATGAGAGTGAGGAAATAAGTACATCCATGTTTGCTCATATACTTTTGCACCTTGAGATTGCCTGGCATAACCAAAATATATCTGAACATCATCAGGCATTTGAAAATCCTTCCAATAAATTTATTACGTCATAGTTTTGGCAGTGTGTGCTGCAAAAGTATCTTAACTGATTATTTACTCTCTGGCTACGTCCTCAGTGTGAGCTTATCTAGGATGGCTTAACAAATATAATCTTAGCATGTTTTTGATGTTTTTTTTCCAACATTAGCGATCTTGCGCACACAAAGTCATCTTTTCAGCAGCGTCACTTACACCGTTTTTACCTTGATGAATGAATAGATCCATAACATACTTTTAAGCCTATGTCAATCCTAAAACTATGATTTAAAATAATTTGAAAGTTCTATATCAATCAGATTAGTATTTTTGCTTGAAAATAAAAAAAAAAGAGAACAGTACTTACATCTTTATAATTGTTTATTAAAATATTAGTATGATAACAACTTTTTCTGATATTAATTTCTGATCGTCTAAAAATATTTACTTGGAATTATTATAACGTAGGCCGTGAGCTATTCCCGGAAGGCCAAATTGGGCACGGGTCTCGAGGCTTGCCTGTTTACTCGGGCTTCTCACGTCAGCCCTATTTGACACCAAGTAATTGGTTACCGAATTAAATTCGTGAAAAGACAGACAAACAGTGATGATTGGCCGGATTTAAACCCGCAATGTGTGTTAAAGATTTATTCTAACCATCGGGCCGTTACGGTTCTTATGAGTTTTTCTTTTTAAAGTTTGAGTTAAATTTAAATAATTACAAGTTTTATTAATCGTCTCGTGTATTTTACTTTAAGTTTAAATATACAATAAATAATATATTATAAATATTGAACAACTAACTCACTATTTCCAAGGGATGCTACACAACATAATATACGAACAATATATCATTTTGTGTCTGTCTGTAGTCGTGTTGTAAGCCCTACTGGCCTTTACAGCATCACCGGGCGTTGGGGCGATTACTAGATCCAGCCTTGAAGTTTGAGCCCTTTCTAACTCGAGAGTGACGTTCGTCCTGAGGGTGTCTCCTATAGCACCTCGGCAGAGAAGGTAATCGGTGGGGAAAATATATTTTCAATGCATTATATAATATGTATAACAAATACGAGTCTTGCCATCGCGATGCAGAAATATGATAGATTTGACATAACGCCATCTAGTCTTCAGAAGTAACAATAAAGTTCTTAATTACGTGTACAAATATATTTCGTATTTTTATAAACCGTAAATGACTTAATTTAATATTATACAGAAATGACGTTTTGCCTGACGGTGTTTTTGATGTAAATAAATTAATATTATAATAATATTTTGAAATAAAATGATCGAATTGAAAGCGAACATTTAAAAAGTAAAAACATAAATAAATTAATAATAAAATGTTTTTAATTAAAAGGCGGAATAGTTTTTACAAAATAAATCTAATTTCAAATATAAATAATTTCAAGCCACGTGTAGACTCTTGAGCTATTAATAAAATAAAATAAAATAAAATAAAATTTATGTCGAAGCACTTTCATTTACCAATGTATTATTTTTTGAATATCCAATTTATTAATTCAAATCGTTTGATAGAAAACATTAATAAATAGAGCATACTACTCAGCACAAGTTTATATAGATGATGAAAAAGCATGGAGCTTGTTGACTTTTAAGCAGGATATCAACATTTATATTAAACATGCGAAGGTAACTCTGTCTGTTACCTCTTCATGTTTAAACCGCTGAACGGATTTAGATGAAGTTCAGCATGGAAATAGTTTGAATCTCGGGAAAGGACATAGGCTACTTTTATCTAACGCCTCAAAGGGGTTTAAATCGGGGTGACAGTTTGTGTGCTACAAGTGTGATGAAGCCGCAATTCCAGCTTGTATTATATAAATTTAATTCTAATTGATTGACTTAATTTTGTATTTCAAACGTTGGAAAATATGAACTACTGAATTTCTTGAAGTTTCTTCTCTGTGGCATCTACATTCCGAACAAGTGGTAGTTTACATTTAATTAAATTCTGTTGTTCAAATGTGCTTGAAAAAGTTTTGATATCGATTTTCGACCCTAGTAACATATGAATTTTAACCGAAGGTTACGGTACCAATGTTGTCGACATTTAAATTATAATATAAATGTCTTCGATACGAAGTTAACTAGCCTGTTTTGACAAGTGGCGTCACCTGCAACGAGCTTACTTTTGACATATGCTGCGTTCGCTTTATTCGGCGCCCTCGCGGAGGAAACATCGGACAAAGAGTTTTGGATAAAAGTAAAACTTCTCCTGGATATATTTTTTCCTTATATAAACATGGTTATTTTTAAGATTGTGATAGGGTTGATAATTTGTGAAATTGCGATTAAAGTATAATAAATACTGTCAACGTTTTTTAACACGCTTATATAAGCTTCACTTGTAACTATGTATGTAAGAAAATCTTGGAATCTTAATTTGACCCACTTCCCGGTCTTCGATTAGGACGAAATTTTGCACACGCTCTGAGTTCTGATGACAATATATGACTAGAAAGAAACGTCATTACAAATCCAATATGGCGGCCTCCCCAAGATGGCGGACTGGTTGATTGAAATCCACCCCCATGGTATGGATATCAAATGAAAGATCAGGAATACGAAAAAAATAGTCACGTGACTTAAATCCAAAATGGCGGACGTCCAAGATGGCGGATAGGTTATTTGAAATGCACCCCCATGATATAGTTATTTAATTAAAGGTTTTGCTTTTGTAATTTTTAGTGCGTGCTAAAACCGTTTTTTTTTTTTTAGTTTCTTAAACTATTAATTATTATTACTGATTGTAGTTGTTGTGTGTAATATGTATTTTAAAATAATATATCGTCCATTAGAGTGAAACATATCAGTATTAGAAACTGAATAAATTAGTGTTTAACATTGTTGTTGTTTATTAAGTTATCATGCTCTGAATTTCTGTTAATATACTAATTCACCTGGTGCTCGTTCGTGAAAGGTTGAAATTCTCATTCTTTTTAAGAAAACAAAGACCTAAGCACGTTTTATAAGTCACACCTGGCGTTTGATCCCAGGATCTTAAGATCAGTAGCCGTATAACCTATACTAAACTGAAAAAAGATATATATATTAGAATACAAAGCGTAATAAAACCCTACATTTCAATTGCATAAGGGTTAGGAGTTCGTTGTTTTGTTACGGCAACGTTTTTCAACTCGTTTTGTAAGAAGAAAAATCTCGAAAACAAAGGGTTCACTACACAATCGAGATTTCACCAAAGATTTATTCACTGAAGTAAAAAGTTCCACTTGAAAATTGTAAAAGGAATCTTAGTTTTATGATTTTAGGGTATAATTTGCGTTGTACTAATAAGTGTTGTGAATTTTTAATTGATTTATAGGTGTTATGATACAGGGTTTCCAGTAATTCACAGTTATTATATCTATGAACATTGCTCTTAAAAACTATATGTTTATAAAGTATCGAATTTTAAACAGAACATTTTTTTGTATCAGCCCAAATATTGGCGCTGCAAGAAATATCAACCAATCCTTACATCGCCAATGCACCACCAACCTTGGGAACTAAGATGTTATGTCCATGTGCTTGTGGTTACACTGGCTCACTCATCCTTCAAACCGGAACGCAAGAAAATATTAGCAAGCGTATCTCGGTCAGTACTCACATTCATATAATTAATTAAAACTCGGTCAGATATAAATAATTTGTAAATGACTGCTTTGCGGTTTGAACGATAAATAAGCTAATGCTGAGGGACATAACATCTTATGGCTTCTGTAAATAGATAGATAAAACCTAGACCGCAATCAATTACAAAGATGTTATCTATATTCTAGTATTTTAAAATAAATTTCAAGCAATGTCAGCCTTATCACTATTAGCGATCTCGTGTATGGTACGCCTTTCAGAGCCCGTAGGGCTTATTCTGTAACAAGAGACTCGAATCTCACCGCAAAACACGAGCGTGTAATCTAAGAATGTTATATACGACATTGTCTTAAATAATTATAAAATTTATAGGATACACTTATCATAATGGCGTATTGTAAGTCAGCTGTCAATATTCACGATTGAATACGAAGTGAATTCTTACAGAATCGCACTGCTGGGGGCAATTCTACTATGGAATTGTTATATCATCGCAATCGAATCGAAACGTAAACGTTGCCGTTTACCTATTCTACTAACCACAAACGGAGAACCATAGGTTCAGTATTAGAACCGCAATGATCGAGTTGGATCGCAATAGAATTGAGATCGACTCGTATCCGTTTTATAAGCTGAAGAACAGTATCGGGAACACATCGTAAACGTTAATATTTGATAAAATTTGAATATCGAACAGTGTTAATTTTTTTGAGTGACCAATCAGATGGTTAATTCAAAATTGGAAGGTAATATAAAACTGTTATATATGTACGTTACTATTTATGTGCTTTTTAATTTGACATACTTATATAATACTAGCTGCAATAAATGAGCAGATTTTGGATTTTATTAAGTTCAATTTTTTTATGAATATAATAAATAAAAAAAAATGTATTTTAATGATTCTTTTGGTGCATAGGTTTCACTCTTCAGTGAAGCACTTAATGACGACATTTTTTGTTTTATTATCATCAAATATATCAATCACGCAGATGGTCTTCCGACCCTTGAACATACCACATATAATTGACCATGGGAAAACATGTATTATCTACATTCGGACCACAAACTTTCGAAGATTGGCCTTGTAAATCCATGTATCGTAAATTATATAGTTTAAATCATCTTTATTCTTAGCCGCCAAATTGCTCGCTCATTCAACCATTCATTATTTTTGTGGTTAGTAAAGATGTTTGGGAAATTTTTATTGATGAGTTCGTCTTTCGATGGGACAAATTTACGGAAACTCTGAAAAAAATTAGATCAATCCGCTAGATTCGTGGACAGGTACTCGACCATTACCGATAGTTAGCAATTGCTCCGAGAAATCTTCAGCAGATGTATTACATTTAGCAATGTAACTCTCATGTTTATTGTCAGCTGAAGTTTCCTTATATACTGCGATAGATTCGATGATTGGAGGCAAGGGTTTACTTCGTCAGCAGCAGTAGATCTTGGAATTACTCGCAGTCTTCGGCGGAAATAGCCAGACGGTAAAATCGTTGCACCTCCAAAAATCTCAAGTCATTGCGTAGTTATTTCAATGTTCGGTTAAGTGTTTCTAATGCGCGTTTATGTGCCATTGTGCATTCGTTCCAAATGATTTTATTCGATACTGATAGAAACTTTGACCATTGCGGAGTGTTTTGTAAGCAAATGTTGGTACTTCAATAGTTTAGATTCCAGAAGAAGTAACTGCAACCTCAATGTTGGATCTCGCACGAACTGCGGCTGAAACTACTGACATTACCTGACGTTAAATTACAGAAATGTCTTACCAGTTCCACCAGGGGCATCCAGGAAATATAAACTACTTCGCCTTTGTCTTCATTAATGTATCATAAACTTCCATTTGTTCAGGGATTTAACAGGGGTATATTCGTTTGAACTACTAAATCTAATTCCTGGTTGTCATAACGGAATCAAAATTCCTATGTTCGTCTCCTGGTTCTAAGCTACCTCTCCACCAAATTTCAGCGAAATCGGTTCATCCGTTCTTGAGTTATAAGTAGTGTAACCAGCACCACTTTCTTATATAAAACGCTGTATCAATAACTTATGGATTCTATATTAAACGCATTTATTTATTTATTTTTTATTTATTTATTGGAAAAGTTACACCATCAACTTAACACTAAGCACTTACACAAAAAATTAATATCTGACTTGGGTAACATACAAAGTGATACGTCTTTAAAGGCGTAAACAAAACCGTTTTTGTACTTTCTTATATTGTCGTTGATCGGTTTTTAATTACGAGTGACTAATGAGCTGATAAAATAGTTACGTACGCGTTACATAAACGCAAAAATGACACTAACGATACTGTTTATAGTGTACATTTTTGCATTACGCCTCGTTCGTAGACAATGCATGTAAGCAAGGACATTACCATACGTGAACAGACAAATTACTTTACACGCATCGAAGTATAAAAATCCGTAAATTTATATTCGAAATCTTGGAAATACCGTTAATAAAAAAAAAAAAAAACGAGTTGAAATTACGCAGTCACTAAGACCGCGAAATCGCCGACGGCATCGAGAGGCTCATAATTTAGGAGCATAAGAAAAATAATTTGAAGAAAGCCTAAAATTAAACCGGAACTTTGTCAAATTAATCATTTATATTGTAGATTATTTCCTCGTTATTACCCAATTACGAAACAGCCGTGGAGGATAATGCGTTTAAACTCACCTAGCTATTATATATCATCATTACATAGTATATCTTTAAAATTACACAACGGATTTTGATGCGGTTTTTTTAATAGATAGATTGATTCAAGAGAAAGGTTTATATGTATAATACATGCACAATATAGTAGAGAAACACTGATAATTTTAAAGATTTCTAAAGTTATGTCGTAAATAAATAAATTGTTTGCGGTTCCATTGCAAATGCTGGCTTAACATTAAGAGATAGATCAAAATAATGTACTACATTATTGTAAACCTTAAAAAGGTCAAAGTCTGTCAAAGTAATATCTATCTCTAAGGGATAACCCACAATAAAAAAATGTTATCATTTACTTTTTACGACAAATAATGGCTTATTTTCGAAGCGATTTTAAGCAATACAGCATTAATCCTTATCCAATGAAGTACCTTAAATACATTGTGCATTTAATATACATAGATCAATATGGCACTTTACAGCATGTAATTTAAATGAATATTTTCGAGGATATTACACATATAACAGGCACATAGCAGTCTGTGTAGTCTAACGACTGAAAAACTGTGAACGTTAAGACATACTGTAGTACATTTAGTTGCAGCATTGGACCCGTGCGAAGCCGGGGCTGGTCGCTAGTATAGAATAATTAAGAATTTAATTTGTGTTCATTAATAATTAATTGGTATATTTTATTGGTTTTATTTATTAATATTTATTATGTAATAATAAAAAAAATCATTGATCATATTTAATTTATATTTTGAATACTTAATGCTAATAATACCATTTAAATGCCAATTGATATTTCTGTCAACTTTGAAATATGTGTTATGATTTACACATAACTTTGATTAGATTAATGTTTATTCATTTATTTATTTTTATACCATCCGGGTAGGCATATGATTTCACCTGGTGGTAAGTCGTAATGGAGTTGAAACGCGAAAACGGACAGTACATTAGCTGCGAGCAGCGTGGTGGAATATGCTCCAAACGCTCTCCTCAAAGGGAGAGGAGGCCTTAGCCCAGCAGTGCGAAATTTACAGGCTGTTAATGTAATTCTAGTTTGAAAGGGCAGTGAGCCAGTATAACTACAGGCACAAAGGGCATAACATCTTAGTCCAATATTTACGGTAAGGACTAGCTATCGGGTTTTCATACATTAAATTTAAAAAAGTTATTCATAGTATAGTAACCTCATTTTATTTTAACATTTTATTACTCATTATGTATAGACTAAAGCACTCTTTAAATTTGTCAAGTGACATCGTTTCGATTTTATTATTAATTGAAATGAAAAAGCTTTGGAAAACAGGTAATAAATGCCTCCTTATAACATTTATATTTAATTGGTTTATCTTACTTCCTGTCCTGGTCCGTCCCGAATGATTACACCGTTTATTTCCTGTGCCGTCCCCTTTTGAACTTTGTACAAATTAAATAAGTAATAAAGGATATTATTTTTATAAAGTCGTCTTTGAAGATCACGGAAATAAACGAGCTACTGACAAGGCTTGCAAATTATCACTCATGTCAAAGGATCAGTGGTTGTTAGGTGTAGTGGGGATCGTGGATCAGCAAAGGGAGAGTGTGATTCCATCTGGCTAAATGGTTCGATG
Organism: Vanessa tameamea; assembly: GCF_037043105.1. Classification (NCBI taxonomy): domain Eukaryota; kingdom Metazoa; phylum Arthropoda; class Insecta; order Lepidoptera; family Nymphalidae; genus Vanessa; species Vanessa tameamea. Next base: position 5,616,695 of record NC_087335.1, read on the forward strand.
AACTTAAGAAGTGGCGAGACCCGAGTGTTCGCGGAAAGCGGGGAACTTGGCACCTTGAGAAAAGCATAAGAAAAGCAGTAGAATACGATTTTATTTTTTACATTAGCAGCCTGTAAATTTCCCACTGCTGGGCTGACGCCTCCTCTCCCTTTGAGGAGAAGGTTCTGAGCATATTCCACCACGCTGCTCCAATGCGGGTTGGTGGAATACACATGCAGAATTTCGTTGAAATTAGACACATGCAGGTTTCCTCACGATGTTTTCCTTTACCGCCGAGCACGAGATGAATTATAAACACAAATTAAGCACATGAGAATTCAGTGGTACTTGCCTGGATTTGAACCCGAAATCATCGGTTAAGATGCGTCCTAACTGGGCCATCTCGGCTCAGTATTATAGATTACGATTGTGATGTTAATAATAATAATAATCTATCGGTGCATGAACGTACTCATACAGCGGCGTTTAAAAAGAATCTTATAGAAATGAGGTTACAAAATAAATATGACTATAATTGAATGAGAAACTCAATATCCTTTATTAAATGGAATTATGATGATGAGGATGACTTGCTTGGGAAATTCCACCAAGTCGCAGGTTCAATCGAGTTGGCAGTTGTACAGTTGTAATTATATATATGTATTTTTAAAAAAAGAATAATATCAATACTCTTAATTAATGAAGGAATTACTAATATTCCTATTTACACGTCATTTTAATCTTATCGATTGTGTAAGGAGTGGGGACAACAATAGCCCAAAGTTTTTTTACATCGCTAGGTGGCCCGTGACGCTTCAGGATTTGCTTACAATCATGCAGGAGACCTGCATATGACACATGACAATTTCGCGCGCTACCAAGTCAGAAGCGTTAGCCCAACAGTGAGACATTTTCTGTATGTTTGTTTTATTTCATTTTACAATTGTATTTAAATCGTTTAAAGTTCAGTTTTTTTTTATGTCATAGGTGGCATTTGAACAGGAGGGTCACCGGATGAAAAGTGACTACCGCCGACCATGGACATTTGCAATACCGGGGAAATTGCAGGTGCGTTGCCGAAACTTTTTTTGATGGCTTTTTTTTTCAGTTGCAACATTTGAACCAACATAATATATCTTCGATTTCTTGATAGCAAATAACCACTGCCCAAAGCCATTGGCACCGATATATTAACTATTCATTATATTGCCAATAAAACCGACAACTTTCAAAACTAAGAAGTGATATCCCTAGTTCCACTGGCTCACTCATCCAAACCGGAACACAACTACACTATGTAACGCTGTTTAAGGTAGTACAGATCGTGACTAGGTAGAACTTTACATAAATGGAACTGTGTTAAAACCCTGATCGTGTTCTTATTTCATTCAATTAGCTAAATACGGAAATTATTTCTCCCCGCTGGGACAGTTCACCGCTGCCAGCATTATCAGCCAATAAAAATAATTAACATGAACCATTAATTATTAATTAAACACCAGTAATAAATTAAACATCATATAAAGCTAATAAATACACAAATGAGGTTGTAAATTAAGAATTAATTAAAGTATATAAAACCTTTTTTGAATTTTTAAGATGACAAGCTATAAAAATTAATTATCAGCCAGCGAAACGAACTAACGCCCTCTTATTCTGAGCCTGGCACCCGGTTAGACGTGGAATGTAATTTATTATATAGAACTATGATCCCATTCTATCTCATAACAATCTGGATTTAATGGTGGAAAGGTTTTTATTTATGGCTGTCTAAGTCATCCGTGTTGGTACGGTACCAGTCTCCTGTTCAATTTTTATATCTGGTTTTGTGATATAATTAATCCAATCTGTACACTATACAGATAGATTACTAATTGTTATAGGAGACTAACATTATTATTTTTTTACAAAAACTTAAAATACGCTACCGACATTAGACTATCTTTTTTAAGTGGTCACCACCGCCCATAAACAATGGCGCTGTAAATTTTAACAATTTTTAACAATTAAAAGCTTTTTGGTTAGGCTTTTCAAAAAACGTCACTTCATTTATTATAATAATATATATCGGAGATGTCAACAATACGGGAGTTGATTTGACGAGCCGCAAGCGTTGTCGGTATTAGATAACGCTTCGACGGACTCTAGATGGGTCGGTGCGAGTCGGCGACATCACACTTCAGTGCTAGCCGCCGTACAGACAACACGTCTAGGAACTGTCTTACGACTCGTCATTATTATTGTGTTTAAAAGTGAATAAGTAAATCATTTGAGTGATTACGGAATTGTTATTATTTTCCCGTACCCACACATAATCGACCACCCCTTTTGGCATATATAAAAAGATTAAAGATTCGTTTTACAATATCTTGAAATTAAATTGACACAAATTTAGATGAATCAATTGTGACACTCGCCTCCTTTACATGCTGGCGAAACATACAAAAATGTGATTTGTTAAACTAGTCATAATGACGGCCAAATTATATCATTCACATCCTCAATCTCAATCTGTTTTTCATCTAGAGTCATGTCACGTTAATTAATAAATGCTGATCAACACAGATGTATATAACACATAATTGATCAAGAGTTTGATATATCAACGATACGGGTATTCATTTTGTATTTGCGTCAATTCAAAGATCTTTATTCAATGTAGAAGTAATTACACTTGCTTATGATAGTCAAAAATCTACCACCCGTTCGGAAATTAACACCTCGGACCTGAGAAGAACCGGCGAAAGAAACTCAGCGGGATATATATTTTTTTTTAATATGAAATTAAACATATATATTTCACAATTATAATATAGTTCATGTAAAAAGGTCTGAAAGTGGATGTAAGTATTTAAGTGTAGTATTATTGTAATATAAAAATACATATATATATTAATCAAAAACTCTTAGTAGTGCACAATATAGCTGAGCTATTAGCAAATCTCAAGAAATAACATCTTAGTTCCTAAGGTTGGTGGCGCATTGGTGATTTAAGGAATGGTTAATATTTCTTACAAAGCCATTGTATATGGGCGGTGATGACCACTTTACATCAGGTGGCCCATTTGCTCGTCCGCCTACCGATATCATAAAAAAAAAACGTAAATGTAAACTTAAACAACTTACTTCCTACTTCGATTGGATTCGGCTATTCGGTCCTGGTAGATCGTAAAGAATACAAAATAATATTTTATATGATTGTCTTTATATTCTTAAAATATACGTCCAATTTTTACGAAACTTCGGCGAGTTCTGCGAAAGTCCACGACGGTACGTGGTCCGAAAAAAAAATACAAGTAATTTGAATTTTTGCTATCAATATAAAAGTGTTATGTTCTCTTGTTACGTCCCTCTAAGGCCGCCACAGTTACTTAAATATAACTAACGATATTACTATATTGAATGAAGTACCAAGTAAGGAAAAATCAAGGAAAGTATTATTATATATGAATACGACTATAACCTTATAGTTTAAGCTTGCGTGTAAGTTATATGGTATATTATATGCAATGAATGTGCGGATTTCACCCTTGTTAATGTGGTTAATGAAGCGAGGCTTGCTATTTTAGGGTTGGGGAGTACATTACCGTCAACGCTACATTAGTAGTCAATAAAGGGTATTCTAATATAGTTTATGACTTATTTTATAGGCTTTCATACCAAAAGGTTTGAAACGACCCGTTCTTATTTCGAAAAATATAATGATGTTTTTATGTTTGGTTTTTTAGGGTTCCGTGCCAAAGGGTAAAACGGGACTCTATTGCTATGATATTCCGCCGTCTGTTATGATATTGTATATCATGAATCTTGATAGTTATACTGTTGAAATTTTCACAGGTGAAGTATTTCTGTTGCCGCTGTAAGAACTAATAAAAGTAAATAAAACGAAAAAGCGAAATAAAATTGATATTTAATGGGGAGTTTTTATAGATAATGGTACGGAACCCTTCCTGCGCGAGTCCGACTTGCACTTGTCTGGTTTATTTGTTTCTAATACTAGCTCCTACTCTTGACTTGATATAAATTATATTAAAGCACAAATTTACCATGATATACTTAAATTTCCTTGGCCAGGGAGCGAAGTACACCGGCGTACTTAGAACAACCCGTCAAGATTTGATTAAAGTCGAAAGAATGGTTCAGGAACGCACAGAAAACAAATAAATAAAAGACATTCATTTTTTAAGCCGAGGTGGCCCAGGGTTTAGAACGTGTGCATCTTAACCGATAATTGCGGGTTCATGCGTCATAGCGTAGCGTTATATAGTTTTTTTTTTATATAATAGGTACGCAGACTTCTTGGTATTAAATAGTGACTACTCCACATAAATTGGAATTGTAAGAAACAGTAAAAATACTTAACATCGCGAATACGGCTCCAATCTTGAAAACTAAGATGTTATGTCCATCGTGCCTGTAGTTACTCTTCAAACCAAACACAACGTTACTGAGTCTGCTGTTTTGCCGTAGGATATCTGATGAGTGAATGACCTATCCAGGAGACATTGAGGAGCATGCACAAAGCCCAACAAGATAGATCCTGTATCTAGATGATTGTTGATCAGAAAAACTTTAGCTTACTTAAATTAATAGAACAACGTTTCAAATTATAAAATAATTATTTATTTTCGAAAAAAAAAAAACACTCCCATCTACAGTTACACCATATGTATATGGTATATTTCATGGTATATTACAAAATCTGGTGCCAATTTTCACCGGTGTAATATATTTTTTTAATAAACTTCATTATTAAAAGTTTTTAGCGAGTCGTATGCAATTTTAATCCATGCACACTGAGCTAATTTTAATTGAAGCTCAATTGAACGCAATAAATTGCTCGCTTTATTATTAATGAAATACAGACCGACAGACAGTCTTTATGTTTTGATGATATTAACGCATTACGGTTGAGTGTTGAGTGAATTGGAGGGTGACGGCGTGTGATAAGCAAATGAGTTCATAGAGTTTCACTCAAGCTGTTATATGATCAGAAATATTTAAATACTCTATCAGGAATATTGAAACCGCTGTAAACGTATTATTAGTAAAAAATTCTACGTAATTATTTTTGGCGATTTAATTTTGTTTTTTTTTTGAGCCGATATGTCCCAGATCTTAGAGCGCGTACATCTTAACCTTTCATGAATTTTATCTTAGAATTTCATGTGCTTAGTTTGTGTTTATAATTCATCTCGTGCTCGACGGTAAAGGAAAACATCGTGAGGAACCCTGCATGTATCTACTTTCAACTAAATTCTGCCACATGTGTATTCCACCAACCGGCATTGGAGCAGCGTGGAGGAATATGCTCCGAACCTTCTCCTCAAGGAGAAAGGAGGCCTTAGCCCAGTAGTGGAAAATTTACAGACTGCTAATGTTATGTGTGTAATGTTAATCAATTTTTCTGTCCATTTGTCAATGTTGATTTATGTTTTATCGTTGATCTATCAGGTTTAATTGTAGATCGTTATTTGGACACGGGTTAAACTCTAAAGTTGGCCAAAATAGCAAAATATCAGTGACATTCAGGGATTGGGAAGTTAATGTTGCTCCACTTCGTACTTCGTAAATAACGCAAAGCCTTTGTTCGTGCACCTGATCTCTCTGATAATATCTGTTATTGTTTTATTTTCATCGAATATTTATAGTCTTATCTATGAGTCTTACTTATGAGTTCACTTAACTAATTTAACTTCACTTTCCAATTCTTCCTTTTTGGATTTCACTTCTTTTCAATTATTTTCTTAACATTGATCAATTTAAAAAGTGAGTGAGTAAAGTGAGCCAAGAAAATATTTTTTTAATACTAAAATTGATTTTTACTTTGATAGTAAAATATCTGATCAGTTGATGGTACCTTCGAAGAAGTACTTATCAAGAATGATAAGTACTAATGAATCGATATTACTCGCAGACTCCCGCCAAAAAGCACACCATACAGCCATAAAACGATATGTACCATATGTCGGAGGTTATATTCTTGTTGAATTCCAGGCAGAATATATAATTGTATGTAACTAACATGACTGTGTTTTTGTGAAACGTTGAAAAAGAGTAACTATCTAGTTTCTTGCCGGTTCTTCTCGGTAGAATCTACATTCCGAACCGGTGGTAGCTTCACTTAATATAGTTTGTAAAATGACGATTCAAAAGTTCTTGTAAAAGTGTACTTGAATAAAGTATATTTTGATTTTATGGTTCACATGGATATCCTTTAATTTCTAAGGAAATTGTACTTAACCTTCCTTACATTACTCAATAATGTATAAACAGTTCTATTTTCAACTTAATCAAATTATATGTTAGCTAAACTATAATTATTATTTAGCAGCAGAATAATTAACAATAGCTTGAAACGAACCCAAATATTAATAATATACCAGCAATTATTATTTTGACAAAATAATACGTGCAGACTCGAATATCCATAACGACGTATGTTTCTTATGGACTGGAGTGATACTTCAAGCGAATTTTGCTACGGTGAACCCCTAACACAAGTATTCATACTTATATTTAAACTCATTTTTTATTCAATTTTAATGGGCACTTTAGTTATTTGTGGTAGTTACTCTTAAAAATTATTAATCCTTATCATATATGTGGATAGGGTTATTAATTTTGTTTTTTTATTTTTTTTTAATAATATCTTTCTTTGTTTTCCAAAATTATCTTGGCAAATTTTCTATTTACAGGTAGTCACACCACGTACTATCACAGCACACAATATGTATAAAAATATAAATTAAACATAATCGATGATTAGTAATAAGAATTATAATACATTAAGAATACAATCTTTAATGTACGGAAAAAGTTTGAAGGACTGATAACTAAAGACTTATAAAAGTCCTAGAAAATAATATGAATCTATGCCATACTGAAAGGACCAGAAGAAGATGAATATCCAGAGGACTCAAGAACTATTAGACGTTACATATGTCAAAGCGAAATTTAAAGTCAGATTTATGGATGAATATACAGAAATAGTTGATATAACTTTTAATTTACGATTAAGTAACAAACTGACAGAAATGATATTTGAAAATTGCAACATAGAGTGAAATGGAAAAAATAGACCCCGTGGACAAATCCTCGGATGACGAAATATATTTTCAATATCATGGTTATATTTTTTCCAGTAACATGCTATTTAATTTTAGAACCGCAAGTAAATGTCTGTTTTAAATATCATTCTTTTTTGTTAATAGGGCTTTGTGCTAGTGTGAGTGGGTAGTTACCACACACACGCTTACAGTTGTAAGCAGTAATACTTAAAGGGTGAGTAAGCCATTGTAACAAAATGTACAAGAGACATAATATCTCAGTTCCCAAGGTTGGTGGCGCATTGGCGATGTAAGGAATGGCTAGATTTTTTTACGGTGCCAATGTCATGCCATGGATCACTTATCATCAGATTTACCATTTACCGTCCCCCAAATTTTGCCATAAAAAAAAAGTTTGAACTCGAAAATGCAAAGACTGTTACGTTAAAAATTGGTGATAAGTTTTATTTAAGTGAATGAAATAAATGATTATTCTGTTCATGGGAAATTAAAAATCTTAAACCGTAGACGAAAACGTGGTAGGGGCGATTTATCTCTTGACGCTCAATAAGATTCGTCTTGATCCTATGTGGATACATGTTTCGGTGACTGAAGGGCTCTCTCATCTTTGTTTGTCTTCCACTTTTCCATCAAGTAAGGGTCACCTCTATGACGGTCACATTTCATGATAAAATTGTATTTCCTTTTATTCGTTCTCTCATGATAAATAGGACGTGGGATTAAGTCTTGTATCTATATTAAATATCTTTTTTTTATTATATAGTTAGGCGGACGAGCAAATAGGTCACCTGATGGTGACCACCGACCAAAGAAAATGGCGCTATAAGAAATATTAAACATTCCTAACATGCGCCACCAACCTTGGGGACTAAGATGGTATGTCCCTTGTGCCTGCAGTTACACTGGCTAACTCACCCTTCAAACCGGAACACGACAATACTGGGTACTCCTGTTTAGTAGAATATCTGATGACTGGGTGGTACCTACCCAGACGGGTTAACAGAAAGCCCTACCACCAAGTATAGTATATCTATGGAAACATAATAACTATGGGCATGCATCGCGTATAATTGTAAGGGACGAAATATATAAATAATCTATTAGCCGATATCCTCATCATTCACTGTGAGTTGCTTCTTGGGTTCTGAATCTTCACCTAATATTTATTTCACAGTAACGAAACACAACAATATATTTAATTCTTGAAGTAATACATCTTAAAGTACAATGAGTATTTCTAGCCGACTAGGGCTCAGCCAAAAACTGGTTGTGGTTTTAGCAGGATGTCTATATGACATGCATTTGTATCTTCTAAACCACTGAGTTACCCTCGGAAGCGTTCAAACCTTTCGTTTGTTATAGAACATAACCACACGTATGATGTTACACGAAATTCAATACGGCGTTTAAAAGTTATAGCTTTTAAACGCCATATTGAAGTCCTGTATTCAAAAAATACAGTTGAATTATTCCGACTTCCGTATTAATGAAAGCGCTCAATAAAATATTTATTTCTAGCTCTAGTTTATTTTTTTAGTTTGTTTAAATAAACTCTATAATATCGTATTACATACATACATCAAAAGTCTGTAAATTTCCCACTGCTGGGCTAAGGCCTCCTCTCCGTTCGAGGAGAAGTTTGGAGAATATTCCACCACGCTGCTCCAATGCGGGTTGGTTTTACATGATGCTTACGTTGTTTTATTTTTTCCTTCACCGCCGATCACGAGATGAACTATAAACACAAATTAAGCACATGAAAATTCAGTGTTGCTTGCCTGATTTGAACCCGCAATCATCGGTTAAGATGCATGCGATCTAACCACTGGGCCATCTCGGCTCTCAACATCGTATGCTACTTCAATATTCTAAATAGACGCAGTAGTGATTTGCTGTGCGGTTTTGGTATTCATCAAACAATAAATGTTTATCCCGTGTAGCTGTATATTTTACAAACCAGGATTAATGTAACGGTATGTACTAACAATATGCTAACAAGAGTTAGCTTAAACAAATACTGATGACGTTGTGCGTTTGTAATAGGGACAGCGATGGCCGTTGATTGTGAATCAAAATGTTCTAATTCTGTTTGGAAATGGAGAACGTATTTGTTTTAAATTTAGAACACAACGGTTTATTTTTCATTTTGCCAAAGGTTTGATATAGAAAATATTATTTTAAAAATAGAATGTTTCAGTAAACGTTACAGAAGATTTTATTCAAGAACTTGTGAAGAATTTATTGAACACAGATAAAAATCTATTCATTAAAAAATGACCAATAAAATTAGACGGTGGATGAAAGGGATTCAGGCGGCCTATCTCAAGCGAGACCAGCTAACTACGCAAGACCAACACAGCTACCCTCTCTGTTCCTCTCATTCTAATAATTCGACGAGTCAGCATATCCAACACGACTGAAAAGAGTTTAGGAGCAGCACCAACAGTTTTACGTGCTTTCTGAGGCAAGGGAGTGTACACACATCCAATTTCCAGATGCTGAGTAACTAAGAATATTTCGAGAGAAAACCTTGGCTTTTGGGATCAAAATCAAAATATACTTTATTCGAGTTAGTCATTTAACAAACTATATTAAGTGAAGCTCCCACCACTTTGGAATACAGATTATACCGTGAAGAACCGGTAAGAAACTCAGTAGTTAATCTTTTTGAACATTTCACAAAAACACAAAGTCATGTTAATTAAATACTATGTATATATGTATGTAATATATTCTGCCTGAAAGTCAACAAGTATGAGCTCCACGGTATTTATCTATACATATAAAAAAATTTGAGTGTCTGTTTGTAATATTAAAGTAACCCATTTTAACTAAATGCGTATGTATGTATACATGGTACATATACCAAAATAACATTTTTTACAATTTTTGTCTGTCTGTTTGTTCCGGATAATCTCTGGAACGGCTGAACCGATTTCGACGGGACTTTCACTGGCAGATAGCGGATGTAATAACTTAGGCTACTTTTTGATAGTGTATCGTCTACCTTATAGTATTTTTTATAATTTATTGTACACAACACTAGTGCAGTGAATAAAAACAACATAAAGATCGAATACAAATGAATCATTAAAAATAGTATTGGTGCTGTTAAATGGTAGAATGTGATGTGTGGGCGGTGTCCAGATGGGCTTGCACTGAGCTCACAAGTACAAACTCATCTAAAATGTTAAAATTGCGAAAGTAACTTTGTGTATATATAACGCTCTCGCGGCTAAGCAGCTAGGCCACTAAGCCGAATTCGAACTTGATGAGATTTAGTATGCAGCAAACTTGAAACCTAGTTTTTTACGAAACAACCCAAAACGACGGTGAAGCAAACACGCAGGCACAGCCGTTATCGAAAACTAGTATATTATATAACACTGTGGCTTACTACTGCATAACGGTACACTAAAACATTTATTTCCAGAAACTTCTAAAATACATTGCATTTCTTGTTTATTGTTCTCAAAATTGTATAAATTTTATTATTACATAATTTAAAATACTCGCCTGTGATTTTTAATGTAAGTGAACAGCAATTTTGTTATGAAAATAATAAAGTTTCTTAAACCCGATATATTTATTTGTATGGAATATTCGAAGGTCAAATACATCAGTCACTTTATATAAGAGCTTTAGCTTTAAGAGCATTCATTCAAAAACAGTAACGGGCTGTAAATTTGCCACTGCTGGGCTAACACCTCCTCTCAGTTTGAGGAGAAGTTTGCAGTAAATTCTACCACCCTGCTCCAATACGCATTGGGTGATACACATGTGGCAGAATTTCGTTGAAATTAAACACATGCAGGTTTCCTCACGATGTTATTCTTCAACGCCGAGCACGAGACGAATTATAAACACTAATTAAGCACATTATAATTAAGTGGTGCTTACCTGGGTTTGAACCCGCAACCATCGGTTGATGACGCAAGATGTACGCGTTCTAACCACTGGGCCATCTCGGTTCTTTCATTCATTAATACATTAATTATGTTTACAAGCATTAAATATAATTCAATACTGTAACACGACGGTTTAAAAGTATTTTTGTGAGCCTATTTTAATAAAGAATATTTCGATTATAATTTCTAAATCTCCCTTATTGGCGTACTTTTTTCGCGGAATCCAATAAACATTTTTTTGTTATTACTGCTGTGTAATTTAGCTTATTGCATGTACATGTTGAAACGTCAATTATTATTCATGCCTGGTTTTGACGTATGACATACTTCCCCTCTCGCGTGGGATGCGGCGACGTGTGTATCGTGAGTGCGCCGTAATTTAAAATAAGTGGTTATCTAGTATAACAAAAGATTATCCTTCTATCCTACAAATAATATCACTTAACCCTTGTCTCGTGTTCTTCAAGTTCCCAATCTCCCAAGAAGAAAGTGTCTTCGAGAGTAAAAGCCGGGATTTCAAGGTCGACAAACCCCCTTTCTATGCATCTGATACAATCCACTCATCTCTCGCGCGTACAATATTATTTATATTAAAATAATTAATTAGAGTTACCAAAATGTAATAATAACAACTGCAGTTTTAATTAAAATGTAAGTTCATTAAATAAATTATTCAAATATTGTTCGCAGTTAAGCGTCATTTATTTAACTTTTATTCAACCAGCTATCGTAATTAATGTCAATTAAAACGGAATATAATCCAATATTGTTAATTATATTATTATAACACCTTTTATAATTAATCCTATTACGTATAATGATAATGTTTATATAACTATAATAGTATCATATATATACTAATAAAGGCAATTATTAAAACAATAAATTCATTTTAATAACTTCAACGCACCTGCGAGCCCCCCGGTGTTGCAGATGTCCATGGGCGGTGGTAGTCACTTTCCATCAGGTGAGCCTCCTGCTCGTTTGCCACCTATGACATAAAAAAAAAAAAATTAAGTAATTTGTGATGATATTTGGTGTCCCAATCGTTTATAATTGAACTGATTTAAACATAACACCTCAGCCAGACTTTCGTCGAATCGCGAGGGAAATGGCGAGGGAAATCGTGGGTGCGAATGTCTGGCTGGTATGTTCGTCATGTCCTTTGTAATGTAACTATAGGTATTTTGGTTGCGAATCAAAATACGGAAACGTTCGTGCGAGTTAACCACACGTTGACTCCGCTTCGCACGTGTTTATTAAGAAAATATAACCACTTACCTACGTACTTTATGGTGGCTTTGTGAATGATAACAGGATAATAGCGCTGTAAGAATTATTAATCATTCCTTACATCGCCAATGTGCCACCGAACTTGGGAACTAAGATGTTATGTCCCTTGTGCTTGTAGTTACACTGGCTCACTCACCCTTCAAACTGGAACACGACAATACTGGGTACTGCTGTTTGACGGTAGAATATTTGATGAGTGGGTGGTACCTACCCAGAGCGGTAGGCACAAAACCCTACCACCAAGTCATATATTATAACTAGCGACCCGCCCTTGGTTCACACGGGTGCAATGCTGATGCTAAATATACTACACATGGCACGACTGAAAAACTGTGAACGTACAACGTTCACAGTTTTAGTAGTTAGACAATACAAACGGCTATGTCTTTGCCTTTTAAACCTGTAATATCTTCGAAAATATTCATTTAAATTACATGCTGTAAAGGGCCATATTAATCTATAATAAATTCACAATGTATTTAAGGTACTTTATTGGATAAGGATTAATGCTGTATTGCTTAAAATCGCTTCGAAAATAAGCCATTATTTCTCGTAAAAAGTAAAGGATAAAAAATGATTGTTGTGGGCTATCCATAAGAGATAAACATATACCATCGCGGACTTTTATGAAGACCTTTTTAAGGTGTATAATACTGTAGTACATTATTTTGATCTGTCTCGTAGGGTTCAGCCAGCGTTTGCAATGTTTTGCGAAAAAAGTGAGTTTATTTACGACATTACTTTAGAAACCTCTAAAATAACCTGTTTCTCTACTATATTGTGCATGTATTATACATATAAACTCCTTGAATCAATCTATCTATTAAAAAACCGCATCAAAATCCGTTGCGTAATTTTAAAGATCTAAGCATAAACAGGGACAGACAGCGGTAAGCGACTTTGTTTTATACTATGTAATGATGATGACGGTAATACCATAAATTAATATTATCATCTAAAATTTATCACCATGAAAAGAGTACACGAATATATATTAAATTCCTCGGAGGCCATTAGTTATTAACGTAAAACGGCCGTGATAGATTCGTAATGTCACCATTCTAAAGCGCTTTCATAAGCCTACTTGAATAAATATAATTTGAATTTGAAACAAGGCAATGATTGCAAATTATTCGGGACATTGTTATACATTTGTTATTGTTACTAGGAACAGTCTGTTGACGTCCCAATGCTAGGCAAAAGCTTCCTCCATTTAGAGAAGGTTTAGAACATACTTCAACACGCTGTTCAAATGCGGGCTGGTGAATTCAGGTTTCCCCTCGATATTCTCCTCCACCACCGAGCACGAGATTAATTATAAATACAAATTAAGCAAATGAATTTAGTGGTGCTCAGCGCGGCTTTGGACTCAGAATGATCGGTTAAGATTCTCGTCTTGTATTCACAGGGCCTCAACAAGGTTTTTAGTAATCAAATTAAATTACGAGCCAAGCACAACAGCCAGTAAATTTGTAGGAGTTTCCTTTCATCCATAATCAGGTCGGCACGGTAGCATGCGAAAGCGATCCTGTAGCCCCCCCTGAAAAGACGGAGAGGATACCGCTAGTTTTTTAGTGAGTTTTCCGGTGTACTAGGGTGCACTAGATCGTCCTGGGCACCCGCGAATCCCACATTCCCCCCACTTCAGGTGGAGGAAACGAGTAGATAATTTTTCTCTTCTTAAAAAAAAGGTTTTTCTCCGTTGAATACAAGAGACGAAACATTATAAACGCAAATTCTACTCATAAAAACTGATATACTTGCTCCGGTTTGAACCCGTAATTGTTTAAGACTCACGATCTCTAACCACAAGACAATGCTCTCATTACTTTTATTAAACAAAGTATTTTACAAATCACCAAGCAACATACAATGAAGATAGACAAAGGGACTATTTATGTGTAGGGATCTGTAACTAAGCGTGCATTAACATTAATTGCGGTTAATTCTAATTATTTTATCTTATATTCTCCTAGTACTATTAATTTATCGGGATGCTTTGTATTTATCTGTTAAGTAATTATCACGACTCTAGTAATTATATTAAAACCTCAATTAGCTATCAGGGATCAATGAGCTGTGTAGAGTTTCATTTAGTCTTTTTCACTGATACAAATTTACGCTTAGTTGGAGAAGAAATTTGAGGATCAGTAATGTTCGGATTTTAGCTCTCAAAAAAATTGGAGTAAAAACATATATTTAGTTTTTTGGTATTCTTTCGAATCTTCTAGAATCTAGATGAAACATTCTACGAATGGTTCGATGAAGTTTGATGAAAGCGAACTATTTAATTGTGGTAACGTAATAACACAGCAGTCGACGCGTGTTTGCAATTTCGATTCACTGAATTCATTAGGTCAACCCATCGTTCAAGTTTTTTTATTTTCCCGATTTGTTTCAAATACATTAATAATGTTTTATCACTCACCCCCAAGCCTGCAGCTATCTCTGAAGTGCTTTGTGATGGATCAACAACAGCCTTTAATTCTTTATTTTCCACTTTGATCTCCGGTCGTCCACGGGGCTAGTTCTGAAGATCGAAATTTCCAGAACGAAAATCTTAAAAACTAAAAACGTACCGTGTTTTCTTTTATGACACCAGCGCCGTACACATCATTAATACTTCGAGCTGTTTCTGCAGCACTGGTGCCACGGTAGAACTCGTACTTGTAAATATACCGATATTTCATGTTTTCCATTGTGCGGTAATAAGCGACGCAAAAGAAAAAAATAATGAGGAAGATAAAAATGAATGACTGTTTTCAAAACTTGAGTTTTACCACAGGTTCGCAATGTACCAGCTAAATGAATTTATAAATTTGAATTTGGAATTCTTAACCAAAGAGGAGATATTTCAGATCAAAATGGTCAGTACGATAAAACGCTAATTTCATATGTAAGGACCTTATAGTCAAAAGAGACATGGCATTCCAGATATCTTATATAGTGTTAAGACTAGCTTACTTTTAACAGTGCCAATAAATTTGTATTCAATGGAGTTGAGATAAATATTTACTTTTTAAACATGGTAATTGCAAGCCCATATATAAAGCATCACAAGTATCATTACTGTATATGCGCTCTTGGATAAATTCCTGTCACCATTAAAATCCATTTTCAATGGGACTTAGTATGCGTAAGAGAAGATTTACAATTCATAGTTATTTGAATGGTTGTAATGTTCAGGATTCAGCCATGTCGATGTGTTGTTATTGAACTGTAATAATAGTTTGTTACTTAAAACAAGGGTTTCTTTGCAAATTACTCAATTATAACATAGGACAGGATAGAGTTTTTCCGAACCGATATTACTTGGGAAGCTTCAAAAATAGAGCCTACACATAACTTATTGGCCGGCACCTGCGAGCGCCCTGGTGTTGCAATGTCTACGTGAGGTAGTCATTTTCCATCAAATGAGCCGCCTGCTCCTTTGTCAACTATTCTATAAAAAAGATTAGAAAATTTTGACATACCTAACGATTTTATTCCTGTTTACGTGGTCAACCTCCGTGGTCGAGTAGTGTGTACACCGGTTTTTATGGGTACGCCACTCCGAGGTCCCGGGTTCGATTCCCGGCCGAGTCGATGTAGAAAAAGTTAATTAGTTTTCTTTGTTGTCTTGGGTCTGGGTGTATGTGGTACCGTCGTTACTTCTGATTTTCCATAACACAAGTGCTTTAGCTACTTACGTTGGGATCAGAGTAATGTATGTGATGTTGTCCAATATTTATTTATTTATATTTATTATTTATGTATATTTATATCGTTATGTTTATTTTATACTGTCGTCCTCCCACGCGACGTGGGGAGGTATATGGGGCTCGCGGAATACCCACTATAAAAGCAGCGGTACGCACTCCGTCTTTTCAGGGGGCATCACGTTATCGCTTGAGCATGCTACCGTAACATCCCAACGGTGGGCCAAGGATTGTGGGATATACTATCGTCAGCTTTGCTTGGCATTAAATACAAAAAAGACTTACGGATAATTCCGCGACGATCGGTCATGACCTCGTATCGATATGAGATATAGTTTAACCGAACAAAGATAAGGTATACAAAAGGTACTGTATATTGTATTTAAAGTACATTAATATGCACCAATTCAATATGACGTTTATAAGCGGGACCCTGTTCAAAGTCAATATATTTAAGGGTCGTACCTTTAAACGTAACTGATTCAGTATGAATATATATTAAATGTAACATTGATTGTTTTTAAGGCGATTTTTGATCACAAAATAAATGTGTATTTAGATTTTCTTACAGTTCAATAATTTAGATGATCGAATATATTCGAGCTACTTTTTTTTCTACCCGTTATGGGTTAGCTCAGTTATAATCAGAGTCTGTATAAAAGGAATACATCGTCATCTTTGCAAATAAATAAAATTGGAATCTATTAGTGATTTCGAAATAACCTCTTTTTAGGTTATAATATTATTAACGAGTTACCAAATTAATGCCACCTACTAATTTAAACAATTTACATTTATAATTCAAATTGTCATTATGTACATTAAAATGGCGGATTTTGTAGGATTTTATAGATTTTACGGATTTTGTAACCGCTAATTCTATTGGCTTACTCGGCGCACGCCAGTAAAACTTCGTCATATTACAACCAATTTACACAGAACCGATTATACAGCCAACCTTCACGACTCCGTCCAACCATATGTAAATTCCAGGAAGGATATTACATACATATATAATTACATTTAACTAACATGACTGTATTTTTAGATGTTGAAAAAGAGTAACTACTGAATTTCTTGCCGGTTCTTCTCGGTAGAATCCAAATACTGGTGGTTGCTTAACTTAATATAGTTTGTTAAATGACGATTCAAAAGTGCTTGTAAAAGCCTACTTGAATAAAGTATATTTTGATTTTGGTTTTGGTCGAAACATTATATGTATAATATTAATCACTCATGTCGTGAAAGAGTTCTGAAAATAATACCGGTTTTAATAGTATTTTTTCAAAACCCGTGTCAGTACCGCCTTTTATGCTTAGTATTGACGTGTTTCGGCTTAAAGTTAACTGAGCTGGTGTAAGTACAGGCAAAAAGGGTCTAAATAAAAACAAAACTGATCTACATATATATTCAAGTAAACTTTACAATAAAAAAATGTTGAATGATCAATATTTCAACTCCAGCGCAAGAAATAGCAACTCTTCTCTTTTAAAATAAACTGGACCTTATATCTTCATTCCCAAAATTAATGACACAATGGTGACGTAACAGACGAAATATTTGACGACCTCCGTAGTCGAGTAGTGTGTACACCGGTTTTCATGGGTACGTCACTCCGAGGTCCCGGGTGCGATTCCCGGCCGAGTCGATGTATAAAAGTTCATTAGTTTTCTATGTTGTCTTGGGTCTGGGTGTTTGTGGTACCGTCGTTACTTTTAATTTTCCATAACACAAATGCTTTAGCTACTTAAATTGGGATCAGAGTAATGTATGTGATGTTGTCCAATATTTATTTTAACATTAACATTAATAGCCTGTAAATTTTCCACTACTGGGCTAAGGCCTCCTCTCCCTTTGAGAAGAAGGTTTGGAGCAAATTCCACCACGCTGCTCCAATACGGGTTGGTAGAATACACATGTGGCAAAATTCCGTTTCAGAAATGCAGGTTTCACGATGTTTTCCTTCACCGCCGAGCACGAGATGAATTATAAACACAAATTAAGCACATGAAAATTCAGTGGTGCCTTCTAACCACTGGACCATCTCAAATTAAATCAATATTTATTTATTATTTACTATTTCTTACAGTGATAATGTAAAATCTTTTCAATATGCACTTTATACCTGACATTGAGACATTGAGTATTTGCAAAAACCATACAGCATTCGTTTTGGTTGTGTACTGATGTTCAAGTGTCTTGCGTAATACCTTCTGTGATTATACTTGAACGCGGCCTGAGCTCACCTCGGTCAGGACGACTTCATCAGCACTTAACTATGTTCAGAGTGTTTGAAAATCTGCAACACAATTTTCAGTAGTGCTTGAGCATTGTGAGTGAAGTGTTTTATTTTATAATATTATGCAGTCTTTTATACATACCTTTGCTTATTTCTATCCTCTCCTATAAATATTCAAATGCTCCTCTGCTTAAACATTTTCTGGAAAGGATCGTTGGTTTATGGATAAGACCATCTGTTGTACTTATATAACGTACAGTAGAGATGTGTGGTTAGGGCACATTTCGCACCATCAAAATTTCATGTAATCAATTTGTTTTTAAGGTAATTATCGTAAAAAACCTGCATGGTTTGGATGAAAATCTGCCACTTCAACAACATAGTAGGATATGGTCTAAATATTCTTCTGTAGATAGGACGCCTTTTCTCAGCAACGGGACAATTACTCTTTTTATAATATAATGTGACTTTAAAATATAATCATTTATTTTTGAAGGCAATACACTGTGTTAGAAGATAAAATTTTAGTGTTTTGTTTTATTTGACATTTAAAATAGTTTTGCGTGCACCAGCTCTTTGCATTGCAAAGTGCTGCAGTATCGGCGAATCTAATATTCAGCTAACATACGTATAAATATACATACTGTTATAAATATTTTGTTGTGTGTAAACTTTTATCTCTAAAACCAATTATTTTCGTACGTTTTCGTTTTTATTAATTTATTCAAACCAAAATATACTTTGTTCAGTTAAACTGGTGCGAGCACTTTTGAATCAGTAATTTTATGGGATTAAATCAAACGTAAAGCTACCACAGGTTCGCAATGTATATTATATCGAGAAGGACCAGCAAGAAACTCAGTAGTTAATCGAATCGAAATCAAATTCGAATTCATAATCCGGTATCGTTTCCATCTTACAATGTACATTTTAAGATGAAGCACGAGCACTTGAGAGTGAAAACTACGTTTACATACACACACACACAACTTTATTTTAAATGAGTCTTGAGTATTAAATTTGAATCCGAATTTAAACTGCAATAAATCTCATGTTCTACACATGAAAGTGTGATCAGAATTTTTACTATTTCTACTTTATAACAAAAATTAAACTCAGTCTCATCCCACGCGAACACTTAACTTAATTTCCACATGTTTACCAGGTGCAAATTAATTGACGGCGGCGACCGTTGTTCTTGGCGCAGCGCCACACGTACAGGTACAGCGGTAATGCATTCGCGAGTTTTAATTACTTCATTTTTGTACGGAACAATTGGTCAAACCACGTCGCTACTGTAAATGAAATTACGTGATTAATGTATTAGTTATTTGTAACAGAAAATCTTTTATAATAGAATCATTATTAAGAAAAAGGGTACACAATTATTCCTTGGGAAACATTTTCTATAATAAAAATCGGGCAGGAACAATGGGTTTACGTATATTCCGAAGCACAGGGGAGTACACACTTACAACATCCAGAGTTCGAACTGTTACCGAGAATTTTGCGATAGAGAATCCAATAACAGTTTATTGGCCCGGCCTCGGGTTTGAACTCAGGACCTACAGATATGCAGCCTTATATCTAGCCACTAGACCAACGAGGCGATCTTATAACGATGACCCAAAAGAAAATCGTTCGGTAAATGAAAGTTTATTTCCCCCGCTGGTATCATGGATTCCCGGAATAGAACTTGCGATTCGGTTTAGTTTGACATAGTCTAAGTATCCACTGCTCCATAATGGCAGATTGATCTGAGTGATTTACACTATTAAAAATTAGATTAACACTTACAAAATTAAAATTAAATACAATTATGAACGAAAATAAAATTAGTGCAAAATGTGTTCTTGTCGGTAATAGAGCGAACACTTCCAGACAACTTTTTGAGAAATAAGATCGTAAAAATAATAAATGTCATAAGTATATCATCTACGTATATTTTCAATGCGAAAGTAACTTTTTCTGTATGTCTGCAATTAAGTAAATATATTTTTTTAAGAAATGAATCGATGTTCTAACTCATTTTTGTATTATATCACTTTATACGTAGCGAAGCACGTACCGGCCCGCTAGTATGTTACATTTTCTGTTTCTCATCACTAGCCCGTCTGTCAAAAAGATCAAGCCAACTTGAACAGGGTATAGTTAATCAGAGTCCGTCGATATTTATTTTAAATGTTTGATTAATGGTCGATTATAATTCTATATAATTACGTTTACACTAATTATATGGTTAAAAATAAATAAAGTAATGTGTTCTAAATACAGTCCGCGGGGAAGTTACCGTTGAGATTTAATAAAATCATTTTCAATAATGAAAGTTTGAATATAAATTAAGAGAGATATCAACAGAGAAAAATCCTTTCAGAATTTATTTATCAAGATATCCCTCGAGGAGATGAAAAAATATAATCTCGGAGACGACGATGATGAACGGAAGGTAACTAAAAATTAAAATATGCTTCATGTTCTATAGGATAATAATTCGTATGAAATTGTATCAAACGTTTTTATTCGTCGCTAACATTAATATAAATAAATAAATATTGGACAACATCACATACATTACTCTGATCCCAATGTAAGTAGCTAAAGCACTTGTGTTATGGAAAATCAGAAGTAACGACGGTACCACAAACACCCAGATCCAAGACAATATAGAAAACTAATGAACTTTTTCTACATCGACTCGGCCGGGAATCGAACCCGGGACCTCGGAGTGGCGTACCCATGAAAACCGGTGTACACACTACTCGACCACGGAGGTCGTCAAAACAAAACATTATAATTAAAATAATGTTTTGTGGGTTTCAGTGTGTTGCGCTTTAATCCCAAAATCATATACGACAATTTTGTTTTGTGTCAATATTTAATATTAAATTGAGATTTTAATGGAATCTTTAAAATACTTTCAAAATTTTACAACGTAAGTGTCGCCAGGACAATTCTACAAAGATTTTGTTACTTTATCAAATTCGAATCGAAACGTGCACGTTGCCGATCAGCGGCTATCGTATTCCACTAACACAACAATCCATTTAGGGTTCGGTCGAAATTGGATCGAAACTCAGGGATCGTACAGTAACCGATATTAATAAGTACAAATTGGCCCTCAAGGTTTAAGCTAAGGTTTATTTATGTGAGGAATAGTCTAATTGGATCGGAATCGAAAAGGTAACGTATCATAACTGTTATGTGTTAGTAGAATTTCCCCCAGGTATCTATAGTCAGTACAATACAATTTGTATGTATATAATCCTTTTTTTATTACTTGCGTAAGGATTGTTGATATTATTGTCTTATACACAAATAAAAATTAAAAAAAAAGTTACTGTATAAATCATGAGAGCGTGGAAGGGTGGCAAGAAGGCCAGTAAGTTCAATGTTATGTCAAAGCAAAAATTAAGAAACATACAGTAAATTAACCACTATTGGGAATATGTTTTGGATCTTATGCCATTTAAATGCAGAACTTTTGGGAAGGAAATATTTTTGATTTGGTTGTATAGTAGTCCAAGTCTGATACATGTGTTCGCTG
Organism: Vanessa tameamea; assembly: GCF_037043105.1. Lineage (NCBI taxonomy): Eukaryota > Metazoa > Arthropoda > Insecta > Lepidoptera > Nymphalidae > Vanessa > Vanessa tameamea. The sequence continues at coordinate 5,638,426 of NC_087335.1, forward strand.
ATGACCTCACCAATATCGGTTGCCGTGGTCTCACAAGAGAACAGCGTCGGCATATTTTAATGATCAAGTGTGGATGTATACACAAACATAACTCATCTCATCCAATATGACGGCAATCCAGAAATAATTCGTAACTCAGCACCGTTAGTTCGATATGCGTTCCAATACACGGCAGCGTAAAAAGTATCAATTTCCCTTCAAATCTCCCCCTCACTATGACTAATTTTATGTCTAAATGGACTGTCAAAGTGTAGAACGGGTCAAAAAAAGTAGCAGTAAAAACAAAATACACGCACACTAGTGAAGTAGAACGCACACTCGCACGTGTGTTAAGCGTAGCTATCACGCACACGAAGATAATAAAGTTATCTCGAGTTTTTTTCAGTTATTCTATAGTGCGACATTATATCTCAATGTGTATAAATATTCTAAGCCCTGACAGCTGACATTCTCGACAAAAAACTCTAATAATCTTATTAGGACTAATCTGATATTTGAATTCAGATCCTTGATATTAAAGCCTTATATACTAGCCGCAATCAGACAGTCGAAAGAAATGATGTAATTACTATACAAACAACATCAATTATTGCCGCGAAACAAAACAATGATAATGTATATTCAGTAATTTTAAGCCCTCGCTCGACTAATGGCGGACCTAGTTCAAGTTAATCTTGATATGACAATTCCCTGATTCCTAGAATGAAATTATTAAATATCGTGCATTGGTTTTTTTTTAAATGGTCTAACTAACGGGCGAATTGGCCAACTGTTTTTAAGTGGTCAACTTTGGGCTGGCTATCTAAGATGTAATGTCACTTATGCCTGTATTGTACAGTAACAGTACAACACTAAGTATTGCTGCTTGGGGATAGAATATATTATGAGTTTTTAACCCACCCCCAGACGGGCTTGAACAAAACGCCACACCAAGTAAAGTGAGATTACTTATAATCTGTGACAGATTTCACCTACCTTCCTTCTTCCACAGATTACAAAGAAAAGAGCTCACTGAGTATAAAATCGATATATTTAAAGTTAAAGGCATCCCGTACGCCGACACATCAAAGTCTCTCTTAACCTGTATCTAACTTCATATGGTAAATACTTCCCAGGCTTTTATTACATTTAAGGTATACAGTTCCCCTTAAAATTTCGCGTTTAAGCATGTTATCTTATTTCTAATTATCGTAAAGGTTAATGTTATCTTCCTAAGAATAAATCGCATTACTGTAAGGGCTGACGTTCAATGAACGAAGTGAAACCTTGCGTAAATTTCAGTTATAATAAATAAACAATATTACGTATACAAAACAACACACTAAAGTTTCGTATGAAAGCGGATAAGCGCGCAAACGTTAGCGCTTTGGATCGCGTCTGCACGAGCAAACGCGCAACTATGTGCGACCTATATAACTATTATTGGTTAATCGATCTATTACACCTTTTCGCGCTATTTTTGAATTCAACGCGTATTTGCCTGCTACAATGTGCGCCGTCCTTAGAGTAACAATGCCATTTTAATCTGATAATACTGTTGTAATTATCTTAAATTATATTTTATAACGTCGTAAATGATAATTTGCGAGTATATTACATTTTTGTATTAAATTAAGTATAAAGGTATCTTAGACATTAATTAGTAATATAATTCATCTGAGTAATAAAAGAAGAATGAGGTAAATTTACCGTCAAACCATAAAACAATAATTTTATACTCAGACATATTAGCATTTTATATTCGTATATCTATGTATATCAAATCGAAATATTTTTTACTCGAGTAGGCTCAGAAAAGCACTTCTGATTGTAGTGTTAAAGTATTGAATTGAATATAAAGCCACCACCGGTTCGGAAAGAAGATTCTACCGATAAAGTCAACGACATAATATTTCTTAAGAGAAAATAACTTTGTTTTGTAACAAAGAAACGGAGTAAGATTCAATGTTTAATTTTAGAAAATCCATTGCGTGCATCTAATCGATCCAAACGTACCAATACTTAGGTTGCAAAATGTGATTATTCCTTTTCGGGATTAGTCCGAACAATCGACATTAATATTAAAAGAGAATATATTTTCTTTTTTAATTACTATAACTTTTTTTTTATGATACAGGTAGGATTGGCTACCCAATAGTAAATTGTCATCACTGTCTTTAGACATCGGTAGGTAAGAAACATTAATCATTACATCACCAATACCCGCCAACCTTGAAAATTAAGTTGTTATGTTGTAATGTTATAATATATATATTAATGTCACATCACACACAGAAACGCACAAACACATAGACTTATATAAAATTATATTCTGTTTTTGTTTTGTTATTTCTTTTTACCTCTTCAAATGACTCTGCTATGCATGTATTTAATGTTACTTTTAATTTTCCATTAGGTAATGGGCTAATTATCTTTAGTACAGGTTACGTAAATAACTCGTAAAGGGTAATAAGTTTCACTCTTTGTAAGTGCCAAACCACATGTAAATAGAGTACTTAGCTAATAGAAATGTTTAAATATATTCATACTTATTCTGTAAACTCATATATATAAATTATTATATGCTATTTGGTATAGTATACGATGAGTGGGTGGTACCTACCCATATATATTCACGAAACACAAACCAAATAAAATTTAACTTAGTACCGACTAACCAAAAAATTTCTCGGTTTCCAACGAACATTCCATACGTTTCCAATGAACATTTCCTCGAAATAATGGAGCCGCTAATATATATATATATATCGGAGATTCCTGTGTATGATGTATAATTATACATCATGACAATTACAAAGGGCATACATCATAGTATGGTACGTATATATAATATTACGTAGACAAATGAGACGTCCCGGAGAGCTGACATATTAATATGGGCTTCCTGACGTTCCGACAACAGAACTAATAATAAACATATATATATATATATATATATATATACACACACACATATATATACTTTTTTATTTACTTATATAAGAATTAATATTAAGTCCCTAAATATATACAAATATGAATTAAAACTAGTTACATATCCGAGAAACAATGTTAACAGTCTGTGCCGCTGCGGAAAAAGCTGAAGCAAAATAACGTTGCAAATATTCGTGTCTTATGTCAAATTATTTTTTATGTATTATTGATAAATAAAGCATGTTACTTGATACAAGATTATATTAAAGATAAAAAAACATGAACGTAGTATTTATTGACAGGTAGGATTTATAAAAAAAATAATTGTTGTTTACTGACGTACTCTGTGATTTAAATTGTGGAAAAGAGTATCTACTTTCCAAACGGATGACAGCTTTAAATTTAATTCAACACTGTAAGGACGATTTAAAGGTGTTTTTATGAACCTACCGAATAAAGAAATATTTTGATTTTGATATCTGACTTTATTATAAAAAATAACAAAAACAATATTTTTTTTTTTTTATTTTTTTATTTTATTTGGTTCTTCAACAATGTGTACACTGATTATAATAATATAATATAACAAAGTAAAATTATATTCTAAGTGTCACAATTACTTAAAGAATAACACAGCATGCACAAAAAGAAAACAATCCAGCACCCTTTGGATTCATGTGCAATTGTTACAATTGCTTATTGATGGTTAAAAATATACTACCGGTTCAGAAATTAACACCTCGGACCTGAGAAGAACGAAAGAAACTCAGCGGGTTTTTTTTCTGTATTTATTGTTTTTATACAATAATAAATATATTTTATTATATGTCATTAGTCTTATAAAATCCAAATGTTCTTTAACTGTTTTAAATGTTTAATTGACTAACTATTGATACAGTTTTTTCAATAGTTTTTTTGTTTTTGTTTTAAATATTCTTTGCTTACAACTGTTTATTTTGAATGGACTTAAACATTCTGACTTAACCGAAAATTATATCTTTATACAATTTGAGCCGAGATGGCTCAGTGGTTAGAACGCGTGCATCTTAACCGATGTTTGCGGATTCAAACCCAGGCAAGCACCACTAAATTTTTATGTGCTTAATTTGTGTTTATAATTCATCTCGTGCTCGGCGGTGAAGGAAAACATCGTGAGGAAACCTGCATGTGTCTAATTACAACTAAATTCTGCCACATGTGTATCCACCAACCCGCATTGGAGCATCGTGGTGGAATATGCTCCAAACCATCTCAAAAGGAGAGGAGGCATTAGCCCAGCAGTGGCAAATTTAAAAGGCTGTTAATGTTGTAATGTAAAAAAAATTGTGTTATTTTAACGTTGATTTTCGCAGCATTTACTCAAATTGTTTTTGATAATGATTACAAGAATATATATAATTATAATATTCAAACCGAATTTCGTCTGCAGTGATCGCTGTAGACGCAGTAGACGCGGAGTAATTAATTACGCGGGAATATTTTAGCTTGTCAGACATAGATGCAATCTCTGATCCTACACTCTCGATGGAAGAAGATGAATCGCCGTTGGATGTACATTGTACATAGTCGGTTTTTTCTATTATTCTTATATTTATTAACATAAGAATTGTTAACATTTATTTATTTATTTTATTTGGGAAACAAACAGTAACATAATACACAAATATATGATTAAAAAAGGAATATTACATTAAGTCCTAAAATGGTTACTGTACAGTTCATGACCGCGAGGAATGATAGGAAGGATCTAGAGGTGGTTGCAATTTTAACTTGGGTTCATAAAAGTGATTTTGTTTTTATAGCCGATTGGTGTTTTATTTTCGTATAAATGTTATGTAAATAAATGAGAACATGACTGTCTTTTTGTTTTGTTAATAAAATAAATAAAATGATTTAATAAAGTATAAGATAATTGTTTTTTTTTTTTTTTTGTTAATAATTTCTGCTTCGAACTCCTAAATATACATATTCGGTTCTACATTGAAATAACATATAATAAATAATAATAATAAATAAATAAATATTGGACAACATCACATACATCACTCTGATCCCAATGTGAGTAGCTAAAGCACTTGTGTTATGGCAAATCAGAAGTAACGACGGTACCACAAACACCCAGACCCAAGACAACATAGAAAACTAATGAACTTTTTCTGCATAGACTCGGCCGGGAATCGAACCCGGGACCTCGGAGTGGCGTACCCATGAAAACCGTACACACTACTCGACCACGGAGGTCGTCAAATATTATAATATTAAAATAAATATTTAGCGGAAACATAGCATCTGGCCTTTTCCCATTATCTAAATAGAGCCCAATGTACCGATGCTGAAAGTTAATTTATTTGTATGTCGACCGCCATTATTTGCGCTCCTCTAAATATGAATAAATTTGATTAATGTTATTTCGTACGACGTCGTATGCATGACCAGATGCCCTCGGCCGTCGCTAATAAAACGGCAGAGATTTTTATTATTTAAATATTTGTCATTTTATCTCTCGGTCGTCGTATTGTCATCCATTTTGTTATAATTGGGAGCAAACTCGGTTACAAAAATATTTAATTAAATTTTATTGTTCATCATTATAAATTTAACAAGTAAAACATTTTACTGAGTATACGTATGAATACTAGTTGTTGTCTTCGGCTTCGTTCACGTTTAAGAGTGGAGTTGCCAAGTGTTAGGCTTGGGCCTATCTCCTTCTTTGAGGTTAAAGCTTACTTCATACGAAATTTCATCAAATTTGATTCAGTAGTTTGGCCGTGAAAGAGCAACAGACAGATGGAGTTATTTTCGCATTTATAATATTAGAATAGATAATTCTAGTTAATCATTTAATTTTGGGTTTACGCGAATGGATACAGTAAGGAATGAGTACATAAGAGGAAGTTTGATAGTGGCACCGGTAACCGAGAAGTTATGTGGAAACCGGCTGTCATGAGGAGGAATGAGGACCATGTTGTGAGAAAGGTCTTGAGCATGGATGTGGATGGATATCCCTGTCCCTGTGTATCCTTAGGTCTTTAAATTACACAACGGCTTTTGATGTGGTTTTTTTTAATAGATAGATCGATTCAAGAGGAAGGTTTATATCTATAAAACATGCACCATATAATAGAGGAACACTGATAATTTTAGAGGTTTCAAATATGATGTCGTATAAAAATACATTTGTTTGGCACTTACGTTGCAAACGCTGGCTGAACCCTATAAGATAGAACAAAATAATGTACTACATTATTGTACACCTTAAAACGGTCTACAAAAAACTCCAGTATGGTATATGTCTATCTCTTAGGGATAATCCACAATAACCATGTTTTATCCTTTTCACGAGAATTAATGGCTTATTTTCGAAGCGATTTTAAGCAATACAGCATTAATCCTTATCCAATGAAGTACCTTAAATACATTGTGCATTTAATGTAGACCAATATGGCACTTTACAGCATGTAATTTAATTGAATATTTTCGAAGATATTACAGATTTAAAACGCAGGGACATTGTTTGTATTGACGCGGTTTGTATTGTCTAATGACTGAAAAACTGTGAACGTTGTATATAAAGGCATACTGTAGTACATTTAGTATCAGCATTGCACCCGTGCGTAGCCGGGGCGGGTCGCTAGTTACATATAAAGAGTAAAATTTAATTTATTTTGAATCAGAAGTACCTAAATTTAATTTAGTTTGTAAAAGCATCACTACATTTTTTTTACAATAAATATATTTTAATTTTTTTCTTATTTTGTCACTGGGACCTGAAAAGCAAACAACGTAGTTATTCTTTTAAACTAGCTACTTTTTTAAACTTATTTTTATATTATAATTTTATAATATTATAATTATTTTATAATTATTTTTTTTTAAATGTCTACTTACCAAAAACAGATCAAGTGAGAGTCGCCCAACAAACATTTGACAGGTCGCCACAACGTGCCAACTGTAACTTTTGGTTCTATAAGCTGGTCGCCGTTACGCCGCTATAACGTCGACATCACCAAGAAAAGGCCCATTTTATACGACTTAGTGTCCTATAAGAGTCATGTAGCCGTCGCATAATTTACTTTTTGGTCGCATAGTGGTCGTATAGAGGTCGTGCCGCAGACTTAAAGTGTTTATTACCGCTGCTTTACGACATTTGATCGAATACCAGTATCCAACACGCTTCTTACCAGACTAAATTTTTATAAAAGTGACAGGATAAAATATTAATTGTAAATTGAGTTTGAAAGCTGTCACAAACAAACTAAATTGATTGTGAACATTATTTTTTATTTATTTATCTCTGTGTTTACTTCGAAACTCATGTTCAAGGAATGTTGATCTGATGGGAAATTAATTTTATCGAGTTTTAGCGCTAGTTTTAACTATATAATGAACGCGCTAGTGTAATCAATTAAATAAATAATATTTTATTGAGATTTTTTAAAGTAAGTTTTAAAAATTACCGATACACGATTTAAAGTGCAGGACACGACCTTTATACAACTTCTAAACGACGTTTTAATTTATGTCATTAATGGATTTGTAAATAGTCCGCCATAGAAAACGAAATTAGAGTTCAGTTTAGTAATTGCCAAGTGTGTAAATCCTTTTTATTTGATATAATTATTGAGTATTTATTGGTTCAGCTGAGATAAAAAATGATATGTGATATAATAAATATCGATAACTTTTTAACTAAATCAGATTTTATTACATTAATACGTTTTCCTGGATCTTTTGGAACTGATCCGGGTATCCTTTCGTTAAGAATTTTGTTTAGGTCCCTCAAAGCAGTTTGTGAAATGTTGTAATTAATTGCCCATTTTTTTAGATTATAACGAAGTATATCATTTTCATGGGCTTCATTTGTGCCATTATAATCGACTATCACTAACACACAAATTATCAAACATTTCGTCAAATTCGTCTACGTTTGAATTTACTTTTATAGAGCCACTAAATGCACTTTCTGCGCTTCGATTAATACGTTGCTCAGAACTCCCTAAATTTTATACGGAACCATCTCCAATTAGCCTGCAGTTAACTTGTCGCGTACTTATATTCGATATAATACAATTGGAGGTAAGAAATGATGCATAGGTTTTTTTAACTTTCCTCTTAAAGTGGAGACTTTTTTTTAATGTTTGCCCAGCTTTTTCTATCCATTTCAACTCTGTAAAATTATTTTTACGAAGACGCAAATGAATGGCGGTTTGTGTAATATTTAGTGTATTTTAAAACTCTTATAGGACATTCAGTCATATAAATGTCGTAAAAAAGTCATATTGACTTTAATTCGTATAGGAGTTTTATACATCACTCTAATACGACTATAGTCGGTATAAAAGTCGCAAAGACGTATCTACTGTCACAACGCTGGTTACACGACTAAATACCGTGTAATAGTTGTATAAAACAGTCGTATAGAAGTTTCTACGACGTTTTTACACGACTATAAATCGAATAAACTCTCAGCGGCACTAAATCGAATAAGAGAATAAAATTACTTCTATACAACGCTTATACCATTATTAGTCGCGTAATTTCTTCTTATTCGACAAAAATGTTTGTTGGGCGGGCTCTAGTCGCGAGAATTGCGCACTATTACGAACACAGACTTAGAGTAAGCTAACACAAACCGTCCGACGAAGTGTGCCCGAAGTTTCTGCACAAACTTGATGCTCTAGTATGTTGCTTTACGTTGCTACAATTTATTTTGTGTTTGGGTAATGGTGTCGTTATAAACTATAAAAACTCTTAAAGGATATTAAATCGAGTCATTGGAGGTATAGCCTACCATCAAAAAGTAATTCTGTTGCTGAAATAGCCTGAACTAATCTTTGAAATACAGTAGAACATCGATTATCCGAACTAATTGGGAGCGAGACTAGTTCTAATCGAAATATTGGTACTTTGGGACAAGATGAAACAAGAACAACACCTTAAAACATATTAAAATATAAAACTGTCTAAAAAAGTCAAACACTATTTTTTTACACATTTTATTTAAATCGGGCTGCAACGCGCCAACGTTCGGATAAATAAGGACTGCGTTCGGATAATTGAGGGTTCGGATAATCGAGATTCTACTGTAATTTCTAAGATGTGAAGTATGGCTGGACGTCATTGTATGTATAAAAAGATTATACGCTCGCTTATTATACTATCCAATGAACATGCGGTATCTAGGCAACTCTAAATCTATGATTACTACAGAAAATAAGATGAAAAAATTATTACAGTCGCCAATTATGGTGATATCCATAATTGAAAAGAAACGTTAAGGATAAAATGACGACATTGTTTATGTTCGTATTGTAGACGTTCACTATTCATCAGCCTGCGCTGGAAGCTTGAAAATATTTTTTACCCATTTTTTAGAATTTCATTTTTAGTTATTTGAATCGCGAAGTGTACTTCATAATTTGGACTTGTATAATTAAAAATCACAGTTCGGCATAATTTCCTATTAAGGAGATTTGGAAGTGGTAATACCACACTGTACCATTTTCTTAATATCAATAAAAACAAGTATCAATACTGCATATCCGTTCATGATACATTCCAGTCGCCAATAAAACCTATTTTCAATTCATAGTTATTTGAATGGCTGTACCATAATGAGGCTTCACCAATATCTTAACAACACTATCACTTAAAAATAGGATTATTTACTTTACTTGGTAGGGCGTTGTGCAAGCCTGTCTGGGCAGGTACCACCCACCATCATGTATTCTGCAGCCAAACAGCAATAAGCCTATGCTATAGGTATATAGGTATGCTATGCTTGGTATTGCTGTGTTCTGGTTTAAAAAGTGAGTGAGCCAGTGAAACTAATAACATCTTAGCACCCAAGTTTGGTGAAGAATTGACCATATAAGGAATGGTTAATATTTCTGACAGAGTCAATCACCACTTACCATCAGGTGGCCCATATAAAAAAAACAGTTATATAATTCGTATCAAAACTAGAAAATTGAAACGTAAGTACATATTATGGCAGAAGATAAAACATTACCTACTGTCTGTTCTCGCAGTTGGTTAAAAACTCTCCCGTTGTAAAATAAAACGATGCATCGCGTACGTGATTCAATTTATTTTTGAAATAACACTTTAATAATAAAAAGACAAAGTGTACGAAAGTTTTTGTGGTTTTAAAGAATACTTCCCGGGCGAGCGAGCTTCGTTCGGTTCTTATAATAATTAGCTGATTTTTGAAATGATAACTTCTTATGGGAGGCTAAACCGCTTCGTTACGTAACGCGTTACGGCGCCAGTCTGTCTGGTTTACACAGCGGCAGCGGTAGGCAGGCTCCTACTATCTCACTCTAACCAACAGCGCTGGCCGTATATCGGACAGTTATCACTTCTGTCAGGCACACACGTTTACGTTTCTAAACGCACACGTGCTTGGTTTTGTTTTTTTTGTGCAAAATAACTATTTTTCACACGATATTGATCAAGAATGACATCCTAACTAGTACACCCTGTATGTGCTGCCATACATGAAATCTTATATCCGTTGTCTATTGATGGGCCCACAAAGACTTATCTATATTAATAATTTCGCAGGTATTTAATATCTTATTTCTTTATTATTATTATTATTTTGTTTTGTTACCAGAATTTGTATATTTAGTTTACAATTATTTGATGTATTATTAATTATTAATAATTCAATTAAATAATAGTCCACCCTACATTTTTATATGCGTGCGCGTGTGAAGTTTATTTCTTATTTAATTTTGGAACCTTTGTCCTACACAGGTACGTCAAATCAAATCAAATCAAATCAATTTTATTCAAGTAAACTTCACAACGAAACATTTTTGAATCGTCAATATTAAAATACTACCACCGTTTCGGAAAGCAGCCTCCAACGAGAAGAAACGGCAAGAAACTCGCATAGCTGCTCTTATCAAATAAACAGATTTACAATGCTGTTTTTTTACAATAATTAGTGTCCTGTGATGGAACCCGAGCCTAAATCCAGGCGTTTTTTTCTAAACAGTACTCTTTTAATGAATAATAAGACTTATTTATTAATTTAGTCTTATTAAACTTTTTAAATTTCGTAAATGGTAAATTGGTTACATTTCCCGGTATCTTATTATATATGCGTATACCATTGCCCAAAAACGTTATCTGTGCCGTATGCAAACGGAAAGTAGGGGTTACAAGTTTATTCTTATTTCTTATATTAATAGTATGTATATCAGCTTTTATGGAATACTTTTGTATATTCTTCTGTATAAACATTATATTATCATAAATATATTGTGAAGCAGCCGTTAATACATCTATTTCTTTAAATTTTTCGCGTAATGATCGCGTCAGTCCAATTGTCCCTTCTTCCTCTTGTTTAAATATCATTTAATTTTAATAGGCATTAAATAGAATTCCAGGAACAACCTAGCAGATTCTGATAGAGGATCTGATAGAATACTCTGAACAAATCTAACATCGAACAAACATGCTTTTAAATTAGTTAAGAGTAACTTTCTCTGATTCTGAATCTTGCCACATTCCATCAATAGGCGATAAATATCTTCAAAACTTCCACACTTATCACGATTAGGAGAAACAGTTTTTTTTATTCATAAAAAACCTAAAACTTTTCGATGGGACATGTTTGATTTTATTAAAATAAGAAACATATTTATTCAATAGTTTTGTTTCCTTTTGGGAATTCCGAGAGATTTTTAATTTTGTCAAATGATTGCAACTTAAGCTAATTAGTCATTTTATGCTAGCAAGTAGAAAGGGGAGATATGCTTAAAGATTTATTTATTTTATTGTATAGAACCGGACCAATAAAAGACAGAAACCTTTTAATGAAAGCAGCACTATCTACAGTGAATAGTATGTTGTTCAGAAATCCATCGTTAAGTTATAAAAAAATACAACTTGTTGCAATTTAACGATTAGAGAAAAGAGTTAAGTTACCCTTATTACTTTACGCTGCGAAACAAGCTATTGAATTCTTAAATCGAGCATAAATTCTACTACAACACGACGTGTGGAACTTACTTACTTATAGATTCTATAAAGACTATACTTATTTCATTACAAAAAAAATCATTTAAAGAAGATATAATTATAGCATTAAAATAATCAGCCACTCGTATAATTTAACTCAAAGCATAGAGTCAAATCTTTTTAAAGCCGCCTCCACTTTCAAAGAAAATATTTTAGCCACATCCACCATGGTGCCCCAACATGAGTGGTTGAACTTACATGTGCCAGACTTTTATCCGAAGCACGCAAGCTTCCTCACGATATATTCCTTGGAGGCCGATTTGCCGGTCTGTCTATCTATATTATAAAATGCAAGTTAACGTGTAACCTGCGGCTTTACCTGCGCGAAATTTATAAAACACAAACTTCCAACCCCCTTTTTACCCTCTTGGTGGTAAGGATTTGTGCTAGCCCCTCTAGGTAGGTACCACCCACTCATCATATATTCTACCGCCAAACAGCAGTATACAGTATTTTTGGGTTCCGGTTTGAAGGGTAAGAAGAGAAAAGAAGAGCCAGTAGAGGCACAAGGGACATAACATCTTAGTTCCCAAGTTTGGTGGCACATTGGCGATGTAAGGAATGGTTAATATTTCCTACAGCGCTATTGTCTATATGGCAGTAGTGATGATTGAATATATTCAATGGAGAAATGCTGCTAGCATTCTGCCATCATTCGACTCACTCGTGATATGCACAGTTACTATTTTTAATTCTTATTTTCATATAATTATGGCCTTAATCAATGTCCTCATTGGACAACATTCTAATTTTAAACTGAATTCTCTAATATGTAGATAAACTTGAGAGCATTAAAGCTGATAAAATCTTTGGAATAAGGAATAGTTTATTTGAGACAAGAAAAGTTTGTATTAAAAAAAAAAAGATTTGTGTCGTGGTACACCCGGACGGACCGATGTCGCTTTCTATACATATATCATGTATTCAATAACAGGTAAAATGTAATGAATTAACAACGTTCGAGAATAATTGAATTACAATAACAAAATTGTTACTAAAAATGCCGTGTGATTAAAATAATACCATTTGTATCTTGATTGAGTAGTGCTGCTGGCCCTACTGGCCTTTACAGCGTCACCGAACGTTGGGGCGAGTGTTAAAACTCTGCCTTAAGGTGAACCCTTTTGGGCTCGAGAGTGACGTTCGTCCTGAGGGTGTCTCCTATGAGATCGCACCTCGACTCAGAACGTAGTCGGTGGGGTACATAGTCGGTGGGGTAAAAAAAATAATACCAAAAAATTACTTAAAATTATATTGTACGAAATCGTATAAAATAGAAAGAGACAGAGTGTGAGAGAGAGAGAGATAGATAGAAAGGTCGCCTGGAGGCCATGACACTTTTTCTTACGTGACTATTTCTGCCAGTTCACTCTACTGTAAACCGCGTAAAAGGACTTCGTTCCACAAATTATATTGTAGTACTAGCAGTGCCCGCGTCTTCGTGCGCGTTTGAATTTAATAAAAGCGTGACTTTATTATTATTTTACATATAATTCTAAAATAAAAGTAGCCTAAGTTACTCCTTATTACATCAGCTATCTGTCAGTGCGAGTCCCTTCAAAATCGGTCCAGCCGTTCCAGAGATTAGCCGGAACAAACAGACAGACAGACAAAAATTTTAAAAAATGTTATTTAGGTATATGTACCGTGTATACATACATATGCATTTAGTAAAACGCGGTTATTTTAATATTACAAACAGACACTCCAATTTTATTGTATGTATAAATAAGTATAAATATAATATTATAATCTATTTCGCGTTATCTTCATTGTAACTAAGAATTGTATGTTGTATTCAAATTTAACTGAAATTTAATTCGAACGATTATAATCTGCAAAAAAATAATGCGTTAAATTGTAAACCGCGTGTTTCCCTTCGCAATCTTTTGACAGTTTACAATCGCCCGAGATAGATTATAATCTAACGGTATTTACGTTGGCATACATATATACCTTAAAACCAACAAGTTAAAAGCATTACTTAACCTATTGATTCAGCCTAACATACAATTCAGCTTCCAAGTTGGATTTCAAAACGGAACACTGATTTTCAATGGTACTCTATGTAGCCGTGACGTCAATCTGTGTTACATACTTATTTGTGAAGGTGAGATTAATTACTTTAATCTCCGACATATTTCTACCTTTTAAAGCTTGTTCTTATCATTTAAATACTAACAATATCAGTGGACTATAGTTAATTTTAGGACTGACTGATCCCGTCCTGGGTTAACAACTCAAAGTCAAGAAGTCGGTAGTGCGTATACGTCCGTGCTTTGGAAATTACGTAAAACCGTTGATCTTGCGCTGGAACTCTTTCCAGTTGGGTCGGTTATGACATCCCATTGGATATGAGTCTGTGAATAGACGAGTGCACCTGTGTTTACATAGACACTCGTGTCCAATAATGTGTCCTGAAAAGTTGCCTAGTCATCTTGTGATTGGCCGAAATCAACTAGGACATCATCATCACCTTAACCACACGTAAAGTAACGTAAGATGTAATCAGTAAATGTGTTACTGCTGGACAAAAGTATCTTCTCGTTTTGAGAAGATCTCGAGATTATTTAATCCCGCGGTATTATTGCGGTTAGGTGAACGTGGCACTTTTTCATCTGGCACATGGAAGTTGTCCCACATTGTACATGGGACGAATTATGAACAAAATTCAGTAACGCTTGATCAAATTCGAACCTTTAACAATTACTCTTGGGTTTTAACCACTGTGTTATTTCGGTTTCTCAAAGCGATCCGTGCTATATTTTCTTCGATAGTTTATCTTAATCAAGACTTTTAAAACTACTCCGGAGCTAACTGTCTCCGAACCGCACTTAGAGAGACTAACAATGTTAGAAAAGTTCGCCTTAATATCGGATTTCTGATAACTTCTCGTAAAGATTTCAAATGATAGATAAAGATATCAAAGATAGTTTCTTAATAAGATCAAAACTGAAATTCAAGGAGAAAGAAAGAAAGAAAATTATATATATCTTAGCATTTGACGACCTCCGTGGTCGAGTAGTGTGTACACTGGTTTTCATGGGTACGCCACTCCGAGGCCCGGGCTCGATTCCCGGCCGAGTCGATGTAGAAAAAGTTCATTAGTTTTCTATGTTGTCTTGGGTCTGGGTGTTTGTGGTACCGTCGTTACTTCTGATTTTCCATAACACAAGTGCTTTAGCTACTTACATTGGGATCAGAGTAATGTATGTGATGTTGTCCAATATTTATTTATATTATTTATATATTACTAGTTGTCGCCCGTGCCTTCGCTCGCGTTGTAGTGGTTGGCCGTCCAGTTTTCTCAGTTTCTTAGGGCTCCTGCTTGCCTCATACTAAATTTCATCAAATTCGGCAGCGATTTGGCCGCGAAAGAGCAACAGTCGGACGGGGTTACTTTGACATCTATAATATTATTATAAGTGAACGGAACGATTCATCTACAATATAATATATTTCTGGTCAGAAAAAAGTTGAGCTATGGAAAGTTTACTGAATCGTGTTAAATATAATATGTAGTTTTAAATATATTATATTTTACTATTTGTTTCCTCTGCATTAAAAAAATAAAAACGCTCTTTTTTTTTAATCATGATATATACTGGCCCTTTGTACTCACTGAAACCCTTGGCACGTGCAATCTTTGGCACATATCGGAGAAGCTGCGGAATCTATAACACGTCCACAGCCCCTTTCATTCGAAAGGTAACCCCTTCCCTCTTATGGCCCAATCTGGTAGTTTCCGTCATCAATTAATTACACGAGCCAGATATTCATTAATTATTTAATATCTTGAACAGATTTATGAAGTAAATATTTGACATTCAACTTAGGTTGGTTTATAAATTTAATTATTCAGTGTCCAAGATAAGTTAATATTGGTAAACAACCACATAAATACCTGCGACAGCGTTTTTGAAAACTTGATACAATTTTTTTTATTTTTTTTTTGTTAATGGGTTTATTTTCTCTTTAAACTCGTAAACGTCCAAGTTTCGATATTTTTTTTTATTATTAATTAAATTTTCCTCTGAATTTAATGGTTAGGCAATAGTTATAATAGGTAGGCGGACGGGCAAATGGACCACCTGATGGTAATTGGTCACCACCGACATTGGCCCATGATATTGACAGTGGCCCATAGACACTGGCGCTGTTAGAAATATTAACCATTCCTTACATTACACCAATGCGCCACCAATCTTGAGTCTAAGATGTTATGTCCCTTGTAACTATATTAACACTGGCTCACTTACCCTTCAAACCGGAACACAACAATACTAAGTATTGCTGTTAGGCGGTAGAATTTCTGATGATTGACTGGTGAACCTACCCAGACGGGCTTGCACAAAGCCCTGTCACCAAGTAATGTTTACAAAACTAAACAGCAGTTCTTACGTGTTCATGCTAATCGGCGTCTAATGCAGTTAATTTATCATATATGTTACTGTTAAAGTTCGAACTACGGTAAATCTTAAGATTTTGCAGTAAAACCTAAGATTTACCGTCATGAGGTTAGGTTTTACTTACGTTAATCTTAGATTTTACTGGAAAATCTTAAGATTTACCTTAGTTCGAGCTTTTACAGTAACATATACATTATATAATTTGATATACTATAATCGTTATTTCTTAAACATTTCTGCAATCGTTTAATGATTGATATTCGTAACTATTAAGAGCGGAAATGGATGAGGTGCGGTTTCACGATGTAATTGCCTCTTCCTTTGTTTCAAGATAACGCCTCGGTTTGGGCCTTTAATGGGACAGAATGTTAACATTGTTCTAGTACTTAATAAATTGTAAGTACTCCTTGCACTTTTGGTACCAACTTATAAAGTACTCTATGTACAACGATGCGGTCGTATACATCATTCAAGTTACTATGTTTTCATTTATTATTGTATAGATAAAAATAAAACGGCTACTGTATTTGCTTGGTCCAAGGCTATGACGTGTTATGTTAGAGATGATTCACTAATTGTTATGTTTATTGAACAGTAATTCTTTGTCCAGTAATTATGGATTAAAGTAACAATATATCATCAAGTGGCCATTTTCCTCGTCTAAATCTGTTAAGTGAATAAATTCATCATTTTGACCAAACATTGCGATAATCATGTTTCAATCTAAGGCATAATTCCTCGAATTTCAAGGTCAGATAACCAGAAATCAAAGGCACATTGAAGTCCCACTGCTAATCAGAAGCCTCTCCACCTCTTATAACTAAGGTATTTTCAAAACAATGACCCAATTTTACAAAATATTTTATGTACGAGCGACAGAATTTTTGATCCTTCAAAGTACGAAAAAATAATAACTAACAAAATTTAAGCACCAAAATTTTATTGGTACACATTTAAATATCATTGTATTCTTTGAACTGGAATATTGCATTTCACAAAAAATAATTCCAATCCTCTATTTCCATTTTCAATCTAGTCTCATCCCACTCTCGCAGTTCCATTCTTGCAAAAGCTCAAAAATATATAGTATTTTGAAAAGAGAATTTTGTATTTGTAGCTCTAGAAAAATTGTAAGTGAGATTATATAGAATGAAATACGTTTATAAGCGGCTTGGAGCAACACTGGACTACCGAGCCAAGTTTGTTTAAAATAAAAACTATCGAACAATTTGAGTGGATGTTTTGAGAATAAATATTTTTGTGAGTTTGGAATATAACTTTTTTTTAATGTAAAAATTATTAGAATATAAAACTAGCGAACTGCCTCGGACTTGCACGCCTGCAATTTATTAATAAAGAAAACTATTCGTAATACCTTTTAGACCCTTTTTACATAATAATAATAAGCATTTACACTTCAAATTAACTCACGAATAATAGTAAAAAAAATTAGATCATTAGTTCCGGAGATTAACTCCTACATACAAACAAAAAAATTTTACCTCTTTACAATATTAGTATAAATTAGTAAGTATAGAAGAAAAATCCAAGAACGTTTATTGTCCCGGTCAGGAGGTTAAAAGTCCATGACATTGGGATCAAAGGACTTCTAAGCTAATCACTAAGCCATCGAATCAATGATTCATATATAATAAACTCGTAACCTGTCCCGTTTCTTAGCGTACAATTAGGGTCTTTATATAATTTTTAGATTGAAGAACAAGCATGAGACGAAAAATTCTTCCTTTTTTTCTAGATATGTAATTCGTAATGGTCGGCATTTCTCTACAATAATTCGCTTGTTTTATACATATAAGCCTTCCCATTGTATTTCTCTCCCTACGTTTATTGATGAAAACCTCATTAAAATCCGTTGCGTAGTTTAAAAGATCTAAGCGTAAAGGGGCTGAGAAGCGACTACGCGTACAATAGGTATGTAGAGATTCGTTGAGATATTGTTGTGTTCCAAAAATTCGAATGTTAATTTATAAAACCGCCAATTTCAATATTGTATTTGATATATACAAACTGCATACAAAATACAATAAAGCTGTACCTGTGTGTGGGCGTGTTTAATAACTGTCTGATCTAATCTAATAATACTTAGAATTATTAGATCGGTTGCAACTATTGATCTTGGGAAATAAGACGTTATGTTCCATGTGTCTGTAGTTATACTGGTGGAGGACACTCTTCAAACGTTTAAGCCTTGGAAGCCCTTCCAAGCCATCAAGTGAATAATCTGTGTTTATAAATAATCTTGTTCTTGGTAAAGAAACATCACGAGGAAGACTGTATAATGTGTCGAATTCAAATGTTTATCAAGCCGCATTGAGTAGCGCGGTGGAATAAGCACCAAGCTTTCTGCTCAAAATGAAGAGCCTTTAGTTCGACATTGGCTCGTTTATAGATGCTTACATTTTTTAAATTATTTTAGTTTATTTTAAATTCATTGCAAATCAATACTCATTTTATAAATTCGAAAGTAACTCTGTCTGTTACGCGTGTTCACGCTTAAACGCTGAACAGATTTAAAAGAAATTTGGTACAGAGATACTTTGAGTACCGGGGACGGACGGGCGGAGACGGGGGTAAAATTGGGGTGACGGTTTATGTACTATAGGTAAATATTTTATAATTGTCGTGGGGGTAAAGTCGCAGGTTACAGAAGGTAAATATAATAATATTCAGTAATTAATATTAAGAATTGTACATAGTAACACATGTTCTTACTATGTACAATTCTTATAAAGATCGGTTTAACCGTTTTCGAGTTATAGCGGGGCGTACAGACAGACAGACAAAAATTTCAAATATTGTAAAACTGATGTTAGTGAGTCATAAAACAAATATTTATGACGAAATTCGACAAAAAGTCGAGTGTACAGACAGACGTACAGACTTATATAGTAGTATAGAGTATAGATGTCAAGCTTAAGCCGCTTTAGTACGAATACATTTATTTTTTTAATCATTTTGACGAAATGTGACCATTTTCCACAAACATGTACTTCGGCCCTTTTAGTACCAAGCCACAGGATTATATAATACGAAATTAAAGCAAAGTCACTTTACGATTCACACGTAATTGTCATAACGACATGAATTTGCGTAATAAACGATATTTGTTACGATAATCATTTATAAACAGCTGATATTAATGCGCGGCGTCATTTTAATGGTTACAATTAGTTAAATAATTTCTACCACAATTTAGAAAAACATACTCATACTAAATATTCTGTATATGCTTAAAAAAAATGTCGTTATCTACTTCGAGTATAAAAATTATATTATAAATGGTTGGATATCGTTTATCGTTTACTAGTTGAAGTCCGATTTCGCTCGCGTTTTAGGGGTCGTTCGTCAGGCGTTGGGCATAAAAAAACCTAAGTTGCTTCAGACGAAATTTCATCAAATTCGGTTCAGCGTTTTGGCCGTGAAAGACAAACGGACAGAATTATTTTCGCGTTTATAATATTAGTATCGATTAAAACTTTAGAAAAAAAAAATTGATTCAGTAGAATAACACTTGAACAAGCGGTTAGATTAAATATGAGAATCTCGGTTTATGAATATTTAAAAGTAAGCATTACTGGCCAGCAGATCTTTTACAGTAAACGACAGTAGAACAGATGTATTATCTATATGTATGTATGTATGTTTATTTTTTATGTATGTACGTGTATAGCTGTACATGTATGGATGTATGTTTATTCTTATGTATGTACGTGTACATCAGTATATGTATGTGTAGGTATGTATGTTTTATATGTTTTGATATATATGTATATGTATTTGTGTAGTATATTTATCTTGTTTAGTGTAATAATTTGTATATAAATATAATTTCATATAGTATTTAACTTCTGCGCTGTACACGCGCTTTCCGCTTATTCACATTAACTCCTCCATGCTGGTTGTCTGGAAGAAATCGCTCTTAAGCGATAAGACCGCCTGTTGTACATTTCTTTTTTTTTTAATATTGTGTTATTGAATGTAAGTTTTTTTTTTCTCGTGTATGTACAATAAAGAGTTATTATTATTATTATGTAGCTATTTTATAGCCACCATTAAAAAAACAGTGGTACTCACATCGTGATCCCTCGCGCATACTACCGTGTTGCCCTGTTTTCCCATATAAGCCTGTAATACACATCTTCTGTACGGATCAGAGACTGCGGAATTTGAATTTGGAATGGGGTATTTAGTTTCATTTAAATATTTAAATTATATTAGGATTTAAAAATAGAATGACAGTGCGAGAGCGAGAGAGAGAGATGTCTCAAATTAGTAATATTAAAAACGAATTAGATATTGAATGAGAGTTGTTCATATGTTATATTAAAATATAAATTTATATATTGAGTTTTGGGGGAGGATATAGGCAAGTTAATTTAATTCACCCCTCGGGTAAAGTGGGGTGAGGGTTTATATATATAGGTAAAGTTTTATAAATTTTGCACGCGTAAAGCCAGCTATTGTAATATAAATTAAATAAATTAATATTACGAAAGAAATATAATTATTAGTATTTTATTTATTCCAGAACCGAAGATTAAAACTTTACTAATAATCCTATGCCGCATCTAGTACGGAATTTGATTAACACTTTGTATATCTTTGTGCGAGCAAATGAACATTGTCCTATCTATTGCCCAGCGTCTGTAAATTTGTTGTGTAACTACCCACAATTTCTTTGGTTTTTTTTTTTTTTACTTTATAAATATTTATTTTTGTTTCTTTTTATTAAACAATTGTTAATAAATTTATGTTCTCAGTGATATAATGTAATTCATATACGAATTAAGATTCCTTAATAATAAAAAGTCCAAATTTATTTCTTACATTTCGTTGATATATTTATGTTCACGTTAAGGAATTGTATTTGCAAGTGAAATTCATTTATTGTTCACATCTGTATATAAATCCCAGTGAGTCTAGACAGCATATCGAGCTAATTGATGTTTTTTTTTTATATTTTTCGTTCAAGCTGAAGACCGATTTCGTTTAATCGTTCAAAACGGGTTTCATTCATTCAACATTCAATCCACGAACGGTTTGCGGTTATTTAATGAGGTAAAAAGTCACGAGATCGATTCATGTATCGAAAGAATTTAATTTTAAAATAAGAACGGCAATTTTTCGTCTCGTAATAAAAGTGTTTTTTTTTTTTTAATCGATTGAGCATTATTAACGACGTAGAAAAAAGTATTTATTACAATTAATTTTTTGTGAAAGTATATAGTTCTAGTAAAACGATACATTCAAGAAAGCAAGTTTAATGTAACATATATTTTGTTAATGTATTTGTGATATGTCGACGATTTAAATGATGATTCCAAAGATCTCGTAGTTCGATCTCATAACTTATACCTATATTAGGTTTTTTTTTATTATTTGCTTTTAAATCCCTCAGTACAGTTTTTTATCTTTGTTATGTATTAATTTCAATTATTATATAATTTACGTTATTAAAATTTGATTTCATATTTTACATACCTAGTTTGGTTTATATTTTTGAAGGTCAATGTTGCTTACACCTTTAATTTCACGCTTTGAATGTTAATGATGGAACTATTTAAGTGAATTAATTAATTAATATTCCTCATTGCCAATATATAAACGATGGCGACCACTTACCACCAGATGGTCCATCTGCCAGTTCAAAAATATATTCTTTGTAATATAGTTCGATGTTGAACCGCTTCATAATTTAACTCAAACACGATATAATACTAAATATCTTACCAAGCGAATATCTTCGTTATCATTCCTTAATAATGCCTAATGAAGCTAACACAATTAAACAGGTAGCTGGTGTAAGGGTTTCTCTGTAATTAATGTTCTCTGAAATTGTAAGTCAATTCATTACTTCAAGTGCCCTTGTATCAATTAAAATGGCTAATTTTCGTAATTACAACATTGCATATCTATTTAATACCATTTTAAAATGTCTACTTTTTTTTAATGTAATAGGCAAGCGGACGCGCGTATTGGCCACCTGCTGGTAAGTGGTCACCACTACCGATAGATATTGACGCTGTATGAAATATTAAGCATTATTTAAAACACCACTCTACCACCAACTTGGGAGCTAAGATGTTATGTACCAAGTGTCTGTAGTTACACCGGCTCACTCACCTTTCGAACCGGAACACAACAATACTATGTATTGATGTTTGGCGGTAGAACATCTGATGTATGGGGTGGTACCTACCCAGACGGGCTAGCACAAAGCCCTACCAAAATACATATAAGGCACAGCCTACACTAGATGAAATTTAAATTCCTTATAGAACGTTGTTGTGCTTACCTAAGAAAGAAAGAATATCAAAGTTGATCTCCTAAGAGAGTTAAAGGGGGATGAAAGTATATGGAATTTCGTCAGAAATAGGCAAATTGATGTTTAGGCTTATTGTTAATAAAAAATACAGATTTTAAAGCTATTTTGAAAATTCATCACCTAAGGATGAAACTTTAGATGAAATATTGTATAGACGAAAAATGATAAAAAATTGTTGAATCTATCAAAATTTTATACATTCCATGTCTAATACTCGTTAAACGCGTGTAAGATCGCGGGGCACAGCTAGTAAAGGAATTTATAAGAGCTCATATAAGTGTCATGGAAGCTCATATAATTTACATCACTCATATATTCGACAATCAGATATAACAATTTATTGTTATGTAATAAATGTTATGTAAACTCTCTGTGGAATACGTGGTCTTAACCCTTTGCTCTTGGCACACCTAGTGTGAAGTTACCCTTAACGATTTGGCCGATATGGTTATGTGATCTGGGTGTTAACTTGGCTTTATTTATAACTCAGGAAAGGGATTTTGAATTTCTACTTCTTTAGGCGTTGAGAACTATTTATATATCGATTTCGTACCACGAAGAAGTATAACTTCTAACTTACATACATACATTCCTTAATAGAAATTAAATATATATTTTTATATGGCAATTTTTTTCAAGACCGTCTGGGTAGGTACCTGCCACTCACCATATTACATTCTACCGTCAATTGTATTGTTGAATTCCCGTTCTAAAGTTGAGTAAGTCAGTGTAGCTACATTTACAAGACATAAAGTCTTAGTTCCCAAGGTTGGTGGCACATTGGAGAAATGCTTATAGAACTACTAACCATCAGGAGACCTAGTTGCCTAACAATATTATAAAAAATTATATAACTAATACTTTAATTAACATAATGGATACTGAGACCCTCGTTAAAGTAACTTATTTCACCTCGCCCGACTTTTAACAGATCATTTTCCCAAAAGTCTAAGCGATATGCTTTTTATATTATACACCGAAGGGGCCGTGCCTGAAATTACTCCCTCAAGTTTAGACAAATTCTTTGTAATATTTTGCATTACGTTCACGCATACTGAACTATACTGCTGCTGCTCAAAGATATAGAGTAAACAATTTTGATCCTTGAGGTAAATAAAAAGATACCTACGCGTATTTGAAAATTTTGAAGTTCCACTTCTGGGCTATGGTTTACTATGGTTTGGGTAAAAAATATAGCAGCTTTTTCCACGGATACATACTATTTTCATCACAGGGTCTCTAAGAACGAGATGAGTTATAAACACGAATGCAGCACATGAAAATTCAGTAATTGAACTTGTGATATTCTTACCTGGTTCATTGGACACTCATTGCGATATGCCAGATCGGTAACTGAGATACTTGCACGAAATCTTAACACCAGCAAGCTTGCTTGCTTTTCGTACCAATTGTGCGGGACATATCTCAGTACTTAAGTGTGTGATGACATCTGATATTCCGAAGACATATAAATAAATATTGGACAACATCACATACATTACTCTGATCCCAATGTAAGTAGCTAAAGCACTTGTGTTATGGAAAATCAGAAGTAACGACGGTACCACAAACGCCCAGACCCGAGACAACATAGAAAACTAATGAACTTTTCTACATCGACTCGGCCGGGAATCGAACCCGGGATCTCGGAGTGGCGTACGCATGAAAACCGGTGTACACACTACTCGACCACGGAGGTCGTCCAATATTTACGTCCAAGATGTTTTGATACATCGAGCACATGGCCAGTTCGGCAGCTTCCTTAGGATCGAGTGAGCCTGACCTTGATGAGTCTGACCTACGATTTGAATTAGGAATTCGTGATCAGCTGCCAATAACCCAGCGTCTAGACCAATACATTTAATTTAAAAATTATAATCACATATGTATGAAATCATATAAAAAACATATAAGCTTGCTTATTTAATATGTTAATGATATAGTCGTCAAACTGTTCAAATATCGGTTTAATGTCCCACAGATGATTAATGGCATTATTAATTATTATATATCCATTATTGCGTTTCATTTAAAACGATAAACAGCTTATAGTTCGATGGATTATATAAAAGTAGGAAAATACATTTTTGGGCTGTTAAAAATTTCACGAGACAAATATTTCTAACGATTGTTCACTTGGCGCGGCTTCGAGCAAGGCCGTATGGGTAGTTGACACGCAATAATCTTATTAGGTCCTTACATATGAAATTAGCATTTTGTCGTACTGACCACTTTGATCTGAAATATCGCCTCTTTGGTTAAGAATTCCAAATTCAAATTTCTAAATCAATTTAGCTGGCGTTTGAGTTTTGAAAACAGTCATTCATTTGTTTCTTCCTCATTATTTTTTTCTTTGGCGTCGCTTATTACCGCACAATGGAAAACATGAAATATCGGTACATTTACGAGTACGAGTTCTACCGTGGCACCAGTGCTGCAGAAACGGCTCGAAGGATTAATGATGGGTACGGCGCTGGTGTCCCAAAAGAAAGCACGGTACGTTTTTGGTTTCAACGTTTTCATAAAAAAAAAAGACTATGTTCCTCCCGTACAAAACGCCAATTTCATATGTAAGGACCATACATCGCGAATATATGGTTGGTTGTGTTTCGTTTGAAGGGTGAGTGAGCCAGTGTTACTACAGTTATGCCTGATAAGGAACATGTTTCTTCGTCAACTGTCTTATAGATTTAGGATTAATTTGTAAAGATTTAATATACAAAGTCTGGAGAATTTTGTATTATTTGTGTTAATTTTTAATTTAATGGTATATCTTATTGGTTTTATTAATTATTATTTATTATGTAATAAAATGTATTATAATCCTCAGCTGAAATCATTGATTATGTTTAATTTATATTTTAATACATATTGTGCAATGTGATGGTGTTACTACCTGTAAATAGTTGAACATTTGCCAGGATAATTTTGAATTGGTTTTTTTTTTTAATATGAAATTGTATCTACTGTTGGTTGTCCTACTGAAAACTACTGTTATATCTATGAAAAGTTGTGACTTACCATCATGTCATAAAAGTCTTACGTTTTGAAGATAAATTGGTCATATTAAGTTGGCTTATCATAAAACATCACGAGTTTATGTAAATATAAATACGTGGAATTAGGAGTGTTGATATTCAAGATCTGGTAACTGCATTTCCTTAATAGAAATTAAATATATATTTTATTATGGCAGCTTTGTTCAGACAGTCTGGGTAGGTACCACTCAGTCCACGTATTACATTCTAACGTCAATTGTATTGTCGAATTCCGGTTCGAAAGTTGAGTAAGTATTGATATAATAAAAAGTAAAAATATATATATATCATAAAACATCACAAGAATTTTTAGATAAACTAGCATAAGTGGTTATTGATTTGATGTTGTTGACGTTGATCATGTTCTTGTAAAATAACGAATCTATTGCTTGTAAAAAAATATTTAATAGAATTTATATTCACTTTTTTAGAAATTTAGAGACTTTTTTTAGTGATACTGAGATGGATGGTGGAGTTGCTGAATGGTGAACACGATATATTTAAATATATAAATTAACAAACCGCGTTCTATATATTTTACCATTGTTCTCTTGACTTTGGTTTACTACCGTTTTACTACTGTTTCGAGATTTGTATTGCTTTACTACTGTTTCGAGATACCACTAACAAAGTCTTGTTATAAAATTTATTTTCTTTTTATAAATACTGAGAATTAAACTGTTCACGTCGTTTGTAAAGAAATCGGTACGGCATGTGAAACTACCAAGATCACAGTACTTTTTAATGTGTCGGTTTTATTGTTGTAGTGATTAGATTTTTTATGCTATCGCTGGCAAACGAACAGGAGAAACACCTAGGGGAAAGAGACTACCTCAGCTCATGGTCATCTGCAACACCATGAGCTTACAGGTGTATTGCCAGATACGTGTGCTATGACTTAGAGATCCCCAGAGGTAACCGCTCTAATTTCCAAGTTATGACAATTAAAGTTAATTTGATTTCAAGTTATTTTTTTTTAGCCCTGAGTCTCTGGATTTTGACAATGTTGGCACTCACCTTAGATAGCATTTAATGCCGATAATCCTGAACTCTTCCTCATTGGATTACGATGACAGGCGATAGACTTCGCTGGTATTTACCCACACACTTGTGTGACGTAATGTGCCCTGAGCAGTAAGTCATCGACGCCGAAAAAACAGGAAAACTTAACACCTCATAAACATTATACAGGATTAAGACTGAGCTGAGATGTATTAACTATTTATCACGTTTCAATAAAACATTTGCAATGCAATGAATGTGTCTAATAATTTTATACAGAGTTATTAAAACATTTGCGAAAATGATTATACATGGTCGTAAAATTTGCGTAATTTAAAGGTGATTTCGGCTAGAGCGATCGGGTATTGTTACAAGAGACATTTAATAGTGGGGGTCTTATGTATGGTTCAAGCATTAGTGTTATCAAATCAAATCAAGTCAAATGTATTTTATTTAAATAAACTTCTCTAATTTCAGTAGTTCGGGATGGCAAAATAAAATTATGTTTTACAATGATGCTCCAATCTCCTATATTTCTTTACAGTCCCTCACAACCATCCAATTGTTTTCCTTATGACAGCTCAATCATTTTTAAAATAAGAAATAGTGTTAGATGCCAGTATTAAATGTTATTCCATATAAAATAAATATTAACTAAAATTGTACAAATTATTGATCAATTAATTACAATAATAATTGTATATATTTATAATATGTAATAATAATGATAATGTGATATTATTAATGATATAATTAATTATGATATCCTATGATGTAGCACCGTATGGAGGCTAGGGCTCGTCTCTAACACTTCACAATGAAGCGTTTATCAATCAGTGTATCACATCACAACTATAGTAAAAATACATCGTAGATACAGACAACACGTCTGCAGAGATACAGTTTGTGTTTCATACTGGTGGGCAATAACGGTACTTAAACACTATATTACAGTTGCTATGTATGTATATGTATATAACAGGTAATTGAGTTATACAATAAAATGTCAAGAAATGTTTAAATTACAAATACACAACACACACATACACACATAAACGACACCTGCACAAATACACGCGACATTAATCTGATCACTGTTTACTAATTTTTGTTATGTTTTGTTAATTGTACTTTGATATATAGTTTTTTTTTTTTAATAATTTTAAATGTCGAACACTGTAATGAGCTGGTACCTTACTTAATCTATACATATAATAAAATTGGAGTGTCTGTTTGTAATATTAAAATAATCGCTTTTTACTAAATGCATATGTATGTATACACGGTACGTATACCAAAATAACATATTTTTTTCAATTTTTGTCCGTTTGTTTCTCTGTCTGTCTGTTTGTTCCGGCTAATCTTTGAATCGGCTGGACCTATTTTGACGGGACTGGACTGGCAGATAGCTGTTATAATAAAGAGTAGCTAAGGTAACAGCAATATTTTTTTTTTTGTTAAATTCAAACGCGCACGAATCGTCGCGGGCACAGCTAGTCGATCTATATTTTTTTTCTTTTCGTTCCTAAATATATTTTTACTTCAATGTAATTCTAATATTACAATAACACTATTTGCAATATTCGTCTGACGTTTTAACTGTTACGAACGTAACTTGAACGTAACAATGCACGCGAATACGCAGCGAGTTCCCCCCTCAAGAACCGGCATTCTTCAGCGTGTGCCTTTTTATTTCCTTACAAACATTTTTCGGTCTCATAAAATGAATTATACCGATTATAAGTTTAAGAAATATATTTATGTATGGTTTTACATGTATTTTTTCCTGAGTTACGAGTCGAGAGTATAATTTGCATATAAAATTGCTACCAAATCGTTGTACATGATATATTGCTGGGAGACGTTTTATAGTTATTGTGATGTATTTATAATCGTTAAGTGGTCGAATTGGTATTATTTATTAATTCTGGCCTCGAGCTACGACACTGTTTTGGTTAAAATCTCGTTTTATTTTAAACTTTTTTTTTTTTTTAAATGTTACATTACGGATCTTTGAATTTTTTTTTTAATAATAATAATATTTGTGTTTATAATTCATCTCGTGCTCGGCGGTGAAGGAAAACATCGTGAGGAAACCTGCGCGTGTCTAATTTTAACGAAATTAGACACATGCACCAACCCGCATCGGAGCAGTGAGGTGGAATATGCCTTAGCCCAGCAGTGGGAAATTTACAGGCTGTTAATGTATGTATGTATGTAATTTAAATATTTGTGTATATAATTACATAGCTGCATATAAATATAGGTATGTAGGCATAATAATTAACATTGAATAGGAGAATCTTTATTCAGAATGAAGCGAGTATTCCAGACAATTTACTAAATAATCTATCTATATCTAATATTATAAATATGAAAGTCTGTCTGTCTTGTTCTTTCACGTCTAAGCCAGAATTTGATGAAATTTGATATATAGCAGGCTTGAACTCCAAGGAAGGATAGGCTGCTTTTTAAGGCTAGCACCTACCGACCTCGACTGATCGAAGCCAGGGGCGACGTAGACTTTTTGATAGAAATAAATAATTGAAATGAAACACAGGTGCATGTACTTGTACGCGCGTACGAAGTTCTTCATCTTCGACGTAATAAAAAATAGTTTCTAATAACATGATAATAATCTTCACTGCCGCTGTGGCACGTAACAAATTTAAACATTTACAAATTTAATTTGCAATAAAATAAACATTGTTAACTATGATGAGGCGTAAGTTGTCTTGGCACTCAGTTGACGTTAGTGAGAAACTTCATCGTGCAGTTTCCACAGCGCCATCGTGCGCACAAAAAATCACTCATCATTTTATCTTCAAAAACGAAATCTTTACTAATATAATAAATACGAAAGTAACTCTGACTGTTAGTTCTCGCTGATGTTAAATCACTGAACTGGTTAGAGGAAATTTTTTAGAGATAGTTCGAGTTACATAGGCTTTTTTGCATTCGAACCTTGAGGGGGTAAAATGGGGGTGATTTGTGGTAAAGTTTTATAAATCTCGTGTGAGCAAATACGCTGGTACATAATCAGCTGGTACTCGTATAAAACGGATATCATGACGTGTTTGATTCGATGGTAAATCAATACGCTTAGAGAAGTCGATAGTCGATGGTAATACATTTTATTTGTCGTATTTGTTGATTATGATTAGATTATTTTTGTGATTTTCTTGTTTTAATATATTTATAAGCTTTCGCCGGCGGTTTTTCCGAACCGATACGACTTGGGAACCTTCAAGAAAAGAGCGTACTTCTTCCTTAAATGCCTGCAGTGCACCTGCAGCCCCCCTGGTGTTGTAGATGTCCATGGGCGGAGGTAACCACTTTCCATCAGGTGAGCCTCCTGCTCGTTTGCCGCCTATAACATAAAAAATGAATAAATAAGAAAATACAGATTATTCACGTGAAGAGTTTAAATGAAAATATTTTTTATTGTAATAGACATTTACAAGTATACGTTTGAGTTATGAAGGTAGCTTTCGTCTTGTATTGAGTGCGTCATTTATGGCCACTTGTGTCGTCAGACTTCATCTTGCTGACATTTCACTTTGTCTAATTTGGACTCCGAGATAGCAGTGCTTGTATTATCTTCGAAATGCAAATTAAATAAAAAGATGTGTAATTGATTACAAATGTGATCTGATGTCTAGATTTTGGTCTAAAAATCTTCAAACATTTTAATAAGAGCTTGTGGTCGGGTAGTATGGTGATGACACTAAAAAAAGATCGCGGTATCTTTTTTCTTTTTACGGTATAGGTTGGCGGACGAGCGTATGGGCCACCTGATGGTAAGTGGTCACCACCGACAATGGCGCTGTAAAAAATTTTAACCATTACTTACAACGCCAATACGCCAACCTTGGGAACTAAGACGTTGTCTCTTGTGCCTGTAGTTACATTCACCCTTCAAACCGGAACACAACGTCGGAAGCTAAATTTTATTAAGAGACCGTTGGTTCACGCAGATCTGATAGTTATAATATATATCGGCGCAACGCCATTATTTATTTATGTTTATGTGTTATAAATAATTTCAATTATGTTTTAAAATCATAAACTGATTGCTATGTTTATTGTTATTTGTCAAATTATTCTTTTATTTTTAAAATTAGTTACGTTAAGTTATAATTATTATGTATAAGTACGGTGCATGGAAACGGTGGGGTAATTGTAAAAAGTCATAAGATTGCCCCACTCTCTTTCAGTTATAAATATGAGTGGTTGTTGTCACAAAGGGGGCTCCTGTGACGAGTAGCCGAACAGGATAGAGCTCTCTGTTGTCAGTGTTTATCTAAATAAAGCGATTAATTTGAAGAAGTTGGTTTTACTTACTTTTATTATGGAAAATTACGACAATAATGAAGAGCATGACGTCACCATGCTGACGTCATTATTTTTAAAAACAATATGGTACCCTGGAATCCGTCATATACCTACTTTATAATTTGTGATTGCTGATTACCTACATGAAGTACCAGAATTATCATATTGTATCGTTGTGGTTAATCGCCTGAGACCTACTCCATGAACCCTGTACCAGAAGCTAATACCGATGACGGGCGTGCCGCTGATCTGTCGCAGTCGCTGTCATGTATTATAAAAGCTTTAAAGTAAAAATACTGCATTGTTCGTAATATATTAACTACTAGTGGTTTTTCGACGATGGTAATCGTAGTTTTAATTAATCTTAATTAATAAAATCAAAAGAGCTTGAATGAGCCTACTTAAATGAAGTTTATTATTATATTTATTTGAGTTTCATTCGAAGTCATATAATGATGCCCTTGTGAATTTAAAGCCTTGTGTACGCCCTGAGATCCAGTTGGATATTTTTAATCTGTGTTACAAAAAGTCGCCTTTCCGGTTGATTATAATCCTGCGATTAATACTTCTATAAGTAAATAAAACAGAAATGAAAATATTAAGTTAGGGTTCCGGAGATGTACCAGAAAATTAATTGTTTCGTCTGACTTTTTTAATATTTGGAAAATTATTGAATATTTTAATTCTTATTTAAAGTAAATAGGCAAACGGGCTTCCTGATGGTTAGTGCTTACCGCTGACCCTAGACGTTAGCACTGTAATAAATATTAACCATCCAAGATGAACATCGTTAGGAAACTTGCAGGTGTATAAATTCAACGAAATTCTGCAACATGTGTATCCACCAATTCTTATTTTAGCAGCTTGGCGTAATAGATTCCAATCCTTCTCCTCAAAGGAGAGGAGGCCTTAGCCCAGCAATGGATTATTTACATTTTACTTTACATTGCCAATGCGCCATCAGTCTTAGAAACTGAGGTAACTTATAAAGTAAAATCGTTCTAAATGTGCAATTATATAAAAAATATCACAAGGGAACCATAAAAAATAAATCAAAATAAAGTGACAGTCGACAAAACCTGATTCTTAAAAAGAAGAAAAAACTACGCTACTGCGATCGGAGCACATGTACAGTGGTCGGATATCATCAATTTCCATATTTAATATGAAGAATATTCGCTTTACAACCTGTATAATTTTATTTGCTTAATGATTAAAAGTTCTATAATAACTTAATTTTACTAACCAGTATAAGTTAGGGATGTCAGACATGGAATTTTACAAATAATAAACTATAGTTCTTTACTAATACTATACAGTCGAACAAACCACTATTGATACGGATATTGTTTGAATTCCAAAATATATCAATGTGACAAGTATGAAATTTTTTTTTTGAAGCTACCTCGAACTTCAAGCAAGGACAAAGACTACTTTTTATGCTTAATACATAACAACCAAAAACTAAAACGCATGCGAAGCCGCATCAGTAAACTAGTAAATTATAAAACGAAATCCTTCCGCCATTTCATTGTCACTGGGGAAGAATCAAGATGACATATTTCTTCTCCAATAAAACTATCTGCACCATAGAGCAAAGAACGTGATTACATTTAAATATATATGAAACCAGAAAGTAACCAGTCACGCCGTTCCCGTGAAACATCAATACGGGTCTAATATTAAATTCTTTAGTCCTTTGAGCAAAAATAGAATGGAATTTAGCCATGTATTGAACCAATGGAAATGTAAATAGCATTCAAAGAATACCAGAAGCTCGTAAAAGGTTTTTAAAATATATGTATGTCGCGTCGAATACAAAAGTTATAACCGCTCGCTATGGGGACGAATATTGGTCAAAGTATTTCGAAAATGAGCTGAATGTTACTCTCGAGCGAAAGAGCTTTAACAAAGAAATACAGAACAATAACTGTCCGAGATTGGCAGACAATGGGGTAGTTTTAGTGGACTTTTTAGGATTTTTTATGTAACAGGTTGGTGGAAAATGGACCACCTGATGGTAAGTGGTCACCATCTCTCCTACGCATTGGCGCTGTAAGAAATAATAACTATGCCACTAAAGCAACGAGGCAGATTCCCTCAATCCGCGTGAGATCAGATGTTATCTTGTGGAACTGAGACACATGCAGTCCGCCCGCTAATTGTAGCGTCCGTAAACTCGCGTCGATGCTCGCGATTTGAAATGCCAATCATATTACACTGGAAACTAAACATTCCTGCACGCTCTCTACATACATTACTTGGTGCTAGGACTTTGTGAAACCCCGTCTGAGTAGATACCGCTCATCACATATTTGCAAACTGCATTAGTTTGAAGGGTGACTCAGCAAGAATAACTATAGGCACAAGGGACAACTTGGTTCCCAAGGTTGGTGGCGCACCGGCGATTTAAGGAATGGTTTAAAATTCTTAAAACGCCAATGTTTTTGTTCGGTGATAAACGAAATTTAATTTACTTTAACTTCGCGCTTATATCAAATTATAGATTTGATTTGATTCAATTAGTTGTCAAGTGGTCTATTTCGAATATTATCTGTCAATTGAACAACTATTAATTTCGTAATAATTTATTAACGTGCAACTATAACAAACAATTACCATTAAAACAATTCGAAAGCTGGTAAACCACTACACTTCAGTTCCAACAACACTCCACTTCCGATGGCGTCAATATTTCCCTAACAAACTCATCAAATATACAAATAAACACGATTCGAGTGTAAATCTTTGATCTGAAAATCACTAACTCTTTAAGTTTGTTTGTGTGTCTGTTTGTCCGAGGTTATCATAAAAACGAATAAAAATTACAATATATTAATATTTCTTCCACCAGGTGGGCCATTTTCCCTCTCCCTAAAAACGACAAATCAATAAGTAAATAATACGAATAAATATTTTTTTGGATATCAAAAATTAAACAAATATCAAAAATTCAAATATTTTATTACAATATACTAAACATGTTTGATATATAGTTTTAACAGAACATATTTCTATTGATTTTATATAATTGTAACATTCAATCTTAATTTCTATATGGCAACATTTATTTTTCTTAATAAAAATTTAAGTATTTAAACCTCTAACTATTCCCGGTAATGTTTGTAAGTATTAACAATTCATGAATACGTTAATAATTATTAATTAAATTGTTCTTTTGACGTATTAACAAAAAATCGTGTCGTTTCGTACTACCGAGAATCTGTATTCGCTTTTGATTCTGTATTCGACTTTATTGCTTCACTATAATGTTCCGCGCGCTCCATCTTTCTCTTATAATCTGAGGTATTTACATTATAATTTATATACATTGCAACATTGATAGTTTCAAAATTTACTTTTAATTACATACTTTAGTCCCAACTTTGGAAATTCGATATTAATTTAATTAATATTTTAAATCAGTCTCAATAATTTAGGGCGGAAAAATAAATTAAAAAAAAAAAAGTTATGTATCAGTATTATTTAACAATAATTGTCACATTATAATAAAGTGTTGAAGAAAGACTTATAAAGTAATGAACAATCCTTCATCTGGAGATAAGGAGAAAGATCGTATCTCGTATTAATAAAAAAGTTATCATCTACTCATCAGATATTTCACCGCCAAACAACAATAGTTATTAGAGTCGTGTTTCGGTTTGAAAGGTGAGTGAGCCAGGCAGCCATCTTCTGGTTACGTCATTTGATTCCGTTTGAATCTAAAACTACCTATTCACACCACAGATACGCCGATACTGGGAACTAAGATGTTACGGTCCTCGTGCCTGTAGTTAACACTGGCTCATTTAACCTTCAACAACAATTCTATGCTGTTGCTGTTTGTCGGTAGAATGGGTGATGAGTAGTGGTAGTGTTGGTCCATATTGCATACCGTCTAGGTAGGTACCATCTGATCATCACATTTTCAACAAAAGTTGTTAGTCTTGTGTTTCGGTTAAAGGTGATTGAACCAGTTTAACTACAGGGACAACATTGGTGGCGCATTGGCGATGTAAGGACCGGTTAATATTCCATACAGCACCAATCAGGTGACACCATTTGGCTGTGCGCCTACCTATTCTATAAAAAATTATAATTCTTGACATAAGTTATTAATTTATTTAGTTTAGAAATTTAAGGATCAATAGCTCAACGGTAGATGGAGTGTATAGTGTGAAAGTCGTGTTTGCTTTACCCAAATCCGAGGGGGATCTGGAGGGGAAATAAACATCTTAGTAATTCCTTGCAAGGAACTAAAAAACAGCTAATTAATATTAAACATTCTTGAAAAAGCCGTTTAATTTTTTCATGTGACAATAATTGTTAAAAAAAAAAAAACAAAAAAGACAATATTTCGTTTCACTTACAGATAATAAATAAATCATTTATCATATCTTAAAATAATTATCTTAAAATTTGAACACATTAATCAATTAATGAACTTGCCCCATCACGCGAGTCACTAAAAATCACGTCGAATCTTTCACTAAGTCAATTTTAATACCTTAAAACTTTGTCTCTAGGCTGTCGTCAGTTATACCTCATCTGCATTCCGAATCACTGAGTATAATCTTAACGTTGCTCACTTCAGACCTCATCGCCGGTCGATTCATATTTAATTGTGTGCAGCTTCCTGTTAAACGAACAGATTAAGAAGTAGTTTCAAATATAAAGAAGGAAATTGAAGTTGCTCTACGATTATTTACCAGGATTATATATGTGGAAATAAATTCAAAGTAAAAACAAGTTTTTATTTAAATGCGCTAAAACGTAAAAAAACATTTTTACACAAAAAAAAATTAAATATTAACGTTAACGTCATTTCATTAATGAAAATCAACTGCATGTGGCGGAGGTGAGAATGTTCAGAGGAATGTGTGGTGTTACGCGAATGGATACAGTAAGGAATGAGTACATAAGAGGAAGTTCGAAAGTGGCGCCGGTAACCGAGAAGTTATGTGTAAGGCGGCTGTCATGGTGTGCGCATGTTATGCGGAGGAATGAGGAATTTATTGTGAGGAAGGTCTTGAGCATATACATAATAACATAATCAGCCTGTAAATTTCCCACTGCTGGGCTAAGGCCTCCTCTCCCGTTGAGGAGAAGGTATGGAGCATATTCCACCACGCTGCTCCAATGCTGGTTGGTGGAATACACATGTGGCAGAATTTCGTTGAAATTAGACACATGCAGGTTTCCTCACGATGTTTTCCTTCATCGCCGAGCACGAGATGAATTATAAACAAATTAAGCACATGTAAATTCAGTGGTGCCTGCCTGGGTTTGAACCCGAAATCACCGGTTAAGATGCACGCGTTCTAACCACTGGGCCATCTCGGCTCTTGAGCATGAACGTGGATGGATATAGAGGAATGGGACGACCAATGAAAAGATTGTGTGAAAGATGATGTGGCTGGAAAGAATGTTACTTGTGAGATGACGTCAGATAGAGAAGTTTGGAAGAAGAAGACATGCTGCGCCGACCCCAAGTAAATTGAGATAAGGGCAGGAGGAGGTTGATGACGTTAACGTCATTTCACATTTGACACAATTTATATGATATAAAAAACTTGTCGCTAGACGAGTAATATTTACTCGTATTTACTTAAGTTTTAAAATTTTAATCTTTACAATTATTTACGTCAAATTACTCGTTTATCTACACAAGTAAAACTCGATACTCATAACTATAATCTTGATATCCATATTGTAGGATCGCAATAAAAATAATTAGTCCGCCATCTTGGGTGTGCCACCATGTTGGATTTAGACTGACGTCACACAGTTAACCATGCATTGTCATCCAAACTGAACGTGTATACAAAATTTCAGCTCAATCGGTTAAAGATGTCTGCTTCTAAATTGAGTTGGCAGATTTCACTCAAACATACTAGTAAGTTAAATAAAAGCTTGTAAAAGTTCTGTGGGGATTAAAGCTTATATTGTTACTTTATTTATATTTAATATATTCAGATCGTTTGAGAGTAATTCAATGAAAATGTTTTCATAAAGTAATTTTAAACCAATTGTAATTATTAATAAGTAATAAATGTTAACAAACAAACATACTAAGATATATTATATGAATAAAATATTTATAGTTGTACGTTTGTATATTGTAGCAAAAGTGTAGTAACTTTTGTTAGTTTCGGATTAGTTTTGTTCTTTTTAATAGGGAGAAGGAAAATTCATAGCAAAAAGAGGGGGGCGGGATAGTACGCCAATGACAAGTCACGTGAGATGAGAGGAAAGTTTTCTAAAAGTCTAAAATGTTTGGTATTTTCGAGACGTTTATTAAAACAACTCACCAGTATTTCGTTCTAGAAAGTTCTTGCTGAAGTAAGCGCTATTGCTGTCAGCGTTGACCCGTACTGGGGGCGAAGCACCGCGATTATTTGTCGCCAGTGAACGAGACTCTGATCTAAAGGGCTCCCGTTCAGGTTTCGGCCATGAACAAAGGGGGTTTCTGGTGATAGAACCGTAAAAAGCTGGTGGATAAGGTTCTAGCGGCACACATTGCTCCATTGGTAGCTGAAAAGATGGATCTTTTAGTAAGCAATTTAAGGTACGAACATCATTATACAATTTGAAATAAGCCTGCATGTTGAGTGAGCCTCTAAAAGTGTCTAAGTTTAAATATCATAGAAAGTGTTCATTGTGAACATTTGTCTTTATAATGAATTTAAAAAAATACATTATGTGAAAACAATAAATATACTTAATAACTATTTTTTTTTAAATTATTAATTATGTTTTTTTATGTGTATAATTCACATCCAGATAAAACAAAATATGTCGTTACAAACGGCAGTCTTATCGCAGCTCTTCCGGGCAACTTTATGACAGAGGAAATAGTCTAAAGGCGTCACATTTGTAAGACATTATAATATATGACCAAGATATATATTATAATGAATATATCACCAGTATATACATATTAAGGTTTTACATACATACAAAAATACTTACCAAACCGCTCGTGTTTAAAGGTAAAGAGTTCTTATATTTTAACCAGTTTTCGTAAACTTTATCACACGGCGTGTGGCATTCGTTACCAACATTTGGAATTGTACCCAACGTTGGTCTAAAGCTGTGTATACTTGGGCTGATGTTGGGCATGTGTAACCCGTGATATTGGTGTCCTCGGAAGTCCATTGGACGGACTTGGACGTATTGTCCGCAAGGTTCATTATGCTCGTATTGGCGTTCATAATTCATGTCAAATTTTTCGGTATCTGTCTTTGAAAGTAATGGTCTTATCGCGCTATAATCTGTGGCGGATGATTTTGTTGAACAGTTATCACTTATTTTACTTTCTACTGGTATTATATCTGGATTTTTATCTGAAATATATTTAATACATATACATATATAGTACATGAAACTACGAAATAATAGAATATAGAGAACCATTGTTTTAGGAAATATTAATTTTAATTAAGAAATCACCGTTGGCAACATTATTTTTTGGTCAAATGTGATTTGCACATAAAATCAACTAAAATATTTTTATTAAAGATTATCGACACAGTTTCATATAAATTTCATTGTATCAGTAAAAAATCATGACATGAGAATTTGGTGAAATAATAAATATTTATGTCATTGAAACAATGACCCAGCCATCTCCTCTAAAAGAGACCTTAGCCCAGCAATGGGACTTTAACAAGCTGCTATTTTCCTTTAAATTATAATTCAATATATTTTTCACCATTAAAGATTTTACTCACCCAGACTATCAAGGCTTTCACATTCCTTCGAATCCGTAAGCGGTGTATCCAGTATTAAATCCTGTTTTCGTCTTTGCTTTTCATTTTCATCTACAAAATAATATATCTATACTAATATTATAAATGCAAAGGTAACTCTGTCTGTTACGATTTCACGGTTAAATTACTCACTTGAATTTACTTGCTTTGTATACCTAATACTATCGCACGAGCAAAGCCGCGTCGAAAATTAATGATCTATGTAACCTTTTGTAAAGAAATATATGTCGACGGGAAACCACGTATTTAAGAAAATCACGTGTCCGGAAATGATTATTGTAATGATTGAAAAATGTTTGATTATTAATTTAATAATATTTAGTGAATTATTTAGTGGTATGTTAAATTTGTCTGAAATATTTTACCGTCCATAAATAGGTGTTATATTGAGTTAATAGTTCCCCCACCCAATTTTGTTATAAAAGGCCGAACGCCCGCCGGTATAGAGACTTGTTCGAGCCGTCGGAGCGATCGGACCCCCTGAGCTTGGAATAAATCAAAGAAGAATATTTCCTGCGTTTTATTTCATACCTTCGAGGATGCATAGAAATCCAAACCCTGACATTTGTGACGTCAGCAGTGCTGACGTCATGTTTTTTAATATCAAGCTGGGACAAGCTACTCCGTCCTATATATTTTTGAATATAAAGATTTATTAAATAGCGAAGTTAATAATAATATTTCTTAGAATAATATCAGCGGATTAAGTCGAGAGGACCAGCTGAATTAAATGCAAGTTTAGTTACCGTTATTTTTGTTGCAGTATTTCCAGCAGAAGACGAAAGCAGACACAGCTGTGAGGGCTGCGACGCCGGCTACGGTGCACAGGACCGTGACTAAAATGGTAGTTAATTCCACGCGAACTGGTAACGTGGCTAAAATAAAATTTTACCAGTATAAAATAATTTTGTAAGATTTAATTAGTTGTTGCGAAATCTTTTAATTTTATCTTAACTGGGTATGTTATGTAATTTTCTAAGTCCATCACTGCAACATTTTAGATTAACATCACTCTATAGATTGGCTAATTAAACTCGAGACCGGCCTTACTGTACAATAATTAGTTCTATGGAGTTTTCTATAATATTTTCATAAATTATGGTCTTTTAATGGAAAAAAAACATGGTTCTTTTAAGGCAATAAGTGACTGCCTCGTTGGTCTAGTGGTTTAATACTAGGCCGCAAATACCGATATTCTGTGTTCAAACACCAGGTCAAATCGATAAAAAGTACGCACCCGTGCCTCGAATATCGCGTAAAGTAGTCGTTCCTGATGTTCTCCTCTAAAATTTAAATATTATCACAAGCCCGTAACTTCACATATTTGATAAAAAAATTGAATATGGAATAATCTAGAATCTAGAAAAAGCTTTGACAGATCCATAATTGTAATAAAAATTTGGAAAGAAATAACTAATTACTTCTTAACTTCTTGCAAGTGATTTCATGACAAACTCCAGTCGGGTTGTTTGTCTAGAAATTTTGTTGGTCCAACCCTGTCTATCAATCCAAAATCGCCGAATCTGCAGACTTATAAGCTAGTCACTAAACCAACGGCCAATAAACAATGATTATAGAAAAACAAATTTTTATTTTAAATGTAAAAATATTAACCCGTTTGTCGCTGTGGGTGTTTCAACAAGCTCGATGAAAGAGTATAGGGCTCACTGGGCCCCTTGCCATTGTACGCTCGTACGGTCATGTCTACATCGCTGGAAAGACCCCAAACCGCAAAATGTGGTTCTTCGCTGCTCATGTTGCGTAACAGGGAGCCTGTCACCATGTCAAATACCTGATGAGGGTTAATTTTTTTTTTTTAATAATTATTTACTGACAAGGTATAAAGCTTATTATACATCAAAGGCTACTAAGCCTCCAAATAAAACCAGCGGGAGGTTTAATAAATTAATTTCAAATTAGATAAAGGAATAAGAAAAAGTTACACCTTACAATTAGACGTTTCCAAAAACAAAAAAATAAAAGTTTCCTGTTTAACTTAGTTAATTTTAGTATTCGGTAGCAGGAATTTGGGAATTAAAATTGTCATATTTGTTGGTTGTTCCCGGATACTACGACTCAAGTCAAAAGTTTAAGAACGAACGGTATTGACCTAAAAATGTTCTTGTGTCAATAATAAATTGTCAAATATTATCGAAATACATACTTTAGGGGTAGGACCAGCACGTAAAACAACCCTTCCTTAGACCTTGGGCAAGTTATACATATATTCTGTATATTTTATTTGCAAATCGTTTACCTGCAGTAGAAAATCTTGCTTCAGCCCGCCATCATGTCCAGCCTCGCAAATGAGTAGCAAAGATTCGTGCGTTACGTTACTTACGGCACAGTTCTTTACTGGAGAAGGTTTTTCTACAACGAAAAAGTATTTATTGTTTATTGCAGTACATTATATAATGACAACATGAAAACTCAGTAAAATAAAAAAAAAACTAAACAAATACGTTTTATCATTTATTCATAATTTATTGTGGATGAGTTTCCATTGAGTTTACCGTATCCCTGTCCGAAATTATAATTTGAAACACACTCACCGAACACACCTGTAAACGTCAAATACGATACAAATTTCGACTCAAAAATATTTATTTTAAATAACGTTCTGTAATTGTGGAAAGGTTTCGATCGGGTTTGTCGATGACATCACACACACATATAAGATAATTATAAAGTTGCGTAAGATGCGATCCAACCAAAAAAGGACCCATTTTAACAAGTGTCGTCCTCACTTGCACTGTTTAGCGGGTGTTTCGTTGAAAAAGTATTAACATTGTTCTGTCATAATTGATTTGACAATCGAAGGAAACCAGCCTACACAGGACATATTATAGTATACGAGTGTGTCCGCAAACTCAAGTGCACTCTTTATCCCCTCACTCTCGTAATTCGACAGGACGGTAAATCCGACTCGACAGATTAAGTTCAGGTGCAACACCAACGGCTTTACTTGCGCAACACGGCACAGGAGTGTACACACTTCCAGCGTCAGGACTCCGGGCTGTTACAGAGAACTTACAGACAAACCCCACAATTTTTTCTGCCTCCATGGGATTTGAACCAAGAACCTCGAGATTTATGGCCTTGATAATATAACATTGTTTAACTAATCGCCTCTTGTACGACACTATAGTTAAAGCCATAAATACACGATGTTAAATAAAATATTCTTCGCGAGCCTAACACTAAATTAACTTGACTACTGTGTTCTAAGCTTATACAGTTATATAAACCCATACAAACCTGCTGATACGATGTGGAACAAGCAAGTCGTCGCCTGCCGACCAACTGAGTTGGTCCCGGCACATTGCACCCATCCGTAGTCAGTCGAAGTGTTAACCATGTATACGTATCTACCTAAACATTCACATTGTACAGATGTGCGTTTATACATTGTGTTATTTTTTAAGAAAGGTACTAAGTCTAGATGGAAAGATGTGATCATTACATGGAGTTGCTACAACCTTAAAATAATTAATTTTATAGATTCAAGCAGGTCATCGTTATTGTGTTTCGGTTTGAAGGATGAGTGAGCCAGTATAACTAAAGGCACATTAGCAGCCTGTAAATTTCCCACTGCTGGGCTAAAGGCCTCCTCTCCCTTTGAGAAGGTTTGGAGCATATTCCACCACGCTGCTCCAATGCGGGTTGGCGGAATACACATGTGGCTGAATTTCGTTGAAATTAGACACATGCAGGTTTCCTCACGATGTTTTCCTTTACCGCCGAGCACGAGATGAATTATAAACACAAATTAAGCACATGAAAATTCAGTGGTGCCTGCCTGGGTTTGAACCCGAAATCATCGGTTAAGATGCACGCGTTCTAACCACTGGGCCATAATGAAATGACTAAATGAAATAACTAAAGGCACACGGTACATAATGTGTTAGTTCCAAGGTTGGTGGCCCATTGATGATGTAAAGGATGGTTAATATATATTTTAGTGCCAATGTTTATGAGCGATGTTAACCACTTAGCATCAGGATGTCCATTTGCTGCCGATATAAAAAAATATATTGAAATAGAACTAAAGGGATCTAAGTTAAATGATTTAAAGGTTTATAACTAGTTTTCGCGTCCTTTATTTCGCGGGACGTTATCTGTCGTCAAGACAAACATGTAAAGTAATTATTTTGAAGGTAATTAATTGAAATTTATTTTAATATTAGGTATTATGGCATAGATTTATGAACTGAAATGGGCGAAATTTTGACCACACGCGATACTAGAAGTTAAGTTTAAAGTATTAATCACAATAAATTTTAATCAAGTGGACTTTAAATACAATGATGCATATCACGCTTTAACAAAGCATAACCTTGAAATATATAACAATTTTATATCTAAAATATCAGCTTTAAACTTATATTAAAAGTTTTTTTTTGAATAATTTCACTGTCAACATTATATTAATTTGTATGCCTAATATATTAGTTGCTGAAATTAATTTTGTTATTTTGTAAAAAAAAATTATATAATTTGTATGTATATATTTTTTACAACCTAAAGTCATTGTTGTGTAATAAATACAGCCATCGTTACTAATGTATGTTAAATCTAATACTATATTCCAGGAAAGAAATTTAACTCAACGTAAAATGAAAAAAATCTTATTTAAAGAAATGCGTAATTCTTTTTTAATAAATGTTAAATTAATAAATATTTAATATTAAGCAATGAAATAATAAATAATTAATTCCTATTCTTATCAGCGTAGTGATATATATATATATATAAAATATACATTATACATGTGTATATCTGTTTGATCCATATGATTTCCTTTAACATTCCAGTACACTGCGACAATATATGGTCTTAGTCCTGAAGAATAAATGTTTAAACTAACGCGTTAGACATATTGCATTATAGATCAGAAATTAGTTATAAAATTAAATACTGCATATAATATGTCATTGCTCGAGATTAAATAAAAATAATTAAGTTATCCTGGAGGTTGTAGCAACTCTATGCTATTCTAATCTTCTCGGCAATTTTAGGTAAATTAGATGTACTTATTTAGATCACAGGTTATTAGTGTAATGGCTCACCAAGGCTGCCTAGTTCTCGTGCGCTGAACGTATTAAGCTCATGCTTCGTATGAGTCGTACTGTTA
This sequence comes from Vanessa tameamea, assembly GCF_037043105.1. Taxonomy (NCBI): domain Eukaryota; kingdom Metazoa; phylum Arthropoda; class Insecta; order Lepidoptera; family Nymphalidae; genus Vanessa; species Vanessa tameamea. The sequence goes on from NC_087335.1 coordinate 5,682,408, forward strand.
AACCACCATTTGTATGTTATGGGTTCCTGGTACAATGAAAAAAAGGAACATTTTTAACATATGAAATGATACAGCATATGAATTTTTGTATTTAGTAATATTAGTAATTAATTCCTTGTAATGGTAATACTTAAAAAAGAAAAAACTTTGTTTTAAAGTAATAATGTGGTTAACTACCTATAAACATTGAGACAATTTTTATCTACATATAAACCTAGTTTGTTTTTTGTCACAGATTTTCAAAATTTACTTCATTGTTTATAAGCATTGAATTTGAGACTGGCTGTCTGAATATTTTTAACAGTAGATAAGGCGTTAAATTTGAGACTGACTCTGAATACCTCTGTCTGTAAATATTCATTACAGAAGTATTTGCTGACAAATATTGCCTATTTTAAGAACTGAATTCAATTATCCTGATTGCTTTGAATTGTACCAATAGAGCATTGATTATCTCGCCAATGTTTCGTTGGTTGGAAAACACACGAAATACATTGATCGGTAGTCAAAATAAATTACATTTTGAATACAAACTTAAAATATAATATATCTTTGTTTAAGAAAAATATAACGTGTCCGCTGCCAGAAGGGCGATATTGAAACTAAATGCTTGTGTTAACTGTATTGCAATTGTGTTATATTAAAATATTAGTTGTCGCCCGCGGATTCGCTCGCGTTTAGACGTACAGACATAAAAAGCTGTGCCCTTTCTTGAAGTTCAAACTTGCTTCATAACAAATTTCATCGAATTCGGTGCTGTGCTTTGGCCACGAAAAAGCAACAGACAGATAGACGGACATAGTTAATATTAGTATCGATGACCGATGAACACAGATTACAAATATTGACCTGTTATATCAAAACTATACTTAAGGGTCAAGCAAATAATGAGAATTAATTAATTGTACATATACCTACCCGAGGGTTAGCGTCGAGGTCACAGTCGATTTCCAAAGTTTCTCCGCGGCCTGCTCGTATCGTCACTAATTTATCTGACTTACATTTAGGGCTATCTGTGAATTCAAGATTTTATTAAAGTATACAGAATATATTAATTATATATTAATATTAAAATTGGATTGAAAGGAATACTTTAGTTAGGGGTGATATGTATCCTGAGAGGCAGACGAGGAAATGAACCAGCTGATTGCGAGTCCTTCGACTATAGACGTTTGAATTACAAATAATTCAATCCTTAAGTCCTATCTATTAACGACTGCTTCACAGTATATTTATGTAATGCCTAATTTCCGCTTGAATACGGTATAGAAAACAGTACGATACAATAATGTCTTATCGTAAAGTTTAGTTGAATAAGGTATATTTGTTTTAAAACAAAATGGCCCAACTATGTTTCATAACGGAATTATGATCTGTATTAAGCCATTCTCGTCTCAATATACCACTCAGGAGTTAAACAGAACTAAAGTGTGCCCAAATACTCCCTGTACCCTTTTCTACTATGAGTTTAACTTTATGACGTCCGAGAGTATAAAATCAAACTTCAAGAGTCGAGTTGCTGCTGAGAATTTCTCGACCCAAATAAAGTTTTGCTTGTTTTTATCGAGTTCACGGTCGATAGTACACGTTGGGAGTAAAACGATCGACTCCTTGATTCTTTAATATATTGAATATATTACGCAAACGATTGAAAATTGCCAACATTCAATAAATGTAATAATATTGAATAAATTATTATGATTTGATATACATATTTGTCTAGAATCTGGATTGAATCCAATACCTCGATATTGACCTGCAGCTTTATGGGCTATTATACGTGCCAGTCAGTCGAGAATGTCACTATTTACATTACATTTACAGCCTGTAAATTTCCCACTGCTGGGCTAAGGCCTCCTCTCCCTTTGAGGAGGTTTGGAACATATTCCATCACGCTGCTCCAATGCGGGTTGGTGGAATACACATGTGGCAGAATTTCGTTGAAATTAGACACATGCAGGTATCCTCACGATGTTTTCCTTCCCCGCCGAGCACGAGATGAATTATAAACACAAATTAGTGTCACTATGAAATACAGCAATGCCGAGTAAATTATGTTTGATCGAATTATTGATGAATTTTTTCTAGGACAGAGGCACGTGCCGTGGTTACGAAAAATCATTTTGTGATACCAAAAAGTATGAACGTGATGCAAAGCCGAGTATTGTGAAACTATAAGAAGGGTCTATATCGTTCGAGAATTTATTTTTTCATTAAAATATTTAGTTAATTTATATGTGATGAGTGTGTGGTACCGTCTGTATAGCCACAGCATTATTCAATATTTTTTTATTCCATTTCGAATGTGGAGAAGTTGTTGACTGATATAAAACAAATTTATGTATTTTTACTCTTAAATTCAACCTTGATGCGATTTCAAGGTTGAATTTAAGGGCGTTCAAAAGAAGTTTTATTTTAAAAATAGAACAGTTTTTTTTTTCATTTACAGAGAGATGTAATACCTCTAAAAAACCCACTTCAAAGGAAACTCAAGTACGACCAGAGTATATTAGGTTTACATGAGGCCACTCTAACAGAACAGGGAAGTTGTCACGAGCCACGAGTAAACAGCTATTGACTTCAACGGTGCAATAAAAGCATTTTGGAAGTAAATACAACGCGAGGAATGAACGGGAACTGAATGTGAACTCGGTTTTATATATCAGCTAGTTTACACGGTATGCTTTTTCCAGAACTTTCGGTAGTTTTCGAATATGGAATTTCAATTTTTAACTAACCGTTGAGATGTTTTTATTTCTTGTATGTATATGCAGTTTTAGATAGACCGACGTCTATGTACATTTGCGTACTTTTGATTCTGGACGGATAATATTTAGTGTTTTAATTTTTAGAAATAGACGTACTCGTATTTCAGCAACGAACAACCATTTTAAAATGTTAGTATTATGTTTTGAATAGTTTTTATAGTTATTTTTTTTTAAATAAAATAACAAAATAAAAAACACTACGAACTTTTTTTCACATTTGAAACTAGCCATAAACCGTGATGGCACAGTGTTTAGAGCGTGTGTATCTTAACCGATGATTGCAGGTTGAAACCCAGGCAGGCACCACTGAATTTCATGTGGTTAATTTTTGTTTGTAATTCTTCTCGTGTTTGGCGGTGAAGGAAAACATCGTGTGGAAACCTGTATGTCTAATTTCAATGAAATTGTTTCACAAGTATACATCCACAACCCACATTGGAGCAGCGTGGTGGAATAGGCTCCAAAACTTCTCCTCAGAAGGACGAGGCCTTAGCCCTGCAGTGGGATATATATAAACTGTTAATATTTTATAGATTATAACATACATATTTAATGTTGTTTAGACATTTGAAGGTTAGGAGGAATCAAAATAAAATATATACTTTTAAGTAGGCTTTAACAAGCAATTTTGAATCGTCATTTAACGAACTATAGAAGCTATCACCGTTTCGGAATGCAGATTCTACCGAGAAGAACCGGCAAGAATCTCAGTTCTCTTTGTCAACATTTAAAATACGTTAGCCAAACACAATGATATATGTTTTTATATAACTATTGTGACGCAACAGTGAGTATTTCTACATAATTAAAAAAGTAGAAACACTTTAAAGAATCTATCACATATGAGAGCCTTGAAAACTCTGAAAACAAATTGACATACTTACACTTTACATCCAGCACGAGAGCTTTGCTGGAGCCCTCGCCCAGCGCGTTCCGTGCGACGCACACATACGCGCCCGCCGCCCGGCGCGACACGCGCTGCAGCACGAGGCTCTGGTTGGCCACCACTATACCAGCCCCACCTCGAACAGTCTGACCCTGACACGGAAACTCTCATATTTGTTAATTCACATGTGTTCATTAACAGAATAATTAAATTATGATTGTACTGTAATCGTATTAATTATTCAAATAGGAGACTAAGTGCTATGTAATATAATGTACTACGCGCTAAATGGAAACATTTCAGGTTAATCCTCGCGTATTTCTAGCTTCAATTTCGTTTTTATACCATTTATATAAAAACCTCTAAATACACCAATGAGCAAAGGGTGTTTATTCCACCAGCATACATGGTCAATAAATTATAAACGTGATGGCACAGTCACTGGGAACCGAAGGTGACTGATTCCTGGGTAAGGAGAATTGACGTTACGTATGTTTAATTAGTATTTATAATACACAAATCATTGTAAGGAAATCTGCGTTGTATAAAACTCTGTTACGTTTGAATCCCCGAATTTGTCTGTATGATAGAATAAGCTCCAAAATTATCCTCATAGAGCTGGTCTCTTATAGCGACCAGTAGAACATTTACGGCTGATACTTTTATTTTACATGAAGTTTTCCTCACAATGTTTTCCTACACAGCTGATGAATTATTCACTGGGTAGGTAACACCATCATCAGATACCTAGATCTACCGCCAAACAGCAAATACTTAGTATTATTGTGTTCCGGTTTGAACGTGGAGTAAGCCAGTGTAACTACAGGTACAAGGGACATAACATTTTAGTTTCCAAGGTTGTCGACGCATTGGTAATTTGAGACATGATTAATAATTCTTACAGTTATGTTGTCTATAGGCCCATTTGACCGTACGTACCTATATCGTAGGTTAATAAAAAATCAGACGCCCTTGACTGGATTAGGTCGCTATCTATCATTTAAACTCACACAAGTAATATTAGAAGATGGTTTAATTGCTGGACTCACATTATGCGTGAAATAAACTTGCGTGTGCCACGGATTGGCACGCACCATGCAATCCAAGTAAACGTCGGAACCCTCCACCACTTTCGACGCGTCCAAATTTGCTCCAAGCACTAACTTGACCACGGGCAAATCTAAGAAAAAAAAATAGTTACCATTTAAACTGGTAATAGGCTTATTTTGGATCAATTGTTATGAATATTTCTCTATTAAATTGAAAATTGTTAACGATTATGACCATTCTGCCGCCAAGCAACAATAACACACAACACAACAACAGTAGCACAAATTTGCTATTCTTGTTACTCGACTGCATATAGTGAGTAACTCTTACTTGGGGCAATTTATACGGTTCTACAACGGGATCCCAGAAAGTGTTGAAAATGCCTCAGTTGCCAAATTTAAAAAAAATGTTAAAGAACGCTAGTGTGATAGCACACCTTGGGAATTAAACGATCACGTCCTGGTAATTCCTTTTCATATTGAATATTTGTAAATAATAGAATTTCCAAAAAAAAGACCCGCTGAGTTTCTTTCGCGAGTTCTTCTCAGGTCAGGGTATTTCCTTTTCCGAACCGGTGGTTGTGTTTAATTTGACAATCAATATGTAAGTGTAATGCTTCTATATTGAATAAATGAATATGTGTTGAGTTTTACCTAAAATTGTTGTTCCTGTGTGAAAGGTTAATGAAGTATCCCACAATATGTTTCATAAAAGATACCCTTACGTTGTATTTCAAGCTGGAAGCCGTCCTCCCTCACAGCGCGTGGTTGTCCCGGCTGTGTGGCTCGGCAGGAGATCACCCTTCCCGCATCCTCTACGCTGGGTACGAAGCTGAGCGTACTACTCGTCACGTTTCTGTCCGGAGATGTCTGGTGGAACAGAAGATAAAATATTTGAAGCAACAGCTTGTACATGTTTCATTCCTTAAATTGTGACGCTCTCTGGTTGCACATATGAATCTGTGAATCCGAATTATATTACATTGTATGTGCACAAGAAGTAAGGATAAGCTTATAACGCCAAGACTCCGGAAAGCCAATAAATCCTTCTTGGGGCAAGGTATACGTTTCTTTAATAAAAATCCGCTGACATTTTTGACTTTGCCGTTTCATTGATTCAAATCATTTTAAAAAAATACATTGGTAAAGAAGGTACATTACATTATTCAATACAAGGTTATACAGATGAGAAAAAAAGTATGCAGTTGACTTCAATTAACTAACATTGTATTCTTAGATGTTGAAAAACAGTTTCTTGCCGGTTCTTCTCGTAGAATCTACATTCCGAATCGGTGGTAGCTTTACTTAATATAGTTTGTGATATGACGATTCAAAAGCGCTTGTAAAGGCCTACATGAATAAAGTAGATTTTGATTGATAGAAAATATACATACAAAAAAAATCACATACAACACGACTGTGGAAATATGATCTCTATATGAAACTAAGTCCTTCCTGCTGTCTGTACTCTTGGATCTTAAACTATGCAACGGATTTTAAAGCGATTTTCATTTATAAATAGAGAAAGTTATTTCATCAACTATAGTAGAGAAGAACCGAGAATTTCAACGTTCCTAGACGGAAAAAAATATGATGTTTTTTTAAAATGTTTGTTGTTCAATTTAAAAGATGTTTATACTCGTAGATACTTAATGTATCCGTGTGAACCTAGGACGGGTAGGTAGATAAAAAATAAACATGTCTCATTGCTAAGCAAAATCTGCCTGTTCTCTTGTGATGGCATGTAGGTTATTTCAGCAAGCTGCCCCCATGCAGTGTTGAATTCAAATTAGGCAGATACATCCGACATTACTTACTATTACGATATTTTTCTTTACCGACTTACGATTTTCTATCATCTGTACAATCTTGTATTGAATAATATGCCTTATTAATAATGTTTTTTTGAACAAACGATTTGAATTTATGAATCAGTAAAAAAAAAACAGTTACAAATATTTAAAACAAAACTGAATCATCGGGAACTACTATCTTATAATCAACGAAAAGTATACACAACAACAATATTCCAAGCCCAACAGTGGGACAATTACAGGCTTCTTCAGAAGTAACACCTTCGATTCGTCCTTTTTCGAATTTCATCTTACGTACGAGACAAAAAACATCCATAAAACATATAAACATAATCAGCCTGTAAATTTCCCACTGCTGGGCTAAGGCCTCCTCTCCCGTTGAGGAGAAGGAATTCCCTTCTCCTCAAAAACATCCACAAATATAAAATGTATTTACTGTTATCAGTAACTGTGTGTTTTATTATAACTCAGTATAATTTGAAAATTTCAATCGTCGACGTGATTCTGGGAATTGATCGAAGGTGTCGAAGAAACAGAAATAGGAACGCGAATCAGACACTCGTAAGGAATCGCTGTAAACATGCCACACGAATATATTGAAAATATTTCAGAGTACGACACACACGTACCATTATATAAATGAGAACGACGATGAGAGTGGTCGAACAAAAGTACGCAGGGTATAAAATACAAGGATATGTATATATATATATAGTACATATACGTTGGTATATTTGAGGAGCCGAGGTGGCCGAGATTATACGTTAAAATCTTGATTTTACTTGGTGGTAGGGCTTTGTCCAAGCCCGTCTAGGTAGGTACCACCCATTCATCAGTATTGTTGTGTTCCGGTTTGAAGGGTGAGTGAGCCAGTGTAACTACAGGCACAAGGGACGTAACATCTTAGTTCCCAAGGTTGGCGGCGCATTGGTGATGTAAGGAATGGTTGATATTCCTTACAACGCCATTGTCTATAGGGTGTGGTGACCACTTACCATCAGGTGGCTCATATGCTCGTCCGCCTACCGATATCATAAAAAAAATTGGTATTCAGTGGTATTTGACAAATACCACAGAATTTTCATGTGCTTAATTTGTGTTTCTAATTCATCTCGTAAAAACATAGCGAGGAAACCTGTATGTGTCTAATTTCAATGAAATCCTGTCATACGTGTATTCAACAACCAGCATTGGAGCGGTATCTTGAAATAATCAATTAACATCAATAGGGGTCTGTTAAAAATATGACGCCGTAACGCGTTACGATACGAAGCGGTTTACCCTCCCATAAGAAGTTATCACTTCAAAAATTCGAGGTTTTCTTATCACCTTTATAATATAGATATATCAAAAACAAAATGAATTATCTGTTTTTAAGAAAATACGGAATAAATTAATTATAATCAAACTATGTAAGTACATATTTATTTTACGACACGAAGTAACCAATTGTAAAGAGCAGTCAAAATCTATATGAAAAACAGTTGCCATACTTACTGGTCGAGGGTGTCATAGCCGATTTCGGCTTGGACGGCCAAGGAACACTTAGACTTAATGCACAAGATGTGCACAAACACTCTCTATCACCTTAATCTCATTGTCCAATGGGACGGCAAATCCGATCGGAAAGAGTTTAGGCGCAGGCCAACGGCTTTATGCGCTTTCCGAGGCAAGGGAATGTACACTCATCCAACTTCTACTTCAAGCTGTTATTGCTTATCTTTCGATGGAAAAACCCACAATTTTTTTACTGGCCAGATCTAGGGGGTTTGAACCTAAGACCTCGGGATCTGCGGCCTCAATCACATGTGAACACGACATGAATGTGTATCTTATATCTAAATAAAGTTGATCTTAATTATACATACAATGAATTAGATTCCTTAACACTTACCGTTCCTCTAACAGTTGTAAGCCTGACGCCACCTTTCCACCAGGATATGTTCGGTGGTGGTCGCGCGCCGACTGCTTGACACACCAGCTCGGCTCGCCGTCCAGCTACCAGGGGACGTTTACCCCCTAACAATCTCACCCATAACGGACGAACTGTGAAAAATTACATATTTAGCCTTTCCTGTGCTTTTATTTGAATGAAATTTACTAAAACTGATACAAGTAATTAAAATTTAATGGGTTTTCACAATTAAACAATAATTTTAAAAATAATATTTAAAATTATTACACAGATATTTACACGCACAGATACAAAATGAAAATCAAAATATTCTTAATTCAAGTAGACTCATAAAAGTACTTAAGAATAGTCTTGTGACAGTGTTGATTTAAAAGTAAACATATTATCGGTTCGGTATTTCAGTAGTTATTTTACCATTCAAATTTCATTGTATCTAAATAAAATACTGAAATATAATTATTACTAAATCACATACTATGTCTTGTATATCAATGTTTATTTTTTTAAATGACCTTTCTTCTTTAAGAAAGATCTATATTATTGTGAATAAACATAATATTTTTTTAAACATAATGTTATGTAAAATAGGTTCATCAAAAGCAATCCGACGGAAGGCTCAAGTATATTAATAGATTTATACATGTGGTGACGAATACGTGAAAAAAAGACAAAAAACACCTTTATTTTCATTTTCAATCATCGTCTTCCGCCATTTTGAAATAAGTAATTACTTTCATTTCCCGCCTCATACATCTCGGTCACTCATAAAAAATTATTCATTCCCACATACATATTATATTCTTATAACATATAGGATACTTGCGATTTATTAATATACGTTCACCTTAACCGAAGATTGACGCTTCAGATCTGGGCAAGCACACTTGAGTTGTTATATAATTCATGTTTATAATAACCCATACTCGGCTATAGTGTTTAATAATTAATACCATATCTTTTAAGATAAACTACTTATATATTTATTGAATCGTATTCGGTTTCACAGTATCATATATTCTTCTAACCCGATAGGTATTAAGTGAATTTCTGACGTGCGACATTCTGATAAGAAAAATTTCTGACGTCCGATTGGCGTGCATCCGGCGAGTTACAGAAGCGTCCATATGTATGGTCCAACAAATTCCTGACAATCTGTGTAGTACAAAATATATGCGCAGAGTTACTTCCGGTGTGCATTAGAATTTTTCTAATAGTTTAAGAAATAAATTCGCTTGGTCATAGATCTAAGTTGTACATTCGTTTTAGGGAAATATTTCCAAATAGAAATATTTTTTGAAAATCTGTTCCACTAAAGCGGCACTGCTATGACGTCACGCAAACGCAGAATTAATTTTTGAATTGTTTTGGTACATAATTGTTTTTAATGAAAGCTTAACCTTTTCGGGTACAGATTCTACAGATAAGGACCTGGAATAATTGCCGTAGTTTACATTTCCTAATTTCATATCATAGTAATAAATACACTAGTACACCAATATTTTTTATTATTCGTTTTAATTAATTTATAAATTTTATAAACATGATAAGCCTGAGGTTAAGGTAAAATTCGATCGATAAAAAATCTGCTATTTACATTTTAATCGGTTACCGACATTTTATATTTCTAATTTTACGCGGGAAAACTGGTATTATTTTTTAAAGTCATTCGAATGACGTTCTGAAATCGATCACACCTTTATTTATAAAAACGAATTCAATAACAAAATATGAGTTCATTAAATATATAATTATAATATTAATGTAATACTTACTTATGCAAATAAATATTTCAACTATTGTCAGCTACACACAATCCGTATATCTTATAAGGGTGTCAACGAGTACGAGCTCGACACTTTTTTACCACCCATAGTTATTCCGTATAAATAAATAAATAAATAATATAATAATAATAATATGTAAATAGATCTCCAGAGTACATAGAAAAATTTGTGACCAATCTTAACGTTACAGGGTCAAGACCCAGAGGGCAACCTAAAACCAGATGGAGCTTAGTTCCTGCAATGTTATTGAAAACGATACGTCAAATAGAGCGAAGTGGAAGCAAAAATCTAGGAGGACAGACCCCACCATCAGATGGGAATAATAAATGCACAGGAGAAGGAGAGATAACGATGGGTTAAATAACTAAGGTCGAAATGGGCATCGTATGAACTTGATGCAAACCAATAGCATCGTCGAAGTCTCGCTTAATTTAGCCAAATCGACTCTCAGCCGGCACTTCTTAAATGGGGTGATTCACAATCGAATTACTTGTGATCAAAATGCCGCATTTCCGGTAATAGTGGATAGAGATACCTTTTTCTCAATCGTTGTGTACGAACTCTGGGATTTTTTGTTAAACGTATATAATCGATCACAGAAACTCTTTGAGAACTCGTTTGATCATTCTCAAGGGCTGACGTAAAGCCGGTCGTAAGTCAATATTAAGTTGGATCAAAACGTGGATCCAGTAATATGGTACGATTCATTGCAATGATTAATCTATTTTTTTTCAGCTATACCTCATCCGAGATGCAAATCAAAATCAAAGAGTTGCTTACGAATGTCGACCTGAGCCTGATTTTTGCAAACTTGTGGTAATCTTGGATAACAATTGCTTATAAAGTATACAGTCATGGATTCCAAATGATAACAAGCAATTAGGGATTGCAATCCGGCGTAATTTTCAGTCCGGCCGGATTCGACCGGATTCCCATCGAACCGGATCGGTTCAGATTTTCTTTTCAGAATTAATTTTCAACTACAACTTTGTGGCTATGAATTGTTTGACTTCAATATTATTGTGCTAGGAAATCTGCTTCCACTGGCTCGGTATCAGGTTCATTTACACGTTAAAATAAATATTCAAATCTTCTGACCCCATTCTGAATTCTCAGTAGCAATCAGGAGTTAGGAAGTTGACGGTGTCACGCTTTTTATTTTATTTTATAACCGCCGCCATTGTACAAAAGCCGAGATCGGGACGATGGTCGGCGAGATTGGCTGGAATTATGTATATATCAAGATTGGACTTGCTCATGGATCTGTCTGTAGGTATTTTATTTATTAACGACAAGCCTAGACATCAATTTGTATATTTCTGACATATGTGATGACGAAATTCCATATTCCACTTTCATCTCCCTTTAACCATCTTTGGAGATCAACTTTGGTATTCTTTCTTTCTTAGGTAAGCACACCAACGTTGTATAAGTAATTTATTTCATCCAGTGTAGGCAATGAGTTGTATTTATTTTGGTAGGGCTTTGCGCAAGCCCGTTTAGGTAGATATCACCCACTGATCATATATTCTACCGCCAAAAAACAATATTGGTGTGTTCCGGTCGGAAGGGTGAGGAGCGATTGTATTTCCCAAAGTTTGTTGCGCATTGGCGATGTAAGGTTAATTTTTCTTACAGGTTTTAATTCAAAATGTCACCCACACCACCTAGATGTCCGAAAATCCACAACAGCGCGATTTTTAAGACATTTTCTGCCTCGCACAACCACTCTGTGGAACCAGCTTTCGCCGGCGGTTTTTCCGAATAGATACGACTTGGGAACCTTCAAGAAAAGAGCGTACTCTTTCCTGAAAGGCCGGCAACGCACCTGCAAGCCCCCCGGTGTTGCAGATGTCCATGGGCGGTGGTAGTCATTTTCCATCAGGTGAGCCTTCTGCTCGTTTGCCACCTCTAACATAAAAAAAAAGTGGCCCATTTGCTCGTCCGCCTTCCTATATAACAAAAAAATTAAAAAATATAACAATTTCGTTTTCACCAATAGTTTTTATATTATTTATATTAAAATATAAACTTTTGCGAAAAAGCCGACGTTGTTATATTCGTCGTATACCCTGTACACGTATACTGGCTTTAGTCGTTCCTCTCAAGTGCTCATAAGAGTATATTCGTATTAAGTTGGGACCAGCACGCTGGAGCGGGTCGATATTACCCCGAAGAGAAACGCATCTCGTAATTATGTTTGAATAAGCGTCATATAGTCCGTTATTTCGATCATATTTTTTGATTTAAGGTTTAATATATTATAGTTGACGTATTAAGCAATTTTCCGTCTAATACTTCAAAATAATAAACCTTCAAAACTATTTCGTCTCGTGAGCTCGTCTGTGTGTGTGTGCAGTTCACTTTTCTAACTATTTAGGAAGAAAGAATGAGCAGAATTTTGGTTGGTAATTATTTAATGAGGTTTACTCCTTTTCATTTCCTAAATTCCTTTACTAGAAACACTTATTTTGAAATCAAATATAGTTAACAAGATCTTAAAATGCGTCAAAGTCAAAATTTGAAAGTCGATATTCTAGAACCTTCTAAACGTGCTGCATCTCCTGATATAAGTTTTATGTATGTATTAATTTTTTCAGATATGCATGCAGAAATTTCATACCCATTTATTGGTCTAGATTAAATAAACTATTTTACTACTAATTTAAAAGTTGACTTGAAGGTGAGTTTTTAACACATAGTTTCCAACTTCGCAAAGTCAATACATTCTTGCTCGGGTATGGTGTTCGTTTCTATAAAAGTATTCTACAGATATTTTTAACTTAGCCTAGCAATTTAAAATACGTAAAAAAATACATTGATAAATGAGGCTCATTACTAGATGATAGGTATTTAGTTTGTTTGTAGTGTTTTGTGTAAGCCCAGAATAGAATATATTTTGATTGGGTGGTAGTGCTGGTACCACCACCAAAATATATTCTACCACCAAGTTGTTCAATACCTTACATTATTGTGTTATAGTTTGAAGGGTGAGTGAGTCGGTGTAACTACAGGCCAAACATCAGTTTCAATGTTTGGTAGTGCATTGGTGAAGTAAGAAATGATGAAAATTTCTTACTGTGCCAATGTCTATGGACAGTGGTGACCACTTACCGTCAGATCATTTACCCACATTTAATTAATTTAATTGCTTTTATAACATATATAAGTTAATTGTGGAGTAACAAATGAATTTGTCGCCGATTTTTCTCCGAAGAATCTATTTTCGATGACCTCCATAGTTGAGTAGTGTGTACACCGGTTTTCATGGGTACGCCACTCCGAGGTCCCGGGTTCGATTCCCGGCCGTCGATGTAGAAAAAGTTCATTAATTTTCTATATTGTCTTGGGTCTGGGTGTATGTGGTACCGTCGTTACTTCTGATTTTCCATAACACAAGTGCTTTAGCTACTTACATTGGGATCAGAGTAATGTATGTGATGTTGTCCAATATTTATTTATTATTTTATTTTCTTTTCGAATTGATTATAACTTAACTTTTAATTCAATAAATCTTTATAATCTATGTGTGTAATGATAAATTAAAAGAACCATTACGAGTCTACTTGAATAAAGAATATATTTTTTAAATAATAAAGCCAATGTATCTCTTTATCCAAAGAACTTTTGTTACTAAATATTTTTGTAATATTAATCATCTTGATACAATAACCTCGATACCTTTAAACAAAAAACCCGTTCTTATAAATTTATGTACATTTATAGAAATTCAATTAAATTTAATGGATTTATTTTTGCATCGCTCATTATAATTCAATTTATAACAATTTCACGTCAAGAATTTTGAATTTAATATAATGAACATTAATTTTATTTTATAGATAATAATGATTTGCAAAAAAATACATTGGTAAAGAAATATTATTCGATACAAGATTATATAGATGATAAAAAAGCGTGGAGTTAATGCATTTCTTGCCGGTTCTTCTCGGTAGAATCTACATTTCGAACCGGTGGTAGCTTCACTTAATATAGTTTGTTAAATGACGATTCAAAAGCTTGTAAAAGCCTACTTGAATAAACTATATTTTGATTTGATTTGATTTTATTCTTTATACGTTTGTACTCAATGCGTTTGACAGATTAAGTAAGAAATTATTAAATAATATTAGATTATTATAAAAAAACGCTTTCATTATTTATTGAATGTTTGAATCAATTCTGTAATAATAATAATTAGATTTAAATTATTTTTAAATTGTATTGATAACATTGATATTAAATAAGACGGTAGTTTGACTTTTCTGTTCAATATTGTGAATCATGTGATTTGTAGTGAGGCTTATACAAGTGATGGAAGCTCCATACAGAACAATTTTTACTTTTTCCTGGAGCAGCAAGGTGTTAACATATAAGGTATGACATAATTTTGTGTTAAAGTATAATTGTTATTGCTTATTAAATTATTGATGTTATATGAATTGTTTTTTTTTTGCAATTATCAAGATACAAAGTTGGTATAAAGGTAATTGGTGTTAATGTAAATATTAATTAATAGAATATTACGATGACTACAGCTATTATAATGGTTAAATAAATATTTGTGCTGTATGTAATCTTTTATCGTCTTACAACCTTAAAATATTCTAAAGTAATGTGTTAAATCACTATAAATAAATCTCACACGTTCATAAGTATTTCATCCGATTGTGATGAATATTTCGATAAGTTGTTCTGCGCCCGCGATACGAAAAAAATAAGAATATTTCATTACTATGAACGTTTTATGAGTGCGTATTCGATCCACGTGAAGTCGGGACTGGTAGATAGGTCAAAATATTTTTATCGAAAGATTTTTATACGTACATTTTATATAACCACATTTAAGTAATATCCAGTGAGTGTCACATGCAGGTTTCCCCTCAATTATTTCCGTCACCGTGACATATAATGAGTTATGAACACATAAACCACATTTATATTTAATAGCGTTTATCCACGTTTGAAGTTTGAACCCACAACGATAGGTTAAAATTAACTAAAAACAACCACTGAGACATGTTTTAAGAAAAATAAATACTTAGGATTAAACGCGATAAGTCTAATCCCAGCTGTAACTACAGATCCCGGCACACATAAAATGTGTACCTTATCTGTCCGTCTGTACGCAGTGGCTTCGTGATTTACTGCTATCCCTGTTTATCTTCACAGACAAATAAAATTGTCCGTCTATACGTCCCCAACATACAATTAGCTTTATATTAAACTAGCGAACCATCCCGGATTTGTACGGGTGCAATTAATTATCTCGGACGTTTTTTTTTAAATTGTATAATACGTTTACGAGAACACCTACGTATATACAAATATTTTTTCTCTACAAATCTTTATATATTGGTGTAATAATAAATAATAAATAAATAAATATTGGACAACATCACATACATTACTCTGATCCCAATGTAAGTAGCTAAAGCACTTGTGTTATGGCAAATCAGAAGTAACGACGGTACCACAAACACCCAGACCCAAGACAACATAGAAAATTAATGAACTTTTTCTACATCGACTCGGTCGGGAATCGAACCCGGGACCTCGGAGTGGCGTACCCATGAAAACCGGTGTACACTACTCGACCACGGAGGTCGTCTAAGGTAAGGTAAGGTATAGATTATTATATAAATTTACTTTATTTATATAATTGTAACAGTGGACAGCCAAGTGGGGCACTTGGTGGTAAGTGGTCACCAACATCTATAAACATTGGCACTGTAATAAATATTAAGCATTCCTAACATCACCCATGCGACTCCAATCTTGGGTACTAAGATGTTACTAAGATTATGTCCGTTGTGTTTGCACACTGGCCCAAACTCTCTTCCAACCGAATCACAATAATACTGCTAGGCTGTAGAATAACTAATGAATGGATGGTACCTACAAAGACAAGCTTCTATCAAAGCAATCGAGTAAACCCCTATTCAATTATTACGACAATAGTTTGAGGAGTGAGGATCGAAAATTTAATTTTAACGTCGCTAATACATACGCTAAATTGTATCATTGAACATTGACGCTATGACAGGAACATCCTAGCTTCTGGTTTCTTAAACTCAGTAAGATGATGCCCCATAAAAGTACGTCTTTACCGAATTGTACGTCGGTCTTATTACGAAACTTAAGATCTTAAAATAACGTGATTGCGTTTTCTCGAACTTACATTTAAATTTTAATGGCGTTTTAAAACCAGTTTATGACACAAAAAAATTGGTAACAGGGAGACTTATGGTCTTTATAAGCTTTTACTTTTGCTATTTTGATGGATAATTATTGGAAAATTTTACAAAAATCATCAGATTTTTACCACTTTATCAGACATTAGTATAGCTTTAGAATAAGAATTGTTAATTGAAAAATGTATCATAATGTTCAGGTTTCAGGAACCAGTTTTAGTTACTAAAGTAACAAAAAAAACTTAAACCGTATGCTTGTCACTTGGTCATCAAGGGACCTCCCCTAAGTGGGAACTATTATTGAAAATACAATTAAATCAATAACTAATATTTTAAAATAAGTTGAATAAACATTTGAACCTTTGATAATGTGTATTAATGGAAGAAACATGTTAACTCAATGGAACTTATTGCAAATATATTCAACGTCTGCCATTCCAGTGTCAACGTTCTAAAGACCAACTAAAATAATATAATATAAGTCAACAATTGTTATGTCACATTGTCGAAGCGAGCGAGACGTACGTAGCAAAATTTGTGGGGCAGATTGAGTGCCCTAAGGGGCTGGAACAGTATGAAAGAAAAATGACACGCAATGCAAATTAGTTGAACGTTTAAAGTATACAGTTTACTTGGTCGTGGGGCTTTGTGCAAGCCTGTCTGGGTAGATTCCACTCGCTCATCAGATATTCTACCGCCAAACGGCAGTACTCAGTATTGTCGTGTTCCAGTTTGAAGGGTGCGTGAGCCAGTGTAACTACAGGCACAAGGGACGTAACATCTTAGTTCCCGAGATTGGTATCGCATTGGCGATGTAAGGAATGGTTAATGTTTCTTACAGCGCCATTGTCTATGGGCGGTGGTGACCACAAAAAATCACACTCTAACTAAAGTTGTGAGAATCGACATTATTTTACTGACTGTATGATATCGGTATAATAACTTTATTTGGTGCAAAATCTTCGAATATACCGAAATCATTGATAGCACGTTAATATTCCACTGATAGGATTCCATTTTCAAGCTTATCTTTAAGAGTAGGCTTGGAGCTCCAAAGAGCTGCTCTAAAGAAGGTTGAAAAATACATGTCGTAGAATTTTATACGATCCGAGGCGTTTTTTACACGGTATTTACTTTACCGCCGGGACGAAGTGAATTTTAAACAGAAATTGAGCTCAGTTCGCTTGTTACAACCGTTAAACCATATCGGCTGTATTCATATATATACCCCTCCTTTTAAGCTTCCTTTTATGACTTGTGTTAGTGGGTACGACAATAGCCCAAGGGGTCAGGATCGATCCTGCGACTTTTTGCATCGCCGGGCGGCCCGTAAACTATTACGCTATTGAAGCTTATATAATACGGAATAAAGAAACTAGTAACATATACACATTGATAGGAAAATTTACTTCAAAAATGTATAAATCAAAATATACTTTGTTCAAGCATATTTTAATCGTCGTGTTACAGAACTGTAACATAATGCTATTAACATAAAGCGTTCGGAGTGTATATTCCACCCAAAAGATCCGGAAAAACTTCGTTTTATTTGGCTAATTAATTATGGAGAAGCCATTTCAAGATCATACTTGAAAAAACGTTCATTCAACAACAGTACGATTCTGTAATAATTCGCTTCGTATCTCACTCGTCAAATGTCAACAACCGACTAAGAATGATACGCCATTTTGATACGTGTATCGTATAAATTTTATATTTATTAGAGTTCATGTCACAATCTACTATTTCACTTCAAATATTTCTAAAGTATGCGTGCTATAGTGTAATAATTGCCAGTATTGAAACCTATTTTAAGTAGTTGTATATTGATAATGGCAATATCATGTGGACGTTCTTGCATTCCGCACAATATATTTCAGCAATTCCTTATACTTAAAAGTCTGAGACAGACTTTCGGACAATGTCACCAATTTTATGATTCAGTTTGTGAAATAGATTTTATAGTTCACAAGTGTGCGCTGCTCCAACACAACTGTATCGACCAGGCATTGGACCAACGAGTTTACGTGCTTTCTATAGCTTGCGAGTGTATGCCAATTTTCTAACTCTTACCTGGTACGCTATATTTCTGTTACTGGCCACTATCTTTTTGGGACGTTCCGATATTTAAATCCAAGATTCTTTTTTATAAGAGCTATCCACAATACCAACGAGGCAGTTCCCTCCAAGGCAGCCCTTTCAGTATCTATTTACTGCATTTATAAAATAGCGAAAATCCGTCCAGTATACCAAATAAACAAACACTTTTGTGTAATCTAGTGAATTATTAAGATGAAATCCCTCCTGTATTATGATAAATCTCTTTGTTAAGTATCCGTCCTACTTTTTGAACAAAACAAGATTAATCACGATCCAAAATTTCGTTTTCTATTCTTGTATTATATAAGCTTTTACGCCCGACTTTGTTTGCGTGAAAATTCGCAAAAGTTTCGTAAAAAGGTACGCTTCACGAGTTTAAATGGATAAGTTTATATCGGGCATTGCGAAACTAAAAAGGGTAATGCATTTTCTTTCTTTGAGGTCCTTTAGCGGGTGTTTAGTTAAATACTGTTATCTCTTTCTGTCATCAATGATTTGACATTCGAAAGAAGGAGATAGCATTGTTTAACTTATAACCCAAGGAATTCCCAATAGCAGACAGCAATTTGGAAAATGTCAGTATATGCACTTTCGTTCCTCAGAAAGCACTATGGTCTTGAGACTGATCTATCATCTAGTAATATCTAGTGTACAGTTATTTAAACTATATTAAAAATGGCCGCTATGATGGAAATCAGTCAAGAGGAAAATCCCTACACTTATTCGTCGGCATCATTGTTAGTAGGGTCATCTACGCTACGCTACGAAGCTATCTATAGCATCTATTCAATTATTTTCGACGACCTCCGTGGTCGAGTAGTGTGTACACCGGTTTTCATGGGTACACCACTCCGAGGTCCCGGGTTCGATCCCCGGCCGAGTCGATGTAGAAAAAGTTCATTAGTTTTCTATGTTGTCTTGGGTCTGGGTGTTTGTGGTACCGTCGTTACTTCTGATTTCCATAACACAAGTGCTTTAGCTACTTACATTGGGATCAGAGTAATGTATGTGATGTTGTCCAATATTTATTTATTTATTTATTATTTATTTTATTTGTACCCTTCCCATTTTGAAAAACATTGGAAGAATTTCTGAATCATTCGTATAAAAGCATTATGATTGTTTTAACTAATGGGAACCTATCTTATGGCAATAGGTAGTTAAATATAATTAACTCACGGTTAACGTTGATCGTCAGTGTCTCAGACAGCGGCGTCAGGGACTGGTCTGTCACGGCCTGTTTAAAAACATCAAAGAATTAAATGTATTTTCATTAGTTCTTTTGAACGCAAGAATATGTTTTAATTGTTATTAGAGTTTAAGTAAATATTAAACACTCGTTCTATTTACAGTTCGTGTTTAATGAAAATATTTGTTTGTATTAAATTTGTTACCTAAATTTTGTACAAAATTGGAGAATTTGCGAACATCCCTTATCCCTTATAATAAATAATATCAACCTGACAAGTGACTTCAGAGCCGTAGTCTGCTCGTCGCAGTGTGAAGGAGACGGTGGCTCGAGCCTCCGAATTGGCGAGCAGTGCGTGTGATTTCCACCAGGATACTCTTGCTGGTGGACGACCTAAAAAAAAGCATTCTTTTAAAATAATATTCATTCGTTCATTCATTCAGAGCCGAGATGGCACAGTGGTTAGAAAGCGTGCATCTTAATCGATGATTTCAGGTTCAAACCGAGGCAGGCACCACTGAATTTTCATGTGGTTAATTTGTGTTTATAATTCATCTCGTGCTCGGCGGTGAAGGAAAACATCGTGAGGAAACCTGCATGTGTCTATTTTCAACGATATTACGCCACATGTGTATTCCACCAACTCGTATTGGAGCAGCGTGGTCGAATATGCTCCATGCCTTCTCCTCAAAGAGAGAGGAGGCCTTAGCCCAGCAGTGGGAAATTTACAGACTGTTAAAGTTAATTTAAAAAAATATATATTCATGAAAAACTGGATGTTACTAAATTTACTAAATACGTTAAAGTAACTATTAAACTAATAACACCTAGTTTTTGACTTCACAAAGTTAATACATCCATCCTGGGGCACTATATTCGTTTCTACAACAAGATTCCACAGTTATTTCTAACTTTGCCTATTAACAAATTTAAATTTAAAGCTAATTTCAATACAACATTAATAAATAAGGCATATTACTCAATACAAGGTTATATTTAAGATGATGACGTGTAGACTTAGTATTTATTTCCAGGCAGAATATATAAAAATATAATTGTATTTTACTAACATGCTATGTAATCATAACGGTGAAAAAGAGTAACTACTGAGTTTCTTGCTGGTTCTTCTCGGTAGAATCTACTTTTAGAAATGGTGGTATCTTTACGTTAAATTTAAAACTGAAATATGACGACCTCCGTGGTCGAGTGTGTACACCGGTTTTCATGGGTACGCCACTCCGAGGTACCGGGTTCGATTCCCGGCCGAGTCGATGTAGAAAAAGTTCATTAGTTTTCTATGTTATCTTGGATGTTGTGGTAACGTCGTTACTTCTGATTTTCCATAACACAAGTGCTTTAGCTACTTACACTGGGATCAGAGTAATGTATGTGATGTTGTCCAATATTTAATATTTAAAGGTGCTTTTATGAGCCTACTTGAATGAAGAATATTTTGGTTTTTGATTTTACACAGCTATTTCCAAGTCTTCGTTCGCATGTTTCTTAGTTAGGTAAATACATTTCGCTGGCTGTTTCCGTAAACCAATGTACTACTACTATCAAAGATATGTGACTCAAAGCATTACCTGTGTAACTTCATCTGTCTGTAACACGTAAGACATATCTTGGTATACGATTTTGAAACGGTATCACTTAACATTTGATTCTGGATCTGTTAGGTGATATTGTTTCAAAATTGAATGCTGAACGATTATGTGCCGAAATTTTTGCAAACACTTTTGAAGTAAAACATTATAATGAATAAAAATTGTTCTTTATTAAATTAAATATTGTTTTTATATGAATAAGAGTCGTAACTAACATTTTACACAGCAAACATAACTTTACACCTACATAAACTCAACTCTATAATTTTTCAAAATACATAGATCGTTAAAACTACCCCCATTACTCAAAAAGTGCACCGGAAGGTTAATTAATTGGTAATTATCATTAAACAACCCTTGAAACTACGGGGGACACGCAACAGAGGTGCATAACCTTTATTAAGGGTGAGGTTCACACGAGATGAAAATACCACTTGAGTTTAATTCATGAGGGTGGTTACTGTAACCGAAGGGATGTCTTTTGAAGCTACGCCCTGAAGTTTTGAATAGCTAATTGTCGTTTGAACTAATTTTATGTCATCTTTACTAATGTTATAAATGCGAAAGTGACTTTGTCCTTATGTCTGTCTGTTGATCTTTCACGGCCATACCAGTGAGCAAAATTTTATGAAATTTTCTTTGAAGCAAGATTAAACTCGCGAACGAAGCCGCAGGCGACGTCTAGTGTTTTATATATGTATATAATAAAACCGTTAATATATTTTTGAAATTTATTGTATCTTACTACACTTAGTTTTTATAATTTTAGTACACAGACTATTAAATATAAGAGAAAATTTGGAATAATAAACTACAAGAATAAAAAATTATGAATGTATTATATTTTTTACTAAATTAATTTGAATTAAATTTGATTCAATGAATAGATATATATATATATATAGAATAGATACTCAAATAGTTTTAATTAGAGACGAAAAAATACGTCTGTTAACAAATTAATTCAAAGAAAAAATTAACATGGCGTTACAATAAGGCAACTTACCTCCCACAGCGACGCAGGTGAGATTGACATCAGAGCTTTCATCGTAAGGGCCGATCACGCCGCCCTTGATCTCATCGCCTTCCTGGTCAAGGATCAGCAGCCTCTCGGGAGGTACTGTTAACAAGAAATATTTGACCCAAATATAATTAACTAGACAGATACGAATTAGGTGCCAATAGAGCTGTGGTTAAAGGACCGCCCAGGGATGGAAGCCGCAGGTTCGATCCTGACCCCTTGGGCCACTGCCGTACCCATTCCTAGCTCAAGTTTTGAGCTCAATTGGAGGGGTAAATGGGAACATTAATAATTACTCATAAGGAGGTATTGCTACTATTTTTTTTAAAGTCAGTTTGAGTGTTTTTTTGTTACTCTTAACTACACAACCGATCGTCCCGAAATATTTCATATACGTTTCCAAGAAACAGAACAAGGTTATCTAATATTTCTCTCCTGCCTTTAATTTGAATTAAGACGCATTTAAGTCATAATATTCTATTGTCAAATAAGCTCATTTAATTTTAAGCAATTTCGAATTGTCACGTTAGAGGATAAGATTGTCTTTACAAAGCTACAAGCCAACAAGAAACTCAATTGTAATTTCCTCATATAAAACACATCTTTATCTAAATAAATACAATGAAATGGTTGTGTGGTAGCTTTACATTAAATTCAGCTGTAACATAAAGGTTTAAAAGTGTTTAACGCGCCTACTTGAAGAAAGAATATTTTGATTTAGATTTTATCAAAAAGCAGTTAAAGAATTTGAGTATTACTTTAATAGAAGATTTTAAATTAACATGGTCATTTTTATTACTATTAGTATTTAAAACGAGATATTTACCATGTTTTTTTAAGTATATTATTATATATTAATAAAAATAAAAAAAAACATGGTAAATATCGAGTTTTAAATACTGACAGTATTACTTTAATAGTTGTAGTACGACCGTCATTTATTTCTGATTAGCCTAAAGACTGTCTGTTAGAGAAAGTAGTGAATCTTTAAGTTCCTTTCGTATCAATCAAAATATTCTGATGAATATATTTTTTTAAATGAATAAATGTAGATTTGACGATGTTAAAATAACAGAGAGAGAGTAAGAAACTCACTTCACTTGGTGTTAGGTTGTGCTAGCCCGTCTGGGTAGGTCATCTCATCATATTTACATTATCGCCAAACAGTAAAACTTTGTATTGTTGTAATCCGGTTTAAAGGAGCCAGTGTAACCACAGGCACAAGGGGCGTAACATCTCAGTTTCCAATGTTCGTGGCGCATTGGTGATGTAAGACGTGCTTAAAATGTTATATGGCGCCAGTGTCTATGAAGAATAGGTCACCAATAGTAGCCATAAAAAAATACTCGTACTTACCTCGTAGCAATAGACATAATCTAGAAATTTATGAGGTAACTTACTAAGTATTGTAAGATTCAGCCGAGTGTTCTTTGTGGGTGACCTGATGAAGTCAACTCGGCATCTGTACTGCCCATCATCTTCAGCTCTGCAAAATAAAAAGTGTTACAACTTTGAAGTCCTGTCTGGATTTGATTATATTTGTTTTTTTTTGGGTCATTTGGCTCTAAAAAATATTAATCATCCTTGTTGTGCTACCAAACTTAGGAACTAAGATGTTATGTCCCTTGTGCCTGTAAACACTGGCTCACTCACACCTCAAATATGACAATGCTAACTATTGTTGTGTGGTGGTAGAAAATATAAATAGTGGGTTACACTGCCACCAACCCTACCCCCAAGTAAATTCTTTCAAATGAGTTGTCTTGATATGTTCGACCCATTTTGAATGGCTAGCGACGCATTGATGGAGTATCTAGCTTATGGTTTACTAGCAGCTTGACCGGACTTCATGCAGATAAAATTCATAGAAAGCTACTTAATGGGAGGGCATTTCCAAAACAATAATTCTGAGCTGATCTAAAATTATACAATAAATCGACATATGACCCGAATTTCAGCTTTATAGGCTCAATATGTCTGGCTGTGCATTGATAGTCAGGTTAACGTTATTACAAAACGCTTGTGCAATAAATATATAAATTAATGATAACGTTAAGAAACTTAAACGGTATTCAACAGTTTACTCGTCAGTTACTGATAATAATGTCTTCCTACCAAATTTCGGCCAATTCGGCAAATCTCAAAGGGAGATTAGCCAATAACACCCCACATATAAAAATGCACATGTGTGCGCAACATAAATGCATTCACTATTCTCGCACTCCCATGATCCGATGGGAAGGCAAATCCGACACGACCGGAAGGCCCAGGACTCAGGACCTCGAACCTCTTCACCTCTGCAGCCATTAGAGCCATCAACTAGACCAACGAGGCAGTCGTTTCGATTATATAATTTGTAAGATATCTATTAATATGCACATATTTCATATGTTGATAGTACAACAAGAAAAAAACATAAAATATAAACATATCATAATTTTTCATACAGAATCGCTTTAAATTTGAACACCGTTGTGATTTCCGATCCAACCACTAAAATAAATAATAAATAACGCCTGTGTAATGTCAACGCTGTTATTTTAACATGTAGGTATCGCCTTTCGTGTCCCACATCTCAAACAAATAGAGACAACAAACACAAACTATGCTCTACGCTTGGCTTTTTAAATAAATAAGGCGGTTTACAGAATGTACGAAAAGATTAAATTTAAATTAATTTTCATTAATAAATATTTTATTAATTTTGTTTGCTATTTCATTTGCGTCCCTATTTGTCAGCCAGCCCGATACCCATAATATATATATTTAAATTCATATCTTACTAATCACTCATTGGTTTAAAAATATCATAATAACATCTTCGTGTTCCTTATCTTCGTGTTATGATAGAATGAGCGGCTAGTAAATAATTATTAATTCAAATTGAATTATCAATTTTATCAGTGTGTCTACCGCTTTAGAGCGGCACTGTTTGAACTCGTCTACAATTGACATAACAAGTAATCCCATCTTTGTGTTCAGTTGATATTATGTTACAAAATAACTCGAAAACGTTCTTTGTGAAATTTTTTGATTAAGATATTTATGTTGATAAATTTATATTGCTCTAAAGTGCATTCTTGTGCAATCGAGTATTTGTTCTTATAAAATGTATTTATTAATAATGCACCGTAATTACGGGAACAAGTTCATCATGAAATATCGCCTCTCGCGATTGAAAGAGCTTTAGGAACATATTAAATAGCTAATATTTATGAACAAGTTATAGTCGAATTAATACATAAATTTTCGTAATGAAAGAATCCAAACGCCAGAGATTGATAAACTTTAATAGCCCGAGAATTGAACCCAGAATTACCAGTTTTTCTACCGTATTAATTAACCACTAAATCAACGAGGCAATCACGTGACACCTACTCCTCTATCAATTATATTCGATCATTAATCAAGAGATCTAATGTTTGTGATTAATTATAAAAAAGAATTACTTCGTGGTATGGTTTTGTGCAAGCCTACCCGGATAGGTACCACCCACTATGAGAAAGAGCAGCTACTGAGAATTTTTCGCTTTAAAAACTCAATAACTTTTTTATCGGCCTTATATATAGGCACTAGACCAAATAGACAAACACAAATATATATATAAAATACACACATAGCCGCATAGTTACGCACACACATGTAAAAAATAAATGAATGTTTCGTATTACCTTAGTTTGGTAAGTAATAAAACTGCCGGCTCGGTGTTGGTGCGGAAGGTCGCTCGGGTGGACAGCGTCGAGGGATCGGACCAGTGTGACGTCACACCCTCCCGCTTGTCATATCTAATGAATTGAAAAAAGAATTAATAGATTAGTTTATAATAAAGATTAAATTACCGTAGACAGTTACGTTATATTATGTCGTAGTTGTAATTATTTATAGAACATGACTAAAACATGCACTTAACAGTATTATTCTATTCAATAATAGCATTCCTCGTAATATTTTACATTTGCCTATGAATCAATTTAAAACTTATTTGAAAAAAAAGGCGTATCGTGTGACACCCGGTTGAAGCAGTTCCTTTAGCTATATATTTATTTTAGGTACTAAATAATAGACCCAATGGAATAAATTAACAACGAATCTATTAAATTGTTATTTAAAATCAAAAGTGCAACTTTAAAAATTTATTTTAAAAAAATATATCTATTAATACGAATTTCTACCTATTTATACGTATTTCGTTTTTATAAATCAGAAGAAAAAAAATTTATTTGAATGAATACCTTTTTTTAAATAAATTTTTGAAGTTGCACTTTTGACTTATTTTGAAAAAATCTAAAAAACGTGATAACTCAAAAACTGTTCACTTTGGCATCATGGATATGGGGCTAAAAATTATTGCAAATAGTTACCCCTATCACCTCCTAACAGGAATACGTCGAATTACCATTAATGTCATAATGTAAATATGTAAAAATGTTACACAAAACCGTATGTAATAAAAGGGGCGGAGAGAATGAAAAAGAGGGGGCAATGTCGCTTAGTGTCCTATGTGACGATTTCTGCCAGTTCACTCTACCGTAACACGCGTAAAAGAACTTCGTTCCAGAAATTGACAAATAAGGCTTACGCTTTATTATATAAATATTATTTAATATAATGGAAGTGCTCGGAGCTAATATTGTTTGAAGATACATAATATAATTGTACATTAAACGGTGTAATTGCCGGTTTCGTTTGATAGAATCTACATTCCGAACCGGCGATAATTCAAAAGCACTTGTGAGTCTTCTTGAATAAATCATATTTTGATTTTTGTTTTCATTACGCATCGCCTGTGTACTTTCCTCAAAATCTCATTATATACTTTATTCAAGTAGGCTTTTACAAGCACTACGTCATTTAACAAATAAAAGTGAAGCTACCACCGGTTCGGAATGCAGATACATCCTAGTATAGGGACCAACTGAAATAAATGATGACGGAACTCTATCTTCCATTTATCATGGACCTTCACATGTATGGAAACCCTAGCTATCAAATCCGGCTTCGCTCGGGTTGAATAAAGGCACACATAATATATTTATATCATAAAATACATCTCTATTGATGAGCATAGTCGCCAAGTCGCCAAGAGATGTAAAAAGACGCAAGATCGATCCTGACTTTCTGGGTTTTTGTCATCCCCACTCCTAACACAAGCTTTAAGATGAATTGGGGCGAGTGATAATTATAATTCCTTATAGTGGGTATTTTCAACCAGTCGATTTACTCAGTCTTATTAAAATATACCTAAACCATCATGAATCATTCCGTTAATTACTGAAGACCGTATAAAACTCCATTTGTTAGTTTTGACTTTAGACGTAACTGCCTGCAAATCACCCACAACTGGGCTATGATCTCCTCTCCCTTTGGTGAGAGGTTTTCGAGATAATTCCAGGCTGCTCCAATGCAGGCATACTCACGATATTTTTCTTAATCATCCAGCACAATTAAATATAAACACAAATTAAGCACGTGAACAATGGTGCTAGCCTGGGATTGAATCTGCAGTAATCGGTTAAGATGCACGCGTTCTAACCACAGAGCCATCTCGTACCGCTTTAGTGTGAAAATAATTTATAGTTGAATATTTGATTATAGAGCATTATCTTCATAACTACGTATCTGATCCAAGTATCCCGCTTGTCACTCAGTGTCAGTATTTAACATCTTAATCGAGCCTTAAGAGGCAGCCGTGATCGGAGGATTTTGGGTATGACGAGAGAAATGGATTTGATTTTAGTTATTAATTGAATCCATGTATCGTTAACCCGTGCGTTTTTTATTTTTATTTCAACATCAACTTCAACATTAATTTGGATGTAAATTTCCCATTGCTGGGCTAAGGCATCCTCTCCCTTTGAGGAGAAGTTTTGGAGCATATTCCACCACGCTGCTCCAATGCGGGTTGGTTGGTTGGATACACATGTGGCAGAATTTCGTAGAAATTAGACACATACAGGTTTCCTCACGATGTTTTCCTTCACCGCTGAGCACGAGATGAATTATAAACACAAATTAAGCACATGAAAATTCAGTGGTGCTTGCCTGTGTTTGAGCCCGCAGTCATCGGTTAAGATGCACGCGTTCTAACCACTCGGCCACCTCGGCTCCCGTTCATTTTTATTTTTATTTATAAATTTCTTTTATATGTGAAACATTTGTTGGCGCGCTTAGGGAGTAAGACTGACTCCTATGCCGTGACTCTCTTCGCTGCCTTTATTTAATTGTGTGTGCGTGGCTCGTAAAATCGTCGTAGCTATTACCTACTTAAAATAATCAGAAAAAAAAAATATTTAAAAAAACAAGACTTTTGTTAACCGACGTTCTTTTACGCGGCTTACGAAAAAGCGTTATGCCCTCTCCGGGCGACATTTCCCTCTCTTCCTTTCCGTCTCTTTCTAGTGTATATTTATAATATTATTCAAACCATATTTTTCAATCTAGATTTTAAATAACAATTTTGTGATTGCCATTTGTATATCCATATTAGTTGATTCTTGATAATAAAATCAGATTCACACCAAAACTGCCCGATGGATTTGAATAAAATTCATAATAGACATGGCTCATACTCTGACTAAACATATGCGGCTATCCTATCCAAACACTTGCCCCTTGACACCTGCCACGTGTAGCCGCAGACGGACTACGCATTTTCAAGTAACTCCCTGATAAAATACCTTAGATCATTTATATATTATCTAGATAGAATGTCACATTACAAAAGAACAAAAAGAAATCAGCCATCTTTATTATCTTGGTGTGCGTAGCAACCACGCTAAACACTCCCGATATCTCATACTACTTTACAAGTGTGCGTGTACTGATGGCCATAGTTTTTTCGAAGCGTTCTCAGTTAAGACAACCTATCTAGGCATATGAATCATCAAAGTACCTTATTCATCTGATAGTACATATATTGCAGGGCCGGATCTACTATATGGCTTTTTGGGCTTCACCCCAGGGCACCTTGGATTCAAGGGGGGCCTCAACTAAGTCAAGGGAAGGTCAAAAATAGACGATAATGCGAAAGAATCCATAACTTTATTAAATTAAACAGATCGTATGGTTTGCAGCCCTGAGAGTCCTGCAATTAATCAAACCCATTCAATTAATTTAATTCAAGTCTTTGTTCAAATATGTCTTAAGTGGGTAAAGTAGCCCAGGGCCCTATACTTACGGTCCGGCCCTGGTCTGTTGGGTCAAATCTTCCAACTGCATATTAAATTAGTTCCACACATCCGATTAAGATGTATATTTGGTGACAAACGACAATACAATCTCGTATAATATATTGTATACGTCGTATGGATTAAATAAAGGCCTGTTTCAAAGTGTTCTTTTTTAACTTGATAATTTATTACGTAGTAAAAACGCCAGCGCAATCGATTTATGAAACACTATATATCTTCGGTTTATTATCAACTAGTTTTCGGTCGCGGCTTTACGCGCGTATTACAAGAGGTGGGGGGTCAAGTGTTAGGTATCCTGTGTCGGTCTCTGTACCCTAAAGGATAAGCAAAATTTTGTGACGATCGTTTGCGCATTTTTTTTTAAATATTGGACATCACATATGACTCTGATCCCAATGTAAGTAGCTAAACCACTTATGTTGTGGAAAATCAGAAGTAACGACGGTACCACAAACACCCAGACCCAAGACAACATAGAAAACTAATGAACTTTTTCTACATCGACTCCGGCCGGGAATCGAACCCGGGATCTCGGAGTGGCGTACCCATGAAAACCGGTGTACACACTACTCGACCACGGAGGTAGGTCAAATTATAATATTAGAGTTCTAAGCCCAATGGAGTCTTCTGTTTACAATTCCTAGTATATAAATTGTGTATAAGTCAACCTGTAAGTGTCCCACTGCTGGGCTTATGTCTACTCTTCTGTGGATTATTATTTGGTGACAGGACTTTGTACCCATGGATATGTACCAACCAGTTATCAAATATTTTAGCAATACATTTGTATTCCGGTTTGAAGGGTGAGTGAGCCAGTGTAACTACAGGAACAATGGATAACGTGTTAGTTATATATAAATTCTTAGTTCCAAAGGTTGGTGAAGCGTTGGTAATATAAGGAATGATTAATACTTCCTTCAGTACAAGTTTCTATTATCAGTGGAGACAACTTACCATCAGGTTGCCCATTTACCACTATGCCGACCTACATGACATAATAAGGTACGTGTATAAGAGTGTCAAAATATCTATTCCTTTGGTGTAATTAAAAATTGTTTTTATTTACATGCAAATAATTAATTACCTACCATAAAATAATAATAATCTACTTATTAATAATACATTTTTGACCATTTCTATAACACTGACAAATTTAAACATACAAAATTTAAATTTGTAATAATTCAAATATTTTTAATTAGAGTAGAAAAAAAAATGTTAATTGTTATTAACAATTTCACTTCATTGTACACCACAAACAAAAATACAGAAATCTTAGGATTAAAAAGAAAATAGAAATAATGCTCAAAACAAAAGTATAACCAATTATTCTATGTGTTGTACAATGGGCGGACTTATGGCTAATTAGCCATATCTTCCAGTCAACCCAATCTGAGAGAGATTTTTTTAAACCATCGGGGAAGGCGATATTCGTCTATTCCGTGATACTTGACACTTAGTTGGCGGCTTAGCGAGAAACTTCATCGTGTAGTTTCCATGTCAGGCTGACGCGTTATAAAAAAACAATTCATTATTTTTTCATGACGCACCAAAATTAAACTTCAAAAAGATTAATAATTAACTACATGAAGTTGATACACGAGGATGGGGATATCAATCGACACATGGAAGTTTCCCGACAATGTTTTCTAATCACAAACTTAACACATGAAATTCCATTGGTGATGTGTGTGTGTGCGTGCTACCTCTACATGTTCAATGTTAACTCGAATTCATTAGTTTCCCAATACAATGTTGCGATTCAATTTAACTTCAAACCACTTCAACTAAAAGTGATTCGGTTGTAGATTTTATAACGAATAAAAATATACAATTAACGACTCCTCGCGGAGTTCTCCTTCGCGAGCCCTGGATAGTAGGTATTTTATAGATTTGCGTTAAAATTTAATGAGCGCTGAAAATCCGGAAATACCGTTTTATTCACGTATTAAAAGACCTCGGCTCGTTTTATTAGATATAGAGAACATTTAATGTAAAGTTAAAGTTTTAAATCTGTAGTACAAAGAACGATGGTGCTCCTTTAAGCCATAGTCCGTGTTCTGAGAGAAAGTAATAAGTCTTTTCTCTGTAAGGAATATTAACCATTCCTTACATCACCAATGCGCCACCAACCTTGGGAGCTAAGATTTCATGTCCCTTGTGGCTGTAGTACACTGGCTCGCTCACCCTTCAAACTGGAACACAACAAAATTGCGTACTGCTGTTTGGCGGTAGAACATCTGATGAGTGGGTGGCACCTACCCGGGCTTCAAAAAGACCTACCACCAATTGAATCTCTATCTAGACTCAACTGTCAACTGAAGTCTCTGTATTGGGAAACTTAATAAAATGTAAATTATATTCAAATGAAACCGTTTGTTTACGGAAATGAACACTTTTTTATGGATAGCATGCATATAAATGCAGGTTTGATACTCATATTTGGATTTCAATGGAGATATTCAACTAATGGACAAAGGCCTTGAGGATACACATATAAAATAATTTGAGGGTATACAGAAGACCTGCATACGTCAAATGAACCATTATATTAATCAAATCTCTCTTGAAAGTCATGTTGAATTGAATATTTGGCAAAATTTTAAAAATAATGAAGAACAGTACTTTATTAAAAATGAAGAAATCTTTACAAAAAAATCTACACGTTAGTCACTATTGATAAGATTACATCCATACTAACTATAAATGCGGAAGTAACTCTGTCTGTTACGTTTCCACGGTCAAACTACTGAACCGAATTTGATGAATTTTTGTATGAAGCAAGTTTGAACCCCAACGAACGACAAAGGCTATTTTCATATACCTAACAGCCGATGATGAGCATTTTAAATGCGAGCGAAGCTTACGACAATTAGCAACTAACTATCTTCAAAATTTCCATACATTTTTGGTTTTTATTGATGATAATCGTCCATATGAAATATATTTTAGCTCTGTGTGTATTTTTTTTTCTAAATTAAGGCAACTGCATGGGCTCTCTTGTGATCCGAGGACCCCAGTTTCGAACTTCGTGTCAAATCATCTATATCTACTAATATTATAATGAGGTACATTTGTTTGTTTGTATGCAGATTATCTATCTCGGGAAATAATAAGACAAATCTAAAAAAAATATATCTAGTATAAAGTTACATAACATAATAACATAAATAACATAATCAGCCTGTAAATTTCCCACTGCTGGGCTAAGGCCTCCTCTCCCGTTGAGGAGAAGGTATGGAGCATATTCCACCACGCTGCTCCAATGCGGGTTGGTGGAATACACATGTGGCAGAATTTCGTTGAAATTAGACACATGCAGGTTTCCTCACGATGTTTTCCTTCACCGCCGAGCACGAGATGAATTATAAACAAATTAAGCACATGTAAATTCAGTGGTGCCTGCCTGGGTTTGAACCCGAAATCATCGGTTAAGATGCACGCGTTCTAACCACTGGGCCATCTCGGCTCTTAGTCTATAAAGTTACACTATTTCTAAATTCAATTAGCTGTATAAATTATAGATATAGTATTTTCTTTATTAAAATATTGCAGCAGTGCGAACAGCTGGATCAGTTCACTAGTTAAATAATAAAAATGCTAAAACGGTCCAGATTCATAAAATAGGCATTACACGTTGCCTCGAAAAGTACGCAAGGCAATTGGTTCAAATTCTGATAATTCATCTGTCGTGCCGAATTGCCGTCCAATCGGATTCTGTCAGTTAAAGAGTAGACATTGCATCCGTGATTTCGATTGGAGTATATCATTAAACTTTTAGGCATGACAGCCCTGTCAATATTTGTATTCTTACTCACGTGTATATCGGCGTATCGTGGCCTTGCTTGTACCAGATGACAAGGCCCATGCTGTCGTTGGGGAGGGTCGGAGTGACGTCACAAGGCAGCTCAACCGAGGATCCTACGCCAGCGTGTAATGTCTCTATGGACGCTGTAAGCAAACATATGGATATTATTATTTAATTATCTATGGTTGTAGGTATTTGTGAAACGTGGATAGATGCCGTCAACTTATTTATTTATAATACAAAACTGTATACATATCATTACAGGACATGGTTGTCTTAATTCGATATTACAGCACGTTTTATTTAAATAAGTCTACATTATATATGATATAGTCCAAGTGGCTATAGTTGTGAGTTCACTGAGGCTGCAATAAAACAAATCTGCCCTGTCGGCTATGACGTTGAGGGTACGTACCCTCTTACTTATTAGAATCGTATTCTACCACCAAACAGAAATACTTGGTATTATTTCAATTGGCAATAGAGAAATAATATCATAAACAGTAAATTTATTTATATATATATATATATATATATATATATATTTATTGAATATTCAATTTCTAGCCTCTTTTTTAGGCAATATGAAAAAGTACAATGTAACTTCGGAATGCGCAAACTTAAATCGATAATTCCATTTTTAAACTATTTAAGCCCTTTGTGGTTTTTTTTTTTAAATTTGCACTTTTATTTAAACCACGGAATGCTTTTGTACTATTTTATGAGCGGTCGCGCAGTGATTGATTTATGTGTTGCTCCGAAACTTGTATTATTTTATCGATATCGATATTATTTATTGTTATCAATGTTAATAAATATACGTAATTATTCTCTTATTTGCTAGTCTGTTTACGCATTTTGATCGTTAACATTTATTGGTTTTATAATAAATATTCTTAATAATTTAACAATACATAATTAATTATAAAATTATATTCTGTTCCAACTAACTAAGGTACCGTAACTAAGGTAACCGTAAATTTTCAACCAAAATACGTAATAATACTAACATTATATATAATCTTAAAAAGAAACAACTAAGTATTTAATATTTATAAAAAAAGTAATAATTCTAATACATCGATAATATTACAAACAATAACGCAAAGCGCAACACTAATTTTCTAAACAAAATTAAATACTACAAAAGTCTCTCGCAGGTAACACACATTCACAACACTATAACAAAAAAAGTCGTACGCCAGGTGTTCCCAATCTGATCCAGAATTAACATTTTACAACGCGTCTGTTCATAATTCAAGCGTTCTCGAATCTTAGATAATCGAGACACGGGAATCGAACGAATCATTAGGAATAAAAACGAGATGCCTTTGACGCGGATACGGCTATAAAAAAAAAAAAGAGGCGGGTCTTTTGAGCGTTCTATTTTTGAGAACGGAAATTTACATTTTATAAATCATACGGTCATAATTTAAAGCCTTTCAACATACACAAAAGCTTGCTTTTTAAAATTGACTTGACTTTTTTTTTTATTAAAAGCCGTGATTGCTCAGTTTTAAGAGCGATCGTGGGTTCTAATCCGGGCAAGGGAATTTGCATGTGTCGTATGAAATTATGACACGTGGTGTTCCAACCCACAGTGCAACTCCGTAGCGTGATTAACGCTACGGAATTTAGTCTCCAAAGAAGAGCCAAGCAGTGCGACATTAACAAACTGTTAATTTAATTTTAATTAAAGTAATTGTACAAAGAAATACTCTTTTGTTATTGGCTATTCAACTTTACAGTATTATATGAACGCAGTTTTAGAAGTGACATTTTTACGGTCGTTGCACACACGAGATTCATTGAAGTGAAGGAGAAACGAATGAGCGTGCATGTGTGTGTATCATCCTTTATTTTTAACCGACATAAAAAAGGAGTACCTCAATTCAGCTTTGTTGTGCGTCAGTCGAATTAAGGTTTTAAATTCAAGTTAATCTTACATAATATTCTAATTAGTTTTATGAATGCGAAAATGAGTGTTTTTTCTTACAATAACATTGTTGTTGTTGACAAAATCCTTTTTGAATAATTAAGACACTTTAGTGTCCGTAACAATCAACTGATCCCATTGGGGTAAGCCAGTCAGAAAGTAGTATTAAACATTTGACCGCTCTCTTAGGTTAGTGTTTTTAAAATTGCACCCAGAAATCAATTTACTGGAGTTATAAAAACAAATGAATATATTATGATTAATATTTTCATTTGTTTTATACTGTCCACTGATTTAAAGAGACAGATTATACAAGGTACGCAATATTTTGTGTCACGAATGTTTCTCTCAAGCGTTACATCGAAAAAAATTGCAAAATGTATATCAAATTCTATCTTGAAATCTTACCATGAGGCAATAATATTTAGTTACACGCAACTAATTGCAATATATAATATTATAAATTTATTTATAATAATAAATTAATAATAATTATTATGATAAATATACTTTCTCCTTTTTTCGCCACAACTGTAACGCTCACTCACAAATTTTAATGTTCACACTTTATATTTGAAATAATATAATCATTTTAATATACGATGAGCTGTGAAGTTGTCTATTTCGAGCGTATTGAAACCTAATTGGTAGTTTAGCTTTAGTTGAGCCGAGATGGCCTCGTGGATCGTGCATCTTAACCGATGATTTCGGGTTCAAGCCCAGGCAGGAACCACTGAATTTTCATGTGCTTAATTTGTGTTTATAATTGATCTCGTGCTCGGCGGTTAAGGAAAAAATCGTGAGGAAACCTGCATGTGTCTAATTTCATCGAAATTCTGCCACATGTGTATTCCACCAACCCGCATTGGAGCAGCGTGGTGTAATATACTCCAAACCTTCTCCTCTAAAGGTAGAATTCTTAGCCCAGCAGTGGGAAGTTGCAGCTGTTAATATGAATGTGTGGAGCTTGAATTATAGTGTAAAAACTTGACTGTGAAAAAATCCGACGAATTATATCTATTTTTCAAATGTATTGTGCATTTTTGTCCTGAATTCCAGCACAACAAACCCTCCTTACATTTGTTAAGGTATTCTATGAAGCCGTACAACTGTTCGTAGGAATGGTTTGTTCCATTTCTCATTACTATTGAAAGGCCTCGCTCAGGACGTAACGATCACGTGACTATGTTTCTTGTTATCTGTATTAGGGTTAAGTTAGACTTCGACTTATTTTTATTTAAAACTAGCTGTCGGCAGCTTCTCTTGCGTTTGTAAGGTGGCTTTTGTCCTTAATTGGAGTTCAAGCTAGCTTCATACCAAATTTGGTTCAGTGTTTTGGCCGTGAAAGAGCAACAGACAGATATACAGAGTTACTTTCGCATTTGTAATATTAGTATATGTAAATAGGCAGACTGGCAAATGGTCTGTCTGATAATAAATGGGAATCGCCCTTAGATATCTTAAACATCTTACATCAACAATGCGCCATCAACCTTGGAAACTATTGTTGTTAAAATGTGATGATCAGATGGTACCTACCTGGGAGCCTGCAAAATGGCCCAACTCTACTACTCATGACATACCCAACCGACAAACAGCAACAATTAGTACTGTTGTTGAAGGTTAAATGAGCCAATGCAACTACAGGCACAAGTATCGTAACATGTCAGTCCCCTATATATGTATATAGGGGACTAAGGCATATATCGGAAGTCAAAATTAACGGCGATCGGTCAGCGACTTAACCATGAGATGACAGCACGTTTGACGTTCCGCCAGAGTAGCATTCACAGCAAAGAGTTCGCAAGCAACAACTAAAAATTGATAATCTCGATCAATGATATATATGTACATGATGAGGTATATACATACATGATATAAGTACACTAGAACCTCGATTATCCGAACTAATTGGGACCGAGGCTAGTTCTGATAATAATAACTTTGGATAATCGAACTGCGCGTACTTCGAGACAAGATCAAACCA
The DNA here is from genome assembly GCF_037043105.1 of Vanessa tameamea. Lineage (NCBI taxonomy): Eukaryota > Metazoa > Arthropoda > Insecta > Lepidoptera > Nymphalidae > Vanessa > Vanessa tameamea. The sequence continues at coordinate 5,719,656 of NC_087335.1, forward strand.
AAACAACACGTATTCACATAAAATCAGCGGTCTATTAAATATGTATATTTTTACGATCAATATAAGCTCCTAAATGCAATTCCATTCAAATTAGATCGAAGTCAAGCTTTTCCTGCCTTAAAAAATGCAAAATAAACGTCACTTACCGAATAGTTAGTATCGCCATTAATAATATAAGTTTTATAGGCAATTACAAGCAGTTAGGAAGTGGCACGTGAAAACTTTGTAGAGGCATAAAAATGTTTTATGGTAGCCAGTTTAGGGGCTCGTAAATATAACCGCCCTTCAAACTTGGTAATGTATGATTCAAGTGTGTCGGTTTATATTCCTCTTTGTGTATGATGTTATATAAAATATGTATTTTTTATTGTCCTGTAAAATAAATCTATATCGGACATGTCATACGGGAAAGAGTTCATTTTTAGCGCCAATTTTTCTGTTTTTTGATTGGTTGACATTTTGTTTTAATATCGGTCAAGAGTCCTTTTTTATGAAATAGATAATGGGGCAAATGAGCCAGCTGACGGTAAGCGGCCTCCACCGTCCATAGACATTGGCGTTGTATGAAATTTTAACCATTCCCTAGATAACACCAATGCACCGCCGCTTGGTAGCAAAGATGTTATGTCTCTTTTGCCTGCACTTCCTCGCTCACCCTTCAAACCAGAACTCGATAATACTTAGTATGGTTGGGTTTGCACAAAGCCAAGAAAAAAGTACCAACACAGTTAGCGGAGGCAAAATGCCTAAAAGTATTCTTCTATGATATTTATTTTATTTGATTCCATTATACTGATAAACATATATATGTATGTTTGTGTTATATCTTATCTAGATATACATATAAAGGCAGATTACCACTTCTATCACGATACGCCATTTTTATTATATTTTTAAAGATATACAATATCACAATATAAAAAACTATAAACAATAAAGGCGAAACGAGGACGCGCTTGCAATTGACTACACCGCAATAGTGGCGACGTTAAACATTCCCGCCAACCAACTCACTGACCAGATGTCAAATTTTGTTTCCCCGTAAATTAAAATATGGCGCTAGTGATGTGCGTCCATATATAAATGATTTACTAAATTATGTAAGGTTGACGGAAGAGATCGGTTAGCGAAGAGACAACCATTTGTATCGTCTATTATTATTATCCGACTTCAAAAAAAAAAGGTATATTAGAGTAGGTGTTGCTTGCCAATGCTTAATACTTCCAAAGTCAATTTGCATATAAGTTTTGATCGATCTCCTCGGGTTCAGGTAACCATTTTGTACAAAATATTTACAATTTATATTATATGTTACCGGAAATGTATGAAATCTAGGAATTGTATACAAATCCTAGGAAATTTAACTTAATATTAATTTTAATTCCAAAGTTCCGATAACGTTAGAGGTAGGTATATGTAAGAACAAAATCGAAACTCATCGTGGAACATGAGCGTGAAATGTCAGAATAGGAATAGGCTATTTGACAATGGAAAAAATAAAGTGTCAATTATTGTAATCAGTATACAATATATATTATGAGTTTAAAAATGGTTATTTATTAGCGAAAGTTGAAAATAATGATGAATTAATTCAAAAATCCATAAATAAAAATGCATTTTTTTAAAACTTTTTTCACGTGACACAAAACGCTTCTGATTGGTCGGGTTTATGATGACGTCACTTGCTTGTTAACCTCGTTTGCCTACTGTATGTGGATTGTATGTGCCACAGATTATAATACAGGTAAGTGACGTCACCGACCCCATTGCAGCGCCATATTGTCAAACTAGCGTTTTCGCGCGCTATTTAAATATTGAATTTTTAATTTGATATTTTTCAGCAAATATGTACTAGAATTAAAAAAAACTAACTTTTACTTGGTTCCTTAACCTCTACTAAATAATATAAAATGGATTTTAAAAACCAGTCAAATAGCCTATTGTCAAGTTTGACGAGTGAGATACGTAGTGAGTTCTTAAATAATTGCACTGCTGCTTCGTCGACGTTCAAAAGGCCATTTTTTTTTCATAATGTAATATTATAGATTCAATCCAACCAATGTTATTGCGACAATGCGATTTCAAATTTTGTTTATTTGGCCGATTTTTCCTTGTGGTTGGATTAGGCAGTAGGTGTCCTAATTCGTTACTTAACTCGTCTTATAGCATAATCTTATTACAATTGAATAAAACTACTATAGAATATGAAGCAAAAAATGCACTAAAATTAAAAAAAGTTTTTTACTGATAAAAAGATAATCACCAGATTCCTTAGAATCTGGAAATTCTGTGTCCGTATTCCAGCCAATACCAGCTAAGTATTAAATTAAATTGGAAACATGATTTCGAAGCACACCATTGCCATCATGAGACCATTAGAAATAGTTACTGAGAATTAAAGTCAGTTTTCACTTTTAAATTCTATCATTTTAACATGATTACGTGTATGCTGAATGTCAAGGCGATTATTTGAGGTTAAGACGTTAAAGCGTAACAAACAGATGTCATGGGACACCCGGTTGGATCGAAATTGTTTTCGTTATATATATTATGTATTTAATGTCAAACGCGACGAAATAAAGTAAAAAGATTTAAGCATAATTAAATGACAAATAAAAATCCTAAGAGTCGAGATGGCCCAGTGGCGTTGGAAGATATATTAACAAATCCTTACATCGCCAATGCGCCGCCAACCTTGGGAACTAAGATGTTATGTCTCTTGTGCCTGTAGTCGCACAACCACTCTGTGGAACCAGCTTTCGCCGGCGGTTTTTCCGAACCGATACGACTTAGGAACCTTCAAGAAAAGAGCGTACTCTTTCCTGAAAGGCCGGCAACGCACCTGCATGCCCCCCGGTGTTGCAGATGTCCATGGGCGGTGGTGGTCACTTTCCATCAGGTGAGCCTCCGGCTCGCTTGCCACCTATACTATAAAAAAAAAAAAAAGTTACACTGGCTCACTTACCCTTCAAACCGGAACACAACGTATCATATTTAGTGGTATTTGCATGATGCGTTAAAAAGAAACAGCGATATTTCTATATACATAGATGAATAAGTAATTGTTGTCTCGCTTGCCGCTCAGCGGTGTTCGATCCTTAATGGTGACCACGTACAACTCATAAATTCACGTCGACGTAACGACCCCTCGTTACCAACGACCGGACGGGATCGCCGTCAGATTATTAAGAAAATAATATAAAAAATATTTACGACGTTTTGAATAACTTAATTAAGACATTTACTTTTTATGTTTGAGCAAAGACGATTGCTATCCTTTTTAAAATCCACACATTAGAAAGAGATAAGAAATATGCTGTGTTTGTCATGTACTCTAAGAACTAATTTCGCACCTCACTCACTCAACGGCGACTTATTGTGATACGGTATTATAATACGCGTATTGTTGTTGTCACTGTTCTACAGTGAGTTTAGAGTTTATTCTAACCAAATATTCTCTATTAAGTACTCTCTATCTGTATATTTAGTAGATACAATAAAAATTAGAGTCTTCGTCCCAGCGCTGGTAATTATCCTACGTTTTTCTTGCTGGGAGGGTAATATTACGTATGAATTACTATTACGCAATTATTTTAAAAAGTAAGGCATTTTCGAGTCCGTCTACCTGATATCTACCTGAGACCGGTATGACGTGACCAATTTAAATATTTGACGTCACACAACTCATAATGCTACCTGAACTTAATTGGGCGAAACGATTGCATAAAACTTTTCTGGCGTAATTTTATCTCCTGAGACATTTACTTGGTTAGAAAGTTCAAGTAAAGAGACAGCTTCTAAATATTCCACTGCTGGGTCTTCTCTCCTTTTGAGGTTTAGAGCTTATTCCATCATTCTGCTCCAACACCGGATTACACGTGTAGCAGATTTACGTAAAGGTTGCATCACGTTGTTTTCCTTCACCGCCAAGTAGGTCGATGAATTTTAAACACAAAATAACAATGTACATGAAAATTCAGTGGTGCTTGATTGGGTTCAAACCCAATCATCACCAACTTGGTTAAGATTCAAGTGATCCAAACTGGGCTAAATCGGATCTTCTTACAAAAGACTAGCTTTAATTTTTTCTTGCACTAGCTTTAATTTATTTTAATAACATACAATCCCACAAAGTATATGACAATTATTATTTTTATAAACCTCGTAACAATTGATTGTCATATATAAATATAGTCATAAATAATCCTAACAAATTAAAAAAAAGAACAATTGTCTGCTAACATTTGAAAAACGCCTCTAAAGGCACGTACAGCAGATCTCTCCCTCTGGTAAATAATTGTCTGGTGTGTGGGTAATAATTGAGTACACAAAAAATACGTTAAATGCATATCGAATTAATTAAAAGAAAATTATGAATTACGTAAGAGAGATAACAAAAGGAAATCTCGACAGCGTGTTATATAAACCGTAAATAAATTTATACATATTATGCCTATTAAATAAATAAAATCACTGAGTATGTATAAAGTATGCATTTTCATTACCATGACGTCACAGAGTATAAAAATCGAAGAATTTTATAATACAGTCGTATAGCAACAGACAGCTCTATTAACTGACGGCGAGGTTCTACACCATAAAGGTTTTACTGCCCACAATCTTGAATAAAAAGGATGTTACAATCAGTGTAGGAGACAATTTATGAACCCTTAACTGAGATGGTTGGGAACATATTTTTTATTACAATAGTTACTCGTACCTCTTGCTGATACGATTAAAAGTTTATTAATAAAACTATATCCTTTGGATTGTTTCCTTTGCCTTTTATGGGAAATTATGTTATCTATACTAATTTTATAGATGAGAAAGTAAGTTTGTCTCTCTGTTATCCTTTCGTTGCCAAAACTGCTGTACCACATCTAATAAAACTTGGTATAAAAACCTGACGATCAACAGCTATTATATATATAGAAAAGACAGTACTTTATTCTCGTCTGTTTTTCAATCGATTTTCTCAATTTATTTGGATGCTGTTGTTTAATAATATCATTAATAAAAAAATTGAAATTATACTGCTTGGTGGTAGGACTTCGTTCAAGCATATCTGAGTAGGTACAACCCATTTATAATATATTCTACGGCCAAGAAGTAACACTCAGTATTGTTGTGTGTGTTAAATTATTTGTGTCTGTGTGTAATAATATATATCGACAGCAACTTCGTTCCAATCGGATGTCCCACGGAACCTCAGTTTTTTTTTAATTCAAATAATATAAGGATAATGTACACTGCTGGGCTTTTGTAGATCTTATCGTTAGACGTCAGACGATAGTTCGTCCTTGGTATCTTCCAAACAAACTTTGGCTCCTGACACGACGTAGTAACGTTTTACAAGATTACAGACGAAAACCAACCTTAAAGTATTTTTCTTTTTTATATTATTTATTTAATGTACTTGAGTACCTTGGTGATCACTGATCACCACCGCCATGTGCCACCATGTGCCGAGTGATGGTGATCAGATGGCCTATTTGCCCGTCCGTTTATATTTTAACAATTTTGGCAGCTACTCCACCCATTTCCCACTCCTAAAGCTTAAAATTCCAATAATCCTTTCTTAGCGGATGCTTACGTTTTCAAATTAATATTTATGGCACGTTACAGTGCGTTAGACTCAGTAAATTTGGCTTTGATCTGAATCAGTTTGAACAAACGATTTTATAAATATAGATTCTCTCAGAAAACACATGAAAATTAATTGGTCTTTGTGCGGATTTGAACCCGCAATCTTCGGTGAATACTCTCATATGCAGGCGAAGTCACGAGCTAGTAATATAATGTATATAACGCAAACACATGCAAATACATACAAATAAAGCTATTTAAAGACCGCCCATAGTTTGAACGTACGGTGCTTACTTACGTGAAGTTTATGGGTTGATTTAAAAGATAAAAATAAACCAGCGGGAATCTCTTTATCTATCTATCTATTCTATTATAAGATCAAATGGATGCTTGAATTGTTCTTTGAATGTTTCCAGTAGGGAGTCATGCTGTTTTGAAATCGTGTCATTACTTTTAGGTTAAATTGTCCTAATAGATCGTAATGAGATAAAACAGAGGCTTTGGTGTTTATCCATTAATAACTGTAACTTTCACGTTGGTCTATTAGCTTATTATAGCCCTGAGGATGGCCTCGTACTGCCATACGCACTAGCGTGGACTGCGTATGGTACTGCGAGATGACACACGTCCCTTGCAGAGAGCACCGCCCAGCCACGAACGGACACAGTCGGGAAGAGTCGCCGATTCGTAACGAAGATTGTCATTGCATTGGTTTTAAGAGTAACAATCCCAGATAACAACTTACATCAGGGAACCGGTTACCTTTATGAGAATGGCTTGTTATAAGCCTACATATGACGTACCCATAAAAAATGACCTTGTTTTTTTGTCAAGTCTCAGTGATAAAAAAAAAATCGCTGAGTTTCTTTCACCGGTTCTTCTCAGGTCCGAGGTGGTTTCCGAACCGGTGGTTTTTGACTATCAATAAGCAAGTGTAATCATTTCAAAATTGAATAAAGATTTTTGACTTTGAATTTGATAATGAGATAATAAAAAAAAGAGTTTCTTTGCGAGATAGATCATAGTGCAGGAGTGTGCTCACGTGAAGGCGTCACGGTAGACACAAAAGCTATCCCGTGGCACCCGCCGAAGAGACGGAATACCAGTTAATAAACTAGCGGTACCCTCACCGCTGGTTTATTAGCGGGTATTCCGCTGTACTAGGGCGCACTAGACGGTGAGTCCCACATACCCCCTACTTCACGTGGGAAAACGCGTAATGGGGTTTTCCAGCGAGATAAAAAAAAAGAAATACATACCCAAACAAAAGTACACTCCTATTCCGAAAAGACGAGAATACCGACTCGACCAACGCGCGCGAATATATACGTTGTTAACTTTTGAACTCAGTCCTGGTATTAAGATTTTTTTATCTAAAAATAAATCCAAAATCTTTTTGAACCAAGAACTGTGAATTATTCAATATACGCCACTAGACCAACAGGCAGATTATAATGAATACAGTACAATTAATCTGCTTGATCAAAATATACTTACAAAACTATTTCAAACATGTTCCGTATAATTACCATGTCAGCCAAATTAATTAGATCTAAAGGATTTAATTAATATTGAAAACGGATCTAAAATTGACTGTATTTAATTATGTTCCGTAATGAGCTTCGAAATTTTAATATTTCCTGTATGTTGTCTTATTAATCGAATTCAGTATACTGTTATTGGTGAAAGGAGACTATTGCTTAACGAATTTTCTACAATAGTGTTCGATTAGTAGATGATATTCGACATTAAAATCGTTATTGATAATTTTACGAAAACATATATGAATTTGAAGGTTTTGTACATATCTTTTGTACTTTTATTTCAAATTTTTCTTTATTGATGACACGAGAACTTGTCAAAAATCAATTGACGAACAGAGAAGGAAAATATACTGAACTGTTTTCTTTCTTGCCTATTTATGCTTCTATTTTTGACTGACACGTTTGGTCTAGCGGCTAGATATAAGACAGATTCAGATGTTAAGGTGTGATGAGGTTTTACTGACAGCACCTAAAGCCGTTGGCTCTGCAAAAATCTAAATCAAAATATACTTTAATCAAATAGACTTTTGCGCCTGAAATACTTCTGGTCGTGTCGGATTTCCTGTCCCATTGAATTATAAGAGTGAAGAGTGAGGCCATAGAGTGCACCTGTGTTTGAGCACACTCTTGTGCACTATAACATATCCTGCGTAGAAGCCTGGTGTCCCTTGAGAAAGACAGTCTGACCAAAATCGGTATATTTACAGATACCGTGACGTCATCGAAAGTAAATATGGCGGACGCATATTCTGAATTATAATGATGTCTTCCGAAATGAATAGTAAATTACCATTACAATAATATAGTAGCGTAACAGATCAATACGGTATATAAGTGAAAAAATAATCTTTACGTAATAACCCACGTGAGTGAAAGAGACAAAAGATGTCAGTAGAAGCAATTTGAAACAATGTACCCTTCGTTAGTCTCCTGTCAGTATGTTAGTTTATTTTATAAAATACAGGTCCAATATAAAAAAGAAACAGTAATTAATTTACTTTTCATTGATTGGAAATATTAATTAAAAATAATTAAAAAATCGTGGAAAAGAATTACTACTGAGTTTCTTGTCAGTTCTTCTCGGTCGAATCTACTTTCCGAAGCGGTGGCATGACGATTCAAAAATACTCATATGAATTTGAATAAAGAATATTTTGATTTAAATAAAGAAAGTCATTAATTTTTGAAGCAATTTTCCAATATAATTTTAAATGCATGTGATAAATATTTAAACCCAATTCGAATTACGATCTTTGAATAACGATCAAGATTACTAACGAATACTACCTCATAGAAAAAAGTAGTTCAGATCACCCACTAATAGATCAACGGTTGAACTCGAAATGATTAATCAAACACCATTTGTTTTGATTGTAAACAGAACTGGCGCTGAGAACGAAGATTTATTACTCAACGGAGATGAAAACGACACGAAATCTCATTTGATACACTCGGATTACATAACTGACTGATTACCTCGTTGATCTAGTAGCTAGCCAATGATATTACACATCTCAAAGTCCTGAGTTCAAGCTATGGGTGTCCAAATCCTCCTGAAGGAAGGAGTGCAGTATGTGGGACTCACTAATGCCTCGAACCCTCGGTGCCTCAGGAGACTGAAATTCCAAATAAAAACCAGCGGTACCAAAAACTCCGTCTCTTTGGAGGTATCACGTGATCTATTGTGCATGTTACATTGGCGAGCGATGGGACTGGCTACTGAAATATTATAAAGGTCTTTCTGCCATAAATTCTAAGTAGCAGCCAGAAGTTTTGAAATTGGTAGTGTTAAAACTCTTGTGCTTCAGAACCTGTTGGCCCTGCGCCTGAACTCGCTCCAATCATATCTATATATTTTTTCATATATATTACTTAACACTTTATTTTATTTTATTTTCATTAGGACAACCAACTGTAGATAAAATTTTCAAATGAATTTTCATGTTTGTTTGGCGGAAAATAAATCATCGTGTCAGATATAATTCTGCAACATGTCTATCCACGATTGGAGGTTATTGCCCAGCAGTGGGATATTTCTAAGTTGTTTCTTTAATCTTTTATTATTTACATAGTTTCATATACATAACGGTTACAGAAGTACAACTTAAAGGAATATCTTAAATTAGATTTTCTTCAAATTTAAAGGGGTGGTCTCTCGAAGTATAACATTTTTAATGAAAAGCAAATCATCAAAATATTTTTGTTTTGAATAAAATTTACATGAAAATATGTAATAATTTCCTGTCTAGAAGCTAGGTAATAATATCACCCATACCATCCTTAAACATCGCCGATATAGGTCTAAATTTTCTCTTTAATAAACCTCCATCTATAAAATTATGAAAAAAAGACTGAGATACGAAGCTTACGCCATGTAAATTATAAGCTCGTGTAAGCTTCAGCTTATATTGACACCTCATTTATCATTTATATGACGGGTTTAAAAAGAGAGAATAAATAAAGCTTATATAGAAATATAGAATACTAGCTGAACCTGCGGCTTTACCCGCGCGAAATTTGTAAAACACAAACTTTTAACCTCCGTTTTACCCCCTTAGGGGTGAAATTTCAAGTTTGTAGGTGTTATGGTTTCTAAGATTTCATGATTAATCAGGAATTGGTATTTCGCTTTTATATACAGGGTTATTGGTAATTCGACGTATTCCCGTTAGGAGGTAATAGGGGTGACTATTTGCAATCATTTTAACCCCCATATGCATGATGCAAAAGTGAAACATTTTTGAGTTATCGCCTTTTTAGATTTTTTCAAAATAGTCAAAAATGCAACTTCAAAAATTTATTTAAAAAAAAGTATCAATTAAAATCTATTTTTTTCTTCTGATTTATAAAAACGATTAAACACTGTATATTTTTCTATATTTAAACAATAATTATCGGTCCAAATTTAAAAATGCGAGACGGAAAACGACATTATTTCAATATTTTTTTTATTTATTTCATTTAAATATGCCCGAAAAACAAAAAAAAAACATTATGAATCTTGTTCTGCAGATTATTTTAAAAACATAATCGTTTACTTAGCTTTCCGAAAATGTATAAAAACTAGGAATTTATTTCAAAGCAACCGAAATAAAATGATCAGAAAGGACGCTGGTGGAAATTCGTTTTCGAACATGACCGAATTCGTACTAAAGGTCGCTCTTTAAAATTCCCACAAAATTGATTTAAAATAATAACCAATGTAAAAAAACTTACTTATTTACTTAACTTACTTACTTCACATTCAACTTATAAATACTACAAAGCCGAAATGGCCCAGTTGTTGGAACATATGGCTTAATCTTTGATCGATGTTAGGACTTTGTGCAAACCCGTCTGTGTAAGTACATCGCTCATTACGTATTCTACCGACAAACAACAATACAAAGTATCGTTGTGTTCCAGTTTGAAGCGTGGCTGAGTGTTGCTACAGCCAATCGTTTGAACTAAGACGTCAAGTCCCCTGGACGATCGATTGGACCATTGGCGATGTAAAGGATTGCTTTATATTTCGCACATTATTGGTACTGTACGAAATATATGTCAATGGGTCGTGATGACCTACCCTAACGGACTCATAAAGTGCATCAATATTCAAGATGATTGAAATGAACATTTTAACCAAATATTCACACCTTTTATACAAATTTAAATTGGACCTATAGTTTGGTTCGTTCACTTCGTAACAGCGTAGTATCATATCCTTAAATGTTGTGACTGTATACTAGAGAGGACCATTCAATTTTTTGAACAAAAACGATAAATGTACCAAAAAATTGTTTTGATTGTTTTACTGAAAAATTGGTTTTGACAATAAAGAAAAAAAAGTTGAAGCACAGGTTTTTTGTCCTTTTAATTGTATTGCGTCCACGCCCTTATTACAGATTCTAATCGGTTCCGCATAGATGTGATGAGGGTTTTTAAACGGTCTTGCAGGATATTGTGTGATTCTTGTGAAATCGCTGTTCTTAGTGCTGCCAGTGTTGCTTGCACAGGATTTCTCATAAATGCAGCTCTTTTTAAACCGGTCCCAAACATGCTCAATTGGATTAAGATCCGGGCTGCATGCAGGCCAATTCATTGTACGTAGCCTTTACGCAATATTGTCGAACTTTTGCAGCGGCGTGGGATCGGGCACTATCTTGCAATTCTAGTTTTGATTTATTAAGCTCAAACCCTGCTACTCAATAGGATTTTTTTCCAGAAGAGATAAATTTACAGATATATTTTAACCGGGATGGCTCAATAGCTAGAACACAAGAATCTTAACCGAGGATTCCGGATTCAATCACAGGCAAACACCACGGAGTTCCTAGATGTGCTTAATTAGTGTATTCATGCCGTTTTCTGTAGTGAAATTTTCTTGAAGAAACCTGCATGTATCGGATCCACCTATCTGCAATAGCATGGAGGCAGATGCTCCAAACCTTCTCAGCAACAGGAGAAGCCTTAACCCGGCAATAGGACATTTATTTTTATATTTTTCGTCGCATAATACTTTCAGATTTTTCCTAATCGTGTTCTGCGATGAGCCCCAAAATAGTTCTCACAGAGATCTCTATAGTTCTTTCTGTAATATTATAATATGTTTGAAAGGGTGCTTACAATAAAGACGGGGCTTACTGTAAGACGTTAAGCTCAGGCGGATGAATCGCTGGATGTAATATTTATTTTGCAATTAATAAAACTAAAACTTATTATTATTATTATTCAAAGCAAATGGATTAAACTTTAATTATAAATAAAACCTTCACTGTACCAAAGCTAAACATTAAGTATTTTATATGGATTGTCTATACTAATCTATACGTGGTATCACTTAACATTTGATTCTGGATCTGTTAGGTGATATTGGTTTAAAATTTAATGCTGCAGGCTGAATGATTATGTGCCGTTTGTATTGGTCTTTATTAAATTAAATATTGTTTTTATATGAATAAGAGTCGTAACTAACATTTTAGATAGCAAACGTAACTCTATACCTATATAAACTCAACTCTATAATTTTTCAAAATACACAAATCGTTAGGACTACCCCCATTACTCAAAAGCACCAGAAGGTTAATTAATTGGTAATTATCATTAAAAAAACCCTTGAAACTACGGGGGACACGCAACAAAGGTGCATAACCTTTATTAAGGGTGAGGTACACACGAGATGAAAATACCACTGGAGTTTAATTCATGAGGGTGGTTACTGTAACAGAAGGGATGTCTTTTGAAGCTACGCCCTGAAGTTTTGAATTGCTAATTGTCGTTTGAACTAACTTTATGTCATCTTTACTAATATTATAAATGCGAAAGTGACTCTGTCTGTTTGTTGCTCTTTCACGTTCAAACCACTGAACCGATTTCGATGAAATTTGGTATGAAGGAAGCTTGAACCCCAAGGAAGGACATAGATTTTAATATATATCACTTAATAACCAATCTCTGAAAAGGGAGCGAAGCCGCGCGACAACTAGTATAAAATAAAAATTAAACGTTACTCGAAATAACGAAATCAAAAATTAAATTTTGAATGCACATTTTAAAAAAAGCTTTATATAACTGAGAATAATAATTCTTGCACAGCGGGAGGTCACCTCAATAGAGTCTTGATAATACGATTCCAAATAAAAAATGAACAGCCAGAACAAAAGGCAGTTTTAAGAAAGACCCTATTTGGAATGAAGCATTGCACTGCGCATGCGTGGGCTGTTATTAATCTGTGGGACTATTCTGTAATAACAAACTCGAAACTTGAAGGAGATTTCAGTTGTTGAACTTCAAAAGTCATACGCGACATTGATTGCAAAACCGTGCGATGTTCGACTGACGTTTTTATGATACAGCTCTATTGTAAGTAAAATGTTTTATGTTAAAATCTATATATATAATATGAAAGTCACTCTGTCTATCTGTCTTTAGCTCTTTCACGGCCATACGACTGAAAAGCCACGAATATGATGAAACTTGGTATATATCATCATCATCATCATTAACAGCCTGTAAATTTCCCACTGCTGGGTTAAGACCCGTTCTCCGTTTGAGGAGGTTTGGAGCATATTCCCCACGCTGCCCCAATGCGGGTTGGTGGAAATTTGGTATATAGCAAAACACAACAAGACAAAACAGTATCTTTCCAAATATCGATATATTTTTATCGATAAAAATATTTGAAAAATAAGAATTGAAATTCCCTGTTCGAAACATGCAATGCAATGAAATGTTTGTTTCAACATATTATGTTTTACTCAAATTTTAATATCTAGATATTGGTCGAATTTTAATCACTGGGCAAACACTAGTTACGTTTATACGATATTTGTACGTATAACATTTAAATTTTATGCATTCTAAGAAATATAAAATATTTTACAATAAAACTGTGTGTGTATTTGTGTGTGCGTTCAACAATCTTTCTTACAAAGCTATTGTGTAAGAAAGAGACAACACGACCCAATGACAACATTTTAAAGATAGATTATTATTTACGTATCTATTTCTATTGTAATAAATGTATCACTTACTGAAATATAATCTCGTGTTCTATATCACGTTTCGAATTTGATCTTACGGAATAGCTCCACAGAATAGATTTGCTGTTCATCCAAATACGACTACATTGTGATTCAGACTAGATATGACATTTGAAGAATATCTTTTAAATCAGTGGTGTGAATCATATCGTCCACAACACACAACTTATCACAAGAAATAGTTTGAATAATAAGTGCTATTATTTTATACGCTTTGAAATACAAAATAAATATATTCTATACTAGTTTTCGAACGCGGCTTTACTCGCGTGTTAGGGGTGGGTTGCCAAGTATTATTCACGCAATATATTTATAAAATATAGCATATGTGTTATTCTGATATATATGGTATATTATTGTAAAGTTTTATTAAAATACATTCAGTAGTTTTTGCGTGTAAAAGTTTTGCGTTTTCGCTTATATTTAAATATGGGACAACATCACATACATTACTCTGATCCCAATGTAAGTAACTAAAGCACTTGTGTTATGGAAAATAGCAGAAGTAACGACGTTACCCCAAACATCCAGACCCAAGACAACGTAGAAAACTAATGAACTTTTTCTACATCGACTCGGCCGGGAATCGAACCTGGGCCTCGGAGTGGCGTACCCAAGAAAGGCGGTGTACGCACTACTCGACCACGCAGTTCGTCGAAAAAAAAAAAACTATGTTCTGTTTTTGTTTTATTATTCCTTTTTTAAATTTGTTTTTACCTCTTCAAATGACTCTGCTATGCATGTATTTAATGTTACTTTTAATTTTCCATTAGGTATGCTTATCCTTAGCACAGGTTACGTAAATAACCCATAAAGGGTAATAAGTTTCGCTCTTTGTAAAATGCCAAACCACATGTAAATAGAGTACTTCGCTACTAGTAATATTTAAATATATTCATATTTATTTTGTAAACTCATATATACATATAAAAGGGTTTTTTTTGTAATATTTATTTACCTTTTGTTATATTTTTGCGCCAATAAATTATTATTATCATTATATACATACGAACTTCCGCCTTTATAATTTTAGTAAGTATAAGGATAGGTTCTAAGGCCCGTAAAGACTTCGTCCATGTGAACTAAGAATTTAAAAAAAACTTCCAGATAGCAGCGCCATCTGCAGTTCCAACCTAAGACCTGTCTCGCCTGCAAGCCAAAAAATATCATTAATATCACCAACACATAAAGAACATTCATTTATTTAAAGGTTCATTATGTTTCATCATCTTAAGGAATAAAATTAGGTAGGCAGGCAAATAGGTACTGTTAAAAAGTGGTCACTACCGCACATAGACATTGACACTAAGAAATATTAACTACCCATAACATACGCCACCAACCGTGGGAACTAAAATGTTATGTCCCTTGTGCCTGTAATTATACTAGCTCACTCACATTCTTTTACTTTTGAATGAACTTCTCAACAGAAGGTTCAACCTAGGTTTAGAACCCAGGATTCACAGCTTCATAAGCTAGCCGCTACGTAAACGAGACAGTTCAGAAACATAAAAAAATAACATAATCAGCCTGTAAATTACCCACTGCTGGGCTAAGGCCTCCTCTCCCGTTGAGGAGAAGGAATGGAGCATATTCCACCACGCTGCTCCAATGCGGGTTGGTGGAATACACATGTGGCAGAATTTCTTTGAAATTAGACACATGCAGGTTTCCTCACGATGTTTTCCTTAACCGCCGAGCACGAGATGAATTATAAACACAAATTAAGCACATGAAAATTCAGTGGTGCTTGCCTGGGTTTGAACCCGAAATCATCGGTTAAGATGCACGCGTTCTAACCACTGGGCCATCTCGGCTCAAGACAGTTCAGAAGCAGTGAGTAATTGTACTAAAAATTATACGAATAAATTTTCACAATCTTCTAAAACCTGTAATTATTACTTACGACTATTTGCACCAAAATTTGTAATGCGAATAATTTATCTTAAACTAGTCGTCGCTCTGAGCTTCGCTTTAGAAGTTGGTCGTAAGGTTTGGAGCATAAAAAGTAGCTTGTGTACTTTCTTGGGCCCCAACCTTGCTTCATAACAATTTTCAAAGTATTCCTTTCAGAGGTTTGGCCGTGAAAGAGCAACAGACAGCCAGACAGAGATATTTTCGCACTTATAATATTACTGTAGATGTGGATTTTCTTGCGAAATGAATTGGAGAATTGTTCTAACTTCAATTAACTCGGTAGAATCTGCATTCCGAACCGGTGGTAGATTCACTTAATATAGTTTGTTAAATGACGATTCAAAAGTGCTTGTAAAAGCCTACTTGAATAAAGTATATTTTGATATAAATATGTGGCAAATTATTATAACGTAAATATCTGCTGCGTAATTCCATTTTTAGACCGAGACCCATTTCCCTTTATAAGAGAAAGGATACTGACCTTAATCCACTTTGCTGTTCTATTTCGGATTGGAAGATATACATTAAACATGTTGCAGAACATTTAGCATGCAGCTTTCGTATCGATCTTTTTTTCTTTACCGAGATTTAGCATTTAGAACACGTTTATGCCAAGCTGTTAATATTCAGCTACCCATTGGATGAAACCAAATTCAATTAGGACTATCTGAATGTAATTGGTCACCACTGTCAACAAACATTGGCGATGTAATAGATATTATCCTTTCTTTACATCGTCAATATCCCACCAACATTTGAAAACTGAGATGTTATGTCCCTTGTGCCTGTGGTTACGTCGGCTCACTTACTCTTTAAACCAGAACACAAGAATAAAACTATTTGGTAGTTTTTATATGATACACTTAAAGTACCGTATTTTCTATATTATAGGCAGGCGAGAAAATCCATTCATGTGAGTTGTTGCCCATAAATATTGGAACCGTTAAGTTTTTTTTACCATTCTTTAAATCGCTAATGCCCACCAACATTAGGAGCTAAGATTTTATGTTTATTTTGCCTATAGTTACAGTTCAAACCGGAATACAACAATTCCTACCCAGACGGTACAATTTCCTACATTCAAGTAAATTTAATGATTTTTAGACGTGATATTATTTAGTCAAAGAAATATACGAGAACCGCAAGTGAGGTCAACAAAAATCTATTAGGTAGTTGTTTTTTAATGAGTCTCGAAGAATTAATACAAGTTTTTGTCTTGGAATAATGGCTTTGGCTATTCTTAAAGATATGTTTTGGCAAATATCTGACCAACCGCGCACGGTGGATTCACGGTGATGAAAACGGGTTCAAATCCAGACAACCAATAAAAAAACTTTAATGATATTAAAAAAAGTGAACTTCTAATAGAAATACAGATGATTCTTGAATAAATATATAAAACTCAAAACTCAAAACATGAGCGTGAAATGTCAAAATGTAACATTTGAGATTAACTAAAATAATTACAAAATTTATAAGATACAAGTATCAAAATGGCATATCATCGTTGTCAAAATTTAATTGGAATACGGTGTGAATACATAAAGAATATCACCGTTGAACACAATTATGCAACTGTACTACCAACAAATCATGAGTTATATGGAATATTCGAGAATAATTACAAAGTCACTGTCCTCACGAAAGGGACAGAGAATCATCTTCAATTATTTAATTTATGTTTATAACTAATCGCATTTGAGCAGCGTGGTGCAATAAACTTCCCTTTATTCCTTCTCCTTCTCAATTACTACTAGTGGTATAGACGAACACCATGAAGGTGTTCGATCCCATTTTCTCGGCAATGGTTACTGGAATAGCTTAAAAAAATGTATGTATGTTAACCTACATCGTATAAAGCGTCTCCTCTTTTTCTACAAAAATAAAAACAATTACACGTAATGAAATCAATATGCAAAAGTACCGTCGGATTTTTTGAAGTGATAACTTCTTATGAGAGGGAAACCGCTTCGTTACGTAACGCGTTACGGCGCCAGTCTGTCTGGCTTGGCAAGCGGCACATCATACCACATACTGAGCACATTTTAGCACATCTATTCTTTTTAAAAAAAAAAATGATTATATTTTCGAAATTTTGTTGTTTACTTGTAAAATTGCAAAAAACATTTTGGTTTTTTTTTTACATCTGCAAATGACAGCACATGTCGAGCACATTACGGCACAATTTTAATAAATTCGATAAAGTAAAGTAGCTGTGCTAACCAGACTTGAAAAAAAGGACCTCCTCATAAAAATGATATTGTTTGAGTAAATTTTTTTTTTCAAGCGTCACATCGTAGCACAAACTGGGCACATTTCAGCACATTTTTTTTTAATAGAAATTCAAAAATGTCGGGGTTATCATAATGGACATACTTAAGTGGTTGTCCGAGGCAGAAAATGCCTGAAATCGCGGTTACAGGATTAAATTTAATTTAAAACTACAGTCGGTTCTGATTGTTAATTCTATCAAGAAAAAACCGTCTAGAAACTCTTTTGTTACTCTTAACCTCCAATTAAATGAATAACAATAAGACACATTAAGCTTGTTCAACCTTTTATTTCCAAAAATTTTAACTAATATAATAAAATATATTTTAATATTCCATTGTTATGTTTGTGTCGAAAAATAATTTGCTATGCAAAAATTTCTATGGAAGCAATTAAAAGCCAGTTTGAAATCCCTTGTTAATTGCACGTCTGACGAGCATCTGTTTTCGTCTTGATTTTATTCACAACAGCACAATCAAAGGTGAAATTCTGAAAATTTTCTCTTTGATAGTTGAAGTTTAATTTCTGGATGTTGATGGATTAAAAAAACAACAAGAGTCGCCAGTATAGTTACCTAATTTTATTCTGTTTTATGAATAATAATAAGTTTAAAGCTTATGTTGTAAGAGGAATTAATACTGTACGAGATTAGGACTTTTATTATGAAATAGGCAGGCGGACGATCAAATATACCATCTGATGGAAAGTAGTCACCACCGCCCAAGACAATGGCGATGTAAGAAATATTAACCATTCCTTACATGACACATGCCACACCAAACTTCTGAACTAAAGATGTTATGTCCATCATACCTGAAGTTACAATGGCTCGGTTACCCTTCAGACCGGAACACACCAACACTGAGTACTGCTTTTTGGCGGTAGAATATCTGATAAATGGGTGTCTACCCTGACGGGCTCTTATTTAGTAATACATTTAGGTTTAACATATAATTTTACTATATAAGTTGCTAGCTTTACAGTTTAATATATATTCAAACGTATTTTAGCTAGAAAAACGGATTTGTTCAATTATCTTACTATAAATATTTAATTTTATCTATAAACAGATTATTTAATAACTAAGTGAGCTAATGGTGCTTAAATATATATAATTTATTGACGTATTTTAGCGTGACAAGGAGGTAAGACTGAATCCTATTACGAAATGGAAAACTACACGTCATTCTCTTAAATAATAATCAAGATCGAAATCAAAATATTCTTTATTCAAGTAGGCTCATAAGAGCTTTTGAATCGTCATGTTACAGTTTTGACCGGTTCGGAGAGTAGATTATACCGAGAAGAACCGACAAGAAACTCTTTTCCACCATTTAAATAAGAGAGTATATCAATAAAGTACTCTTAAATTTATATATATCCTAACTAGAAATCATCATACCCTCTCTCCTAATATTCCCTTGGGTTCGTGACTCGTATAATATAAACTTAACAAATAACGTTATTAGGAACTCCTTCGTGCCTAAGTCTCTTTCGGGTGGGATGTATAACTATCCGGTCTGGTACTCTAAAGCGTTGATTTCTATAACTAAAGCAAAATTTAATGTACATCGCAAATGGAAGATGCACTATAATCCACTCGATTATGATGAATTAAAATTGCTTCGTGACAGACAAAAGCGTATTCAAGCTGAATGCTATGACTCCCACATTTTTGGAATACAAGAAGGCATTAAAACTTCACCTAAGCTTCTTCACGAACATATTTTATCCAAACGTAAAAATCAAAGCCCTTATCCAAGTTCCTTACGTATTGGTAATAAAATTTACAATGGCGAAAAAGAAATATGTTCTGGTTTTAGCGATTTCTTCAAGAACGTCTTTATTAAAAGTGCACTTAACTACGACAACCTATGTATTACACGAAATACCCTCAGCGGCAGACGATACTTACCACTCTTTCACTGTGACCGAAGAGGAAGTCTTAAAATTGTTAACATCTCTCGATATTCAAAAAGGCTCTGGTAGTGATAACATACCTTCAATTTTTATTAAATCTTGCGCTAGTGAATTAGCTTTACCTTTAACACTAATATTTAATAAATCGTTGACGGAAGGCGTGTTTCCCGCTAAATGGAAGGAGGCACTTACAGTTCCTATCCATAAGAAAGGGCCCAAGGCAGAGATAGAAAATTATAGACCTATTTCTATTTTGAATATTCCAAGTAAGATCTTAGAGAAGCTAGTATACAACAAATTATACCCTTTCCTCGCGACAGTTATTCCTTATAATCAGCATGGTTTTATGAAAAATCTGTCTACATTATCCAATTTATCAATTTTTATTAGTGATATTTACATTTATATGGACTCAGGGGCTCAAGCTGACGTGGTCTACACTGATTTCGAAAAAGCCTTCGAGCGTGTAGACCATGTTATCCTTTTACACAAATTGCACGGCTTAGGAATTCGTGGTGATCTCTTTCGATGGTTGAAATCTTATATATCCAATAAAAGGCAGGCTGTAAGAATTGGTGGCTCTTGTTCTGACTATGTTGATATTACTTCTGGTGTACCTCAGGGGTCACATTTAGGACCTCTGCTCTATAAAACCTATCTGTTTGATATTGGTGTCTGCTTTAAATACTCAAACTTCTTAATGTTCGCCGATGACAAAAAAGTATATAGAAAAATTAACAGTATAGAAGATTGTATATTACTTCACAGTGACTTGGATAGATTATATAATTATTATACAATGAACAGGATTTCCGTTAATGTAAATAAATGCTCGCAAATTTCTTTTACCCGAAAAATTAAGACAATATTACACAATGGGTGGCGTTCCTTTAAAGAAAACTAACCTGATTCGTTATCTAGGTGTTTTATTAGACTCGAAACTATTACTCAATCATCACATTGATTATATAACTAATAAGGCCTATAAACTACTAGGCTTTATAATTAAAAACAAAAAAACTCTAAAAACTACATTGCCACGCGTTTTCTCACTATATAATAAAAAATATTCACAAATCTATTTATTTCATCGGTCGATATAAAAAAGACATTCTTACGGCTCAGAATTCAATTTAACCATTCAAACTCACACAAAACTTGTATACATCTAAACACATACAATCACTTACGCACAAAATAACAATGTAACTGCACCCAACACCCACACCCTGATTCACAACATGGTCTGTGTCGCCTAATTTGTATTCATTCCTTTTTTTATTATTTAGTTTTTGTTATTTTTAATTCATTGTTTTGTTGTTACTTTTACATGTTATCTATCAAAACTCTGTGTTGCTACTTCTATTAACTAATATTAAGTTTGCATAATTCAATGGAAAACAGTAATTGGCTCTATTCTCTGTATACCGTATTATATGTTTATATTTTTTTATAATATGCTGTTGTTTTCCTGAAATAAATAAATATAACTAATGTTTATTTTAAAAACGAAACTCTACATTTTTATTTATTTCGTTCTACATTTATTGATTAGTTTTCTTTAATTCTAATTTTTTTCTTTCTAAATGTGTCACATCTGCCTGCGTTCTGTAAAACCTAATTTAGCGACTTAGCCCCGGCTTTGCACGGGTGCTGCTGATACTAAATATACTGCAGAATGTCTTTATATACAACGTTCACAGCTTTTTCAGTCAATTCAGTGCCATATTGATCCATATTAAATGCACAATGTATTTAAGGTACTTAATTGGATAAGGATTAATGCCTTATTGCTTAAAATCACTTCGTAAATAAGCCATTGAAATGGTTATTGTGGGTTATCCCTTAGATATAGACATATACCATTGCAGACGTTTTTGTATACCTTTTTAAGGTGAACAATAATGTACTTCATTATTTTGATCTATCTCATAGAGTTCAGACAGTCAGTTCAGCCAATCAGTCCAGCCATCACATTAGAAAACTCTAAAATTATCAGTGTTTCTCAACTATATTATGCATGTATTATACATATAAATCTTCCTTTTGAATCACTTTTCTCTATCTATCTACCGCATTATTAATTTTTAATTAATAATTAAAAATTAATATTAATAAATAATTAAAAATATTTGATTTCTTCTATCTATTAAAAAAAACCGCATCAAAATCCATTGCTGCTCAATGGATGAATTGAGATGAATTTTAAAGATCTAAGCAAACATAGAGACAGACAGACAACGGGAAGCGGCTTTGTTTTATACTATATAGTGGCACTCATCGAATACACCAAGTTATTTAAATGAAAATAAATCTAATACTAAGACATAACTACAAAAAAAATACGAGGATCATGACACAAATCGCATACGTAAGAAATCTTAGCGCATAAGTAATTTATAATAATACTCAACGTATGAATAATTCATTTCAATACTAATATTACAAAGTCAGCGGAGTCACACATCGATTTCAGACAAGAGCAACGATATGGCGACCAGCCAGACGTGGAGAGTACTTATCACTTAGCAAGTTCCAATTAATAATACAGACCGCAACTTTAACAACAAGCCCCTCAATCAGTAATTTATTTCTATATATAACTGATCGGGATATCTTCTTTCTTTTGTCATTATGACCCAAACACCACCCCGACTCATCTCAATTATTATATCTACTTAGAAAATATATCATTTCAGATAAGAAAGCATAGGAAATTGAAGGCGACACTTTATGTATATTCAAATCAAATTTAAA
This sequence comes from Vanessa tameamea, assembly GCF_037043105.1. NCBI lineage: Eukaryota > Metazoa > Arthropoda > Insecta > Lepidoptera > Nymphalidae > Vanessa > Vanessa tameamea. The sequence continues at coordinate 5,742,172 of NC_087335.1, forward strand.
ACGTGACCGTACAAATCATAACCGCGTCGTACTTGTCAAGAATGATAGCAGCATTTTTCGATTTAGTCGCAATTCCGATTTAATGGGCGACAAATGGCCGAAAACCTTATGATTTATATAATATTGAATCTTTACGGTATCGTAATATTGAACACTATAGGGTATGGGTTATCACATAAATTATATCAGAACTCAGCTGTGCTTGCCCAGATTTGAAGCGTCAATCTTCTCTAAGGGAAACGTGTAATGGTAATGAATAAAACGTAACGATCCTGCCAATATATGTTATAAGAATATAATATGTGGGAATGAAACGTTCTTTATGAGTGAGCGAGATGTATGAGGCGGGAAATAAAAGTTATTACTATTTCAAAATGGAGGAAGACGGTGCAAATACGCGTGATAATATTAAAAACTAAAATCAAGGCTTTTCGAGAATTGTCTTTCTATTACGTATTCGCAATCACGGTTAGAAGTATGTTTGTTTGTTTATTTTGGAGCTCGATACCTTTCGAAACTTGGTCTATTAAAAAAATTAGAACTTATGTCAAAAAAATAAATATAATAATAAGACGTAATACGAGATGATATTAAAAATTAAAATTACTTATCATTTGTTAATATCTATGCGGGATATATATAAATTGAATAGTACTTTATTGACATACAGTTACAATGGTGGAGTAGAATCTACTTTCTGAACCGACAGTAGCTTTTCTTTTAATTCAACACTAACCTCAACCTACTTGAATATTTGTACCTAAGAATATTACGATAGAGAAGTTATATGCAAGGCGACTATCATGGTATGGACATGTTATGCGGAGGAATGAGAAACATATTATGAGGAAGGTCTTGAGCATGGACGTGAATGGATATAGAAGAATGGGACGGCCAATGAAAAGATGGATGGATTGTGTGAAAGATGATATGGCTGGAAAGAATGTTACTTGTGAGATGACGTCAGATAGAGAAGTATGGAAGAAGAAGACATGCTACGCCGACCCCAAGTAAATTGGAATAAGGGCAGGTGGATGATGAGACGCAATTTTGTAGCATAATTTTCAATGCATGTGATAAATATTTGAACCCATTTCGAACTTAAGACCATTCAATAACGATCAAGATTACTAACGAATACCACCTCCTAAAAAAATTGTCTAGATCACCCACTAATAGATCAACGGACCTCGAAACGATTAACCGAACACAATGTGTGTGACTCACCTACTTGAACAAAGAATATTTTGATTGATTACGAAACATAAAATTTAACTCTCAACAGTCAACGTTAAAAAATATTTAATAAGGTATGTTATCCATTATTTCATATGAATTAAACGTCTAAGCTCCATATTCTCAATTGGATGTTCCCTAGTTAACAACGGACGCGACCAGCAGATTACATCATTGCATTTAACTCTCTCAATAAACGTGCTAGCGTCGAACCGTTGATAATAGTACGCTGTTTAATTATTTTATCGTTCATATTAACGGAATACACATTGTTTAAATGTATTTATAATGATCATAATCCATTTATCTTGTTAACTTATTCGCAACGCAAAAAAAAACTACATTACGAATGCCGACAATTTTGTTCGCCCGGAAATTGGAAGAGATGTTGCAAATTTTGACGATACGTGTTGGTTATGGAAGTATTACATGACCTTTGATTATTAAAAAGAGAGATGCGCATGAAATAAAAGTGTGCACAAGTGAGCACGCCAGCATACTTTACTTGATGGTAGGGCTTTTGTGCAAGCCCATTTAATTTAGTGCCACCCACTCACCGGGTATTCTACCGCCAAATAGCAATACTTTTTATAGTTCCCAAGGTTGGTGGTGCATTTACTATGTAAGGAATGGTAAACATTTATGACAGCGCCAATGACCATTTACCATCAGGCGGTCCATTTGCACCGCCGCGTAAAAAAATACTGGTAACATTTTAATTCGAGGTTCTAAGAGTTTCTTGAATAAACAACCCTCCTGTAGTTCATTGCAATCTAGGGTCACTAGAATTGCACCCACACAAGCTACCACTAAGCTAATAAGTCCAAGACACCTAAAAAGGATAAAAGAGCAGAAAGTAAATCGTAAACACAAATTAAGAAAATAAAATCTCCATGGCTCTTGCCCTGATCCTATAATCTTTGGTACAATTCAAGTGAGCAATCTTAACTTTAATATTTGAAAGCATGTATTTATTACACGACAGCTGTAGAAGTTTTTAAATGTTGAGAGTGGAAAGTTCTAGATTGTTTAATATTTAGGCTTACTACTAAAAAGGCCTTACCTTACTAATATTTTAATCATATTATAATCTTACTAATAAATGATAAAGTTTGGTTAGATGGATGGATGTTTCTCAATCACGCCAGAACGGCTGACGTTCTCAATAAAATTTGGCACAGCGATAGATAATATCTGGAACAGTACATAGGATACTTTTATTTCGGAACAATATAATTAACATCTCTCCCTCTCACACGTAGGCGGCACTGCGTTCTGAATTTATTAAGTATATAATAATAAAAATTTAAAATATCTACTAAACAAATCATGACCGCATGAAACAGTATCAAGGATACTAGCAATATATCCCCGTTTTACATTTTACAAACAGGCCCGACGTCCGGGGCTTAAAAGATAGAAAGAAAGAAGTGGCCCTGAGGAGGACGGCATCGGGATGACCTCGTGCTGCAGTTCGCACTACCGAGGAGTGCGTGGGGCGAGATCACTTTCACACCCTGAGTAGAGCTCCGCCGAGCCACGAACGGAGCACTACACGGGAGGCCGTGCCAAGAACGACCATCGCAGTGGTTTTATTGGATAGGAATCTCATATAACCATCCAACCCTCGAGTACCTTCCTGAAGTTTTCCACTGCATGACGACCTATCACAAGTGAGGCAATAAGACGAGGTGTTATATTTTTAACAAAGTTTTTTGTACTATTACTCCACGGTCCAAGTGTTTTGACTGCAAACGTATCAAAGTCATGATTTGGAAAACTAGATTAATTTAAGACATAAATTATGCGTATCTGTCAGAATGTAGAGAAAAATCACCATGAAACCGAACTGAATTTAATGTTATCAGGTGAAAGAGCAGAAATCGCTGCAGTATATGTACAAAATTGTATCTTTTAGTTCATGTTCGCTAAAGGATTTTCCATTAGAGCTAATGATTTAGAGAAACTTTGTAGCGAATGAACAATTTATAGTTTTTCAAAATATTTTAAACTTGTCGATCGCGGTTTCGCTCGCGTTTTAAGGGCGTAGATGTTAAGGATAAAAAAATAACCTTTGCTCTTTCTTGGAGCTCGTTTCATATCAAATTTCATCAAATTCGCTTCAGTGGTTTGGCCGTGAAATAGCAACAGACCGACAGACAGACAGACAGACAGACAGACAGACAGACCAACAAACAGACAGAGTTACTTTCGCATTTATAATATTAGTATAGATGATTTAATTTATAATTTGAATTAACTTAATGACGTAATTAAAAAAAGACAAAGAAGAATTATCAGTAGTTTAGCTATCAATAAAGGACTGGTGACCTGATAGATAGGATCTATCTTTGTCGTCATCAGTCTCCGCAGATATATGACAATGTACCTGGCTGATAAAAATTACTTTTGTACTCTGTGAAGAAACAAAATGAACTCATTCATTAGTTAATTTAATATAAATTTATTTAAATGTAATTCCGGCGAGCGTGACCATAATTCTTTTTCTCGTAAATGGCTTCAGCAAGCCTTAATTTTCAGCCTCCTGAAACGTCTCAGTACATTTTTAATACAATATATTATAATTTGTTTATTCGTTATTTAATATAATTTTTGATTAGTTAAGAAATTTATTTGGATAAAATCTTTATTTTACCCGAGAAATAAAAAAACATAACGTAATGTGATTAAATTTACCAGTCACTTAGTGGTAGGTCTTTGTGAAAGCCTTTTTAGTACCACGCACTCACTTTATATTCTGCCACCAAAGCAATACTTAATTTTATTGAGTTCAAGGGTGAGTGAGCCGGTGTAACCACAGTTAGAACATTTCAGTCCCCGAGGTTGGTGGCGTATTGGCAATGAAAGAAATAGTTAATATCTCCTACAGTGCCATTACTTATATGTGATGGTGACCACTTAACATGATGTGGTTTAAGAGCCTACCAAGTTTTTAAATAAGGTACCACACTAACCTAAGCTTATCCTTAAAACACAAGAAAATAAGACACAAAAATAATACTTACATGATTCTTCGATGAGTACTTCTTGCTGTGTTCGTACGCAGCACAACAGTAAGCATATTGCGATTTCAAGAAGGAAATCTATACGAAACAAATGCATTGTTGTAGCACACTTCAATTCATCGACACTACATTTGATTCAAACAATCACATCACTAACATTTTATAATCATTTAGATTACTTTTACGAACTTAAATATATTTTCTTTTCAACACTTTCACTTATAAATACACGTAGAAATGTATGAACTTATTTTGTAATTAATTAATAATTACTATTAAACTATTTTACAAGGTTTGCTTGACGCAGTAGCCTCGATCTGAAACAAAAAAAAAAAAAAAACATTATTTTAAATCAATTTAATTTTGTATGAGTCTAAAATACCATACATTATTTATATATGCGTTTCTCCTGATATACCTATATATGGATATTAAAATAAAATCTGTTTAAGATTAAAAGTTTTCGAGAAAGAATTTATGTTTTTTTTTATATAAATATATTCAATATAGGTAGACAGGTCACCTGATGTCAAGTGGTAACCATCGCTCATACACATTAGCCATTCTTTGTACCAATGTTTCACCAATTTTTCCTTTTTATAATATAGGTAGGCGGACGAGCATGCGGGCCAAATGATGGTAAGTGGTCTCCACCGCCCATATACAATGGCGCCAACCTTGGGAACTAATATGTTATGTCCCTTGTGCCTGTACTTACACTGGCTTACTCACCCTTCAAACCAGTACACAATAACACTGGATAGTCCTGTTTGGCGGTAGAATATCTGACGAGTGGGTGGTATCTACCCAAACGGGCTAGCACAAAGCCCTACCACCAAGTTTATATATAACATCGGGAACTAAGATGTTATGTCCCTTATTTAATTGGAACAGACTTTTGTTAAATACATTTTCGTAGCTTTTAATGACGCTATATAAAGTTTATTAATATTCCATCTCATGTTCGGCTATGAAGCAAAACATCGTGAGTCAGCCTGACAGAATATTACACATATTTATCCACCAATATGCAGTGGAGCAGCGTCGTAAAATGGACATCAATTCTCCACTTTAATATTTCAAGTTTTTTACGCTCTCGTTTTTTAGCGTTTCGAATTTATTATTTTCCGAAATTAATTTCCGAAACAGCGAATTGTTTCTCATTACGGAAACTTTACTAATGTCTATTTTGCATTATTAAAAAAAGTATAAAACACAAAGAGACGATTTGCTTAGAATATTGTCTTACTTGTAGTGTCCGCGGTTTCGCTCGCCTTTGAGAAGAGTGCAGGAGTTAGGTACTTTTTATGCTTTTGTTTTATATTGGTTGATTTGTTAAGACGTGAAGGCGTTATAAACAAACAAGCTCACTTATTATATTAGTTAGGATATCTTGGTTTTAGTAAATCCTTGTCTCTTTTTTTTCAGAACTTTGAAAAGTTTTATTTGAATAAATTATTTTTCCTTCTTTGGGCAGTACCTCACCGAGAGCATTAATTTAACGCAGCTTCATGAGTGACTAATACATATGGACTGCCTAGCAGCTAGATTATATCTAGCTGCTAGACCAATGAGGCAACATGGCTTCAGCCACAGATCCAGAGGTTACAAACCACAGGTTGGGCTGAAAAATATTATTGGGTTCTTGTATCGAAAAATTTTCAGTAGCAGCCGGAGTCTAGAAGTTGTGGACACTGAGGTACCTCGGAAAGGACGTTGAGCCGTTAGTCCTGAACATTTGCCGGTCGTGTAAGATTTGCCGCCCATCGGATTGTAAGAGTGTACCTGTGTTTTCGCACAAACTCATGTGCATATGTTCTGCGTAGTTGGCTCGTCTCCCTTGAGATTGGCCGTGACCGAATTAGGTCAGGATGACGTCACCAATACATATATTGCTAAAGCTAATTTATATAATATTCTTACATGATTATTTTGATAAAAACTTTAACAACAAGTATTACAAATATTGATAAATAAAATTCTAATCTAAATAAACCAACACAGTTTATAAAAAACCGTTCAACAATAAAACATTACGGGGATACATTAAAACAAATATACATTCAGAAAAAGGAGGAAGATATTAATGTCGTCTATCGTTGTATAAACAAGGCTTAAAGTGGAGTAATATTTTGAGTAATAAACGTGTTCGGAGGTCTGTAAAAGTAATGGACCACCCAAGTACAATAGATAATCTTACATACAATGCTGCCAACTTAAAAAAAAAGATACATCCAAAGAACGTCCAATCATTTGTCAAGTATACTGTTAATGGAACATGCGGCGCAATGTTGCAAGGAGCAAAAAGTATTCATTGATTATTTTTTTTATTATTAATATTTATGACTATATAAATTTAGGCTTCCAATTACTAAATTTAAGACAAATAAACTTCTGCTACCAAGTATTTTCAACTTTTAATGTTCGTAGTCGGGGTTTGAACACAGGACTTCAGGATCTAGCTGACTAGACGATTAAAAAACATATTATATACTTACCAAGATTTTTTTTCGTTGCATTAAAAAGTAAATAAATAAAAACGTCATGTATCGTGGGACATATCATTGGAAAGAGGTCTCTTTCGCTTTTATTATGTAATATCATATATATGAAATAAATTTACAATATTTAGGAATAATTAAATGTCAGGAATTAAAATTCATTTAGTTCACTCGACTGTAAGCTTCGTAAAAGGAATTCATTCCAAAAATAAAAATAAATCAGCATTCAACAATTGCCAAACTGCCGAATAAAAATTATTTGCAATTAAAAGTAAATGGCAACATTTTGCTATTGGATAATAATTTTAGTTCATAAAGCAATATGCAAGTATGAAATAAATTTTAGTTCATACACACTATCTCGCCACTAAACTAACTTTGGACAGAATGATTTAGGCATCTAAAGCAATTAAGGTATGAACTACCATAAATTTTTGGTACAAACTTAACAGTAGACATCCTAGGCATAATTTAATTATATACATGCAAATGTTTGTAGCTTGTCGGAGTGAATATTACCAATTTCAAAATACATTTGAATTTGGAACATTACAAAAACGAACGGACAGTGCAGGATCTGAAGGCATGATTGTGGATTAATATCCAGTCAATCACCGATATGTTTAATGTTTTTAATGTCCTTATAATTATGCATTAATTGATATGGAAATTCTACCGGCGTCTGTGTTTCCTGAATATAATAATTCGTGATTCGTCAAGGTAAGAACGCATAGGCATCTGCTAGACAAGCGTGTTCCTTCTTCTGCATCAAAACTAACCAACAGACATGTTTCGGTTTAAGCGAGTGTATGGCATATACTTAGGTGGTATGGAGCATAGGCCGCCTGTTCGTAAGAGATCAACATTACTCATAGTAAGTTAAGAAACATTAATCAATTCCTATATCACCAATACGCCAACCTAGGGAACTAAGATGATATATCCCTTGAGCCCTTAGATACACTGGTGCACTCACCCGTCAAACCGGAATACAACAATACCAAGTATTATTGTTTACGATTGGCTGGTATCCACCCTGACGGACACACGCCAAGTCCTGAGTAAATTGCATACACAAACTTGCATGCATTGCATAATATCATCCGTCAATATTATGACACGTGTGTGATCTGCATCGGTATTCATATCCCATGTCATACATTAACACCAGATCAGACCTTCGACTTTCATTCACTTTGTCCTTTGACATTGAAAGGTCATCGTAAGCAAATTCTTATAGTACTCGTCTCACGCACACTAAGATATCTTGTAAGCACAAACATCACTCGTACTGATACACGCCTTCGTTAGTTAGAACTACAGTGATGAGTAAAGACAATTCTCAATTTTCGGATACTTCAGCGAAAACTTTTTTAAGATTTTTGAGCATTATTCCAGTTTTTTTTTTTTTAATTTGATTAAAATTTTGCAATATCGTCTAGTCGGTATTGTTTCTTTAGAATTGATTAATATATTAAATAAGCAGTTCTTTAGCTAGCAAAATATATTACCGATCCTTTCAATCAGTCTGAGTAGAAATTTTATAAGACTTAAAGTTTATAAGATTGATTTTGAAAGCGTAAATCTTTTGTTATATTAAATTCTTTACTTGAAGGCAAGTTTTTGTCCAAGCCAGTTGTAGGTACCACCCACTCATCATATATTCTGCCGCGCCAATGTCTATGGGCGGTGGTGACCTCTTACCAACATGTGGCATATTTGCCAGCCCACATACGTAGATCATAAAAAAAACTCTATTTGCTATGCTCATGTTAAATATATCGAATTTGGATTGTATTCTCATAGACATTTGCTATAAGAGGTACATATTTATATTTTTTCTTTGTTTTTTCCAATAATGTAATTTTTTTTTTTAGATGTTTACTTTATAATTTTTTTGTCTGTTTCTTTACTTTTTTTCGTTTTTTGTCTTACATGATGAGTTAGCCTGTAAGAGTGATGTACAATATTTTTTAGACTGGATGTAAATGTAGAATTAGACACTTTGTATATCACGTTGGCTTCCTAAATAAATAGACATATAAATAAACACAATGTTACACATATAAACAATGTTATTTTGATATATGAACATTTCGCAAATCTATCTACCGATGTTGATCTTATACTACTAATATTAGATATTCGCAAATATCTCTGCCTCTTACATCATCACAAGTGACGTTATGGAATCTATCATTAATGAAGCTTGGACTCGGATAAGTAAAAGGGTATATAAATTACGAGATTTACGAGAAACAACTAATGCAGTAGAAGTCGCGGAAAACAACTAGTTCTATAATAATATTTGATTGTAGATAATCACTAATTATAACTTAAATTTAAACAAAAATAATGTTAACTGAAAATTATCCATCGAATATGATAACAGAAACAAATAACTCACAATAGACATCTTATTAAAATATACCTGAAATTAATTGTTTTCTCATAAAATAAACTTCTAAGTTTCTTGCCGTAGAGTCTACATTTTAGGCAATCGGTATATTTAAATGTAATCTTGTAAAACGACGTTACTCAGTGGTTAACAGGGCCTACATAAATAAAATATATTTAGATTTTAATAATAAACTTCTATTATTATATTTTCTTGGAGGTAGGGCTTTGTGCAAGCCCGTCTGGGTAAGTAATATTGTTGTGTTGCAGTTTGAAGGGTGAGTGAGCCAGTATAACTACAGACACTAAGGACATAACATCTTAGTTCCCAAGGTTGGTGGCGCATTTGCTGTATTTCTTTCAGCGTAAAAATAACAATAAGTATACCTTCGGTAATTTCTATCGAATTTAGCTTAACTAAACGAATAAACTTTGATCTTTGATGAACATTTGAATTGTCATATGCTTAATTTGCGTTTATAGTTCATCTCTTGCAGATGGAAAACATCGTGAGGAAACCACTACCAAAATAAAATCTCAAAGGTGATGCTGATGAAGTCTCCCACCGATTTCGGTAAAGGCGACAAACCTCAAGAGAGATTAGCCAAATAGATTAAAACAGCACAGTGCACAAGTGTGTGGGCAAACACAGGTGCACTCACATCGATAGGGCGGCTAATCCACCACGACCAGAAAGAGTTTGGACGCAGGATCAATAGCTTTACGTACTTTCCGAGCCACATCATACACGCTTCCAACCTTCAAAATCCGGGATGTTACTGAGAATTTTTCGACAGAAAAACCCAATAAATTTTTAATAGTCCGTACTGAGATTTGCTGCGAGAACGGTGGCCTCACATCTCGCTACTAGACCACTAGACGAGGCAGGCTTGTATATGTGCCACAAATGTAGCTTTCTTAATTAGTATCTGTCTTTCTTAAGAATGAAAAGACGCTTCGGTCTAGAAGAATATTCACAGAGTATTCTGACTTTTATCAGCGTTGTAGAAACAAGACATAATTCATGTAGTAAAATCAAGCTTACACAAAGTTAAGCGAGTGTTCAAGATAGTTTAATACCGAGAAGGTACCAGCAAGGTTAGGTTAGCCTTCATATTAGACGTCCAATTTCACCGCAAAGTCCTGACCTATATCGCTTTAAGACAAAGGCATTCTGCGGATAAATTCCGCCCACTTTAAAATGAAAATGAAGCAATTTAATTTAAGAATTGGAAATAATTCTATTTCTGATTAGTTATTCTCATCTACGTTCATATCTAGTTAGAACGGGCTTCGCACGGGTAGATTCAAGGACAACCTTTATTTTAAATTTATTAAAGGTAAGTAGAATGGGCTACCTGAAGGTAAGCTATTACGCCAAGACATTGGCACTGCAATAAATGAGACTAAGATGTTATGTCACTTTTGCCTGTATTTGCCTATTCATCCTTGAAATTGAAATACAAAAATACCAAGGATTATTGTTTGGTGGTATAATATTTGAATATGAGTGGATGATACGACCGATGACACGACCTTGCGGAAAGCCTTATCACCGAGCACACAAAGCCCTTACATATAGAACGTTTATATTGGAGGATATTTAAAAAAATCTAGTATTTTTTGGTCTGAGCCTTAGCTGGCGTAAGCGGAAGAGTTCATCAAAGTTTCATCATTATCGGATGAATAGTTTAGGATTGCAGAGGACATGCATATAAACATACATTTTTATAAACACATGGATGAGCCACGATAGAAAATTAACATCTATTATAATACTTAACATCGTTTTCAACATAATTTTATACATATATAGAAATATACAGAAAATAATCAGATTACATATAGACAAGCGAAAAGGTATTTTCATTTTAGTCGCTTTATAATTTTGCATCCAACCTTATATTCAACTGCATATATACCATTTCATATTTAAAAACACCATGTAGATTGTATTGGTACATTATTGCTCAATGCTTTTGAACTGTTTTTGAATCCATGATATATTTGAAGAATTACGAAGTATATATCAGCCTTGCAATCATACCAAAACCAACAATATCGATAGTGTTGCTACATTAAAATATAAAGATATACACATCAACACAAATAGACAGCACCGTTTTTTTTATCAGTGCCAAGTCTATGAAATTTATGGAACCTACCAGAGCAACATAGTCGCCCAAGTGACTCAGCTCTTAAAATGAGAATAGAAAAAAAAATGTCTATGAAGACCCTTAGTTTTCATATGATAAATATAAAAATATAAACTGTATCGGCTTCTATCTGTAACTTTTATATAACACAAGTAACCTATCTACTCGTCCCAGCTTCACGAGGAATTCTTCGGCTAGGAAAGTTAAAATTCTCGCCTCTTCTCTACTTGTACAATATGCATGTATTATCATTTACTATGTTTTTAGATGAAATCCGCATTAGAATCTGTCGTATATATATAGACGATTGGAAGCGTATTTGTTTAATACGATGTAGATATAACTTATAGATATAAGCTGACACAAATTGATATCGTCAATAGATAGATAGATAAATATATTTGTATCAACTTATAGATATAAGCCAATATAGATTTTTCTTTATATAGTAGATTATCAATTGTACAAATTGAATTAAAATTAAATAATAATAATTTAATTTAATTGTTAAGACATTGAAATACTATAATATTACAATAGTTGTTTGTGAGTCAGGTTGCGGTTTTCCTTTGTGATCTTCACTTGAGATGAAATCTTGTAAATTCAAATCCTATCCTTTATTCAGATACATTGGATATCTTATCCGGTTATGGAATTCGGTTCTGAATTCTGTACTGGGTCAGACAAATAAATATTGACCATTTTCCACGACTATTTATATTTTAAATGGTTGAAGGTTATAGTAGATATATTTTTGAAATGAATAAACACACGATAAGTTCATAATTTCCATTGAATATTATTATGTAAAAAGTATAAATTCGCCACAGAACTCGATTGCGAAATGTCAGAAAGTGAGAAACATTTAAAGAAAAAACAAAATGTAAATCGGTTATCAAGAATACTTTTATCCCTTATCTATCCGTGGGTCTTTTTTACCCCACAGACAAATAAACCACTTTTAGAACTTAAAACAAAATAATATTACAGACCCAGTTTAAGGTTAATAAATAACATATGTGCCAATAAATAAAATTGGTGAAAAAAAACTCCTGGGCTGAGCATTGCACGATTGAGATACGATTCAGTTCCAAAATAGAACTGCAAAAACGGATTAACCAATAAGAATTCTTCGCTCATACGTCACTCATACATCGCATTAAAATTATTTAAAAGGTCCGTAACAACTTCTACAACTCTCATGAAGGTGGATTTGCCTGATTGTCTACGATACAAAAAACGGCATTTAAATTTAGGGCCACGAGATTTGCAAACTTATAATGTTGCCACTAAACCAACGAATAGCAAACTATTAATCACATACCATAAATAACAATTCTAGTAACCCAGTAACTTCGCACGTAATACATTGTTTAGATAGCCCTAGTACCGTACAATAATTATATTTAATTATTCAGGTTAGGCGTATTACAGGAATGCTTTGTTAGTAATGGCTTTCAGCCAAAGTAATTACTGACATATGTGTAATCCTCAAATGTTCTTAAGATAGAAAGGAAAAGTTGGAAATAAGTTACAAATTTGTTTTTAATTTTTGGTATGAAATCTATTGAAGAGCCTTGGGAATGAGACTCGTATGCCGTGACAGTCAGCGGCATGATGGCTTATACCATCTCACCCCCTCTCCTCTAAAAAAGGCGAGATCGTCCAGTGGTTAGAACACGTGCACCTTAACCGATGATATGTGCATACCTACCTATGTGCACCATTTTCATGTGCTTAATTTGTGTTTGTAATTCATCACCAAACCTCGTTGACGTGACCTGTTTAAACCTGCATGTTACTAATTTCAATGAAATTCTGCCACATGTGTATCCCTCAATTGGAACAAGCACCAAATCTCCCCCTCAAAAGAGAGAGGAGGCTTAGCCCAACCGTGGAACTTTTACAGGCTGTTACATACTTACTTTTACCCCCTCTCTGCCGCCTATATATTTAGATAGAGTGGCGCACTATAAAAGAACTAAAATAAACGAGCCAATTTTATTTTATTGGTGTGCGTGACAGCTACGCTTGACACGCGCCAAAAGTCATACTAGTACATACATTGTGTACATGGTGACTAACCGTTGGTAACATTTTTTTTCTACGAGTTCTTAAAATAAATAATATATGAACGTAGTTCAGCCAGCAGCATTTCAGTAAATTTGACGCAAAAAAATTTGACTTATATAAGAAGAAGAAAAAAAAACCTTTAAGCTACGATTCCATTATTTTCTTCCACTAGATGTAACTTGGACAATTCTTCTCATTTTCCAACGTTATCGCCCGAACATACCTCTATTTGAATATATTACCCAAGTTACAAGTCGAGCTCAAAGTGTCGAGCGCGGCTGCAAGGAATTTCAATTAAAAATACATTCGTTTACAAGGAAAATAGTGGACGGAAAATAAAGCAATAAAATTTTACGTTATCTGTTTCACCAAGCACATAAGAAAGGCTTCTCTTTTACTATAAATTCGATAGCAGGAGATAAAAGGGATCGAAGCCTCGTGTTATATTTGATTGATATAAATAGCTGATCTTAATCCAAGGTCATATTTTTCAATAAGAAATACTGTTTAATATATACATATATCTCGTGCACAATATTTATGGACGTATGAAGTTTTCCATTTGAAAAGACTTTGGTTTTAGTTTTGTTTCTCTATCTACTGGGCCATCTTGGTTCGACTGTTTATAAGAGATAATATCACGGATTTAAGATATCTATTAATGCATTTAAGATATACAATGTATAAAATAAGGTTTACATAATAAGAATGATACTCTTAAGTGATAATGAGATTATTACCGACAATTCTGAATTCTATATACATAAGGTTGATTTTAGTATATATATACTGATATTACGTCATTTATACCTTCGTTCATAAGGACTTGTTCTCGCCCTGCGGTGAAAATTATTCGTATAAATCATACTATATATAAGTAGACGCTTTATATTCGTCATTTTACAATTTGATTAATTCTACTGGGTAGGACTTTGTGCAAACCAGTTTAGGTACGTACCACCCATCCATCAGATATTATACCATATTATTTTTATTAATTCAAATTAAATTACAAATTATTTATTTGTCTGATATGTTTCCTTTTTGCAATAATCGGGTTTGGATTATTAATAACTTATTATTAACAATGCTAATAATTGTTTTCTCTTTCGTCGTAACAATTGCTTTAACGTTTGGTGATATCAAACAGCCGAGATGGCCCAGTGGTTAGGACGCGTGCATCTTAACCGATGATTGCAAATTCAAAGTCAGGCAAGCACCACTGAATTTTTATGTGCTTAATTTTGTTAAGAATTCATCTCGTGCGCTGAAGGAAAACATCCGGAGGAAACCTTCATGTGTCTAATTTCAGCGAAATTCTGCCACATGTGTAACAACCAACCCCCATTGGAGCAGCGTAGTGGAACATGCTCCAAACCTTCTCTTCAGAGGAAGAGGGAATTTACATGCTGTTACTGTGATATTAATGTTATATTTTGCCCTAATTATTATTAATTTAGTTTATTTATTTTCAATCCTAATTTATCAATTTCAAGTAAATCGTTGTTAGCGCTGGATTTAAACTAATCCGTTTAAACTAAGCGTGGCGCTTAAAGTGTTAAAAAAAAATGCAATTTTATCTTCAACAAACATTTCTCTTCTACGTAACATTTGAATAAAGACCATATTTAGATGAATTTATGAAAATGAAAAATACCTAAATCATTATTGACATAACATTACATACAATGTATTTAACTACAAATAAAAAAAATACATGATTAGTATAATATAATTAATAAAAATTAAAAAACGAACATAAAATCTTTTTAAAGTGATACTTTTTTTTTAAAACGTCTTCACGTCAATATGCTTCGATCCTTCTTTACTAACTTTATTGTTCTATTTTAAAGCCAGGGACTTTTCTCAGCTCGAGAGAGCAGTTAGAAAAACCTTTAAAAAATCTAAATGGAATCGTAATTAATTGCAATAATACTGTACGAAACGAAACTTGAGAAAAAATCCCTTCAACAATGGCTAAATGAAATAAATCTTATGCCATATACCAAAACCAAATAAAAAAAAAAAATTGGCGCGAAACATTAAGATTTGGAGAAATGCCAAAATAATTTCATAAAGAAAGATAAATTATGTTACGGATATAAGGAAAAACGAGATTTTTTGTTCCTTATAAATATATATAAAGTAAAATAATGAAATCATATATTTTCATTAAAATAAACAAAACCATCACCTACGATTAAACATCCGTGTTAGATGTGGCATTGGTAAAAAATTATATCGATATTTTATAGTCTGTATTTTTTCTATAACAAATAGGGTTTTTAGAATAGTTTAAAATATATATATATCTTTTTTATTAAATAACATATCGTACCAAGAAATATTATTTATGTCTATCGGATTCTATTGCTCATTTTGTTAATCGACTTTTGACCGAGCTTATGTTTTTTTAATCTGTGGAATAAAGGACTCGGTTTCGACGGATTCTGAAGAGAAATTATTTTTTTAATAGTTGCATTCAGTACTTTTATGATGTAATATTTTAATCATTATAATTTAATGTAAAAAATAATATAAAATTTCTAAAATAAGTCAAATTCAGAGTCAAAACATCGACCAATTAAAACGAGCGACTTAGTATTGATAGAATTTATATATAACTAAACTAATAATATTAGAATCTTCCCAATTAGATAACAAAATCAAAGGAAATCTGTCCATAATATTGTACTAACTGAAAACTCTATGCAATCGTAATGTCACTAAGTAAGAAATAACCTCACCGATTTTACGATCACCTAACGACGTACCCAATAAAAGGACAGCTATCTGTCACTATGTCAACGACGCTTACTTCTTAATTTGTAACGTTAATCTCGACCGCATCGATCAATCTCCTTTTATTTAACGTCGTTAAATAAATATTGTAAATTAAAATGGCTGCAACATAAACCTTTGTTTTTACGTTTCCATGTTATAATTTAGCTTTTTTGCTACTAAGTTATACGAATTATCGATTAATTGAGGATTTTATTATAAAAACTTATTAATTAAAATTATTAATAATTATTATCTGAGTATTTCTTACCAAATATATTCTTGCAAGAGTTATGATACCTTAGTGATTACAAGACGTGTAGGTATCTTAACCGATAATTTTAAGCTTAAACCCGGAGCAAGCACCGCTTATTTCACGAGCTTAATTTATGTTTATAATTCATCTCATGCCCGACGGTGATGGAATACATCGATCTGCACGCATTGGAGCAGCGTTGTGGATTAAGCTCCAAATCTTGTCCTCAATGGGGAGACGAGGATTTTGATCAGAACTGGGACATTAAGTCTGTTTAACTTTACTTTCAATTCATATTCTTCCAACAACGATAATTGAATTCCGATAAAACTTAGTGTCACTTGACATAACTTCGAACCAGCAATCATCGTTTAATATTTTATCGACTAAACTTTGGTCCTTAAGGTTACCCGTGTGGAGTATTTTAATATTACACACAAAGACATGTATGTGAACCAAAACAATTTCATGTAACGAAATTTGCTGGAATAGAGTAACTTAAACTTTCTTGTCGATTCTAATAAGTAGTTTCTAAAAGTGTAAATGGGTCAATTGGTATAATTTAAATATAGTTTCAACTTGTGTAGTGTTTGTCTCACGCTATAAACTCAGCGTATCGAACTGTAGTGACGCAACAAAAGCGAATACAAAATGAAAGCGAACGCAAATTCCCGCTATTGCAAAACGACGCGTTTTCAAAACGAATTGGTTTAAACTTTCCCTAGATTAAAAATTTGATTAATTTTTGACCAATTAACAATTTTTTATTTGTTACTACCGGGACTGTGCATTGGCTCTTGATTTTGATGTAGGTACATCGAAGGGTTGGGTTGCCGGTGAATTTACCGAACTGGGTCAAGTCAAACAGCTCCGTAGAAACAACTTCGAGAAGGAATATGATCGAAAGCATTGTTTGGGAAAAATTAGGTTGGTAGGATCCGAGCTTTGTCGCACTTGGGGATGCCTATGTGCAGCAGTAGTTTACTATCGGCCGATTCAATAGCATATTTTTTTTATGGAGTAGGTGGTAAACGAGCTGGAGGTTCACCATCAAGTTACCACGGCCACTCATGGACATCTGCAATCACGGGAGGCTTTCGAGTGCGTTGCCGATCTTTAAGAAATATTGAAAGTTCCCAAGTCGTATCGGTTCGGAAAAACGGCCGGGGAAAGTCATTACGTTTTTTTTGGGATTAAACGAAAAATTGGGTGGTTGGTAACCCACACTGAATAGTTAACTTTTTTGCTACGCCTTTGAGTCAATGTGATCTCTACAATATAATTTCCAAGGTATTTAAGTAATATCGTAGGAATTTATGCTATCACGCTAGACATGCATGTCTGTCAATCAATCAAGTTGCATGAAACTTAAGTAAATGCTATTACGGATTAAGTATTTTCATTTAATAACTTTAGCAAAATAGAAATTCAGAGTTAGTCTTCTAACGAAACGCTGAAACATTTTAAATATTGCTCGCTGTTTATTGGAATCATTTCAGTCTAGATTCTCATTAAGAAATTGCACTCTTAATAAATTAAAGTTGAATAAAAAGATTGAATTTTGTTTAAAAAATATATATATTTTTTAAATAATCAATTTGGCGGTAACTAGCCTAATCTGGGTTAGTACCACCCACTCATCAGACATTACTCCGGTAAACAGCAATAATTATTACTGTTGCGCTCAAGGTTGGTTGCGCTTTACCAATATTTTTTATGGTCAATATTTCTTTCAGAGTTAATAAAAAAAACAGTACAGCGATTGGGTGGAACATTTTTCAGTAGCCCCATTCTATAAAACGGACAGGTACAAAGCCCTACCACAAAATGTCTTGAATAACAATTATACCGTTTCATATTAACAATGTTTATAAAAATACAAGTTTCGGAATATTTTATGTACATCATATAAAACCTTTTGATTAGTAAAGCGCGCACAACAGCCATCCTTAACCCAATTCTGTACATTCCACTCGCTAAAATCTCTACCTTATTTCGAAGAGGTGTGATAAAGTTATAAAGGTACGTACAAAGTAAAATACTTTTAATGTATCTGTGCTTGAGACCAATGTACTTCATTTTAGTTTGTGCATCTTATACTTGATGAAGTTAATGTTTTGGATGAAATTCATCCACACCATCCATCGGTCCATTAATCCGCATCAATGCCTATGCTTTTTCTCAAATATGATAGCCTGTAACTTTTTTTTTTTAAATTCAATATAAAACAAGGGTATCAGAATCGAACTGAGAGTTTTACATCGCTTAACTCATAGACTGCACAAATGAAGTACTTTCAGACTACAGAAAATTTGAATTTCACATAAATTAACCCAGTACAGTACCAGTAACCTAGTACTAGGAAATCTTATATTTGTTTTTTTAACATGAATCCCAGCTCATAATATACTGAACGTCTGTAGTATTAACGGAATTAATATAGCACGGATAAAATTACTCGCAGTATTATTATAACCTTTAAAACATTTTATATACACATTTTATTATTCTTTATTCATATTGGTACTCTAAGTACTATTGAAGTCATGATATATAATTAAATTGACAGTAAAGCTAACACTTTACAGTATTTATATAGATAAAGAGTTTCGCGATACAAAAAACCAAATCAAACGAGTCAACTTTATTATGTTTGTGTGCGTGTCAGCTACACTTGACACTCGTTAAACGTACTACTTTTCTAGTGTGCGTTTACTTAGTGGCCGACATATTCTCAATTTGAAAGTCTATCTGGACACATCAAAAACAAAAGGCTAACGCCGTCTTTGAGGGTCAATCTACCGGAAATTTAAAATTTATTAGTAACTTTTTTTCTTAACAAAAAGTGTCTGTTGTTCAACAAATATGAACTCATTTTTATCTACTCATTGTAAAGATATCCCTCCCACTTGCTTCCTAGAGTTCAACACACAACACACAACAGCGTGTTGGAAATACGTCCCAAAATCTTCCACACGGAAATGGGATAAGCAGCGGCATTAAAAAACTGATACTTTACTTTTTATTCTAATATAACAGTTATTTGTGTTGCCGTGCCCAAAGTCTGAAACATACAATAAAAACATCCCAGTAGTTGGCTGAATAATTAAAATAGATGAAAACTAAGTCACGCACAGGTCCGTGTGTATTGTACGTTCACAATTATTTAAATGGCTTTTCAACTTGGAATTCAGAAGGTAAATTATTGTGTATCATATTTAAGTTGTTTTCGTGAGGTAAATGTTACATTAAATGATAGAATATTAATGAGTTGCCGAAAATAAATATATATTTGTTGGATCATCAGAAGGGCATTTAAAATGTTCTCAGCTGTTATCCTCCATGGTGGGCGTGATAACGGCGGAATATCAGAAATAAAGATACGTTGTAATTGTTCAGTACACTGTTATTTAATTTTTCAGTACAAATACACAAAATATAATACGGTTAGATTGATTAACTTGGATTGAGAGCCAATATGTTAGAAGGCGTCCGCCTCGTGCGGCGGTGACAAGTTGAATGAATCGGCTGTCGGCACGTTTTACTAAACACTATACTATTCGGGACTGCCCGCTCTTAATATAAATATTCGATTACAAATAAACAATTTGTTATCATAAAAATCACAATAATTATTATTAGACAGGATATTAACAATTGATCACAAACAACACGAACGTCATTAAACATAATCAATTCAATTCTTAGTTTAATGGCTTTTAGTTGTGCCGACAGGGCACAGATTACTTCGCCAATGTCACGTAGGATTAAACATAATCAAACTATGATTAATACAAAATCTCCCTCTAAATTTATCGACGCACCGTCATATTTTATATATATGTTATTTCGTGAAAACTTTGCTAGAAGCTGTGGGTAAATTTATTATGACAAAGTTCCTTCCTTCTCTCAACTCAGTTTGAAGTTAATTTATTTTCACGTAAGTCAACCGCATCTAATGATAACATCATTTAGATCCTTGCCTTTCTATCGTTTGGGATATGGCCACCGCTCATCAGCAATAGCATTGGAATGTACCCCCTATCTGTCATCAACCTTGGTCACCAAGATATTATGACCCTATAAACGGGATCACAACGATACTAAGTATTACTGTTTAATTGTAGAATAAGTAATGAATGAATGGTACCGATCCAGACACTTGCAAAAAGCCCTCCTATAAGTACCTATGTGGAATACACCGTGTATGTAAATTTAACCATACCTATTAAAACAAGGATCGAATATTGAAGACCTTAAAAGATAGATAACATAAAATAATTGAAGTCAATTAATAGGTTGTAAATCTCGCACTGCTGGGCTAGCGCTTCTTCTCATTTTGAGGAGTATTTTGGAGCTTATAACACCACGATACTCCAACACGAGCTGGTGCGTAGGTATATTTGCATCCAACACGCAAATTTTCACATGACGCGACTGACGTGAGCTAATTTATAAGAACAATATAAGTGTGCCAGTAACTGGCCACTTGAAACTTATTCTAACAAAAGAGCTGTTTAAAAATTAATCTATACCTACATATAATAAAATTGGAGTGTCTGTTTGTAATATTAAAATAACCCATTTTTACTAAATGCGTATGTATGTATACATGGTACATATACCAAAATATATTGCCAATTTTTGTCTGTCTGTTTGTTCCGGGTAATCTCTGGACCGGCTGAACCGATTTCGACGGGACTTCCACTGGCAGATAGCGGATGTAATAAGGAGTAACTTAGGCTACTTTTATTTTAGAATTATATATAGAACCAAAATAAAATCACGCTACAATATCCAAATAACTTAAATTCAAACAACGCGCACGAAGTCGCGGGCACAGCCAGTTTAAAATATAATATAAGCCTATTTAATTGACAGACATAACGTAAAAATAAACGGCTGTTCATTTACATCGTAATTATTACTAAGCCACTACACATACATTGTAACTTTAATTTTAAAAAGGATTTAGCCTTTAATCCGTTCATTTACAAAAAATAACTTTTATATTTCGACCGAAAATATAAGCTGCACTACGCTGAATTTAATTAAAACTCCATCTGGTATTTTCCGCGTGACGGACTGACAGCTATTATGTGTTTTCGGTTTGTATAGGTTCGTGTTGGGTCTTTTATACTGTATTTCCGCACCACCTAGATGTCCGAAAATCCACAACAGCGCGATTTTTAAGACATTTTCTGCGTCGCACAACCACTCTGTGGAACCAGCTTTCGCCGACGGTTTTTCCGAACCGATACGATTTGGGAACCTTCAAAAAAAGAGCGTACTCTTTCCTTAAAGGCCGGCAACGCACCTGCAAGCCTCCCGGTGTTGCAGATGTCCATGGGCGGTGGTAGTCACTTTCCATCAGGTGAGCCTCCTGCTCGTTTGCCAACTATGACATAAAAAAAAAAAAAAAAAGTATAGCTTAGCCTGGCATATCCAACCACAATAGGAGTAATGACAGTTAAACAACATTGGGATTGAATTTACGCGATATCATTGGTCGAGATTAGAGAGAAAAAATGACGTTTTGAATGTTGCCGAATTATATATCGGAACTATGGAAGTAAAAGAAAAGAAAATTAGTGTATTGCTGCAGTGCGATTTTAAATGAATTCACTACGTATAATATAATATCACTCGTGAAATGAACAACCGACGCCAGTGATGCGCCATTTTGCCGAATGTATTCTGTACATTTTATAAAAAGTCATTCAATTTCTTATATTTTATTTTTTTTCATTGTTGTGATTTTTTTGTAAGGTTTGACCTAATTTTTTTTTTTAAATGTGTCGTGACCTAAATAAGCAATCTTTTCTTTCTTTATCAAATTCTGACATTACATGCTCGTCTTCTAGGGTGAGTTTCGAGTTTCTTCTTACAGAATATATCTACTAAATAGTGTTGTAGTTTGAATAAATATATATTAATCGAGCACTGTTTTTAATGCATAATAAAGCAATGCTATTAGTAAATCGCATGCATAATTATGTAAATCTAAGGTTTATCTTAGACCCCCCCCCCCCATTAAGTTAGAATAAGCTATAATGTGTAAGTATTTAGAAAAACCGAAAAGAAGTTTTTTGTAGCAATCTTCCATCAAAAATATACTTTTATATAAAGACGGATTACGGGTAGTTTTTAATTATTGTTGCCAACACGTAAAGGCAACAGGCTTCAAATAAAAATTTTGCAACGTTCAACACCAACACATTGGCATGTAGAACTACCGTAGAACTATACAGAACTAAACGCAGAGAATCATAGTAGTCGGTTCATACACAAAAAAAAACACTGTAACAAAAATAAAGTGGTTGGAACGAATAACGAAATGTGGTTGGAACGAAGTTGCTTCCGCTGTATATTATATATTATACCCGGCACAAGTTAGCTTGATCTCTTTGACAGATGTAAATTTTTCTGATCGACATAACTTTGCAATGACGAACACATTATTTTCTTCATTTAATGATTTTAAAAATTGTAAAAATATTTAAAAAAATACATATAATACAAAAGTTCCTAAAAATTCAAGCGTTATCCGAAAATTTTAAGACTTTTTCTATTATATATTATTGCTTCAAAGTAAAATTTAAATAGAAACACTGAAAATAATAGACGCTTGTACAATGTTACATCGGTCGGACGGTAGGGACGCGAATAACAGGCAGTAACTGCTACAAATATCGATTTCAAAAATCCAAAAATCCTTATTAAAGATCATTGTAAAGTTATTGTTACGAACGAACGGGGGTCCTTTTGGTTTGGGTCTCTTTGGCTAGTGGTGGGCTCTTTAGCTGGTATAACTCTTTTTTAGAAAAATAAGTAAAAAAAATAATTGAATTCTAATTTGAATTACGCATTCCATCGTTCCATCGACTGTTATATATATTATATTTTCTATTTCTCATCACTAACCCGTCTGTCAAAAAGATCAAGCTAACTTGAACAGGGTATAAATGAAAAACACAATAAAATAAAACTATATAAAATTTAATGACAATTACAAAATTGTTATAAAAATACCGTGCGCATTAAAACTATAACAAAATTTTATAAAATTTTGTTTTAGTATGTATAGTAGTATGGACGAGAAGGGCCGAAGATCGGGCTCAGTGGCGCGCCTTGGGGGAGGCCTACGTCCAGCAGTGGAATAATACTGGCTGATCATGAATTTTTTTTTATATATTCTTATATAATAGAAATAATTCATAATATATTTAGGTTTATTAACATAAGAACCAATAAAATTAAGTGCTCAAATATATACAAATATGAATTATAAATATTTACTGTATAAATCTTGACCACGTTGAATCGCAATTCCGATCCTCTGGTCTAAAAACGAACCAGCCCTCCTGTCAGTGGAGGCAATAAGGCGAGGTGTTATACTTTTGATGAAGCTGTTTGCACCACTACTCCGAGGGCCAAGTGTTTCGACAGCAAATGGGACAATAGAAAGAGGGTGAATGTGTATGTGTGAGAGAAAGAGAGATATAGAGGGAAAGAGAGAAGGAAAAAGAGAGAGAGATAGACAGAGCGTAAAAGATCGACTGGGCATGACGCTTTTTCTTTACGTGATGATTTCAGCAAGTTCACTCTAACATAAGCTGTGTAAGAGAACTTCGTTACAAAAATATAGACGAAATGACAATCTGCACCTTTTTTGCTGTCGGTAAAAAAAAATAAACAACGTCTGACAGTCGTATTTGGGTTTACGATACACACAATGGCTGTCATAATATCACGAAACTTTGACAGCGGCAATCTCTTCAACTGAGACGGCTCAGTTTCGATACATTGTCATCGTAATGATCTGTTGTTTGCCTCGCAATTCGGTTGTTGATTTTATTAATAAACAGTTGAGTTATCAACTAACGTTTATGTTGTCAAGAACTGGATGGTATTATGTCCATGACGTCTGACCTAATGAAAGGACGTTGTGCAATTTCCAATACACTTAATTAAATAATTATTTTACCCCTACCTCTTTCTATATCTGTTTCTTTCCTCTACCTTAAGGTTGCCTGGAAGAGATCGCTGTTATAGCGATAAGGCTGCCTTTCGTACAACGTTCTTAAACGTGACTAATTTACGTGTTTACTGGTGTACAATATAGTCTGTATTTTGATTTGGATTTGATTTTGAATTGTTTTAAATAGGTATTGCTGTTTTGTGTTGACTTGTTTTTTTTTTTTTATTTCACTTATTAATCAATATCGCTCGCTCTTGTTTTAGGGGTCATCTGTCCGTAGACATAAAAAGCCAATTTCCTTACTCGGGCTTCAATTTTGCTTCATACTAAAAATTTCATCAAATTTGGTTCAGTGATTTGTGAAAACGTAACAAACAGACAGAAAGAATTGTTTACGCAATTATAATATTAGTATAATTTATTATCAAACGGTAAAAAATTAGGACAATAAAATTAAAGGTTGGCTAGATAGAACACGTGGATCTTAAGCGAAGTTAAAATACATTAACTATGCCTAGGAGCCGAGATGGCTCAATGGTTAATTAAACAATAAAAAAGTAAGTTCAAATAATGTTATATAAAGCCGAGATGGCCCAGTGGTTAGAACGCGTGCATCTTAACCGATGATATCGGGTTCAAGCCCAGGCGAGCACCACTGAATTTTCATGTGCTTAATTGTGTGTTTATAATTCATCTCGTGCTCGGCGGTGAAGGAAAACATCGTGAGGAAACCCGCATGTGTCCGTTTTTAACGAAATTCTACCACGTGTGTATTCCACCAACCCGCATTGGAGCAGCGTGGTGGAATATGCTCCAAACCTTCTCCTCAAAGGGAGAGGAGGCCTTAGCCCAGCAGTTGAAAATTTACAGGCTGCTAATGTTAAAAAAAAATGTCTAGGAGGACATTGTAAATGAGGCACTAACCATGAGAACTAGGTTTTTACGTCACTTGTGCCTGAGCCACACTGGCTTCAACACATTCAAATTAAAACCAAAAATTTGTATCTTCAGACCAATTAAAACGTTGAATTCTATATCATTTTAATTTATTCAAATTGAATGAAATGTAGAAATAAACGAAGTTGAAATACATAAATTTGTGTCCAGTACCACAAAGCAGTGGTTTTATTTACATTCAACTTTGACGTATCCAAGTTTCTACATTCATATAAGCACAAAGGAATATTTCAATAGAATACTTTTTTTTCAAATCTTTTTTGAACTTCGCAAAGGGAACATGAATACATATTTGGTGTTGCAATTAAATTTTTGACATGGAAGAGACATTGGTGATTCTGTTATATTAGTAACTAGTCGACGCTGCTTTGCTCGCGTTTAGGGGTTAGTCGAATTTACTTACCTATTTTGTTATGGTACTTTTTTTATAATATGAATCTATATTCATATTTATTCAAATTGGACGGATTCCATCCGTGCGTGGAGTAGCAGATTTTAGGTATCCTAGGTATTTATGTATCTTAGATACAATTTTTTTTAAAGAGTAATATCCATGCCCAAAATTAATAAAGTCTTTTAAGCTTATCACTTGTGTTAGGATTGGGGACGAATAGCCCAAGGGTTCACGATCGATCCTGCGACCTTTTACATCGCTAAGCGGTCCGTAAACCATTGCGCTATTGACGCTTCACAATTGACAACACGTGTGCAAAATGTCATGATAATCGCTTGAGTAGTTAAGACATGATAGCGGAACAAACCAACACACAAACGCGCTCTCTTTCCCATCCAGAAAATACTAATTATTTTCATATTCATTAAAAGTGTGTTTTGTAAACTTCAAAACAGTCATATTAATTTTTTGCTATTAAAGTCGGAAGTCTAATACACTATTGTATTACATAGAGTTTACATGATAAGATCAAAAATCAAAATTATTAATCATGAATAGACAATATACGAAAAAAATTATAACAATTAAAAATGAGTTATTATCTATTTTACCGTTTAAAACGTAAAATTCTTCTACAAAATAGCACCTCTTTTAGCGTGGCTGAATAAATGTGGATCATTAACTTTTATAAATATAGGAAAAAAAAAGGTCTAATCAGAAGAAACCTAATAAATCCGTCCAACGATAAATTCTACCCTAAGTCGGTCATGTGTCAAGTCGCGTCTCAACACATCCCCAGAGTTATCTATGACCGGGCTGATGTTGATATTTAGGGTATTAAGGGCATTGGATTTCAGGAATGTCTTTGGCCCTTAGAAATTCTGAATAGGTAAGATTCGTATATTTTCGAGAAATGAAATACGATGTACTAATCTATTATTGAAGTTGAGTTTATTATGGTATACTCTACTCCAATGGGAATAGGAAAGAACCAAAACAAACCGTACATTTCAATATCACGAGTGTTTTGTTGATAAGTCCGCTTTATGATTTACTACAAACAGTTCTTGATTAATATATCTTCACTTTTAATACAACCACTCAAATTTGACTTTCAAAGCAATGAAAACAGTTTTGCCGACATTCAAAACGCCATTTTTCGATGAACGAACAATTAAAATGGAGGCCTCTCTAAGGATGTTCGCTAAACGAATGGAGAATGAATAAATTTATACAGATAAAAAATATATTATTTTAGTTTTAACATACAGTTTAGATTTTTTTTAAATATATATTTATTTAATTGGTTATAATATCGATTATAATATAATATAGAAATATAATATAGAAAGCTACATATTGTTCGATAAAAATATTATTATTTTATATAGTCAGGTATAGACAAAAAAATTAAAAGAATTAATTCATTTTACAGAAATAAAAAATCTTAAAATATAGATCAGTTTTATGCAAAGCAACAATTAATTTATAGTTTTGAAAATAATACAAAAGTAAGATATTATTCGGAATTATCAAAAGTTTTTTTCTTACGACCTGGCTTTGTTTAAGCGAACTGTAATTGTAACCGATTTAGTATTTACGACCTTTTGCTTTTGGCCACTGACTTTTGATTTGCCATCAACACGGCCTACGCTGATTGAACATTACTTTTTCGTTACTAAAAGTATTTAAAACGGGATATTTAAAACCAATACAATAATAACAATACCAATATAATAATACCAAATGAAAATAAAAAAACATGGTAAATATCCCGTTTTAAATACTGTTAGTAATAAAAATAACCATGTTAATTTTCGGTTTGAAGATTAAGATAAGATGTTATTTTTAATTACAATTTGTTTTTTTTTTTCAAAAAATTTTATTCTAAGAAATGTATTTCAAGGTGAAAGTCGTTTTAGATATAAGATAAAGTAAGAGTTTCTTTGAAAGATATATAAAATTTTATTTATTCAAAACCTTAGTATTATACAATACGTCATATGTCTTGAAAATGCCACTTCATTATTGAAACATACAATGTTTCTATTTATTAATGATGGAATAAAAATATATTCATATAAATGAAATTGTGATTGTGTTTCTATGACTTATCACTGAAAATAACTACCTCTTTATAAGTTAAGGCTATTTGCGAAACACAACGATCCAAATCAAAACTAATGACCTAATTTTTATTTAAGCCTAAAAATGTCTATCTTATCTACCTAAAATTTTGAATATGTACCTTTCTTGCAATTTATATAAAAATTTTAAAAATTACGTAAAACCAATAAAATATATCGTTCCTTGGCATTCTTTACACATTCACTCAATAATTTTCTCCTCACTAGTGTAACTAAAATGTCATGTCAATCCAAGGTCAAAGTTGTTTATTTATCTTTTTTCCTATTCCCATTGGAATAGAGCATAGACTAAAATGACGAAAATATAAGGCTTGATAAAATAACATACATATATTTGGGCTTTAATTTTTTTTTTATATTTTCATATACGGGAATGAAACGATCGCATCCTGGCTATTTCTTTTGATATTTAATATTTGAGAATAATAACAAATTGACCAAAAAGAAATACCCTTTTCAGATCATTACATTACGTTAAAAGCCTGTAAATTTCCCGCTGCTGGGCTAAGGCCTCCTCTCCTTTTGAGGAGAAGGTTTGGAGCATATTCCACCACGCTGCTCCAATGCGGGTTGGTGGAATCAATGCGAGTTCGGCTGCGGGTGCGGCTTCTCAGATCAGCCAGTATTTTCTTTTTAGAACCGTGATCATGTTTAATTTAACAATCAATAAGGAAGTGTAATGCTTCTATATCAAATAAAGGAATTTGATTTGATTTGACTATTTCAAATCAAATCAAATTATTTATTAGTTTTTATTAATATTAGTTTTATTACTGACGACCTCCGTGGTCGAGCAGTGTGTACACCGGTTTTCATGGGTACGCCACTCCGAGGTCCCGGGTTCGATTCCCGGCCGAGTCGATGTAGAAAAAGTTCATTAGTTTTCTATGTTGTCTTGGGTCTGGATGTTTGTGGTACCGTCGTTACTTCTGATTTTCCATAACACAAGTGCTTTAGCTACTTACATTGGGATCAGACTAATGTATGTGATGTTGTCCAATATTTATATTTATTATCCTAATAATAATTATTTATTCCGAAAGCTTCTCACATTTTCATATCCGTACAATACCCTTTGATTGTTCAAACACCTACCAGAAAAAGGTCCGTCACATGGCCATCGCACGTGACGCAAACCCTTTTTCTGGTTCATGTTATAATATCCAAGGTTTTCAAGTGAAGTGAAAACTTAGTTTGTACTGTTTGAACGGGTATTAGGTACCCAATATCACAACCGTTCCCAAGGTTAGCGAGCAACTTCGAAAAGGAAATTTCACACAGCTGACTCTGTAGAAACGAAATGTAAGATGTACTGTAGTGCAAATCAATTCTCGTTTCATATGATTATTTACACTTCCAACTTTTTGGTTCCAGGTTGATACTGATACAATCTCCATGGAAAAACCTAATAACCCATTGACTTTTAATTGTGTTGGCCAGACCCGGGATTAAACCTAGAACTTTTCGAGTACGTGTAATATAATCGCTAGACCAACGAGTCAGCTAACAACGGTATCAACTCAATTTAAATATTACTCAAAATAAAGTTACACTAAGCTCTTTTCTGAATACGCAGTCGAGTAACAAAGTTTTATTTGTACGCTACGGGGAATTTTCGTTGAATTTAAGATGAGGTTGAGGACTCCAAAAATCTACTTTACTTAAGGTAACGTTATCTTGAGTTTGAGAATAACTTTTAATAATGTGTTAGCGTGACACACGTTGAAATTACATTTAGAATTATGTGTATCAAGTATATAAGGGCTGCTTCACTGTAAAACCAAAATACATTATAATAAAAATACATTTAATTTTTTTTTAATTTTTTTTTAGAGCCGAGATGGCCCAGTGTTTAGAACGCGTGCATCTTAACCGATGATTTCGGGTTCAAACCCAGGCAGGCACCACTGAATTTTCATGTGCTTAATTTGTGTTTATAATTCATCTCGTGCTCGGCGGTGAAGGAAAACATCGTGAGGAAACCTGCATGTGTCTAATTTCAACGAAATTCTGCCACATGTGTATTCCACCAACCCGCATTGGAGCAGCGTGGTGGAATATGCTCCATACCTTCTCCTCAACGGGAGAGGAGGCCTTAGCCCAGCAGTGGGAAATTTACAGGCTGATTATGATATAGATAGGCGGACGAGCAAAAACGAGGTAACGGGGATAAATGGGTGGCCCTATCCAGAGGGGGTTGCATAAAGCACTTATAACTCTACAATCTATTCGTAGAAATCATTCAAATGAGATCAAATACGATACGTCAACTATCCATAAGTAGGAATAAATTGGTGAGGAGTTTTTCCTGCTGCTTTCAGATAAAGCTACAGCATCAGGTCAGGGTTACGACGTCATTGTAATATCATTGGAGTCACAGAACACTAAATGTTGAATCGAACAAGCTAATCGAATTAGCTCACATTGAGGGCATGTGAGCTAATAGCACAACTAGAACCGAGCTGGCGAACTTCAAGCAGCTCAAAATCACAAATTAAGCTTACAATACCCCTCTTTTTACATTTTTGGTCAAAATAGACATACAGATACACACGTAAAGTTAATCACGACTATATATATATGTAGTAGGTACATTTCAGTTGGCGTAAACTAAAATATAACACTAATATTTTGTATAAAAAAGGACCCAAAGATTTGAATACAATCTTTCTTTTTTAAAGGCTAATAAAAGCACTTTGAATAGCATGTTACCGAATTAAATGTAAAGCAACCACCGTTTGGGAAAGTAAATATACCGAGAAAACCAGCAAGCAACTCATATTCAAGGTACCTTAGATAGATAGAATTAAAAAACTACCTGATATTTCTTCCTAACAAGGAAAACCTGCGTCACAGTCCGGAAACACGTACAAACACATCTGTATGGCCTAAACAATTATTTGCCAAGAGCGCGAACCAAAACACTCAAATTAATTAGTGCTTCCCACGTAATTTTATTTTACCTTATATTTTGAGTATCCGCCACTTTTTTTCATATATCTGATAACCTTATATTTAACTTAAACCATCTGCGTTTGCATAATAATATACTACCTGTCAGACTTCTTACGAATAGTACAAAGTTTTTTTTTTTTAATGATCCGAGTTGGCAATATCAGTCACTCCAATTTCCGACTTGAAATTCCCAAAAAATCCTTTCTTAGTGAGCGTCTACGTCGCGAAAGTATTGACTAGACTAAATTTCAAGTCAATGAGACCTATGCTTTCGAAGATCACGTGAGTCAGTGGTATTCCTCTTATATGTGTGTACATTCTGCGTCAAATTTTAAACTAAAGTTTAAACGTCGTTGTTAAGGTCAATTACACTATTTTGACAATCTCAAATTTTTAAAACTCAACTCCTTAGCCTAAATTGGATATAAATAGTTAACAAAAAGAGACGTGTCGTGTTACATCCAGTTGGAACGAAGTTACTTTAGATGTATATTATGAATACAGACATAATAAAATAAATTAACAACATTTGATAATAATTTCATTACAATGTCAAAATTGTTTTTAAAAAAAATAATTAAATAACACTTCCAGGCAGGAGACATAACATCAATATATATAAAACTCTTCCGTTACTAAGTGACTTAGTGACTGACAGACAACGCACAGCCTAAACCACTGGACCTAGAGACTTGAAATTTGGCACACGTATACCTTGAGTATCCTAGAGGTGCACTAAGAAAGGATTTTTCAAAATTCCCACGGGATAGTGAACAAATGGGATTTATATTTTCGAACCAAAGTAGCTCTATCTCCGTAACTATAATTATTAGGGGTTTCAAATTTACCATGCAAGTAGGTTATAACAACAACTAAAAACTATTTTTAGGATATTTCGGAATTCCCAAGGGATAGGGAATAAACGGGAATTGTATTTTTTCTTGAAAGTCCTTAGTCCTAGAAACTGGAAATTTGGCATGAAGATAGTTATTATAGCACAATGAACTTAAAAAAAACTGAAAATCATGATTTTTTTTATTTTTATTTGCTTATAGAATACCAATATAAATTGATCCCATACTGCGTACATTTTGCTTAGGAGCAGGGCTCTGCTTACATTGGAAAATTTAAAAAACTTGAAAAAAGGGAAATATCTTCAAGCATCGTTCCCTTTTGATAGATCTTTGAGCTATTTACATACCTATAAATATGTACATGGAACTCGGTCCACGAGTCAGACTCACACTTTATTAGGTGAATTGTTATTGTGTTTATAATTAGTTTATTAATCCATACTATATAATATTATAAATGCGAAAGTAACTCTGTCTGTCTGTCTCGCTTTCACGCCCAAACCACTGGACCGATTTAAATGAAATTTGGTACACAAATAGTCTAGAGTCTGAGAAAGGACATAGGCTACTTTTTAATTGGAAAAAAGTGATGTAAAGGGTTGAAAAGGGATTGTATGTTGTTGAAATTATTGTCATTTTAAGAACTAGAAGCATAAAACTTATATTTTAGGCTGTACACTAATAAATTAACATATCATGACACCCACTAAGGAGGGAACTTTGGAAATTCTACCCTTAAAGTGGTGAAATAGGGGTTAAACGTTTGTATGGAAGTCCGTCATTTTTAAGTTGGAAACATAATACTTTATTTTTAGGATACTGATTAAAAACAAGTAAATACGAATTTAAGCATTTTTTTATATTCTACCACAAAAAGGGGGTGAAATAAGGGATGACTTTTTTTTATGGAAGTCCGTCATTTTTTTATGTTAAAAACATGAAAATTTATTTTTGGGCTACCGATTAAAAGTAACTTGATTCGCATTCAAGCGTTTCTGGATATTTATGCCTAAGGAGGGAAATTGGGTTAACATTCCGTATATAGGTTATTCTGGAAGTCCGTCATTTTTAAAGTTAGAAGTTAGAAATTTAATTTTTGGTATACCGATTAAAAATGAGTTGTTACGAATTTAAACGTTTTTGGATATTTTACGCCTAAGGTGAGAAATCGGGTTGACATTTCCTATATAGGATAGTCAGGAAGACCCTCATTTTTGAAGTTAGAAGCATGTAACTTTATTTTTGGGCTACTGATAAAAAATGAGTATATACGTATTTAAGCGTTTCTGCATATTCTACCCTAAGGGCTGAAATACACACCAATGTGGTATACAAAGGGGTCTTACATTAACATAATATTTTAAGTTAATTTATAAATATATTCATATTCTACGCGAGCAACGCCGCGGGTAACAGTAGCTAGTACATATATAATTGTATTTAACTAACATAACTGTATGTTTAGATGTTGAAGAAGAGTAACTACTGAGTTTCTTGCCGGTTCTTCTCGGTAGAATCTACATTCCGAACCGGCGGTAGCTTTACTTTAAATAGTTTGTTAAATGACGATTCAAAAGTGCTTGTAAAAGTCAACTTGAATAAATTATATTTTGATTTGATTTGATTTGATACATACAATACTAAATAGACAATAGTCGGTGTCTGTCGGGACGATGTAACGTTTCCAACGATACCACGCATCCCAATGAGTTCAAGTTAAGGTATTTACAAGTTAAGGTTGAATAAAGAAACTATACTATTTTCGCTGAAGCATGGCGCGGGTGACAGTTGCCTACATGACTTTGACATCTGTCAGTACCACATGACTAGGGATGTGACGTTAGGTATGTAGTTCATTTTTATCACTAACGATACTCGCGGCATAAATCTAGTTCTTTTAATAATGTTAATCTTGAATCCTAAAAAAAATACACATTTTTTTGGACAATCGTGTCAAGAGGACGTTTTGGGTCATCAATAATACTCGAAAATCTATTTATAATAACCACTTAATTCGTCTTCAAAAATTTAAAAGTGCACGTTGACACTTAGAACGTTTTCCTCTTAAACGTTTAGTAAAATAACAGAACCCATTCACACAAAAATAACTCGAGGAACCGAACGCTCAGTTAAGGTTCGCTAATAGCATTTTTAACGGCATTACGGCCGAGATCTACGAGTATTTCAACCCTGCTATTAAATCGCGTTAAATATCAGGCATTAAGAGTGAAATTGCCTTGAAGCTATTCCAGTAATACACGAGATAAGCGGAACGTTAATAGATCTATTGATAAGGCTAGGGTTGTCAATTTTAGTTTTAGAAAATATAAAAATAATATACATGAATACGGATTCCAATGATGTACGACTCATATTGTTCTTAATACAACGGGCCAATTTGAGTTAAATTATAAACACACTAATAGGTTAGTAAT
This sequence comes from Vanessa tameamea, assembly GCF_037043105.1. NCBI lineage: Eukaryota > Metazoa > Arthropoda > Insecta > Lepidoptera > Nymphalidae > Vanessa > Vanessa tameamea. Next base: position 5,776,321 of record NC_087335.1, read on the forward strand.
CTAATATAACTATTAATTATTATAGACTATCGAAACTTTATACACTTAATTGTAAACTAAAAACAAAAAAGAATAAACACAATTTTTTTTAAACTTAATATATTGTTTGGTTAAATTGTAATAGTTTGTCTGTTTCTAGTGTAATAAAATAAGATGTATGGTATATATGTAATTTACATAAAAGTATGGCCGTCGCGAGACAACTAGCAGAAATAGCTTCCGAATAATGGTTATAAAAATAATGTATAATGATAAAAGTTTCATTCATACAGTAAATATGACATTTTTTTATATTTTAATAATATGCATATATAGCAACGAAACACAAGGGAGTAGAAAAAAATGACGGTGAGGGCGCATGACGGCATAAAAAAGGCGCCATGCCATTGACAGGTGCAACGGACTATTTGATCTTACCCCCAAAACGCGCCAAAAGATTTTTCACACCAAATCAACATACATGCACAAATCCACCCGCTTGAACTGAATCTTAAACTAAGACCAATTCGCGGAAACCCGAATTCGCAGTGATTAAATCAAACTTTGTTTGGAGGCTACCACATCGAAGTGTTGTCAAAACTTAAACAAGATAACAATTTTACGACATGTTATGTGTGTATACAAGCGACGTGCCCCGGCTTCACGTGGATTTTATTAATAAAGAAATATACAATATCAATATAATTTATACCCAATATAATTTATTCCTGTGTGCTTTAATAACAAACAGGAATATTGTAATTTTTAGAATTGGATCTATAATACTATTACCCCTACATGCTAACTAACAAATTTTATCTCTCTATATATTAATATAGATTTAATTTAAGCATTGTATACACGGCTAAAACTTTCAGCGGATAAATTCTGTGCAAAAATAAAAGTAACTTGATAAAGTCGCAATGTATGAGTAAAGCTAAAAGCTTTAATAACATTTATATAAAGATAGATTATCAAATCTTAGAACGCGTCGAAAGATACAGTGGCCAACAGTTGGCTAAGTACGCACACTAGTAAAGTCACCAAGATAATAAAGTTTGCTCGTTTACTAGTTCTGATGTAGGACGACACCCTTTCTAGATATATATATATATATATATATATAATCTTAGATTCAAGTCATAATCACAAGGCACATGAAACTTCAGTGACGCTTGCTTACGTTTGAACCCATGTTCATTTAAGATTCACATGTTCCAACCTAGTGGCCCAGTGGCCATTTCGGTGTAGTTATTGCTATTAACCAGTATAACGGTTAAATATTTATACCGTTTATTTGTATTACAAATCAACCCATAATTATCTGAGAAATATGTCTATAAACGATAAAAAAATCAATTTTCCATGTAGTCATTTAAGCCGCAACAAGCATTGGGGGAAAATAAACAAAAGATCGAATTATTACCGAGTTCGATTCTTCGAAATTCAAAACCCAGCCGTTAAAATATCTCCAATTACAGAAAGCGATGTCTTTCAGGCCTAATATTGTTAGAAACTTAAGAAAAATAAAAATAAATTGATAAATAGGTAGGTAGGTTTGACAATAATACCAAACGCGTGTTAAAAATGTCTAGGTACGACAATTTATAATCGAATTGCTGACGGTACGGTGGAGGTTTACATGCAATAATTACAACAATATTTGTTATCTGTTGTTTGTAAAAAAAAAACCGTTTTATCGTAGTAATCGTCGTTTTATCGTCGAATGGTAAAATCGTAAAATATGATAATGACAATTTTATATAATTAAATATAAATTATTACTGCAATTAAAAACTAAATTTAAAATGCGAGTTATTTAAGATTATAAAATTTATTAATTTTATATTAAATAATAAATGAATAATTATACCTATTCATAAATCATAATCAATTGATCAATGTTAATCTGTAATTTGGTAGGTATTTTGTTTTCCAAAATGGTACACTTTTATCAAAATACTTACTAATAATATAGTCTTCGTTTAAATATATAAAATTAACGAAAGTTAAAGAATATATTTTTCAATAATATTTCAGTGCAATAATTTTAAAAAAAACTATTGAATAAATTCAACTTGCAAAGTAATAATACTAATAATCAATAAGAACATTTCGAAATACATAAAAAAGTTTATATCAACGTACCTTTAATTTAAAATACACGCAATCCTTAATTTAGTCATTTTCTGTTACAGTCACAAGAAATCCCATTAATCACAATCACATCCACTCCATATTTGCTAAGTATTTAATAACATAAATATTACGACTCGGGTAACCGCGACGTAATCGGAAATCAATACATCCACTACACATCCAAACTTGACGGTCGCCGACGCGCAACTGAGTACTGACGCGCGACGCTTGTTTAACCGTTTATTCTGTCATTCGTAATTCGAATTCATTCTAATTTGAAATAATACGTTTCAGAATTAATTTATTGCTGATTTTCAAGCAATTTTGATGTTTAAATTTAACAAAACAATTAAAATATTTCATAAAATTCAAATAAGATATTTAACTTAACCTTAAGCCATATTTTATGAAAAATGTTTTCGTACCTATAGAGTAGGTATGTAACTATTGGGCTATTTAAACTTTGTTTTTATTAAACTACAAGAAACTCAAAGAAACTAAAAAAAAAAGAAGTTTTTCGATAACAATTTACTTTAATTTTGTTTACGTTTTATATATTTTTTTCTTATACAGCTGTAGTACCGCTCTCTAACCGGCCAGTAACTTTTCTCCGCTCTCTAAAATTATTTTTTTGTTAAATCGTAACAATTCAATCAATCATAACAATCTACGGCTGGAGCTCTTCAAAATGAGACCATAACCGATTTTTTATGTGCAGCTATCGTCCCATAATCACTGGAACAAAAATTGACTTACGCTATTAATATATGAGATAACATACTTACTAATTTTATTTATTAATATATATATTATTCGATGTCTAATAAAACAGAGACAGCTAAAATAGACGGCGAAAAATCGTCGTTATTTTTTTTTTTTTTTAGTATAAATTGTAATTCTTTTCTTTGACATTAAATTAATAAAATAAAAAAATCTGTAAATATTAGTCAGAGAATAATAAAATAATGTTATTCATAGTTCTCCTTTTAGTAGGAAGCTACATAATTATTTTCAATGAATCATTTGAAATTATATACATGTTTATTATTTATAAAAAAGTAAATATGATTTATTTATTTAGTATAGGAGTATTATTATTTTATTAAGACGGTATGTAAGCAGCCGTGTTCTATTTTTAAATTATTAATGGCGTATAGCAAAGCTATAATGCAAATGTAAATGTTACGATAATTTTAAAACAATATGTAAGATAACCTTAATATGTGCATATTAAATAGTAAATATATCGACGGATGATCATAAAATATTCGTAGGCAAAAATAACCATAACACAATCGCTAGGCTTAATAATATTTTACATTAGCTCAATATTTAATTGAATGCTTTTACTATTAAAAAATAATAATAAAATAAGGTATAGTCTAATCCTTTAATTGGTGGTAGGGCTTTGTGCAAGCCCGTCTAGGTAGGTACCACCCACTCATCAGTATTGTTGTGTTTCGGTTTGAAGGGTGACTGAGCCAGTGTAACTACAGGCACAAGGGACATAACATCTTAGTTCCCAAGGTTGGTGGCGCATTGGCAATGTAAGGAATTGTTAATATTTCTTACAGCACCATTGTCTATGGGCGGTGGTGAACACTTACCATTAGGTGGCCCATTTGCTCGTATGCCATAAAAATGAAAAAAAAAAAATCCAAACGAAGAAGGAATAAAGATATACAAACCTTAGATTTACGTATGCCACGCGATTTCCTAATAGCTCAGACATATCGTGCACTAATAACAGTCCTTGACTAATTTACATTTATATATATTACAACACTATTCCACTACACTACTTATATCCACTTTAATATGACTTCCAAAGTCCCGATAACAGTTTCGTCGACGTTCATAACTCCAATTTTTCACTAATCCATAGTGAATATCAAAGATTTTTCAAGCTCTCGACCAATGATATCACGTTATTCGATGTCAAGTTTTATTTATTCGACTTTTGTCCTCTTGCGGTTGGAATAGACTATAAACAAAATGGCGGTATACAATTACAAGGTTGTAATATTATTGAGATGATAATGATTTTTATGCAATATATATTATATATAATATATACTATTTAATTTTAAAATCATTATGTATTTAATTTAATATAATTATACAGTTCGTTTCGTTAGAATCTGCTATTGGAACCGTAGAAGATGAAATTAATTTGAATACCAACAAGAGTCTTTTGAAATATATACGATATACCGGTTTAAAAAATTCCAATTTTCAATTTCGAAAATTTGTTAAAGTCTGGAATTTATTCAGCACGGCAATAATTTATTTCTGTATCAACTTAATAAACTTTTTACTCGGCAAATTAAAGAATTTCAGGGAATAGTAAAAGGGCTGTTTATGCGTGTTAAGCGTGGACGACAAGGAGAAATATATTGCCACTTGTATACAAAGAAACCATTCAAGTTGCGAGTAAAAAAAATAAGGAATAAATATTTTGCCGTCGCATACGTTTCAAGAAACATAAAGGTGCTTCTCCACAAGACAAATTGACAAAAGCGCCGCAAGGAACTTCAATCATTCCCTACATTGCCTATGCGCGACCAACCTTGGTAATTGAGAAGTTATGTCCCTTGTGCCTGTAGTTACACTGGCTCATTCAACCTTTCAAACCACAACACAACAATACTGAGTACTGCTGTTTGGCGGTAGAATATCTGATGCCTACCGTCGTCTGCATTGTAGATTGGCAAATGGAGCTGTAAGGATGTAGTAGTTAGTTAATTTATGAAGTAGAATATCTGATGAGTATAGTTAAAAGATAAGTAAAGTATATTGATAAAATATAATAACAGTTTGTTGTTCAAAACAAGGGCTTACTTTATGAATAACTCAACTAGCTCACTCAGCCTTCAAATACCAAGTATTGCTGTTTGGCAGAATATATGAAAGCCACCCTGCGAAAAGCCATATAATAAACTTGTGCGTGTACAAATATTGCCAACCATTTCAGTGTAGACGCACCTTTACACGTTATTGTAAACAGAAAATGGCTGGTACCGTCAATTACCTTTCGCGAACAGAAAAAAATATACTCGTGTAAAACAAACAGCGCCAGTACTGAAGGTCAAAAACATACACATTCGAAATTTATTTCGTTTTTAGGTCTGTAATATTTTTAATCTGTTATCTCAATTTTTTTTTTGTAATCGTATGTCGTAGACGCAATACTTTTTTTATAATCTATGTGATATTTTATATACGTTGCTTTTTTATCTACGAATTACATCCAACTTACGCAGAATTTAAGAATTAGCTAGATTTAAAACAAAAAACAATTGAAACTGCGAAAGAGTGGGCGAAAATTCATAGAAACTAATGTTACGTCTACATTTTCGACCTTAATTTAAGGAACACTATAGACATCTAATTATTCGAAACTTAAAATAAATCGACTCTTCGTTGTTAGTAAAATAAAATAATTAGAGTCGACGCATCGTAAAATAATTATATTTTCGTTTGGCATCAAACCAAGCAGGCCCCCTTTTCTTAGCGCACCTTGCAGTAACACGAGGTAAGAAAAGAATGATATATATGACAGACGGGTGGTTGATCAGAATGGATGTCCTCACCATCGGACATTATGTGTGGGCGTAATGTAAGTACGGGTAAATAATATCAGTTCCGTAATCACTCAAACAATTTACTTTCAAACACAATAATAATGACGAGTCGTAAGACAGTTCCTAGACGTGTCGTCTGTACGGCGGCTAGCACTGAAGTGTGATGTCGCCGACTCGCTCCGACCATCTAGAGTCCGTTGAAGCGTTATGTAATACTGACAACGCTTGCGGCTCGTCAAATCAGTTTCCGTATTGTTGACTTCTCCGACATATACGTAAACTTCTACAGTTAAAATAGGTTAAGAAGTATTTACGAATTATTCAAAATACAGGACGATTCCTAATACAGGAAATTTTAATTTTTACAACATTAGACACTGGTGTCTCGAAATAAGAAAATATACTAGAGAATCAACATGCCATCCATGCGGTCATGCTTTGTACAGTAACTTTTTTTTTTGTATATAGTTCAAGCCCTAATATTAATAGTTCTTACGTAAATAAAATTCTTAATAGTAGTTAATTTTTTTTAATTTTTATTTTTGTTATATGGTATAGCTATAATTGTATAGAAAAATATTAAACGAAGGATTCTCCTCGTTATATATAGATAATTTTTTTTTTATGGAGGTTTCGTCAGTGTAATGTCTTGACCTATATTCGCCGGGCTTGTTCGGAGGTATAAATGTAAAAAAAATTAAGTAAAATAAATATTCGTTCTATTTTGCTTCCCTCGTTATTATTTTTATTTGTAATAACGAACCAATATTTGTCAACTCACACAAACTCTTGACTTCCTCCCACATCCAGGTTACTACTAACTGATTTGAGGCTTGTTTTAGAAAAATGCAATATTTTTAATTTGCTCACCTATGCGTCCGAACTAGGGACTTCTAGACATACCGGGCTTTCTAGTCACTAGACCAACGAGGCAGTTAAAGGGGTTAAAAAGTGAGTATAAAGTTTAAAAAAAAGGGTTTACACTACGTTTTACACCATCGGACGTTCTATCTCTCTTCTCGTTTTCACGAAAGCAATTCCTCACTCGTGTGTATTCAATACAATTACACTGAAAGGTTCGGTCGTAAGTAAACATCAGTCGGATTTCTGTCTCTCAGAGCGCGTCTATACTCTTAACGATTTCCCATTTGGTTTGTGCTTACATTTATAAATAATTCAACCGGCATCGTTTCTTCAACACGTATTTATACACGATTTTTGACCATGCCGCAATTTTCTTTCGAATTTTCCGATCGTTTCATAAAATTCGTAATATGAAACGAATTCAAATTTCAATATTCGAACAGTTAACAACCTATAAATACCTCAATGTTGGGCAAAAATCTTCTCTTCTGTTAACGAGGAAATAAAGTGGACCATTACAATTGATAGCCAAAATAAATCAATCGATTCAAAAAATGCCTGAGAAAAACGGACGATTAATCCAGTCCCCTTTTCGCAGTAAATACTGAGGAATGAGGACCATCTTGTGAGAAAGATTTTGAGAATCGATGTGGACGGATATAGAGGTAGGGGACGACCAAAGAAACGATGGGAGGATTGTGTGAAAGACGATATGGTTAGAAAGAATGTTACTTGTGAGATGACGTCCGACAGAGTAGTATGGAAGAAGAGGACATGCTACGCCTACCCCAAGAAAAACTGGGATAAGGGCAGGAGGAGGATGATGACTGAGGAATTTTGTACAAGTCCCGTTGTGTGAGTAACCTTTTGCAACAATGTTTCTTTACTAGAAACCCAGGTTAGGTGTTTGTACTACGTTGATTGAGTAATGCTCAACCTTTTAATGTGGATATCAATTTGCCAAAGAATATGTAGCTATTTCGAATTGCGTATGTCCAAGTTTCTATTTAGAGTAACAATCACCGAAGTTTTTCTAAGCCTATTTGTGTGGCAAATGGACCTGCCATTTGTATAAGTACGGCTCACTCACCAACCTCTCCAGGGTTTTTATGTATTTTTTAGATATCTGATTAACTTAAGACTTTAACAAACTGGGCTATCCAATAATTTCGAGTGTGGGCGTTTTACGGACGAATTCGTTGAAAATTATAAATAAGTTAAGAAAATATGCTATACTGAGCTATTTCTTAAAACCTTGTAATTATACCTTAAAATTATTCTTTTGAGAATTTCGCGTTGAACTGAAATACTTTTTGTAACGCAAAGCGGTCGTTACAGCTTTCTTCGAAATCTATTTCGTAAATATAATTGTGAACATTATTGCATTTAAATTTATTTCCGCTTGCTTTGTTGCTCTATTGAATCCATACTTTTGTTATAAATGCGAAAGTAACTCTGTATGTCTGTCTGTATGTTTTTCACGGCTAAGCCACAGAATCGAATTTTATATTATTTGATATGAAGCAAGCTTGAACCTTAAGGACGGACACAGGCTTTTTTATGATTAACTCCGGACGTTCAACCTGTAAACGCAAGCGAAACAGCGGGCGACAGCTAATGCATTTATTACACATAAATACGAATTAAGCACATGAATTCACTGGTGCTTGCCCCGGATTCACGTTTTGTAACCATTAAACAATCACGGTTAACCGAGCTAATATTTTTACAAGCTTTTATTTAACTTGCAATATTAGTTTACTTAGGTCAAATCTTGCTTAGGGCGTCACGGTAGCCGGGAATCCCCCCTAGGAGTTGGAGGCTCGTATAGGCGGGCCGACCGTTAGGGCGTCACGGTAGCATGCGAAAGCGATTCCGTGGCTCCCGCCGATGAGACGGAGAGTATTCCGGTGTACCGCCAATATCTTGGGCACCGGCGAGTCCCACATACCCCCCCACTTCCACGCGGGGGAAACGCGTAACCTGTTTATCCAGCGAAAAATAAAAAGGGCATCACGGTAGTATGCGAAAGCGATCCGTGACGCCCGGAGGGACGGAGAGGATGCCACTGATTTTTTTAGTGTATATTCTAGTGTACTATGGCGTACTAGGCATCCTGGGCACTGACGAGTCCCACATACGGGGGGTATGTGGGGGAAACGCGTTACGTGTTTTTCCTATAAGCGCAAAATATTGAACCAATTTCTCCTAACCTAGGGACTCGATTTTTTCCTAGTTGGTTCATTTCTGGTGAAAATGCATTTTATGGGAAACATAGCCTGACAACATAGCCTAATATTCTACATACAGAATTGTCTCCAGTTAAAGGAATTCCTAGACAATCAACGCCACTAAAATAATATTGATAAGAAGGTTTTCTAAACATGTACCGTAACATATATGGCAAGTAGTGGATATATATGAATAAAATTGTCCTGGGCCCTGATTCTGTACGCCACCGAAAACGCAAACGAGCCTGTAACGCGCTCACGACGCGTTTTTGGCTAAAAACGGTATTCCGAATGCCACTGTCAAATCGAACCATACATAGGGTCGTTTAAATCGCGTTTTTAACTCGTTTTTAAATGTCAAAATTCCACGCTTTCATTCCTCGTGTTTTGAAAACGTGGATGTAATTTAACATAAAAATTTAAATAAATATAGTGTTTTTAATGTGATTTATAAATTATTTTGACGGGTTTTAGAGTTATATTTAGTTAAAAAAGTGTTCGGGTTTATATTATGTTATAAAAATATAGTTAGCATTTATAAATATACAAGTTCTAGTAATATTTTTTGTTAAAATATTTGGTTTTAGTCAAAAAAAAATTAAATAAATTTATGTAGAAAAAAAAACCGGTGTTAATGTTAAAATATAGGAAATGAATCCGATTGTACCTCGTTAAATCTCTCAAAAAAGCATATACTAGATGTCTTATGGCATATAAAATACCATTTTAAAAAAACATAACTCGGCGTGTTAACGGAATCACGTTTGTGTTTCTTAGCTTGTTATTACCTCACTCGTTTAGGCTCGTTACGAATTGTGGCATACAGAATCAGGGCCCTGGTTACAGCGGCTTTCCTTGTTATTTAGAACATTTTCTATTCGTTCAAATGAACAGGTTTCCAGAGCATATTAAAATCATTCCTCAATGTCAAAACATTTTACACGGGCTTAAATAGTGGCCTTTGTAAACGATACAGCGTTTTTATTTAATATGCGGTTAGGTGGTTAGATTTACTGCGGATATCTATATTTGTAATTCTATACAAAGCCTTGTGCATATAATATGTGGGTTAATGTTTGAAGGTCATGTTAAGCATACCTGGCATTTAATCCCGTGATAAACGATGCAAAAATACGAGTGTTATAAGTTGAAGTGTGTTTTTGTGGCATCATAACACCTTAATTGATGGACAAATTTGATCTAGAGCTTTCTTAGCCGTGATTGAGGGATATGTTATGTTGTTTGGGAAACGTTTGGTAAAGGCATGTGATTAATGCTTCTGATCTTCAAAATTTTAAATCAGCTATCCCGTCACCTTAATGATATTACACTGACATGATAATCATAATCTGATGATGCAGCATTGTCTGGAATGAGCGGGATACCCAACTTACTACGTTACAGCAGAGGTATGTTTCTGCTCCAGGAATGGTCTCAATGAATAGGTTTTATGTATCTTTTTAAGGTATTTTCAGTCGTTCGTTTTTTAATATCGCTAATAATATCATGATATTAATATTATATTATACTGTTATATAATATAATATTATATAAAATACTAGCTGTGCCCGCGACTTCGTGCGCGTTTGAATTTAATAAAAAAGCGTGACTTTATTATTATTTTACATATAATTTTAAAATAAAAGTAGCCTAAGTTACTCCTTATTACATCCGCTATCTGCCAGTGAAAGTCCCGTTAAAATCGGTCCAGCTGTTCCAGAGATTAACCGGAACAAACAGACAGACAGACAAAAATTTTAAAATGAAATTATTTAGGTATATGTACCGTGTATACATACACATGCATTTAGTAAAACGCGGTTATTTTAATATTACAAACAGACACTCCAATTTTATTATATGTATAGATTTTACACCCACACATTTACATTATCAATTTTATATTAAAATTTGTTCCGCAATAAAATATATATTCTTTATTTTTTATTAAATAATATAAGTGTCAGCCGTGCGTCAATTTATATAGTGCAGCTGAGAATCAGGGTGGTCCTAGAGAGCTCGATATGGCTTTTAACGCTGCCAACGTAAGCTTCTCTGTTTGTGACGTCACACTTCTGAGCAAATAAAATGAAAGCTAGTTCACGTTCTTTCATAAATCACTACCTTAATAGATTTTTTAATGGTTTGTGTTATCAAATAAAGAGATTGTTCTATTTTTCATAGTTGCTCCTCTTTATAAAACTTCATACTGCTAAGGTTTTGGTTTAAGTTTTACAGTCGGCCGCCTACTTGACTCCAACCCTCCTTGGGAATGCTATTATGGTTGTTTACCCGACACCGAGCTGGTAGTCCAAAGTGCAGGTGGTATGCACTTAAATAACCTAAGTGGGCTCTTACGACACCCACGGATGGATTGGGTGAGGTCCTATTCTAATCCGGGACCATCTTCAACGATGGATGGATTGTGTGTAAGACGGTATGGCTGGAAAGAAGGTTACTGGTGCGATGACGTCCGCCAGAGAAGTAAGAAGAAGGTATGCAGCGCCGACCCCAAATAAAATTGCGATAAGAGCAGGAGGATGATGCTCCACTTTATAAATCTTTTTAAATTATACAAAAAAAAAAACTTCTCATCATACAAATGCAAAGCTAACGAATGGAAATCCTTTGCGGCGCTAAGTATACGATTCATGAATATTTAAATGCGTTTTCCTGCAAATTCGGTCGCATTATGTCACAATGTGGAATAAAAGTCGTATGTTGTATTTAATTGACATTATCTTGACTTGTTACTTGTGTGGTTTTATTACCATATAATCCCATTGTATTCTTTTAAAGAGTTTACTATCGGAGCTAATAAGTTGTACTTTTTTTTAAAGATGTTTTTATACATTCCTGGTACTTTCAAATTTTGTCGTGTAATCTTTAGATGGTCGATATTTGTTCAAACCTGTCCGTTAGGTAATACTTATTCTAGTTATATATTTGAAAGGTCAATGAACTTTGTTATTTCTCTCATAAATTTTCTTGACCATAGGTCCAGTATTTGTATAAAATAATACGTTTTGTTTGTACCTCTAAAAACGTACAAAAAAAAATTTGCAAGAAAGGTCTTGTTTGATGGAAATTTGTTCAGCGTTCGTTTCATTTTATTTTCTATTGCTTTTGGGAACTGCCTCGTTGGTCCAGTGGAGAGTTTCTAACGGCCAAATACTGAAACGTCATTTAAATATTTAAGGCCAACTTTGAGACGCCGTTAAATTAAAATTTCGCATACTCAAACGTCAATTTTGAGCATCACTCAAATTTGAGAGTGACTCAAAATAAGTAGCCTTTAAACACCACTCAAGGTAGGCAGCAGATATTTAAGTGCTCCAATCAGGCCAGCGAGCCAATATTAGTTATTTCTTTATAAACATTCTTAATGTGACGACCTGCGTCTGAAATTATTCGGTTTTGTCGTCTATACGATTTGGACTTGTACCTTTTTTAGACAATTCCATGTATTTCTTCATACACAATGACAGTTGTGTTTTATTGATTTATTTACTTATTTATTTTTACTTAAGTATATATAATAATATATAATTTAATAATATAAGTTATATGTTATATTATATCGTTTTTTTGTAGCACTGTTGTTCGTATATCTATAAGACGGACATTGAAAATCAGCGTTACACTTTCGGATCCTTGTATGCTTTCAATTCAGATTCTAGATTAAATTCAGTATAAGCTGAGTGAGCGTCCTTTTTGTGTAAGTATACTGTTGTGTCATGTCTGTTTATTATATATTTTTCTGTAGCAATGTCAAAAATAAAGTTATTTTAGTTTCAATTTTAATTGTGTTCAAATTCGATTAGAACCCCATCATCATAGCTCTTCATTATTAGTATATGATGCCCGTCTCGACTTTTTAAAGGCAAAATTCAAAATAAGTCAACTCTCTCATTTCGATCCCTTGTAATTGTTAAAAGGCGAAAATCCTTTTTTAGTGATAGTCTACATCGCGAAAGGATAATTGTGCTAAATTTCAAGTCAATAGTACATTATCAAAAGTTTTGTGGATTCGACCTGGTTTTGATTTTCTATACTATTTGTGATAAAAAAAACGTTACGAGTTTACTTGTATTTGGTGCCTCTTATTAAGCCATACTGTAATATATTTTAGGTACTTAGAGATGATTTAGAAGTAAAAATCATTTTTATCTAAGCTGTAAAAAAATTTTTTTTTTTTGTAATAGTAATTCGGACCTGATGTTAACTAGTAACTACCGCCCATAGACATTGGCGCTGATAGAAATATTAACCATCCCTTACTTCGACAATGCGCCACCAACCTTGGGAACTAAGATGTTATGTCCCTTGTGCCTGTAGTTACACTGGCTCACTCACGCTTCAAACCGGAATACAAAACAACCAGATATAACTGCTTGGCGGCAGAATAACTGATGAGTGGGTGGTACCTACCGAGTTGGGCTTGTACAAATCCTTATCCAAATAAAATCAAAAGCGAATACAAATTCCCGGTGTTGTGTAACATTAGTGTTTTGTAAATACGTCAATAACAAAAATTACAGCCACTTTGACGTATCAACAAAAAGAGGCGTCGTTTTGCATTACTAAGAATTTGCTGTACTTTTGACCTTATATCTGCATTTGTTGCTTGTAGTATATCATAGAATATATTTCTTTTTAATTCTGATTCTGATGATTCTTTACCCATATGCACTTCGGCGCATCTGATCTTCGTATGCACATTTAGCCTTGCTGTACCTATACAAATTAAAACTTATTTTATTTCGATTAAAATCTGGTTGCGTGTAAAACTTTATTTATTGGCGACAAATGCTACGTAACATTTTTTTATCTCCCGCCACGCCACTGAGATTTGTTAGCTTTTTGATATCCTTTATTAAATTTTATAACACAGGCTAACATCGTATATCACCGTGGCGAATTAGACCACAACAGAACGAAGCCTTATCTCGAGGATTTATCGGTATTATGTATTTTCGCTACAACAGTATTGTTGAACCTACTTTATTTATTTTATTCGTTCATACAAGGAACACGATAACACGATCGGCGTATTCACAAAATAAACAAACGAATTTGGACAATACTGGACAGTGCAGTGTGATACAGCTTTTACAACAATACATTCAATAGAGGCTCGATCTGCCCTTTGTTTTATGACGGCACTAGACTCAACTTACAGTGATCAAGGTTGAGCGAAATAATGAGTTCAATAAACTGAATAGACGAAAAAAATACGAATAGTACTGCTAATTTAATGCCTTCAAAGCTATTAAAATTTTGACTGAAAATGTCGATTGTCTGGATGATGTCATTATATCTGTAAAAGTTTATTATGAAATTTGTGAGTGAGAGAGTTGGTTGATAGTGAATAATACCTGGTGGGGGCTCTGCAAGTCCGTCTGGGTAGGTAACACCCACTATATTCTACTACCAAACAACAGTACTGAGTAACTTTTGGGTCCGGTTTGAATGGTGAGTAAGCCAGTCTAACTACAGGCACATGGGACATAAATTCTTAGTTCGCAAACTTGGTGGCGCATTGGAGATATAAGGACTGGGTAATATTTCTTACGGCGCCATTATCTATGGACAGTGGTGACCACTTACCATCAGGTGGCCCATAGGCTCATCCGCTAACCTATGCCATAAAGAAAAGAATATTGAAAGTAATTTCATTTGATATTTTTGTTCAAGGCCGTCGGGGTAGACAACATGCGACAGCGATCCCGTGGCGCCCGCTACAGCGACGGAGAGGGTATCCCTGGTTTTTAGTAGATATTTCTTTGTATTAGGCGACCCACATTCCCCCACTTCACGTGGGGGAAACGCGTAATGCGTTTTTCCAGGAAAAAGGTTCTTTTACTAACAGGCTGTGGTTTTTTTGTAAGTGTAATGCTTCTGCACCGAATGAAAGAACTTCAATTATAGTTTCCCATAGAATCATTTATATCTGAGAATTTACCAACATTTGTATGATATCTAGGACTCTAAAACTATAGTATCGGAAACGACAGCGTTTTCCTGGAACCTCAAGGAAGATTAGAGAAAGCGGTTTTGATCAATTTGATACGGCAGATTATTTTATACAAAGGCTTTAAATTATTAAATGACTGACGTTATGCAAATTTGAAAACGTACAAAGCATAGAGTCAGCTGCAAAATAAGACTTTATATCGTACTAGTTGTCGCCCGCGGCTTTGCTTGCTATTTAGGACGTAACCCTTGTCCGACCTTAGACTTCAAACATGCTTTATACCAAATATACAGACAGACACACAGAGTTACTTTTAGTATTTATAATATTAGCAGTAGAAGTAATATTAAGATTAATTACTAAGTTTCCTGTCGGTTCTTTTCGGTAGAATCTACTTTCCGAATGAAGTTATTTTAAGTTCAACAATGTAAAATGACGATTCATAAGTGCTTTTATTACTTGATTAAAGAATATTTTGATTTCGATTTGAGTATATTTTCCTAGATAAAGTTCTAAAGTTGAATATAATATCTTTGAAGGAATAGTCTTTTTGAATTAATTCAAGTCTATTCATGTGAAGATAAAGTCAAAGTTATGTATCATGGATTCCAAGCTTGCGCTGGATACTATATAGCATGAAAAAATGTGCAGTTCAATATGACAATAACCTGAATATTTCGTGCAATATCAAAATCAAAATATATTTTATTCAAGTAGGCTTTTACAAGCACTTTTGAATCGTCATTTAACAAACTATTTAAAGTGAAGCTACCAACGGTTCGGAATGTAGATTCTACCAAGAAGAACCGGCAACAAACTCAGTAGTTACTCTTTTTCAACATCTAAAAATACAGTCATGTTAGTTAAATACAATTATATATTTATGTTATATATCCTGCCTGGAAGTCAACAAGCATTAACTCCACGATTTTTATCATCAATATAATCTTGTATCGAATAACATGCCTTCTTTAACAATTGATTCATAAATGATTTGAATTTTATGAAACGGCAAAGTTAAAAGTATCTGCGGAATTTTATTATAGAAGCGGATACCTTGCCCCAAGAATGATTTATTGACTTTGCGGATCGTTATTGTATTTCACAAACACAGGTACATCTCTATTTCATCGCTCTTTTGACGCGATCTTAGTGAGTTCAGGCGCAGGACACCTCTGAGAAATTTAGTAGGCAGATGTAAAATTAAGGTAGATCTCCCTTTTTTCTACAAATTCAAAAATCGATCTCTATCTATATGGCCTTTAATTATTCTTATGAGACAATCATTATTAATAATGTCTAACGCATAAGCTACATAACTATTTACTACGTTCAAAATATAGATTTTTTTTTGAAAATAGAATTTTATTCCTTAAAGAATATGTAGATTATAAAAGGACCATTGCAAGACCTTTTTCAATACTTCATTGTTTAAATCTTCCGAATCAATTTAGCTGCTTTGAGAAAGCTGAAAATGAAAAAATAAAATAAAATACACTTATGTCATTCTTATTTATTCTAATTATTACCTGATTAAAAATAGTCGAAACTGATATTTCGGATATTCCGTATCTTCTTCTCTTAGAAGAAGAAGAAGTATCTCACTCATGAAACGTCAAAAGCCGATTTACACAGATATGACGGTTTGATACGTGTCTTATACTTATAATTATAATAGACGTTATATTTGTGACATTTCACGATCGTGTTCAGCGGAGTTCGGAATTTATTCTTAGATAATACTACTGCTCGAAAACAATGCAGATATTTCGAAAACATCAATGCATCAAGTTATCGATATCGTTAAAACTTTTCCAACTGCAAATAAATTCTAACTAAGTGTATTTATGTTACTTCAAACTTCTCGGCAAACAAGCTGAAATTTAATAATTTGAGCGAGTTTCCGGCAGAGAATGCATAGTCATGTTAGTACCGCCAAATAAACTTATTCATTGTCACCTGAAAACTGTTTGTAACTAGTTTTAGCCATCGGCTTCGTCCGTATATGAGGGCCCTGATAACATGAACACACACTTTTCTCGTGATCAGAAGAATCGCTGAGCACAAAGAACGAATAAAAAAAATTTTTTTCGCATTAATAATATAAGTTAGGATGAGCAATAATAATCGGCAACTCAATGACTACCAAAAATGACAGGTTTGGTTTCAGTTTCAGATTTATCAGGTGAGGTAATTTCCATACATCCAATAAATCTTGACTCAGCGACTATGTTTGTGTAGTCTCTATATCTGTATGTATGTATTTATTTATTATTTATAGACGATGATATTAAAGATGATGTCTATCTGGCCTCGACTCCTTAAGCTAAGCCTGAACCAACCTTAAGTGAGACCTGCCAACTGCGCAGGAAATATTATATGTGTGTGTGTAAACGAAGTGCACTCTGTGTTTCTTCAATCTCACAATCCGATGGGACGCCCAATAGATAGCTTTGACACGTTCGGAAACAGTTCTGGCACAGGATCAAAGGTTTTACATGTTTTCCAAGACACTGGGGTATAAACCCTTTTTTACTGGCTCGGGATTTATACTCAGCCTTTGGGATATACTATATAAGCCACTAGACGAAGAAATGACATACAATAGTATAATTAACCATTATTATATATGTAGGATTCAGAAGCAGAAATAGAAATTATTTTTAATTATTAAACCAATTATATTTAGTTCATTTAAAAATAGCAAATAAAAAGAACAACAATCAAACAAAACTTCAATATTTTATATCAGTCTTAACAACTTAAATTAAAATTGTAATCTCTCACAAATCGATTCGACAGCTTCTGTATCAAGCCAACAAGCAAAATGTTCCTTTTCGGGTGTATTTTATAGACTTTAAGCCATTTTCTGCCTCGCACAACCAGTCTGTGGTACCAGCTTTCGCCGGCGGTTTTTCCGAACCGATACGACTTAGGAACCTTCAAAAAAAGAGCGTACTCATTTCTAAAAGGCCGGCAACGCACCTGCAAGCTCCCTCCTGCTCGTTTGCCATCTATAACTTTAAAAAAAAATCTAAATTTTTGTTTTATTTTCGAAGACAGTATTCAAATAAATCCTTATATTTTTTAAACTTAGTAATCTAATCTATTATTTATATTAAGGCCTGTATACTTGGTTGTGGGGCTTTGAGCAAGCCCTCCTGGGTACCATCCTCTCATCAGATATTCTACCGCCAAACAGGAGTACTCAGTTTGAAGGGTGAGTAAGCTAGTGTAACTACAGGCACAAGGGTCATAAGATCTTAGTTCCCAAGGTTGGTGGCGCATTGCCGATATAAGGCATGGTTAATTTTTCCTACAGTGCCACATTTGTCTATGGGCGGTGGTGACCACTTACCATCAGGAGGCCCATTAGCTCGTCCGCCAACCTATACCATACAAGATTATAGGTACATCACACAATCCATACATTTGGGTAAGATTTGGTTTATAAAATATATAATCATTTTATATATTCAAACTTATAAAGATTAAATAATTTAGTTCATTGATGTAGTCTATATTAATTTCATCTAGACTTCATAATCCAATGAACTCAATTAAATTATGAAACATTATAATTAATAATAAACAATTCATCAATGAATGATGCATAGTCAAAATTAATTGGCGTGAAAACCTTTATAAAGTGTTAATGCAATGAAAAATTCATCTCCACCGAACTGTGAACTCGTGATCACCGGTGGACTTCAACCGGCGAGTGTTATTTGGCAGATTTCCAAACGACCAACATTAAAAGCCAACCCAATGACGATCCTTTACATTTTTCGTTTAACATTCTTCAGCTTCTCCAGAATGTTCTCGAATTCCAAATTAATTTTAAAAAGATGCGTTTTAATGGTGCAATGTCCTGTTTTAAACTTGTTTTTTTTTTTCTTTTTGCATTGATGGAATTGTAAGCTATTTTATCTCATCAATGAGTGAGATTTTTTTTCATCGTCATCAGGATGTAACGTTAATAATTATTATAATAATTTTAAAATGAATTAATAACCTGGCAACCAACCAATTCGTCAACATGTAAAAAATTGGGCTGTCATAAAATTATTTAAAGAAATTTATGCAAAATAATTTAAATCTGAATATTAAACCTGAAAAAGTGTAAAACAGATATTTTAACACCAATCATAATAAAAAATACGTATATACAAATATTAATAAATATATATCAACAATAATGTGGACTCTAACGAAAATTAAAGTGACAGTGTCAAATAAAAATACATAATGTTTAAAATCCAAGAACATGTTGACAAGAGCCAGACAACGAGCGCACAAAAATCCATCTCCGGACCCGCCGCTCAGCTCCGCCTCGCAGGCACAGGAACCTGCACAAGGAAGTAGTCTGGTGTCTGCAAGTGCGTCGAGCTCGAGCGACGAGTACTTCTCCCCGCCGACGTCGCCAACACCTGTACGTCGAGCGGGGAGACGCCGGCCACCGACGAGCTTGGGAGCCAGAGGCCAACCGGCCTCGAACGGGGTCCCCGCTTCCGGTGGTGGTGTGCAGCGCATGCGATGGACACAATCCATTAATGAAAATGTCATGCGCGCATACTATGGGGCTACAGAGGGGGGAACTAATCTCACGGCGTACCGTGTTAGGATGCTCTCTCTGTTTCAGGCGCTTGAACCAGCTATCAACGTCTCGGCTCAACGACTGTCGGATCAGGTGCGGGTCATTCTGCGTAACAACAGGCTGAGTGACACCGTGCTTGATAGGATTCGCTCAGAAATGTGTAATAGCGGTTTCACTTCCGCCCCGTCACAGCCCGTGGTTGAGGGACCACTTCCTGCAACACCACAGGGCCCAGATCATGATGATGAGGACGAGGGTGACATGGCTATTACAACAAGTAAGTACAGTGATCAACTGAGGAGCGCATTGGGGGATGCGATTCGGGAGTATCGTAACACTCCCGCTGAGCTTAGGCCACGGTTGCCACGTTTACCCATGACTAAACGGAATAAGGACCTCGTGTGCACTCTGGATTCACTGCTCGCAGATTATTTTGAAAGCAGTGAAGATCTCGAAGATACGCACTCAATTCTGTTTTGTGCCGCTGTTGCAGCATGTCGTGTAGCTGGTGTTACATTTGAAGACACCGAACGAGCTACACGACCAAAAGCTGCTACACCGGCTTGGCAGAGCAGGATTGAGAAGCGTATTAATAAGACCAGAGTGCTCATTGGAAAACTATATTGTTTTAAGGAAGGGAATACGCGTCCACGTGTAATGCGTTTCGTGGGGCGGGCGTTCTTGGGGACTGGTATCAGTCCGCAGGAATATCCGTCTCATGTCGTGGAGCGTATTGACTTCCTAAAACAAAAAGTTTATGCATGGGCGAGCCGCATCCGTCGGTACAGGCGGCGAGTGGACCGTTATTACTTGAATCGCATGTTCCAGAGCGATCAAAGGTGGGTGTACAGAACGTGGGAGCGACTTGACCAGGGTGTGAGCGATGGGTGTCGCCCAGATGATGATGCCACGAATATATTTTGGCGCAACATCTGGTCGGTGCCCGTCGACCACATTGAAGGTGACTGGATGCGGGAGGTCAGGCAAGCGTGCGAGCCTTTGGAAGCGATGGGAGAAATTTCCATTGCTTCTGAAGATGTAGCTGCTGCAGTTCGGTCCGTTCCCAACTGGAAGTCTCCGGGACCAGACGGGCTGCATAGCTTTTGGCTAAAATGGCTACGCAGCTCGCATGATTGCTTGGCATCTCAGTTCCAGTCAGCTCTAGAGTCAGGGTCGCTACCACAGTTCCTTACCACTGGAGTCACCCACCTGCTCCATAAGTCAGGTAGTGCAACGGATCCTAAAAACTATAGACCGATTACTTGTTTACCAACGGTCTATAAGCTCCTTACCTCCATTCTGAGAGATAAGATTAATAGTCACATACAGAATAATAGTATTTTGTCTGTCTCTCAGAATGGATGTAGGGGTGGATCACGAGGCACTAAGGAGCTACTCCTCATTGATATGACCATTAGCCAACAAGTTCGTCGTTTTCGAAAGAGTCTGTCGACATGCTGGATAGATTACAAGAAGGCCTATGATTCCGTGCCACATACATGGCTCTTGAGGGTGCTGGAGTTGTATAAATTAGATACAACTCTATGCAGTTTCTTAAGATCATGTATGGGGCAATGGCGGACAGTCCTTCGCTATCCAGGATGCCGAACGATTCATAGTAATGACGAACCGATAAGGATTGAGCGGGGAATATTCCAGGGCGATAGTTTGAGTCCATTGTGGTTTTGTTTAGCCTTGAACCCTCTAAGTACTCTGTTAGAGTGTTCAAGGTTGGGCTATTGTTTGTGGAGAGGAGGTAAAGTAATATCCCACCTACTTTACATGGATGACTTAAAGCTCTTTGCACCTTCAGGTTCACAACTAATGGAGTTACTAAAGGTAACAGAAACTTTTAGTAATTCTATTGGAATGGAATTTGGAGTTGACAAGTGCGCGGTTATGCATGTAAAGCGAGGAGAGATTATGGAATCTGACGGATTACAACTTTCAGATTCCATAAACTTTAGATCACTGTCCGCAAACGAATCATACAAATACTTGGGTGTGTCGGAAGCGTTAGGCATCAATGTGACCGACATGAAACAATCACTGCAGGAGCGTTTCTTTGGTCGTCTGAAAAAAGTACTCAAGAGTCTTTTGTCGGGTGGCAATAAGGTTCGTGCCTTCAATGGTTGGGTCATGCCGGTCTTGATGTACTCTTTCGGCATACTCAAGTGGACTCAAAAAGAACTAGACGCCTTGGATAGGAGAGTCCGTGTCCTGCTGACTGCATATCGAATGCATCATCCTCGGTCTTCGGTGATGAGATTGTATATCCCGCGGAGATGTGGTGGCCGTGGCTTTTTAAATGCCAAGACCCTACATAATCGTGAGGTATACAAACTCAGGGAGTATTTTCTCCACACTGACCTGGATATGCACCGAGATGTAGTTACAATGGACAAGGGGCTAACTCCGCTCTCCTTAGGCAAAGAGAACTGGCGCAAACCTGTAGTACTAAGTACTGAGAACCGCAAGGGGGTATGGAAGAGCAAGGAGTTACACGGACGCTTCTATCGGGCCCTTCATGGACCTGATGTGGACTTTATGGCGTCCGTATCTTGGCTACGGTTCGGCAACCTATTCGGTGAAACCGAAGGTTTTGTCTGTGCAATTATGGATGAAGTTATCATGACGAACAATTACCGGAAGTATATTGTGAGGGATGGCACGGTGGACATATGTCGGGCGTGTCACACTCCGGGCGAATCCCTTAGACATATTATTTCCGGTTGTTCTCGTCTTGCTAACGGAGAGTATTTGCACAGACATAATCAAGTGGCCAAGATTATCCATCAACAACTTGCACTTCGATACGGTCTTGTGGTATCAGAGGTACCCTACTACAGGTATGTGCCCGACCCAGTTCTCGAGAATGGTCGTATCACACTGTACTGGGACCGATCTATAATCACTGACAGGACTGTTGTCGCCA
This sequence comes from Vanessa tameamea, assembly GCF_037043105.1. Taxonomy (NCBI): domain Eukaryota; kingdom Metazoa; phylum Arthropoda; class Insecta; order Lepidoptera; family Nymphalidae; genus Vanessa; species Vanessa tameamea. Next base: position 5,798,627 of record NC_087335.1, read on the forward strand.
ACAAGCCTGATATAGTGGTGATAGATCGGTCAGAGCGCCGCACGATAATTGTTGACGTCACCATCCCTCATGACGAGAATCTCGTGAAGGCTGAGAAGGATAAGCAAATAAAATATCTTGACTTAGCTCACGAGGTTGTCGACATGTGGGATGTGGATACAGCAATTATTGTGCCGATAGTCGTTTCAGCGAATGGCCTAATGGCCAAGAGCCTCGACCAACACCTCAAGAGGCTCTCGTTAGGCGGCTGGGTCAAGGGCCTGATGCAGAAGGCAGTACTCCTCGGCACGGCGCGTATTGTGAGGAAGTTCCTCTCTCTGGGGCCCTAACCACCGGTGGCTTGGACCTTGTTCCCGCCACTGGTTGGCCTCTGTATTTTATATTTTTAAATATATTTTATATATTTTGTATTTTATATTTAAAAATCTATTATGCATGAGTAAGAATAAATAAAAAAAACTAATTATAATTATTCCAGTCGTGTTTGCTTTACTATGGTTGTACATTAAACAAAGAATAATTATGTAACATTAAAACCAAATTTATGAAATGTAAAAACTAAAAAAAATAATAACCAAACCCAGCCAATGTTCGGAAATCCACAATAGCGTGGTTTTCAAGGCATTTCGCATTCTGCGGAATCAACTTTCGCCGTCGGTTTGGCCAAACCACTATAAATTTGGAAACAAGGAAAGAGCCTACTCATGATTCTAAGGTCGGTAACGCACTAGCAAACCTTCTGGTGTTGCAGATGTCTATGGGCGATGGTAGTCACTTTTCAACAGACGACCCGTCTGTTAGTTTGCCGTCTATTTCATTAAAAAAACACTCCTGGACATTAGCGTCTTCCAAGGTTTTTTAAGGGTCTGGTTTATTTCTTCAGGTCATCGATCCACCTGACTAGATGATCGCAGAATTTAAATATGCATTCCTAATGTCCAATAGCTACAAGCAACAAATTATTTGTTTTGTTTAATGATGGTAGAATTGTCTACGAAGCTTAATTCAAAAGCGTATCTTTAAAGTCATTTGACATTAACGGCTCATTCGTACTTACATATAAGAACTCGTCGTAAGTATGCCCCTTGAATAATATATATCGCCAACAAAGACTGAAAGATATATGTATGTAGCTTTAATGGTAATCTCATTGATTACAGCACTTACACGTAACAAGTGAAGCAATGTGCTCTCGTAAATAAACGGTAAATGCATTCCTAATGTATACATTAACAGCCTGTAAATTTCCCGCTGCTGGGCTAAGGCCTCCTTTCCCTTTGAGGAGAAGGTTTGGAGCATATTCCATCGCGCTGCTCCAATGCGGGTTGGTGGAATTCACATGTTGCAGAATTTCGTTGAAATTAGACACATGCAGGTTTCTTACTTTATTACTACATAATATAGTAGAGAAACATTGATCATTTTAAAGATTTCTAATGTGATGTCGTAAATAAATACATTTTTTGCGCTTACATTGCAAACGCTGACTGAAACATACAAGATAGATCAAAATAATGTACTACAGTATTGTACTCCTTAAAAAGGCCTTAAAAAATTCCGGGGTGGTATATGTCTATCTCTTAGGGATGACCCACATTAACAATTTTTTATTCTTTATTTTTTACGAGAAATACTGGCTTATTTACGAAGAAACTTTTAGCAAAACGGCAGTAATCCTTGTCTACCTTAAATAAATTGTACATTTAAAATAGATAAATATGGTCCTTTACAGCATGTAATTTAAATGAATATTTAAATTACTTAATGTAATTAAAATATTCATGAATTAATTAATGTTGAGGTTTGTGTGGTCTAATGACAAATCAGCTGTGAAGGTTTCTGTGAATGTCTTTATAAGACATTCTGTAGAATATTTAGTATCAGCATTACGCGTGCGAAGCCCGGACGGGTAGCTAGTATGTAGTAGAAATTAAGTGCAATTTTGTTAATAAATAAATAATAAAATATTAAATATTGGACAACATTACATTACTCTGATCCCAATGTAAGTAGCTAAAGCACTTGTGTTATGGGAAATCAGAAGTAACGACGGTACCACAAACACAATCCAACACTACATAGAAATGAATGAACTTTTTCTACATCGACTCGGCCGTCAGAGTGGTGTACCCATGTAAACCGGTGTACACACTACTCGATCACTATCAAATTAAATAACGCTTATTTTTTAATTAATTACCTTTCTGATCTCTCACATTATTATATATTTGTGAAATAATAAACATAATTAAAAAGTTAAGTTTAAATAAGCTTTCTTAAATAGTGATAGGATTCTCTCCTCTGGTCATGTCCTGGGATATAAATGACTCGATCCCCGCGAATAGTTTACGACCTACGTGACAGATGATCGAACCCGACAAATGGATTACTTACAATTTTATCTCTTACTTCTATGTTTTTCTTATTTTCCACAATTTTTTATTATTTTTATATATATTACTGTTTTGTGGATTCATTTTATTTGCCGCCGTTACAGCCATAACGGCCATTTTAATGAGGGGTATAGTTAAAATATGGTAATTTCCCATTACTAAAAGTACCTAAATGGTTTTTTTTAAAACATTTATTTGTCCGATGGCAATACGACTCGAACGGAGGAAATGCACGAGAGAGTCAACATTGGCAGATTCTACGCTTCGATTTATACTAAGAATTTCTTGAAAGTAAACCCAATAATTTTATAGGCTTGACCTGGTTTTCAAACCTCGGACCTTATGATTTGCAGCCACTAGACCAACGAAGCTGATTTTTTTTTTATATTCTAATATGTACTCTCTTCCTGTATCCTGTAAATAATTGAGCGATAATATCCAATCGTATCAGAGTTAATGAAGACCTGTAAATGAATACGTAACAGATGAGGCCGCATTAATATCTCATTAAGAAATTCGTGTGACCAGACCGTTTTATTCAGTGAACGTTTCGGTCTACTCCACCAATTATCGTCACGATTCGTCACTGTCAGAAGACAAGAGTGGACGTTGACAATATTTGTCTGTGTCTTTATTTTTTTATCTGCTGTAGATAAGATTCGGCTAAGTAAATTTACTTTTTGCACTTAAACTTTTGTATGATCATATAAATGATATTGTTCCAATTGAGGTTTGAGGGCCTAGTGACCTTATGTACAGGATCTACCTTATTTAGCACTAGTCTCTGCAAATATATGATAATATATCTATCTGATAAGGCTAACTTACTTATGTATTCTATGGAGAAAAAAAAAATCATTTAAATATCTACAAATAAATAGGTTATATATTTTTGGGCAAGTTTTTCAATTTACCTTGTCAGATCCTAAAGAGGACCGTGGGTATAAGCAAGTACCGCTTAATTGGTGTGCCTAATTTGTGTTTGTTCATATTACATTCGTTGAAGAAACAACCCGAGCAAACCTGAACGTCGGATGCATTTTATATTGTAACCACATTATCTGTAACCTAAAGAGCAGGGTTGTCTAGTAAAGGGTCATATGTAATCAATATAATATTTATCGTAAAATTTATTTATTTTGCGGAATGATTGTAAGTTTAATATATTTAATTATCAACCGGCTTTTTGATTGGTTTTGCAAAAAACATGATTTATATCATATATTTTCATAAAACTCTAAAGCTCTTTTACGGCATCATCATCATCATAAGTCAGAGCATCTTGCGACAAAAACTGAAAACAGTCGATTAAGTTTTTAATTTCAGTATTGTATGTACAAAATTTTTATTCATATCCAATATTTGTACGAAAAAGTAGAAGGAAAAATTACTTAAAACCTCCTTTATCTTAACTTTATCAGTCGTTAAGACCTTGATATGTTTGAATAGCTAGTGATTTACAAAATGTTGCCAAAAAGATATGTTCAATTCCAGTTGGTTGCCAAAAGCTTTGCCAATCGTGAAAATATTCAAGAGTAAGCGCCTTGAATTTTTTATGCTAACTGATACTGTTGTGTCACGGCATTCGTCTTTTATGACTATCATAAATGGAGAATTATTCTGATTTAAGAGTAAGTAATTTATTACATTACGTTATGAGAAATCGTATTTTTTTTTATTCAAAGTCATTTTTATTCTAATCTCGGCCCTCCCCTGAAAATAGTTATCTTGTCACCGATACTTTAATTTATGATATAGATTTGCCGATCAGCAAAAAGGCTATCTGATGGCAAATGGCCATCATGGCCCATAGATATTGGCATCGTAAGAAATATTAACCATTCCTATAATAATATATAACGCCACCATCCTTGGGAACTAAATGTTATTACCCTTGTGTTTATAGTACCACTGGCTTACTCACCCTTGAAACCCGTATATACTTATTATAACTGGCGCTAGAATATGTGATGAATATCCAGACGAGTTTGCACAAAGCCCTGCCACCAAGTAGTCCAGAAATTTCGGTTAGGAATTGTTGTAGCCACTCGACCTTAGCTGTCTGCAGATTTATCTGAAGCAGTCTTTTTATATGTGGGGTGTTAAAGGCATCTGCATTCATGAATTATCTCGTATTTAAATGCACCTGCTCATGGACAATTAATCGCTTTAGAACTAGCGCTTAAGCACTTTAAGTGCTGCAGAAAATTACGAGATTATTTAACGAAGAGAAAATGAAACTACCCGTTTTCAGTTTAGATAAAAAACATTAAGGGATCATTTGTTATATTCAACTTGGTTACTCAAATTGATTTAAAGGCGGTACTTCACGTTCCGTTTTGTGCATTCGGTTAGTGTATATAGTGTAAAGTATCACGTTGCTTAACAGATATTATCATTGACATTTGATAAATCTATAATACCTATATTCAACTGCCTCGTGGACCTTTTTTTTTATGGTATTGGTTGGCGGACGAGCGTTTGGGCCACCAGATGGTAAGTGGTCACCACCGCCCATAGACAAAGGCGCTGTAAGAAATATTAACCATTCCTTACATCACCTATGCGCCACCAACCTTGGGAACTAAGATGTTATGTCCCTTGTGCCTGTGATTACACTGGCTCACTCACCCTTCTAACCGGAACACAACTATACAGTGTACTGTTATTTGGCGGTAGAATATCTGATGAATAGCTAGATAAAAAAACCGCAGATGCTGATGACCTTGGTTAAAAGACCAGGTCGGGCCGATAAAAACGTTATGGGATTCTTCTGTCTTTTTATCAGTAGCAGTCTACAGTCGGAAGATGAAAGTGTGTATACTCCCGTGCCTCGGAATGCACGTAAAACATACTCCTGCGCGTAAACTCTTTCCGGTCGTATCGTATTTGATATTGGCTGTTTGCACACACACTTGACACTTTAATATGTCCCGTGTAGTTGCTTACCCTCTCTCGAGTCTTGAGAATTGTAGCTATGATTGAAATTGGGGAGGACATCATCACTAGCCTATATTAGCAGAATATACAAAAGATTCAATTTTCAAATAACTTAAATATTAGCTCCCTTGCAATCCTCCACGGTTTCGTATGGGTAATATTTATTACAGAATAAAATGATCTCATATAATTTATAGAACTCATGGTCAAAGTAGCGTTTAACTTATGAAAAAAGTTATAGAATGGATCATTGGTCCCGGAAATTTCCTTCTACATACAAATAAACAAAATTTATCCCTTTAGAAATGCTACTAAGTGAGGAAGATCAATGCAAATATTTGCCTTATTTGTTTCTCTTGATGTATCGCTAATGACATTCGGCCAGTATATGCAAATAAGCGGACATATTATCCCTGTAACAAATTGATATAATAAATATCACAGGTAAAATTTTAATCAACTTTGAGAAAAATTAAATTACCCAAGTTATATTTATCGGGCAACCAAATTGACTTCCGTATCGGTTATCGCGCCATTTTTGTTGGCTGCGCTGTTCATATGATATCGTTTAAGCGGCAATTATTTCAATATTATTCGGTCAAATCCCGCTGCTATATAAAATTTATTTATTTCGAGTTCCAAAAAAAAAAACAGTCAATATGGTTCGGTGGATGGAATAAATACATATTAAATTACAGCTGTGGATTCAAAATTCTGTTTAAAACTCTTCAGTGTTCATCTAAAGATGAAAGAACACTGAAGAGTTTTAAACAGAATTCATTGAGTTTTTCAACACTTGTAATCGTGTAATGGTAATGCTATTTTAATTAAAAATGTATTTATTAGACTCGCAATAAAATCAAAATAAACTTCAGTCAAGTAGGCGTTTACAAGCGCTCGCGAATGATTCACAGAATTCTTAAATGTGAAGCTATCTGGTTCGGAGTGTAGATTGTAGTTTGTAGAACTGACGAGACTTGAAAATCACTCTTGTAATTTAATTATAGCTATGTAATTAAATATATATAAATTTAGAAATCCTGTATCAAAATGCAATATACAATGTATTCAAGAAGTATTATTTGTGTTGTCAATGTTAAATTTAAATTCATAAATTCGCAAACTTTAAAAGCATGTGAATTTTAAACTATAAGCACAAATGTAGGTGTTCTCACGACATTTTATTCAGAATATCTTTAGGAAATTTGTTGAAAGTTTATTGTCAGTCTTTAAATTATAATGAAAATATTTAAGTGAATAGACTCGCTTAAAGAGGAGGCAGAATACCTGGCTAAATTTAAAGAATTTTCGGAGTCCAAAACTTGCGATGAGTTATTTGAAATAGTTCATATCTTTAAATGTAATATTATGTATCAAGAGATACATGGCTTTATACATGGTCGTAAGAAAACAAAATATGAGCGAAACTACCGGTAACCAGTTTGAACCGGTTTTATCTGATTTTACAAAAACTTTATAAAATAAAATTGATTTGTATCAAATTCAAGTGCAATAAATCAAATTATGTGGTAACATCGAGAACCCTACTTCTGAACGTTGAAAACAGCTGAAATATAGACTCGTGTGGTGAGATGTGGTGCAAGTGTTAAGTGATGCGTTCCACAAGAATCAATTTTATGTCTTTTTATATTTTTGTTATATATAAATGATCTTCCCTTTTATGTTAAAGGTATTTATGATATTCTATTGTTTTCTAATGAAATCTCATTACTTTTTAAAGTTAACAGGAAACAACCTAATTATGACGATGTAAGCAATTCATTATTGCTGATACAAAGTTGATTTATAAAAAAAGAAACAATTCTAAACGCAAAAAGAAAAAATGCATACTGTTTGCGTTATCTAAAGTAAGAAAGCTAAATGTCAAGTTAACTTTAAACAATAGTGATCTTAATGTATCCGACACTACACTATTTCTAGGCATCACTTTAGACTCAAAACTTCAGTGGAATCATCATTTATCGTCCCCGACAGGGAGACATAGCAGCATACGCTGTTAGGAAAGTTAGACATCTAACTGATGTTGATACTGCTCGATTAAGTATACTTTGATTACTTTCAGAGTATTATGTTTTACGCTACAGATATTGAACATGACCTACAGATATGAAATATAAAATATATCCATACTTAAAGTTAAGCAAACAATAATATAGATATTTTTGAACGAAATGGTGAAAATCATTGTATAGACTTGAGGAGGAAAGGTAAACTAATGACACCTAATTTCCTATTCGCAAAGATACATCCTTTCTATATAGGGTACAATATTCGTTTCTATAATAAAATTCAACGGTTAGTTTTAAACATAGCCTATAAACAATTTAAAGCACATGTTAAAAAATATATGTCGAAGCATCAAAAAGTTTAATTAGGATTTATTTATTTTTATCGTACATGCTGGCAACGTCAGTGTGACGTTAAAAAGAAAAGAATCGAAAAGTGTCAGGATTGATTGAACATTAAGAAAAAAGATACGAACAAAAACGACGAGACTTATATTCTTGGAAATAAATATGTCTGATAACGAATCAATACCCAACCCTTCGTTATATATGTATATTGATAAATAAGGCATATTACTAAATACAAGTTTAGACATAGTATTAAATGAACATTAGGCAGCATACATGCAAATTAAATGGTACTTTACTGACATGCTCTGTAATTAATACGGTGGAAAATGTAACTACTAAGTTGCCGGTTCTCGGTAGAATCTACTTTCCGAAACGGTGGTGACTTTATATTTAATTCTCAACTGTATCACGATTCAAAAGTGCTTCTAAGAGCCTACTTGAATTAATAATTTTTTTATTTCGATTTTATACACACGTACAGTTTACTCCTAATAAGTAAGTTACTTTGCTGCCCAAGTGAGATTAATTCAGTCACTATAATTGTTCATCGTGTGGGCAGTGGATAATCGTGAAAATAATACAAAGAACACTTAGTTAATATTTAATTACACTTTATTACACTATTAGGTTCACACAAAAAGTAAACAAATTGGAATGATAACACTCAGCACTTCAGGAACAGTAGGACAGTTCCGTGATAATGCGTTGTAGTAAACGTTCTGTCCCGACCCGAGCGATGCCTTCACGACTCTGTCGAAAGCGCGCTCATAACACCGAACTACACCGAAGTCAAGTTCACAACCGTAGGCGCGCTTTTCGGTCCGTTGAGTGTCTGTACGCTTGACGCAATGCGACATGTATATTTAGTGAAAAATTAATATAATAAATTATTGTAAACCGCATACGCTTATGAATTGGTGAATGTACACGGGATAGCGTTTCTTTTTATAACGTGTGTTAGGAAGAATTGTTAAATTGCTTTGGAGTTCAGAGAAGAAGAATGTAGTTCGCCGTGAAACAATAAAACACTAATGTGTTTCTGTAAAGAAACGAGAAAAGCATGATAAGAATTCAATTCTTATCGAGAAAACAAGTTCTAGCTCTTTACATTTTGAGGGTAAAGTAAAAAGTAAATTAAAGTAAAAGTAACAGCCTGTTAGAGAGGGCTAGGCTCGAAGTTACCCTACAAGAAAAAGTCATAAATGACAAAATCCGCAGCCGAACCAAAATCACCTAGTCCGAATAAAAGATGAACTGTAGTGGCATTTCGCAGGGCACATAGCTCATAGAACCGACGGCAGTTGGGGTCGAAAACCCAGTGTGGCCTCCTACAAGGTGACTGACGATCTGGTGAGGGTCACGGGAAGCCACTGGATGCGAGTAGCGCAAGACTGGCTTTTGTGGAGATCTTTGAGGGAGGCGTTTGTCCAATAGTTGACGTCTTCCAGTTGATATAATTAACAGACTGTTAATGTCCCAATGGTGCACTAGCTCTTCCCATCTTTAAGATAACTTTTTAAGCTTATTCCATTGTTCGTTTCAAATTAAATTATATACGTAAAATACAAAAAGGTTAAAGTCTCTTGATATTTATGCATTGTTACACGGATGGAAAACCCAAGTCCATCTGGGTAAGTACCAGCCTCTTGTTGTGAGCTCCGGATTGTAGGGTGAGCGAGTCAGGGTAACTACAGATACAAAGGACATAAGATGCAGTTCTCAAGGTTGGTAGAGCACTGGTGATGTAAGGTATAAAATTAAAAAAGATTTAAAACCGCAATCATCGGTTAAGATTCACGTTCACTGAAACTAAAAGAGAAAATATTGTTGTTTGTGACCATAGTGATTCCAATGAGTAAAATTTATATTGTTTGCAAATTCATTAAAAATCAATGAAGCCTTGCATCTTCTCATATTTATTCAGCTCATAATAAAATCAATAGTCACACAAATAACACCATAACTCAATTCCTTATCTTACGATTTCTCATAAACTAAGGGACACATTTGCCGCAAGGCGAGCAGTAACTCAACGTAACGGCGGCACGCTTGACAAATATTGGCGCCAATATTTGATTAATTGTGGCCAGGTACAAGGTACTAACTGCCAATAATTGCGCTATTAGTATTGTCATACACACAATATTATCGGTCATTTTGATAAATGTCCCAATGATTAAAATTTAATGAGCCCCTATGGCTTTTGGCACGTGAATCTTAAGAAAAGGTTAAAGTTAATGTTACATGTCTTCAGTATCGAAGGGAAAATCGTGAGGAAACCTACTTGCATCCGATGAATGACTGCCACAAATGTATACACCAAGATCCAAACATTCTCAAAAGGGAAAGAGGGCTTAGCCATGCACTGGACACTTATACATTGCTAACAAGGAAAATAACATCGATTTTAAAGTCTAAGATCATATATAGATAGCTGATCTTGGACATTAACAATAAAAATACTAATCAAAAAACAAAAGAAGTTGATCTTGATGAAGAAATGTAATGTTCCATAATGGTTTGCGTGTACAAGATTATAAAAATAAAAATACATCATACACTTTAATAAACTTTGAAATGAATAATATGACCATACGCAGACTATATTAAAAAAAATAACGGCTGTATGAAAAATTGTAAACAAAATTTCAGAATAAATAAATATGTCACTGAGATTGTCTCTTCGCTTCGCTCTCCAAGTCTCAAGTATTAATTTGCTCTCAATCACTAACTTACTATGTTCAAGAAACGATAACTTTAAGTTAAAGCCTGTAAATGTCCCACTGTCCTCTCCCTGTGAGGAAAGTTTTGGACCTTATACATTATTATATGGTATCGGATACACATGTAAAAGAATTTCATTGAAATTAGACACATGGAGGTTTCCCCTTGAGGTTTTCCGTCACGAGATGAATTATAAATACAAATTATGCACATGAAAATTCATTGGTACTTGCCTGGGTTTGATCTCGCAATCATCTGGTAAGAAACACGCGTTCTACAACTGTGCCATCTCAGCTCGGTTTTCGCAATAATTTTATAAAATTCCGAACACGTGCTAAGTATAAGTTTAATCTTAAGTGGGAGGTGTAAAATGAAATGATGATAAATATGACCTCAGGGAGTAACATTCTACGTAATGCGAACTAAATGACTGTCTTGGATAACGAGATGTTGTTACGTAGCCTTTTATAAATCTAAGCACGTGGTTTAGTTCGAAGTAGATATATTTTATTTGATGTGAGTGTTTTAATAATTTGTTTTAAGTTATGTATTATTTAGTCCTTGAATAAAATCGAGAGCGCAATATATTTTCTTTGTGCTCCCTAAGAAGGTATGATTGATGGAAGTTTTCATTGAAATGAAAACAATTTTTTTTATGGTATCGGTAGGCAGGTGAGCAAATGGGCCACCTGATGATAAGTGGTCACCACCGCCCAGAGACAATGGCGCTGTAAGAAATATTAACCATTCCCTACATCATTAATGCACCACCATTGCCACCAGTTCTGTTCCGATTTGAAAGATGAGTGAGCCAGTTTAACTACAGATACAAGGGACATAACATGTTAGTTCCCAAAGTTTGGTGTGATGAAAGATTGGTGTGATGGGCGATTGCAACCTTGTAACGCCAGTGTCTTGGTCATGGGGGATGGTTCGCCTACCTACATATATGATGAAATAAAAAATAATATCAGGTAAACCATTGGAGCAAATTACAATATACATTTTAATTTATCCTCATGTGCCAGATTTCGGTAATTTTTCTACATACGAACATCTCCCTTGTTCTAGAAGAACGACTTTAAATATAGGAGCACGTTTAATTCATGATAATCATTTCACATTAACGCTGTAACAGTTACGATGTTTTCATTATTATTTCATTATTTTCATGACGTTAAACAAACGATACAGTTTGTTTAAGAAAGTTTAAAAAAACATATTCAGTATAGTGATGAATTGAACAGTTTGTTGAATTGACAAGACATATGAGCCGTGGGAAGCTGAGACGTGTTCAATATCGTGAGTTATTACGGCTTAGGATCTACAGCGTTATAGACATATTGTTTGATTAGCATTAAGCTGAAACTGTGTTTGCCAATTCATTAGAAATATTAGGCAATGTTACGTGACGATCAAAATTTATTTCTGAGTACCGATCGACAACATCATAAACTATATATGACAAAAGGATACGACTAAAACTTTACTATTTTGACAATAAACAAAGATCGATAAAAAAAAAAAAAACATTAAATATATAAATGAATATCGCCTCATTCAAAATACGTCGTTCCAAATATTATTAATAAAACAACACATTTGGGTGACCAATCATTCCCTTTATTTTAAACTAGCTGTGCCCGCGACTTCGTTCGCGTAGTTGTCGGAAACACTATCATGATTATCGTTTGATTGCTCACGTTGGTTTTTGTTATTATAATCGACAATAAGATTTAATAATATGTTTTACAGTACTTCAGCGTAGATTATATTTTTAGTTTTATTTTCTTGTGGTAGAAGAACATACTGATTTTGCCCGCAACCCGATCTTGACAACGCGACATATAGTTGGCCGTGTGAAAAGCAGTCTTGACGTAAATCGATTCCTACGTGTTTAAATGTTTGGCCTTGTGATTTATTAATGGTTACGGCAAAAGATAACTTAATGGGAAATTGAATTCTTTTAAAATTAAAAGGTAAATCATTTGGAATCATTGGGATGCGAGGTATAAGCACTGTTTGACCAACTGCCGGATCAGTCAAAACTGTTGCAACGATCACGTTATTGCGAAGGAATTTTACTTGAAGGCGGGTCCCGTTACATAAATTTGGTGGTTTAAGATTTCTGAGTAAAATTATCGCAGCACCTATTTTTTAACTTCAGGGAATGTGGTGGAAGGCCGCTCGGGTTTAAAGAATTGAGAAACTCTTGTGGGTAATGGACAGCATCTTCTTGATCCATTACATTATCAATAGATGTGTAGGTAGTTATATCGCCTGGAAGTTTGGTTAAAATTAGGTCGTTAATTTCGTCAACGCTACTATTTCTCGCCGCCAATATTGCCCTTTGACACATCCATTGGTAATCTTTATTTTCTATTTCGACGATATTAGGGTAAACTTTTGATATTCAATCCTCTATGCTAGTCACTTTTTCTCCTAAATCGCGATCAATTTCAATTTTATTTTCAGAATGAGGTACTTTTCCATCTCCTATTAAAAATAACTTTGAAGGAAAATTTGTACTTCCTCCCCCCAAATGTGCTCTCATATTCGTAGATAGTTTTAAGGTATGGACAAATTTCCATAACGGTGAACTTTTAAGGCAAGACCTTACAATGTCTGCTCTAGTTCCTCTTAAAATTACCGGTAAAGTTTGTCTAAATAAATTACCAACATCTGTGTTTTTATTGCTTATTGTTATACGCTCAATTATGACAACCCTTTTCTTAAACATAAAAGAAATATTGTACAATAGTGTACGATTGCGAATATTTTTTTTGTTAACAATTCGATGCAGGTGTATCGGCATCTGGATGTAAGACAAAAGAAAAAGTCAATTGTAAATAAATAAATCACAAACAAAATTCATACTCTGCCAAAACAAACAAAACGTTCAACAGGAAATGTAATAGTAAATCTGAATGACTTTTATTTGTCTTGGATTAGGAGAAAAGTTCATGAATTGTAATACCTGACGGTAGACATGTTTGCTTAAACACTCAATTTTGATTCCAATTTTCTGTCATTATATAGGACCACTATGTACGTATAGGGTTTAAAAAAACATCAAGAAGAAGTGTATTTATCGATAGACCAGATTTACAAATTTGGAGTATATCATATATTTACAAACCTACCTTGGCTGACACCGCCTCCAAAAATAACAATAATTTTAACTATAATATATTATCGTAATAACTTTGCTGACTTTTAAATAGTCTAAATATTTTTAATTTCATTTTACATAGTATAAATCTAAAAAATATTGTGATCATTGTTTGTTATTCATAGGTTTGTGTTAAGTTAGATTTAAAGTGGGTAGGTACATACTTATCTCCTTGCGTGGAAACACAGAATGTACCTACATATTGGTAAGTAGAATAAGTTACTTGATTATTAAGTTGTAGAATAATAAGCAATTATTTTTTACTTTTTAGAGCATATTACTTTTTTTCTCTTTTGAAGTCGGTTTTTTTTTTTGTCAAAATTTTTGTTTCTAAAAGATTCGGCCGAGTATCGCTAACGTGCTCCTTAGAATTGTTCCGTTCCCTTCCGTACCGTTACTTTGTCAAGGATCCTATGCTCAGAACCTTACCAAACTTTCACCATAGTACCCTTGAAGTATATCCTTTATAATAAAAAAAGAATCATTAAAATTGGTTGGCACAATTTTGAGTTATTCACCTATTTATCGCGCACATACATAATGCACATTTAAGACTTATATCGTTTTCATAGGGATACCATCATCGTAACAGGATAAAATTAAAATGGGGCCCCACGGGAAGCACTACCTTTCAAACAAAAAAAATTTATCAAAATCCAGTGAAAAGTTATGAGGTAACAAACATATAAAAAAAAAAAAATACAGACGAATTGATAACCTCCTCCTTTTTGAAGACGGTTGAAAACAAATAATATTAACTTAAACGTAATAAGATAAACAAACCGAACAATAAGAAATTTAGATTGTTTCTCCTTTGGTGTTATTATTTCATAAGGTGATTATAGTACAACCGTGTTGAATATGCTTGAACGTAATAGAAATTACTTGAAATATTGAACCACTAATTTATTTGTGTAGTCATTTTAAACGATATTCACCTATTTGCTTATTTGTTTATTATATAATTTATTTTCTCAGTGATGATTAATCTGCATCGGTGAAAGTATCGCTCGCCATTTTGAACTTTTTTACGTGTGTAATGTAATTTTTATACCTTATTTATACTGTGAAACGTTTGAATTGTTTACTTGCAAAGTACGAAGGAATGTTCATAGAAATTTTATCTTATATCGTAAGTTAAAACTACAGCAGATTATGATTTAAATGTAATCGATTTTAAACGATAAAAAATAATGAGCAAATAAGCTGATAACAAAACCTAATTTTGATAAATAATTTAACTATTAAGAATGTTAATTTTTTTAAGTCGTTATGTGCATTGCTACTTCGCAGAACTACACCGCGGGTGAGAGTGGCGAGCGCGGCGGCGGGGCTGACCCGCCTCCCCCTCATCCGCCGCCGCGCCCCGCCTGCTAGCACACTCTTAACAAATAGACATATAGTGTCACGGACTTTTTTTTTATTATTAAAAGAGGAATATATCTTTTATACACATTTTTTGAGTAACTTAAAACGTTTATGCTGCGCACGCATCGAAAGTCCATAAATGTGAATAATTTTCCCCGTTTTTGCAACATTTCTCACTGTCGCTGCGCTCTTATTGGTCGCAGCGTAATGTTATATAGCCTAAAGCCTTCCTCTATAAATGGACTATTCAACAAAAAAAGAATTTTTCAAATCGGACCAGTAGTTCCTGAGATTAGCGCGTTTAAACAAACAAACAAACAAACAAACTCTTCCGCTTTATATATTAGTATAGATTAAAAGAGGATTTATTATTAAAAGAGGAATATATCTTTTATACACATTTTTTGAGTAACTTAAAACGTTTATGCTGCGCACGCATCGAAAGTCCATAAATGTGAATAATTTTCCCCGTTTTTGCAACATTTCTCACTGTCGCTGCGCTCTTATTGGTCGCAGCGTAATGTTATATAGCCTAAAGCCTTCCTCTATAAATGGACTATTCAACAAAAAAAGAATTTTTCAAATCGGACCAGTAGTTCCTGAGATTAGCGCGTTTAAACAAACAAACAAACAAACAAACTCTTCCGCTTTATATATTAGTATAGATACGAAATTATTTTAATGCATTATTATTTGATTTAAATTAATTGCATATATATCAAAAAGTATGAGGCCGTTAATGTCCCAGGGTTGGGCTAAGGCCTCCTCTATAATATGAAAACAAAATCGATTCTATATGATCATATTTTGATTTTATAATAAATTAATGTTTTCAAACGTTGCCTACTTCTCTGGAGTTGGTCTAAAGCTTTAAAATCTAAATTTCTATTTCGTTTTAAATAAATATGACCTATTTTTATTTAACCTACGAACGACCTTCCTATTGTCCGCTTTAACGAGTATTTAGAATTTTATTTTCTTATTTAAATACCTTCTTATAAATAATTCTAAGTCAGCCATGATAATAATGTCTTCCTGATCGAGTTCGGCCCCGGCGTCCAAACGGCCAGCAGGACATATTATAGTGCATTAGTGTGTCAAACACAGGCGCACCCTCTATTCCCTCACTGTCATAATCCGACGTGCGCTTAAATCCGACTCGATCGCTAAGAGTTCAGGCGCTGGAGAACAGAAAAATTTAATGATGTAATGTTAGGTTAGGTTAGTTAGTTAGTAAAATTTGTTGTTATAGCCTCGCATCAAAATGGGTGAACCACCAAATCGTGATAATATAAGTAATGATTGCATCTTATTTTATGACAAAATCGGATGTAGTTCTGAATGAACTCTGGACTAGGATACATTGTCGAAGTCACTAGAGAAATATCAACGCTCAAAGCTGCTTCTGCAGAAAGAGCGGATGTGGAGCGTGCATTCAGTATTCAGACAAAAATATATCAATAAACTATATACTAATTATCATTGAAAAAAAGAACACCACATCGGCATGATGTCCACCTAAAATAAAACTTCGAACGGCTAATGCAATTGATTTATTTTGAGTGGTAAAGTGGATGCTTTTTATGTGAAAAAGAAGCGGATAAAATGAAGGAAAGAAGAAAGTCCAAATCATCAAGACAACAAATCAGCTACGTAACTTCCTCTCATTTCAAGAAAACTATTTTAATTTTGATAAGCGAAGAGAACAGTGAATATATATCGCAATATCCATTAAATTATTGGACGCGTTTTAGATTTAGTAACTCAGGAAGCTAATTATCATACGGATTGTATAAGAATTGAGTTTAGGAACTACACTAAAACATACCCAGAGGGAGAAAAACAATCACCCAGTCACAATACAAGTAGATGCAGCACCAGCTGCAGAATATTTACTAAAAATATATTTTTTGTATATGAAATGCATAACTGCGACGAAATTTTTTTTTTTTTTTTTTATTTGTGTATTTTGGTAAAATCTTAGTAATTAACATTAAAGTTACTATGTACACATAATTTATTAAATATAAATTTTAAATCTTTCCTATAAACATTTTATTCCGTCTTCCACCTCTTACTTTCCAGTAAATTATTGTTAAAAATTGTTGTAATCGAGATCAGTCAATTTTACTTTTTAAATTTAAGCTATTAATAATGCAAAAAAACACTCGTTACAGAGATTCATCGACTGGCCCTGAATTCCGAGATTTTACAATTTTTATGTCTTATGGAACTTTACTATAGGTAAAGTATTAGATATTCGTCATTTGTTTAATGAGTTTTTGCGCACTAACGCGTAAAGAAACAGTTTATTTAACAAAATTTCATACCTTTATATGAACAATAACTTTCAGATAGGTACGTATTTTTCTCGATCCAACGCCACTGGCTTTATCCGCCTACCTACGCCACTGTCCTTAAACAGATTATATTACAGTAAGCTGGCTTATCGTACCAATGATGATGAAATGATTCCGTACTTCTAATCCGATAAGGATTAACAATTAACTAAAATAATCCGTGTAACCTCTGGGTTAAAATACGTCAATTTTAAGCGAAGATTATGTGTCAAACCCGCTCGAGCATCATTAAAATGTCACGTGCTTGTGCATGTGCATGTGTTGATTTGGGTTGTGTTGCATCGTGACAATACGTGAAAAATATTAGATTAACGTTATTCATTTAAGGCTAATTTTTAAAAAACATGTCAGGGTGTGGATTTCTATTCATCCTCGAAAGTATGTAATTAAACTCAGGAAATATTCTTCTCTGATTCCAAACTGAGGTGGTCCGATCGCTCCGACGGCTCGAACAAGCCTCCCGATACCGGCGGGCGTTTGGCCTTTTAGAACAAAAATGGGTGGGGGCACTATTCTCTCAATATAATACCTATTTCAGACTAATTTAACATTCACTAAATATTATTAATTTAATAATCAAACCGTTTTCAATCATTAAAATAATTAAAATAATCATTTCCGGATACGTGTTTTCCTTAAATATGTGGTTTCCCGCCGACATATATAATAAATATTATGACGCTATTTAAGAGTGTGATTCTGTACCCGTTGAAATAATTTAAGCATTTTTTTCGTCGGTTTAGGCTCAAAAAGCAATAATTTACTTTTATAAACGAGTTTTTACTTTATCAAAAAGTTTCCTTTTATTTAAATCAGTGAGTCTGTTGAGAAATTATTAGTAGTCCTCGTAGTTTCGTAATTGATCGTTTTTACAGTTTGAAGCCTCGGAAATAACGTAAAACTATAAAGTACTATAAAGTATGCTGTCTACTGTATATCAGAGTGAGGGAATAAAGAGTGCATCTTTATTTACAAACTAACTTGTTCCCATTAAAACGTCCAACGCAGTTAGCTAACCTCTCAGAAAAGACGACGTGGCTTAAATCGGTCTGGAGAACCATTGGATTCGAAGTTTGATGTGTGTTGGTTATATTTTGATGACATTTTTATTAGTTACGTTTCGATTAGTTAATAATTCGTAGACCAATCGCAAATCCAGCACGCAAATCCAGCATGCCACAATTTAGTCTAAATCTTTGATGTACGAAATCAAAATTTGTTTTAAATGAAATTTTGAAAGAAAACAGACTTACTTAGTGCAGGGCCGTTGGATGTGTTGTGGTATTCTTGATAATTTATGTTAGTAAATATAGTTTTGTTATATTAAAGTGCGATCATACTAGTGTTGCATATCGATAGTCCACTATCGATAGACTATCGATAGTTAAGGTGTTAGCTATAGTATTGATGGTCTATCGATAGCTCCCCATGAGCAATACTATCGATAGTTTTGCAAAAACCATTACTTTTAACCTAAACTATCGATACTATCGATAGTATTGCTCACGGAGAGATATCGATACTATCGATAGTACTATCGATATGCTGAATAGTTTTACGTAAGGAATATTTAATATTCCATACAGCAACAATGTCTATGTGCGGTGGTGACCACTTACCATGAGATGACCCATTTGCCCGCTACTAATTATAAAGTAAGAAAAGATCTGTTTCTGTAGTATATATAGTAGCAAGAATCTTACCAGCGTGATTCAGAACTTGAATTGAGCAGCGCCATCTATTGATAACTGTCACACAACAAAAATATAAATAAAGAAACATTTGTTTGGAAATTTATAAACACAACAAACCTAGTTTGATTTTATATAATTAGAATTTTGTAATTTAATTCACCGCAACAAGCAATTGCATAAATTGATTAATTTAATTCATTAGATACTAATTTCATTCAATTAATTATTGTTTATTTGACAATTCAAAACATGGCGTCACGTTGGAGTAATTGGTAAATTAATTTCGTTATACGCATGCTATGAAATCGCCCATAAACAATTCGAATGCGTCTAACTGTATTTTTAGGGTTCCGTAGCCAAATGGCAAAAGCCGAACCCTTATAGATTCGTCATGTATCGTGACATCCGTCCGTATTTCGCAGCCATTTTTTCTGAAACTATAAGAAATGTACTGTTGAAACTTGGTAAGTAGATTTATTCTGTGACCGCATTAAGATTTTCACATAAAAATAGAAAAAAACCAATAAATTTTGGGGTTCCCCATACTTAAAACTGAAACTCAAAAAATGTTTTTTCATCAAATTCATGCGTGTGAGGTATCTATGGATAGGTTTTCAAATATGGTATGGAGGTTTCTAATATCATTTTTTTCTTCACTGGATAGTTTGCGCGAGAGACACTTCCACAGTGATAAAATGTGTCCCCCCCCCCCTGTAACTTCGAAAATAAGAGAATGATAAAACTAAAAAATATATATGATGTACATTACCATGCAAACTTCCACCGAAAATTGGTTTGAACGAAATCTAGTGAGCAGTTTTTTTTTAATACGTCATAAATCGTAAACCGCAATTTACCTTTCATTCAATCAACTCAAATATAAAAATAAAAAAATGAATTTCATAAACATAAGCCTTGTTACTTGCTGCTACGGAACCCTTCATGGGCGAGTTCGACTCACATTTGGCCGCTTTTGTTTAATATTGTGTAATCAAAAATCAAAGTATACTTTATTCAAGTAGGCTTTTACAAGCACTTTTGAATCGTCATTTAACAAACTATATTAAGTAAAGATACCACCAGTTCGGAATATAGATTCTACCTAGAAGGACCGGGAAGATCTCAGTAGTTACTCCTTTTCAACATCTGATAATACAGTCATGTTAGTTAAATACAATTATATAGGTATGTAATATATACTGCCTGGAAGTAAACATTAGTGAATAAAAAGTTGTGTACATCACCCCGGTAGTAGTAAAAAATCACAATTGATGGATTGATGGTTATTAACAGAAACTATTATTAAAGGAAGCCAATGTTATCTATACTAATATTATAAATTTGAAAGTAACTCTATCTGTCCGTCTGTTGCTGTTTCACGGCCAAATAGCTGAATTGAATTTGACTTGAACCGAAATAGCCCAGTGCTTAAAACGCGTGCATCTTAACCGATGATTGCGGGTTCAAACCCAGGCACTTCATTGAATTTTCATGTGCTTCATTTGTGTTAATAATTCATCTCGCTCGGCATTGAAGGAAAATATCTTGAGAAAACCTGCATATGTCCAATTTCAACGAAATTGTGCCACATTTGTATTCCACCAACCCGCATTGGAGCAGCGTGGTGGAATATGGTCCAAACCTTCTCCTCAAAGGGAGATGAGGCGTTAGCTCAGCGGTGGAAAAGTTACAGGCTGTTAATGTAATATAATAAGGCTTGAATAACTCTAATATGGAGGAAGATTCAAAGTTAGTTAAAAACTATATCACAATCGAGTAGCGGTTAATCAGTGCTATTTTTTTGTCTTCTTGAGCATGAGTGAAGAACATCAATGAAGGCTAAATAAGAACAATAGTAGCTGGAGGTTTAATGACAGTTCGCTCGAAGCCAAGAAATGCAGCAGAAAGCGCTGTTGCTAGACTTGGTTATGACAGTTTGATTTATTGTATCACTTTCATTTGCTTTAACAGTAATTTGCAGCCGTTTTTCGCGATAAGAGATAAAATACTGACCGTGAAATGATTTTATCAGCATGTATTTTGTTATATGAATAATATTGTATATTTTTATTCGTAAGATATTCAACACAGACAAAAAAAGTCATCATAGTATTTGGTATATATCTAGTTAAAAGCGTGGGATGGCGAACCTGTCGCTATAGAGATCTCGTCCAAAGAATCTGTGCGACAGAATCTTAACTATAAGAATTAAAGAAATAGAGTTTGGAAATGGAAGATGAAATGAAATAAACACAAATTAAGCACATGAAAATTCAGCGGTGCTTTTCTGGGTTTGAACCGGAAATCATCGGTTAAGATGCACGCGTTCTAACCACTGGGCTATCTCGGCTCTGCCTTATCTTACAAATTTGCAAATGATTTTGAAATAAAGGTCGATAGAACTTCTAGTAGCTTTTGTCACTACAATGCTTTTACAGGTTGGTAAATAGACACATTATGGCAGATTTTTACAAACCATGTATATTTTTTCACAATATTTTCCTTAACTGCCGACCACGAGATGATCATTATAAATTAAGCGCAGCGAAATTGAATCCACTGGACCTATTCTCGGGTTCTGAATAACCGTATTGGAACTCCTAACCTTCCTTTCAAACGGAGTGCGTTAACCCCTAAAGTGGAAAATTTACTTGACATTTTTACATTACCATAATATAAATATTTAAATAAAATGTAGAAAAGAAAATTAAGTAAGCGACTGAATCACAGAGTCAACACTAGTTTCAAATAACGTGAGATTTACTTTCAAAACTAAAACCGTTGCGCAAAAACCTTTAGTCTTTGTTTGAGTGAATAATTTCAGTCTTAAGTGAATCTTTTGTTTTAAAACTTTTCTTTTCAAACAATTGAGAAACGTCGCTCTAACAAAATAGTGGCTTTTTTGTTAGTTCTTTTTCAAACCACGTGCTTAAGACTAAATTATTACAAAAAAATCTCTTTGAGGCTGTTTTATGGTATATAAAATGGCGCCGGAAAGAGATATTAACAATTCATCACATTACCGATGCACTATAAACCTTGGAAACTAATATGTTATATCAAGTGTACCTGGCTCCACCTGGGTTCACTGGCTCACTCATCCTTTAAACTGGAACACAACAGTTCTAAGAAAAGCTGTTTTGCGGTAGAATATCTGATGATATGTAAGGAAACCTGGATGTGTCTACTTTCAATGAAATTCTGCCACTTGTGTATCCACTAACCCGGATTGGAGCAGCGTGGTGGAATAAGGTCTAAACACTTAGGGAGGCCTGAGCCCAGAGGTTTACATTTACAAGTTGTTACTTGACTCCTTCTGTTATAAAAGGATTTCTGGTATAAAACACGAGGAATAACAAAATCATTCATATTTAACATATATATGTATATAATTAATTAAATTCAAATTTGCCTTATCACTGGGTATGATTATTAATATCCATATATTCGACATTAAACGTAATACAGGCTGTATATGATATACACATTTCATGAAAGTTAATAAGGCGTTTAGGCGTACAATACAAAATGGAGGCGAAAATACAGAATTCAATATATTCCACGCAAAATACCCTTTACATTATGCGATGCGACATTTTATATTGCTAGCGACCCGCCCCGGCGTTGCACGGGTGCAATGCTGATACTAAATATACTACAGAATATCTTTACACACAACGTTCACATCTTTATCAGTCTGGGTCATATTGATCTATATTAAATGCACAATGTATTTAAGGTACTTAATTGGATAAGGATTAATGCTGTATTGCTTAAAATCGATTCGTAAATAAGTCATTATTTATCGAAAAAAGTAAAGGATAAAAATGGTTAGTGTGGGATATCCCTAAGATATCCTACATATTAAACTTTAAGGACCTTGTTAAGGTGTACAATATTATTATACATTAATTTGATCTACGTAGGGTTCAGCCAAAAATCTATTCTTAGACTTCTGTCTGGTGTGACATATATTTCTACTACTTGATAAGTATAAGAATCGCGCTATCAAGATTTCAGTTGCTCCGGTTTAATAGTTACACTGACAAATATTTGTTTATATTGTCCTAAAGTTCAAATCGTTTGTGATACAAGTGGTCATTTATGTTATAAATTGAATTGGTTCATTTATGCAATTAAATTTGTCGCTATGGCGATATGACCGAAATTTGGAACCGACGGATCTTAATTCCCAAGGTTGGCGGCACATTGGCGATGACCAATTACCTACTACATATTTACAATTTAGAAATAGAAAAAGATTTCCTATGTACGGCAGTGTACATACATCCAACTTCCAGCCTCCGAACTATTGTTGAGGATTTCTCGACAAAACACAAATCCAACCTATTTGTATTGGACCAATCTGGACTTTGAACTTAGGATATACGGGTTCCGAACCTTATTCCATTCACAATATTAATGAAGGAGATAGACGCGTATGCTCTTGGTCTTTAACGCACGATATTGTGCCGTCAAATATAAAAACGCTTTAAACCCATAAGGATAAAACATCGCAATATAATATCAAAAAACGTATTTCTCTTTTAAGTACACCCATTATTTACAATATCTTCTGCGTCAAATATTATTTATTAATGTATTGTGACAATATTTACAAGAGATCTTTTTTGCTATTCATGTATTATGTGGGTCAAATATGGTCATTTATGGGGTAAAACTTATATGGTATATTTAGGTAAATACTGGTAATAACTTGATGCCTGTCTGGCTGGGTCGTATCACCCTTAACCTAAAGTCCAGTCGCTGATGGAATGCGTTACAGATGTCCTTTATATATTAACGTGTTCTAAACACAACAATAGATTATATAATTTGGATATATTATTTGCGTAAATACCATACAAAGCCAAAAGAGCCCCGTGATTAGACCATGCAAACCTTAACCGAAGATTGCGGGCTCAAAAGCGAGCCTAGAGAAGGAGCCTCACCACAATGTGAATGGAAACATCGTAAAGAAACCGAAATATGCCACCAACTAACATAGAAGCAGTGGGGAGGAATAAGCCTACCCTTTTTCTCAAAACGTGAAAAAGCCTTCTCCCATCTTTGAAATTGTATAATCGTTGAAACTTGTTTGTTATTAAATAAAACTAAGAAAAATGTATATTAATAATGATAAAGGAATAAGACTATTTTATTACAATAAAAGAGTGCAGATCCCTTGAACTTGTTGAGGATCTGCACGTTGACAGTGTTTACAGTCTCGTGTCTTGGTAATGATGCTTTGTCTGAACTCATTCCAGTCGTCTCATCGGAATATCAAAATGAGGCTATAGCATGTACATTTCTGTTTTGCGTAAATGCTCATAGTTCTCAATCATTATAATATGTTCTATTGACTATTGTGCCTGATCCGGGGCTCGAATCTGTATCCAAGCCCTCAGTTTCACGCTAGCAGTCATCAAAACAAATCACTGTTAGAAAGATGCCTGTGATCGGACGAAAATATACATGCCAGGACCGAGTCTGTGAAGATATAATTCACAGATATTGATCTCAGATATTTTCGGAGATATAAATCCTCCATAATCCGGTATTTATAAGCTTTTGAGGATTTCTCACGCGAAAAAATAGGGTTAATAGAGGTTCAGGAGATAGACGATAAATCATAAGTTCAAGGATATCACGAGCTTTTCACATTAGTAAGTTTGTTAACTTCTATTGACCGATTGGCCTATTGGATGAAATACGTGGACCTAAAACGAAGATCGTAGCTTTAAATCTGGGTCATAACCACTGAGCTTCTTAAATATCATATCATATATACATCGTTCGTGTTTACAATGGGCAACCGTCAAGGAAATACAGAAAAAACAAAATGCATTCGTTGGATAAAATTTTGCTAAATAGGTGTGCCAAACCGTATCTATCATTGTGGTGGAAAAAGGCCTTTTCCCGGTAGTGAAACATTCATAAAATTTCACGAGATTTATATAAATATATATATATATACATATGTATATCCAGGACATGACCGGCAAGTAACTACTGAGTTTCTTTACGGTTCTTTTGGAACCTTTTGGTATCTTTATATTCAATTCAATACTTTAACACGTTGGCAGCTATTTTTTAAAACAATTTAAGCATAAAAACATTTAACATCCCACTTATTGTGTGATAAATTTTTAAAAAATTTTTCGGCTTCACGGCTACATAATCCTTTCCGAATTTGGCGTAACATCCAGCACATTTTGTTCTCTTGGAACATCTTCTGAGATGATGAGATTGATTATTTGAATCCGTTTATAAAAAAATAAAAAAGATTTACGACTACATATATGTTATGTCAATCATTGTTTGATTTCTGTCCACCTGAACGCGGTAACTCAAAAATTAACAAACAGATTATTGTATGGTTTCCACCAAAAGATGGAGTGAAGAGTTTGCGTTCACAACACGCGCGACTGCCGCTGGGTGCGGTACGCGATCTTCTAAGCCCCGTTTCGCACTGTGATCAAATTTTATTACTTCAATGCGGTACGTGACCAAAGAGACCCCGTATTAAAGTAGGTACACCATAGCATTCTGTTTTCAATAGGCATCATATAAATATATTTATCACTTTCCTGCAATGTATCAAATAGATGTTTTTCTTAGCCGCACCGCAAGGGAGGCACATACGAGGCGTATTAGACCTCGCTCCGCATTGAAAGTGTTAAAATTACAATTGAAAAGTACTCTTCTGAGCCTACTCGCGTATAAAATGTTTCGATTTGATATATATATACAATATAAAATAATACATTTACATAACATAATAGTACATTTACTTCAACACTGACGACCTCCGTGGTCGAGTAGTGTGTACACCGGTTTTCATGGTACGCCACTCCGAGGTCCCGGGTTCGATTCCCGACCGAGTCGATGTAGAAAAAGTTCATTAGTTTTCTATGTTGTCTTGGGTCTGGGTGTTTGTGGTACCGTCGTTACTTCTGATTTTCCATAACACAAGTGCTTTAGCTACTTACATGGGGATCAGAGTAATGTATGTCATGTTGTCCAATATTTATTTATTTATTATTTACACTATAACATGACGATTCAAAGGTACTTTTATGAGCCTACTTGAATAAGGAACATTTTGATTTTGATTTCATAAATTTCGATGTCTGCGCAAAATAAATTTGACGGATAACAGCTCGTACGTTAACAAAAGAGTTTTCTTAAAATATCCTTATTTACGAAACCATTAACGATCAAAAGGTTTTTATACAATGTCTTAAAACACTCCCTTTAAAGATGCTTTTACGTCAAAAGATAACCAGAAGAAAGCCAACAGAAGTCCATTATTAACCATCAATAACACCAATCACGATCAACTTCATAAACTTGATAACCAATAATAAGGAATAATGAAAGTCGAGCCATCCAACCACCTTTCTCTACATAATTTCGTGAAATACATCTCTCGTCGCCTTAAATATGGTTAGCTCAATATCGCCGCAGGTAACGATCGAATTATATTAGGGAGTATTGTAAGGATAGTGCCAGACATTCGTGCAAAGTTATGTTTATTAAATATATTTTTACGCACATCAACTAAATCTGTCAACTTATATTATAAAACGTTAATGATAAATAAATAAATATTGGACAACATCACATACATTACTCTGATCCCAATGTAAGTAGTTAAAGCACTTGTGTTACGGAAAATCAGAAGTAACGACGGCACCACAAACACCCAAGACAACATAGAAAGCTAATGAACTTTTTCTACATCGACTCGGTCGAGAATCGAACCCGGGAACCGAGGAACCGGGACCTCGGAGTGGCGTACCTATTAAAACCGGTGTACACACTGCTCGACCACGGAGGTCGTCTATGACGTTTGTTTAATTTGCTCGTTAAGAATTAACATTTAGAAATATTTCATCATATATTGTATTCTTTTTCCAAATTCAAGGAATTTTTTTTAAGACTTTTAAAAGTGGTATAATATTAAAATCAATGACAAAACCCCAGTCTTTCCTCTTTTAGACTTATTTAAATTTCTTTGATATTGAATTTGTCCATCCCTTCGATCATTTACTGTGGAGTAGCTTTTTTTATTACAACTTTTTAATATTTCTTTTACTTCTTTTTCTGATACTTACAGCTATTTGAAACTTAGAACTAGAGATTAATTCAAGTATCACATATATATATATTCTAAAATATTATATTTATTTACATTAGTATGTTTGTTTTTTTTTTTTAGTTAGTAAGAATGAAAGACAAGTGCATGAATCACTCAGCCTTCAATCCGAAACACAATAGTACCAAGTATTGCTATTTGGCGGTATAACATAAGATGAATCGGTGGTACCAACCAAGATGGGCTTGCACGAAGTCCTACAACCAAATAAATGTGCTAATTTGTGTTCTGTCGTATAATGACAATATGTACAGGAAAAATTGTTATGTTTTCGTAATTATTTGTTAAAGGTTAACTTAAAATACTAGATAATTATTAATTATTAAAACTCTTAACTTTTATTGCATTTTTACATATTTAGATATTGATGACTAAGATAAGTTATAATATATGTTTTCATAATTAAATATTTTTCTAATATAATATGTATAAAAATGAAAACACAAGTATACTCAAATAAAACTTTGCGCGATTGTCTAGCACCTGCATTTGTCTTCGTCGGATCATTCGGGATGCGACATTGAAAATTCCGGATTTTAGTAATATCGCGACAATAAGCCTTACTTTATTAGGAATTATCCTTTATCGGAATTTCATATTGGAACTTTAGATACGTAAAATTATGACGTCACAGCATGTTCACAAGTAAAAGGTCAGTTGATCAAAGTCATGATGTTTGTAGATGATGAATCGATAAAGGTCAACGAACTATTAATTATTTTATTGGAACGAAGATCTGTAGAGAAATCGTCACGTTACGCCCCCTCCCGGCTACCATTACCTCTCTTTCCCCTTCTCTCTGTCCCTTTTAACTTATTTTTGAATTTTTTTATTCTCAAACCTTGGTAATTTATTTTATTGAGTTGGTTATTTAATTTATACATATAATAAAATTGGAGTGTCTGTTTGTAATATTAAAATAACCCATTTTTACTAAATGCATATCTATGTATACACGGTACATATACCAGAATAACATTTTTTACAATTTTTGTCTGTCTGTTTGTTCCGGCTAATCGTGGAAATTGATTATATTACATAATATATATATTTTTTTTATGTCATAGGTGGCAAACGAGCAGGAGGCTCACCTGATGGAAAGTGACTACCACCGCCCATGTACATCTGCAACACCGGGGGGCTTGCAGGTGCGTTGCCGGCCTTTTGATTGATTTAAAATATCACATTAATTTAAGACCTCATTTGTGGTTCGACTTTCGTGGGCTAGATACACCAGACTGCTTACAGAGCTCACTCTCGACCAGGCTATTTAGAGCTGTCTATGCGAAAAAGTCTTCTCTTATATCTGCTCCGGCCATTTTAGAAATTTGACCTTGTGCTTTATCAATTGTCATGGTGAAGCATACTTTAAGTGCGAACTGTACTCTCTTGAAATTAAATGGGTATTCTGATGGTATCAAAGATATTCGTGGAACATACACTCTTTAAGTACATCCAGTGATAACTGTAACCTATGACATTACGATAGAGAACTATTAGTCTTGTACCGTAGAATATTTTTTGAGGTCTTAAATTCATAAGTAACTTTATTGGCGCGCCAATCTCCTAACATAAAAAATGACGGGCTTCGAGACTAACCTATATACGAAATTTAAACCCCTATTTCAACCCTTAAGGGTAGAATATCCAGAAACGCTTAAACACATATCTACTCATTTCTCATCAGTAGGCCAAAAATAAAGATTAATGCTAACCTACAGAAAAAATATCAACCCCTAGGGGTAGAATATGCAGAAACGCTTAAATACATATCTACTCATTTTTAACCAGTATCCCAAAAACAAAGTTTCGTGTTTCTACCCTAAAAACTAACGGACTTCTACATAAATTTACAACCCTTATTTCACCCTCTTACCTTAAAAAATGACGAACTTCCATACTAACTTTTAACCCTTATTTCACCTCCTTAGGGGTAGAATATGCAGAAACGCTTAAATATATATCTATTGATTTCTAATCAGTATGCCAAAAATAATGTTTTATGTTTCTAACTTCAAAAATGGCGGACTTTCATATTAACCTAGATAATAAATATGACTGTATGAAATCTGATGTATTTGGAGAAAGTAGATCTGATATACATTTCCAGTCTGTAAATTTCCCACTGCTGGGCTAAGGCCTCCTCTCTCTTTGATGAGGTTTGGAGCATATTCCACCACGCTGCTCCATTGCGGGTTGGTGGAACACACATGTGGCAGAATTTCGTTGAAATTAGACAAATGCAGTATGTTTTCCTTCACCGCCGAGCACGAGATGAATTATAAACACAAATTAAGCACATGAAAATTCAGTAATGCTTGCCTGGGTTTAATGATTTAATCATCGGTTAAGATGCACGCGTTCTAATCACTGGGCCATCTCAGCTCTTCAGATATATTGGAATAAAATTAATATAGAATTTTATAACTACTAATAAAGTAACAAGTTATATAACATTAGTTACCAAAAATATAGAACGTCTTTATGAACAATTAACATTGTTAATTGTACGTACTAATATATAATTAAGAATGATAATTAATTCGATAGCAAAATTAATTATCCAAATCGTCTAAGTTAAGTAATTTAGGAGTTCAGCTTGGCTTTGCTTTTGGGCCAACTGCGCCTTTACAACGTCAACGGCTAGTTCTTGGGGTCTTCTCGGCGTCCAAATGACGTCCAGTCTGAAGTATCCTATTATTTTTTTAAATTTAATTTACAACATCCACCGGTCTCACAGTTGCCCGTGCTTTTTTTACATTTTGGCGTTTTATATTTTTACTAAACATCAGCAGATCTTCGTTGGACTTCAAGCTTGGCGTCTTCTTGGAAGACGTGGCCCACACTGACTTTTTTTTTAATATATAATAAATTATATAAATATCCTGTCAGATGGAACTTCGTTCGGATATCAACATCAACGCTAGTATTCTTAAAAGCCGAGCTAGCCACATAGGACATGTGGACTTATTCGAATCAAATTTGAATGACACCGTTTTAATGTGAGTAATTTGTATTTATAAGAGGAAGACATTCCCAAACTCTGAAAATTTACAAGTTACTTCAATTCAATACACATCTATACACTATCAAACAAGCTCACGCACACATACAAAAAATCATATTACATTTTGTAGTACGTTATTTTTTCTTTAATGAAGGAAAACTGAAGGCTGGCCGTTATCGTTTTGAAATACACGCTAACTATGTTCAGATGAAACAGTTGTTCTATGGAATTAATTCCAGTCAATTCTCGAATGTTCTTTAATCACGCTTTTTCCTACATCCAGCGCGCTTCTTCCCATCAACTTTGTACGTCATTATCAGTTGCAGCAACGGCAACAGGATATATAAAATTCGTCGTGACGTCATACATTTCATATACGAATAATATTTTAACTGTTAACAAAATGACGACCTCCGTGGTCGAGTAGTGTGTAGAAAATGTTCATTAATTTTCTATGTTGTCTTGGGTCTGGGTATTTGTGGTGCCGTCGTTACATCTGATTTACCATAACACAAGTGCTTTAGCTACTTACATTGGGATTAGAGTAATGTATGCGAGGTTGCCCAAAATTTATTTAAAAAAAAAAAATGTGACCCGACCTGCAATACCTACCGAATCCAATCCTAGCCTCCAGCCCCAGCATTCAGTCATTAAGGAGTTCAGTGATATACACACATACAGAAGAATTGTATAAATGCTTAGGGAAGTTATTTCTATTATAAAAAAGCAGTGTTAAACGCGAAGTATCCTCGCTTAAGAGACATTTTGCTTTTTAGCTTGGTACAGTAGCTGTCGACGCGATTTATTAGCGGTTGCAAATTTTAACACGGTTTATTAGAAGTGTTATAAAACCGTAAGTACATACATTGAATTTTTGTTCTTATAAGAGATTGGTGTTTTGATTTTGTTATTAAGGTTGTGTTGTTAAATGAGAATATGAATTTGTATTTTTTTTTTTGTTATTAAATGGTTTGACATCTTGATAAAGGATAAGATAATCGTTTTTATTTTTATAAAATTCTGCTTCAGAATCTTAAATATCTAGAATATTTTTATGTTATAGGTAGGCGGTCTGGCAAGGGAACCAGATGATGCTAAGTGGTCATCACCGCCCATAGACAATGGCGCTGTTAGAAATATCAACTATCCCTTGGAAACTAAGATGTTATGTCCCTTGTGCCTGTAGTCATAGTGGCTTACTCACCCTTCAAACCGGAACATAACAAAACAAAGTATTGCTGCTTCGCGGCAGAATATCTGATGGTACCTACTCAGACGGGCTTGCACAAAGCCCTACCACCGAGTAAAATATAATATAATATATATATATATATATAGTATCTTAAAATAAATCAACAAAATATTGTATTGATCTGCAATTCCTGTATATTTGAATTGAGTTACGGATTTACCAAGTCAAAAAATTACAGTAGATATGATTGATTTTGTGTAATTCTACGTTGGGAGGAATTTAGTGTTGTGCCCATTTACTTTTCATCAGAGAAGAGTGTTTATTTATACAAATGATTATTCTTTACTCGGATACTCGGTGCTCAGTGTTCTTTCAATTGAGTCTTTGTGAAAGGCACTTGAGGTACAATTATTTCTACCATGACACTAGGGGAAAGCTATTAGATCCGCAAAATCATCGGAATACCATTTTTTTACCACCGACATTATACTTTATAATAAACTTATTTTGTTTATATGTAAACAAAATAAGTTATATTTTCCAATAAAGGTTAAATTTTAAAAAACATTATCAAATATTGAAAAAACATTGCTTCGAGTGTTTTAAATTAAAATTTACTTTTACATCCCTAGCACAGCGAAATTGTTTCACAGCAGGTGTTCCTCGGTCTGATCCCGTTTCAAATTTAAAAGCGACCATTCGTAATATACAAACAATTTATGCTTAAACCGCTGTTTGGCGGTAGAACATATTATTAGTTGATGGTACCTTTCTGGAGGTGACGGTGGAAAGAAAATCGTTAAGTCTTTAAATATTTTGAGACACACGCCGTTTTTCTGAACCGATACGACTTGGGAACCTTCAATAATAGAGCGTACTCAATTATTATTCAAGGCCGGCAATGCACCTGCAAGCCTCCCGGTGTTGCAGATGTCCATGGGTGGTGGTAGTCACTTTCCATCAGATGAGATTACTGCTCGTTTGCCTACTAAAAAAAAATCAGATAAGTTTGATTTTTGAACATTTCAGATCACAGTTCTAGCAAAACCAGAAACAATACCTCTGGTTATAACAGTTATTTCAAAAAGCTTTAAAGTTTTAAGTACTTCACTTATATTTCACTACTCAGCACTTCACTTATAATTCGTCTTCGGAAAGCTGCACTAAATGATAAGGCTTGACAAACTTACAACTCTGTCTGGATTTTCTAGACGGTGAAATTTATTCGACATTTGATATCATTTAATACTAATTTTAAAATCTAGAATTCGCACGAAGATTTTTGACGTGGATGTGACTTTGCATTATTTTGTTATGTACATTATATATATATATAACAAATAATATTTATACAATGCTCTATTTGACAAAGGAGAAGAATAAATGAGACTTTTAGAAAATAATGAGAAAATATATGTGTCTTGAACTGACGAAGATTATTGAGAAAAACATAAATAATACTTTAACTATTATGATTGAATTGCTATACACGTGTTTATCATTGTGTTCACGCTGAAGAATCACAATCAAAATCAAAAATATACAATTATAATTTTAAAACAAATTTTGAATCGTGATTTTACAAGACGAATTAAATTTAAAATCACCGATTCGGAATATAAATTTTATCGAGAAGAACCGATAACAAACTTAGTAGTTACTGTTTTGCGCCAGTTATATTTATATTATTATTAAACATTATTATGGTAATTTATAATGAGTAGATGTACTGGTAAAAATATTGATTATCCCTGATATCGCTAATGTGCTAGCAACCTTAGGAATTAAAAAGTTATTATTTCTTATTTACTAGTGATGTTTGTTAATCGGCAACCTACCCAGACTTGGACAAAGTGCACGTATTTTGACCTTGAAATTTTAAAAATTACTCCCTAATAAGTTTTAGTTGAAAAGCAAGACATAAAATAGTTAATAAAAGATCTTCTCCTGAAACAAACGTGCTAAGCTCACAATTTGTCAAGTGCTCTGCGGCAAAGAACGCTATAAAAGGGCTTATAAAAAATTCCACGCACATCCGCCGAGAAAGATAAATGAAATGTGAACTCTAAGAAACCTAGCTCGTTATATATATTTCAATTTCTTGGCAAATTACATAGAGAAATAAATAGAATTGGGATGGAGTGTACTTTCACATTCACACTCACAGCCTGTTAACTTCCCACTGCTGGGCTAAGGCCTGGTCTCCCTTTGATTAGAGTTTTGGAACTTATTCCACGCTGCTCGAATGCCCGTTGGTGAATACGTATGTGGAAGAATTTCGCTGAAATTAAACACATGCAGTATTCCTCACGATGTTTTTCCTCACCGAGCACGAGATGGATTATAAATACAAATTAAGCACATGAAAATTCAGCGGTGCTTGCCTGGGTTTGGACCCACAATCATCGGTTATTGCATGCGTTCTAACCGCTGGGCCAACTTGGTTTATATAGCTCGGCTTGAGACGACTCAATAATATAACACGTTAATCTAAAACAAACTTTGTGAGGTCAAAACAAGCACTGTTCATTTTTAATGTAATCCTACAATTAGTTGATTCCTTAATTATTGTTTCTGTTTGTGGACTGAGTGAGCCAGTGTAACTACAAGCACAGAGACATAACATCATTATTTCCAAATTTGATGGCGCATTTTTGTATAGGATATCTATAAGAGGTGACCACATATTATGATCAAATCAAATCAAATCAAAATATACTTTATTCAAGTAGGCGTTAACAAGCACTTTTGAATTGTCATTTAACAAACTATTTAAATTAAAGCTACCACCGGTTCGGAATGTAGATTCTACCGAGAAGAACCGCCAAGAAACTCAGTAGTTACTCTGAGGCTAACTTGTCAATCTGCCTGCCTATTTGAAATTAAAAAAAAATACCAAAATACTATAAGCATATATACTATAATCGTAATAATATATATAATTGTAATATATCATAATGTTATATCTGAAAGGGTGTACACCTTACCGTCCAAAATATATGTTGAGTGTGTGTACATTTGTGTATGTGTGTGTAAATCCCTACCTAACCTCTATTTGATGTGGTTAACATGACACCCTTTTTAATGTAAATCAGAGAACGGTCAACGCGTTTGTTATTGTTAACTCGACTCTAAATAATTCGATCCCATACTGAGATAAACAGGTATGATTATAACTTGTTATTGTAAATTAAGATTTATAATTGAGTGTTTAGTCATGTATCAGGTTAGGAATTAATTAAAAATATATATTTCGTTTTTGGAAGGAATGCATTTAAATATTTAATCGCCCGATAGTTATTGTTGCCCAAGGCAAATGTGTTATTAAGCATTAATGTTATTTCTAAGAAACTGCTCTACACCTCTGGACCTTGAAGACCTTGCTGTTCAGACGTAACAGTGTCAGTATCTTGGGTACAATACCGCACAATCTTATGGATGGCGAGTTTTTTTTTTTAAATCTACGAGTATGTCATGCCTGTGTAGTTTTATTTAATTTAGTTTATTTTATTATTATTATTTTCTTTGCATATTTTTAAGTTTAAGTTTGTCAATAAATTATAATCATCATCAATCATTATTTTTAATATAATGTAATCAAATACCAAATAACACTTAAGTTCAATAAAGAATTGTACATTAATTATTAAATAAAAAAAAAAAATTAACCACAAATCTTCCATCCACTAAGCAATTCGGTATTAAAACAAAAATAATAAATTTTATTGAATCGTAACAGTAAAATTGTCATTCTTAACAGAACCAAGTCAAAACTTTTAGTACAAAGACATTTTTAAACCTAATAAACACATTGTACACATAAGTTACAGTTAAGTTTATTGGTGAGTACAGACAGACTGACAACGATGTATATGGAAATGACGTCAATGGAATATTATCTTATACTTTAACAACAAAATTATTAAAAAAATAAACTTTTATCCAATGAATCTTTATGACTATAAAAAACAATGATTAAAACTGCTTCATTATAATGAAACCGAAAATTTAATGAACATTATTAAATAAATAGTATGTTTACTTAGTATTAGTATTATTATATTAGTAAGACACACAGATAATCTCATTTAATTTATATAGTAATCTACTTAACCTTTTAAATATATTCTATTTTGGTGTTTACTAACAGTTTATAATTATACCTACTGATTTTATATTATTTAAAAAAGCGGGACTCCTAGCTCAAGTTAACTTTATAACTTAAACCTCCCTAGCTGAACATTAAAACATTTATTAAATAAATATTCGAATAATAAAGACTTGAATATTTATTTTAAAGTTACTGATTTCATACAAACTGTATTTTGCACATCCTTTTGGTACTAGTCACAAAACAATTATAAAATAAAAAATAAAAAACCAATTCTATTTTTTATTAGTGATGAAATATAATAAAAAGGCAACAAGAATAGAATTAATGTAATAAATAAAACAATATGACTTAAATAAAAAAAAAAATAGTATTCCATACATATAATAATATTATTTTGGATTTTCTTTTGTAATATTACTGCAAATAAAATATTGTTGACTGATGGGAGCCCTTTGGGAGCGCCTTGGTTTACTTTCATCCCAAGAATGTGTGCTTCAACGAAGAAACGCTTACAGAACTCTTCTCAAAATTCGAAGCGTTCATGATTTTACAGTAGCCATTTTTAATCATATATATATATATATATAAATGTGCATGAGTTTATATCATAACAAGATGAAAGTCCGTCTTCGTTCGGGTAAAATAAATAAAACTAAATAAACAAATACTGTTTATCCTTTAACATATAACTTTTTCATAAACGTTCATCTACAATTATTTGCGAATAAATTTCCATCGCGTCTACCGAACACTTGCACGAAATTATTATTTGGAACACACTTTCTGAACGCACGAACTTTCTAAACGTCAAACATGGCCGCCCGTTGAACTGTCATGTCATTGAATTTTACGAAATATCTAGATTATACGAATTTTGCGGATATAGGTATGTTGTCGATTAAAAAAACTGTAGATAGGTTTCGATCATGACGTGAAATTATTAATATAGAAAGATTACTCTATAGTAATTCTCATATAATATATAGAATTTAAAATATAAAAAAAGTTGTTTAGAAAAGTAAATGAATGAACCACTTCTACGACATTCCCTTATCTAGGACCACCCACTCAGCATAAGTACCACAATTTACGAGCACAGATAAATGTCTCTAACCCACACAAATTGAGACATAAGTTGCTTTTTCTAAATCTCTGTATCAACTAATTTTTGTTCCCGATTTCGCTTGTGTTTTATCCGTATTTATTTTATTATGTAACGGTTTTTACGAATTATTATACTTACGTTTCAGTCCGTTTTCTTCGAATTAATTTAGACATAATTGGGCATTATTAATAGACGCTATTAATAATTACTATTATTAGAATGAAGTATAATATCTCAAACTCAAACTGTGTCTGTTTCTGGATAAAGATAGAAATCAAGATAAAAAATAATTAGCCAATCAGGTGATCAGGTGAATTAGGTGACGACTTGAGTGAAATAAACAAAAATACTCGTTGTTTCTTGTTTCGATGCGTACACAGCAGCGTAGAGTGTGGCGGCGATGAGGGGGCAGAACGGCTTTTGGTAGCGTTGTACCGTTTATCATTGCGGCATACGAGTCAGCCTTCACAGTGTTGTGATTGGCTTGTGCTGCTATCACGCCACCTCAGAGCTCTGTGATTAGTAAATGAGCGTGACGTACCGTTACACCAAAAATTTGTGAAAATTTTAACCGAATCCCTGTAGTGGAACTAGTTTAATTGTATGTATGTCGCAGCCAAATGGGTAAATTTGCCATTTAATTAACAGCCACTAGACACTTTACTAAAGGACGCCGTTCAATAATTGATACTTACGTATCAACGCCAAAAAAAGGATTGGGTTTAGAATTCCGCCGTATAGGTTTGGTTCCTGATTACAGGAATATATTTGCTGTGGTTTCTTTTGATCATTTTGCTAGAAGGCTCAGATTCATACATTCGATTGCACAAAATTATCACAAAACCGACTATGTTAACTCTGACTGAATATGGTCTTGTCAGTCTAACCTCTAGTGTGTTTTTTAAGAAACCGAAGATGCGAAGGAGGTACCTTAGCGCCGAAGGCCACTTAGTATCGAAATTGTTGATAAACAACCTAATTTTAAGGCTAGAATTACAATATTTATTTTTGCCAATATCTCAGGAACTGTGCATTTTAGGGGTCAGATCGAATAAACCAAATAGAGTTAGAGAGTCGGGCTTTTATAACCAATTTTTAATAAAAGGAGTATCTAAAGCAAGTTACCGAATTCTATGAACGGAAGATGAATTGACTGAGTGGTTGAATAACAAAGTTTAGTAAAGTGGCTAGGCTAGTGGATGGCTAATTAAGCTAGTTGCCTGCGACATGTATAATAAAATGATAGATACATAGATACATGGACTGACTGGAGTATTATCCAGACCGACTAAGAAAAATATACCTGGAACAGCATTACGAGTCAATTATGAAATCGTCGTAATATCATAAATATACCTAATAATCTTAAAATTTACATTAAGATTTTGCTTGATAGAAAAACCATGTACACAAATTTAAATATATAAACTAACAAACTTGGAATTCGTTTTAATATTCTTACCACAGATAAATAACAATTCAACGTTCTGCGTCAAAATATCCGCAGAGCAAAAAGAATAAACACGCTCAAGGCTGACCAATAAAAAAGTTTATAAGAACGCCAGAAGATTCCCTTGTTCAATATTTCTAAAGAATTAATGAACGCGACCTCATACCACGGTACTTAAAAAATATCAAACTAAGCAATTTTATCTTGCAAGGTAAGCGATACTGAGATGATCTGATAATGTTCCTAGTTTATACCGGACTGAGATCAAATTATCTTAATTTTATTCAAGCGTCGAGCGGATTAAATCGCTTGACATCTTTTGTCAATGGTGCTACAGATTTAGTAGAATAAACAAGATATCCAAGCGGAGAGATCTGTAAACAGGAATTTAATCTTTTAAAAAGTGAAAGTATGGTAATTGTATCACTGTTAACTGTAGTTTATCTTTCGAGAAGGAGATTTGTAGTTTATTCCATTCTGGTCTAATGCGGTTTGGAACATAAGTGGCAGATTTTCATCCAAAACAATCTATTCTGCACCGTTGTTTAATATTTATATAGTTTACTTTATATTTATTTACGTAAGAAGCTAGGTAATATTGGCAAGATAAAGGCTCTTTAAGGAATACAAATAATCCAACCGATATTAACCCTCAGCTGTTAAATCTTAAGTTCTTTCGCTTGTCATCACGTTGACACGCTCATCTTCCAAACTGGAAAACACAACGATATTTGAAATTAGAATAATTGAATCTAAACATATCTCGCACAACCACTCTGTGGAACCAGCTTTCGCCGGCGGTTTTTCCGAACCGATACGACTTAGGAACCTTCAAGAAAAGAGCGTACTCTTTCCTGAAAGGCCGGCAACGCACCTGCAAGCCCCCCGGTGTTGCAGATGTCCATGGGCGGCGGTAGTCACTTTCCATCGGGTGAGCCTCCTGCTCGTTTGCCACATCTAACATAAAAAAAAAAAAAGGTAATAATTTCGCGAATTCGATGCGCCGTTGCTGCGATGATTTTATTATTTTAGATTTATAGATTGTAGTTGGTTAACGCTATCATTATCTTTACTAAAACAATTAAATGCATACATATTCATTAACTAAACACTAAATGTTTTGTGACTTAGTTTTTCTTTTCAAAAGTTATCATCATCATTACGTAGTATAAAACAAAGTCGCTTATCGCAGTCTGTCCCTGTTTATGCTTAGATCTTTATAATTACACAACGAATTTCGATGCGGTTTTTTATAATAGATAGATTCATTCAAGAAGAAGGTTTATATGTATAATACATGCACAATATAGTAGAAAAGCACTGATAATTTTAGACGTTTCTGAAGTGATGTCGTAAATAAACACATTTTTGCGCTTACATTGCAAACGCTTGCATAACCCTAATAATGTTAAAAGTTCAGGATGGTATATGTCTATCTTTTAGGGATAACCCACAATAACCATTTTTTATCCTTCACTTTTTATAGAAACAATGGCTTATTTTCGAAGCGATTTTAAGCAATACAGCATCAATCCTTATCCAATTAAGTACTTTAAATACATTGTAAATTTAATATAGATTAATATGGCTCTTTACATGTAATTTAAATTTATATTTTCGAAGATATTACAGATTTAAAACGCAGGGACATAGCGGTTTGTGTTGTCTTATGACTGAAAAACTGTGAACGTTGTAAGATATTCTGTAGTATATTTAGTATCAGCATTGCAACCGTGCGAAGCCGGGGCGGATCGCTAGTATTACATAAATATTGATTTCTATATTATTGAAGAACGAATGAAATCAGAGCATTCAATGAATGCTTAATTAATCAAAAATAAATAAACCACTATTTGCTTATAAACTAGAACATTTAATTATATAAAATGTTTACAAATATTAAATAAATATATAAAAGAGAACCCCTAATCGAATATTTAATGTTTGTTTATTTTTTCATTTATAGTCGACATGAAAATATTATTTATTTAAGTAAGCTCATACACTTTTAGATAGACCTTAAATTGATTTAAATGAAAACTACAGTTTCGGAATGTAGACTACCGAGAAGTGCTGGCACGAAACTCCGTAGTCACTCTATTCCACCGTCGTTCATGACCAATGTAGTATTTTATCAAGAAATAAGCCCTTTATAATAACTCTTTTTTATAAAAGTAATAGACCAAGTTAAAATTTTTGTTTCTGAACAGATGCGACTATTATCCGTTGCATCGTTTTAATCGTGAGTTTTGTCCATGCGAAATACGTACGATTTGAAACTCAATTCCGAATCCTGAGGTCTTATTCTCTTGGGATGGGAGAGTTTCAGCCAATTTACATAACATCTTCGCTCACTATGTTTATACGATGATGTAAACATCTTGGGATGTATATTGATAATTTACACTATTAAAAAAACATCCCCCAGTGATCGAAACCACAATTATTGATATGTTGAGGTATATGAACAAAAGATGGTGTAGGGCGACCAAAAATTAGTATAATTTTATGGAATACGACTAATTTTCTCATACTATATATATAATCCGCCTGTACATGTGTTACTGAACTTTCGCACGAATTTCATGTTTTTGTTTTTTAGTGCTTCTGTACCTATGCCAATTAACTATTTTGAACGATTTTGATGTTTTTGTTGTATAAGCTTGAGTGGTTTAAACAGGACAAGGTAGATGGCGCTACGGTCGGGGTCTCAAGGATTAGTTTGTTACAAAATATATACGTATTAATTA
Source organism: Vanessa tameamea (assembly GCF_037043105.1). NCBI lineage: Eukaryota > Metazoa > Arthropoda > Insecta > Lepidoptera > Nymphalidae > Vanessa > Vanessa tameamea. The sequence goes on from NC_087335.1 coordinate 5,839,435, forward strand.
AGACGTTAATAGAGTTAATAAAATTAAGAATTAACAATGTTTGAAGCTAATTCGGAGCGTAGTATAAAAATTTACATGACTTTGATCCCAATGTGAGTAGCTAAAGCACTTGTGTTATGGAAAATCAGAAGTAACGACGGTACAACATACACCCAGACCCAAGACAATATAGAAAACTAATTAACTTTTTCTACATCGACTCGGCCGGGAATCGAACTCGGGACTTCGGAGTGGCGAACCCATGAAAACCGGTATACACACTACTCGACCACAGAGGTCGTCAATAAGACATATATTCAATATTAGTCGTCGTAAGACACGACTGATATTGAGTATACATTAAACTTAGTGTTTCGAAGGACCTCAACCCGCGAATTTTGGTTCAATTCGTACTGACCAATGGCGCTTAATTTTTTCAATATAATCTTTTACAGATATTTGTATTCCTTTTAGGAAAACTAATGATAATTTATAATATTTGTTTTAAATTCATAACTCGATACCTTAAAGCCCAGAAACAATGATGAAAGATGAGTGAGCGTTTGATCATAATTTTCAAATCGATATCCAAAATGATAGGTGGACGAAATTATGACACTTTTATTCTAAAACACCTATGAAATATATATAATAAAGGTAAATTTCTTCTACATATATATACTAATGTATTATAAAGTCGATTCGGTATGCTGGGACTCCAGGGTAGAGTAATCCATTTAAAGCGCTCTCCGTACTATTTAGCATTTACAAGTCCGAACCAATTTTGGACTATTTTGAAACGATAGTATTTAAATTATTAGTATTATTATAAATGCAATGGTGAGTTTGTTTATTGGTTGGTTCGTTACGTCTGCCGACTGCCTGGTTGATTTAGTTGATATAAGATCACAGATCTCGAGGTTCTAAATTCAAAACTGAGGTCGGTCCTATGTTTTTTTTTTACAGTAAAGTCCCGGAGTTCGGATTAAAAATCGAATCAAAATCAAAATATACTTCATTCAAGTAGGCTTTTACAAGCACTTTTGAATTGTAATTTTATAAACTACACAATTATATTGAGTGAATCTACCTGCGGTTCGGAATGTAGATTAAACCGAGAAGAACCGGCAGGAAGGTCAGTAGTTACACTTTTCCAACGTTTAAAATACAAAGTCATGTTAGCCAAATACAATTATGTATATAATATATCCTGTCTGGAAGTCAACAAGTATTAGCTCCACGTCTTTCCATCGACTATATAATCCTGTATTAAATATTATATATATTTTTATATATGGTAGCTTTACTTAATATAGTTTGTTAAATTACAATTCAAAAGTGCTTGTAAAAGCCTACTTGAATAATGTATATTTTGATTTTGAATGTATTTTTTTTTTACAAAGATTTGAATTTATGAATCGGCAAAGTTAAAAATATCTGCGGAATTTGTTTATAGAAACGGATACCTTGAGGGACCAAGAGGGTATATTGACTTTGCGGAGTCGGAAACTTGACGTTATGAGCTTATCCTTACTCTCGTGCACATACAATGATTATTATCACTAATTTTATCAAAGTGATCAATGTTACTGTGAAAATACCTAACATTGTTGTAAATATATTGTGACGCAACAGTGAGTATTCCTACTTTGTTAAAAACATTCCGAAGGTAGTCTCTAGCTCCAAGATTATAAATAGACCGGACTGCTCTCTTTTGTAAAATAAAAACAGATTCAATATCTGCAGCGTTACCCAAAAGTTATATGCCATATAACATACTACTACGGAAATAAACAAAATATACAAATCCAAATAAAATATAAAACCGTATCAATATAAGTTAGTTGTCTAACTTTTCCAACCGCATATGCTGCGGAGCTGAGTCTTCCTGTCAGGGACGATAAACGAGGACTCAACTGAAACACCGTAGTATCTGGTACATCAACTTGTAAGTTTGTATGCTGCCGTGCCTCGGAGAGCATATAAAGCCGTTAGTGTTTCGCCTGAACTCTTTCCGGTCATGTCGAATATGCCCATCGGATTATGACAGTGAGGGAATAGAGGTAGCACCTGTGTTTGCACACACATGTGCACTACAATATGTCCTGCTGGCCGATTGGACGCCGGGTCCGAACTCTATCAGGACGATGTTATTATTATAACTATTTATAAAAAGGTATTTAAATAATAAAATAAAATTCTGAATACTCGGTAAAACGGGCAACGACGACGACCTACCCGGTCGTTCGTAAGTTAAATAAAAATAGGTCATATTTATTTAAAACGAAATAGAAATTTATATTTTATAGCCTGAGACCAACTCCAGAGAAGTAGGCCACGATTGAAAAAGGTCATTAATTTATTATAAAATATATAATTGTATATATTCGATATTATTTTCATATTATAGAGGCCTTACCCATTCGGAAGACATTTGCAGCCTACCACTTAAATTCGCTTGGAAGAAAAGAGTGCAACTGTGTGTGCGCGCACACATGTCCTGCGCAGTTCGCTGGTCTCCCTTGAGATTGGCTGGCGTAACCGAAATCAGTTAGGACGTCATCACGTACTAACAAGTCAACCTATCGTCAAGATATTTTGCTGACACTATACTATGTCAATTATACAAAAAAGGAACATAAGGTAACTAATCCTCCCCCCCTCGCACTCAGACAAAAGGGGGAAACTAGTACTTAAAATATAGATAGTGTTGGATTTAATAATTTTTTCAATACTTGTTGTAAATAGTGATTGCGGCAACGTAACATTTCGATTATCGTTTCGATTATTGGCACTAATTGATGTACTATGTGCTTAATTTGTGTTTATAATTCATCTCGTGCTCGGCGGTGAAGGAAAACATCGTGAGGAAACCTACATGTGTCTGATTTCAACGAAATTCTGCCACATGTGTATTCCACCAACCCGCATTGGAGCAGCGTGGTGGAATATGCTCCATACCTTCTCCTCAACGGGAGAGGACGCCTTAGCCCAGCAGTGGGAAATTTACAGGCTGATTATGTTATGTTTATGGTGTACTATCGACTATCGATTATCGATATTTGCGTATGCAATCTATTCATTATTCTTAAATGAAAATAATATAAATTTTCCTATATATCCAATTTTGCTACTATTAAGGCAAATAATATCGTAAACATGCATATACCTATTTTGTTATTGCATAAGACTTCTGTATCTTATACCGTATTTCTCGTAAACAAAATTATTGTTATTATAATCACTGTCCTTTGAATTGTAAATGTGCCACTAACCTTGGAAACGATAAGAAACTTTGGAAGATGTTCTAGAACTTTGCCTGTAGTTACACTATCTTACTCATCCTTCAAACCGTAACACAATAACATTAAGTATAACCAACCCAGTCAGGCTTGCACAAACGTCTATACGGTATAGACGAGCTTCTCTGAGCGAAAAAAAAATTTTTTTTTTGAGTAGCAGTTAAGTACGTATAATAAGATCTACTTGGTTAACTAACCTCTTTGAGGTTTCTTTTATAACAAGTGTTGTCGGACGAATAACTGGGCCACCTGATGTTAAGTGTTCAGTGTACACCACTGCCCATATATATTAGCGCTGTTAGAAATTTTATTCACTCCATACACCGATCAAGCGCCACCAACTTTGGGAACTAAGATGCTATGTCCCTTGCCTGTAGTTACACTGGCCCACTCACCCTTCAAACCGGAACACAATTATACAAAGTATTGTTGTTTAGCGGTAGATATATTCTACCACCAAGCAGCAATGCTAGGTAGAATATATGATGAGTGGGTGGTATCTACCCAGATGGGCTTGCACAAAGTCCTACCACATAGTAAACTAATATATTACTTTAACGTAACGTTTGTGGCAATAAAAGGCTAAGTGAAAAAGGTTTCCGGAAACAGTTTTTGGTAGAATTAACCTGAAAAATGTTTCAATTTCCCTAGTAAATTGCTCTATTCGAATATATTACAGTAACTAGAGTTGATATTATTTCAACGTAAAACGTACAGTTCTCGTAGCATTCACAACGGTAGAGTACTTGTCAAGTATTCTGTGACGCGTAATTGTTTTGCGTATTCGAAACGTGTTATAAATTAAAATTATCTTAGTGTTTAGTTGGAGAGTTATATTATGTACGAAATCGGGAAGTACTTCAATTATTATTTCATTGTTACGAGAAAATAAGATTTATAAAAAAAAACCGAGAGCCGAGATGGCCCAGTGGTTAGAATGCGTGCATCTTAACCGATGATTTCGGGTTCAAACCCAGGCAGGCACCACTGAATTTTCATATGCTTAATTTGTGTTTATAATTCATCTCGTGCTCGGCGGTGAAGGAAATCATCGTGAGGAAACCTGCATGTGTCTAATTTCAACGAAATTCTGCCACATGTGTATTCCACCAACCCACATTGCAGCAGCGTGGTGGAATATGCTCCATACCTTCTCCTCAACGGGAGAGGATGCCTTAGCCCAGCAGTGGGAAATTTACAGGCTGATTATGTTATGTTTATGATTATTATGTAAAAAAAAAAACTAAGCAATTAATGGTGCAAAAAGCTTCATCAAAAGTATAACACCTCGCCTTATTGCCTCCACTGGTGACAGGAGGGCTGGTTCGTTTTTAGCCCAGAGGATCGGAATTGCGATTCAACGGGGAAATGCTGCTAGCATTCTTGCCACCATTCCACGCGGTCAAGATTTATACAGTAACTATTTTTAATTCATATTTGTATATATTTAAGTACTTAATGTTATCTATTTTTTTATCAGTATTTGTTAAAATAAAAATTATTAGCAATTATTAAATTAAGGCGTAGATAACTCGGTATGGTCCAGTGACTTGTATAACATTGTGTTACAGTACAAGTATTAAAACCATGTTTTATTTGGATATATTTATATACAATAATAATATAATAATTCTAGATCCTCCATAAGAGGACTATAGAGTCAAGTAACAGCCTGTATATGTACCACTGCTGGGCTTAGGCCTCCTCTACCTTTTGAGGAGAAGATTTGGGGCTTATGCCCCCCTGCTACTCCAATACGGATTGGTGTATACACATGTGTCAGAATTTCATTGAAATAAAACAAATACTAATGCCACGATGTTTTATTTCCATAACGCAGCAGTGCGCGTGAATTACAAAAGGCATGACTTATACAGTGGTGCCTAGAGCTTTGAACCTGCATGTCAGTTTTGTGCAAGCTATATTACAGTCTAATAGGAAATACTCAGTATTGTTCTGTTCCGGTTGAAATAGAGTGAGCTATTGTAACTACAGGCACAATGGATATAACATCTTAGTCTAAGGTCGCGCATTGGCTGATGTAAAAAAAAGTCAATTATTTCTTGACAACGCCAACCTCGTATTGGTGACCACTTATGACCAACATTTGGCGCCACCTATATTATAAGAAGCAAGCGAATGTTATAGTCTAAAATCTAGATTACTACAGAACCTATTTGTTTAAGATCAGTCGGTGCCTGATTATATGTCCTTTGCTGAAGGTCCTACTAATTTGAGCTGCTGAAAAACGATTCAGCAGCTCAAATTGTAGACCATCAGCAAAGGACATATAATCAGGCACCGAACTGTTTAAAAAAAAGTTTGTAGTAATCTAGATTTTAGACTATAACATTCGCTTGTTTTATAATATAGGTGGACGCCCAAATGTTGGTCATAAGTGGTCACCAATAGAGGTTGGCGTTGTAAGAAATATTGACTTTTTTTTACATCGCCAATGCGCCGACCTTCGACTAAGATGTTATATCCCTTGTGCCTGTAGTTACACTAGCTCACTCTACTTTCAAACCGGAACAGAACAATACTGAGTATTTCTATTTGACTGTAATATAGTTGCACAAAACCCTGACACCAAGTACAAAGCTCTAGGACCAAGTATAAAGTCCTGCCTTTGTATCACGACGCACAGCCGAGTTATGGAAAATAAAACGAAATTAAATCCTTTTTCAAGATGGCGACTAACGCAGATAGGAAATCGAGGTAGATAATTTCAATTGCTTTACTGAGGCCCTCCCAAAAATCAGCCTTCTAGGTTCATTTTCATTTCTCGGCCTTTTATTTGTGTATAACGACTGGACTATTATATTTATGAAGATACATGCTGAATAATGTATTGTAATACTTACCAACAATAACAGTTGCTTTTTTTTTTAAATCATTTGTAATTTGATGCACCACAACATTAATATACAGTCGACTACAAAGAAAAACATTTTTATTAAAATATTTGTACGTTACGAAGTAAACATGTTAACATATTTTTTTGTGTCGATGCATTTTAATATGTAATGGCTTTTGATGAAAACATTCATGTTTGCATATTATTATTAAAAAAGATTATTCGATTCTGTTTGATGACATGACAGGGTAACTATAATATCTGTACTAAAATTGGTTTCTTTTTAGTCAGATAGCCTTCTGACTCCCAGAAATTACATGTTTTTGACTGAGATATCCATGCAGGCCCGCATGGGCCCCATGGTAACTGGTCGGGGTGAGGGCCCCTACAGTGGTGGCAACGCTATCTGCAAATACAGACGGGTCACTGGGTGGATTATTATCCGTGGTGTCTAATCCGGGTGGGGTTCACGCCACAGAGCGAGCCTCGGCGATCGGTGAGCTGCGGCGGATCCTTACATGTTTTTAAAAGGCTACGATTTATGTCGTTTTAAGATAACCAAACTATAGTTTGATTCAAAATCCAACTAGCGCCATCTAGTGACAAATGAGCTTAAAGAAAAAATAAATTAATAGGTCAAGACTTCTGGTATAAGTCCTTTTAAACAATGCCTGACTTTAGGCAGGGGTGGATCTGGTAGTAACGGACGCGAATAAATTATACAATACTTGGTTGTCAAGTGGCATACCGTCTGAGTATATAACACCCAGACATTCTAAAGAATGGATATCGTCAGATATTCTAAAAAATATTTAATATTTCTTCTTACAGCGCCATTGTCTATGGGCAGTGGTGGCCCATATGCTCGTCCACCAATCTATAACATAAAAAAAGAACTACAGGCACAAGGGACATAATTTCTTTGTTCCCAAGATTAGTGGCACATTGGCTATGTAAAGAATGGTTACTATTTCTTACAGCGCCAATGTCTATGAGCTGTGGTGACCACTCATCAGGTGGAACATAAAGTACACGTGTAGAAAATTTATCACTAAAACTACTACAGCAGCAATTAAGCTTTGGAAATTACTTCTGATCGACGCAAGAAATGCGATCACTAAAAGATATTTGAGTACAATGTTAAAAGTATTTTCCTTGTGCTGCAACGTACTCGTACATAAAAATCTCTGTACACAATTTCTTCCCTCATTAAGAGGACAGTCCTTGCGGAACGCCTAAATAGCGCTTACTGTTTTCGAAATATCTTAAAACTGGAGCATTGATTATGGATGAAAAAAAACATTCAGTATCTTAATAGATAGATCTCAAGTTTCACCGCATGATATTTATAAAATTTGTATAAATAATTCAGTAAATTAATCGTAAACATCACTCCAAACACTGAAATCGACCTTTTCTATTAACGTTTTTTAAGCTATTTAGCTGCTAGTTTATACATGTATTTTTGGTTAAATGGGGACACAAAAGTGTAAATAATAAGTTCACCGTGTTAAATTTCTATTATATCACATAATATTATAGTAATTTTTATTTAAATATTGCTTACTTTTTGGCATTCGTCGTCCATACTTTTTAGTATGGAGAAAATCATTTGACGGTTTTGACTTATTATTCGACATCGCTGTCAATAAATTTTCAGTCCCTCCCCAGATCTCAAGGTGGGAGCACGTCAGTTTTTATTTCGAGCCGAGTCTTATAATTTCGCGAATCGTCTACGCACACATAGACAAGTTAGCATAAGGGTGGGGCGCGAGTGTCGTGGGATGCAATTGTTAATTTTTACTTTTCAAGATTTATCGACTATTAGTCAAGTCACATATTATTAAGTTAGTTCTTTGATAAATAAATATTTTTATAATAATTAATAAAAATTGAACGATTTTAATTGACTTTTTAATTACCCTGTATGAATCTACCCCATGGCGTACGAATTTACCGCATTTACTGTACGAACGTACCCCTACCATACCAATACGTGGGGTACATTCGTACAATTATTTTCTGTAGAAAAAAGCCTATAACCCTTTAACCTTTTGTCATAAGAATTTTGGACTTTTTTGTAACAAACTATAATATATTTGTTACACTTAAGCACATAACCTAGGTAAATACGACAATTAATCACATCGTAAAAAAATAAAATCGGAAAAGTGTACGAAGGGTAACTATTTTCCCCTAATGTCGAATTAAAAGTACAAAATTATAAGGATGAACATAGTGAATACCCGAATGAACCTGAATGTAATGTAATTTTTGCACTATCTTGCTTATTTTTTTCTCTTAATACGAAATTTAAAACAAACGCCAACTCATACCCAAACTCATGTCGTTTAGTTCGTCTGCTTAATTCCTAATTATTTAAATGCTTAATTAAAATAGTGCATAGTGCTAAGCAAAAACGGTTGATATACATTCCATTTTGTACTGATGCTATACTTAGTTAGTACCTTTCATGACCAGATACCGTCAGCGGGCCGCCCCCCTGATTTTTGTGTAATATAAAATAATTTTAATTGACTTGTTTAACCAAGAAGATTTATGTCTTTAGTTAGTTAAAAAAAAACTGATTAATATTTACCTCCATTATTTTTATTTATAAAATTTAAGTAAGTGATTATTTAATGTGTCTTAACGCCCTAATTCGTTATACCTACCAACCTTAAAATATCCAGAAAATAATTATTTAGTTAGAGGAGAGCAGTAGAATCAATAAAAATCATAATGTATATGAGGCATCTTAATGCACTCTGACCGCACCCTATGCTAACAAATAATTTATAATTGTGTTTGCGAGTGACATCCTTATAGCTAATACATTACTCATAAATAAATGTATTTTTATAAATCCTACGTTATGAACGCGCAATGAAAATTTAATTTATTCGTTGCAACGAAAACAAGCAACTAATTGTCTAGGGGGTGCGTACGATACACTGCACAATGCAAGTGTATTATTGGAAAGTACCTATGTGTGTGTTCTAAAATAAATTCCCACGCTGACAAACTATGCTCTTAAGTTTCATTTGGAGTCCATTTATTTGTTATTCTTTCATGTTATAAGCGTGTTCATTTTTATATATTTATAATTATATTTAAATACGTTTATTTAGTTTATTTGCTCGTTTTTGGTACATTTTTTCCGTACCTCTAAATTAAAAAAGAAACCCTTGCAAGATCACTCCGTTATCCAACTATCCGCCTGACTAGCCGTCATGCCCTTTTTCTCAGGAACAAGTAGAGATATAAAATAGAAATGAGTTCCAAATACTGAGGTCTTTGAAGCTGTGAAAATTTAAATCTATAAATCTACGCAATCAAAAGATATGGCCGTTTATGTCGCAAAGTGAATTAAAGCTTACAGGGTACTTCACGGTGATCTACAATCAGGAAATTTGAAAACCCATTTGTTTTTTATTAAATCAGTTACTATTTGTATATCTGTCTGGTGGTACCGAACTCTGAATACGCGAGGCCGAATCTCACTTGCCTGTGATTTTTTCTTTAGAATAATTTACATAATTTGTCTTTTATAGTTTAAATTATGACTATGCAAATCAAATAAATTTTATTCAAGTAAACTTCACAACGAAGCGTTTTTGAATCGTCGATATTAAAATACTTCCGTTTCGGAAAGCAGCCTCCAGCGAGATGAAACGGCAAGAAACTCGCATAGTTGCTCTTTTCAAATAAACATATTAACAATGCTGGTTTTTTACAATAATTAGTGTCCTGTGATGGAACCCGAGCCTAAATCCAGACGTTTTTTCTAAAAACTACTCTTTTAATTAATAATAATATTTATTTATTAATTTAGTCTTATGCGTCAAGCACTGGATTAGTTAGATTAAGCCTAATGGTTATTCTAGACAAATATTGGCGTTTTATTATTAATTTGCTTAATATTTGCTAAAATATATAGAGGAAGAGTTTGTTTGTTTGCTTAAACAATTATTTAGATGGTCATTTGTCCGTTTTAAAAAAGGCGCACGTACTTACGTTACAGTTTTATAGCTCGAATTTTATTTATGATTTATTTTCTATTATTTGAGACTGAGTATTTGAGAATTAATTTTTTTTTTTTTTTACTTACATTACAACATCCACGGGCTCACAGTTGCCCGTGCCTTTTTTTACATTTTATTTTTATAAATTGTGGCGTTATTTTATATTTTTACTGAACATCAGCAGATCTTCGCTGGACTTCGACCCTGTCGTCTTCGTGGAAGACGTGGCCCACACTGACATTTTTTTTTTCAATTTAACATAATATATAAATAGTCCATAATAAATAATATATGATAATGTATAATATATAAAAATACTGTATATGGTGATTTTTTTTTTATTTCTTTTTTTTTTTAATCCTAATTACAATTCAGCGGGCCATGCTCCGTGCTCGATCAGAGAGAGTACAGCCTCGGCGACTCTGATGTCGCGTTTATGTATAGATGTTTTAAAGCTGTGCGTAAATTTTTTTATTAAGATAGATCACTCAACCAGTTCAATCCAAGATAACAGGAACAAAGTTATATAAAGGTTTGATATCGATGATAATCTTTGGGTACTATTTGAAACCAAGTCAGCGCTACCTAAAAACATTTTGGTGAAATTGTATACTAGATGTGTTTTCTTTATTTTCTAAAAGTCAAACGTGCAAAGTCGTTTAAAAGGACTTAAGACCTTGTTTAAATATTAAAACCTCCTCACTCCTCACATTCACGATACGGTCACGTTCAAGTGCCTTATTATATTTTCTCACACAAGCCGTAAATCCATCCACATTTAAGATTCAAAAGTTTTATTGTGTTACGTAAGAACAATAAATATTTGATACGAAAGTCTGAAGCGTCAATGGTTTAAGGGCCGCCTAGTGATGTAAACAGTCGATGGATCGATCCTGACCCTTTGGTCTGTTGTCATCCCCATTCCAAACACAAGCTTTAAGCTTAAAGGGGGGGAGGGGGGGGGGGGGTAAATTGGAATATAAGTAATTTCTTACAATGTGGACTTAGTATTCCTTTTTTTTCTGAAATATCTTTTGCAAAGTCTACTAACAAAAAAAAGGTTAGTTCTTTGGAAAATCTACTATCTGAAAGTGTTATCGAAATTTGTTTCGTCAAATTGTTAAATAATCTTGTTCAGTAGTATTATGTAAGAAGAAACTCGAAACTCACCACTGAACACGAGCTTCGAATATCAGAATGTGATGTGACGTTAATAATTACAAAGTTAATACGATACTATTAGTTAAGAGCCGAGATGGCCCAGTGGTTAGAACGCAAGCATCTTAACCGATGATTTCGGGTTCAAACCCAGGCAGGCACCACTGAATTTTCATGTGCTTAATTTATGTTTATAATTCATCTCGTGCTCGGCGGTGCATGTGTCTAATTTCAATGAAATTCTGCCACATGTGTATCGACCAACCCGCATTGGAGCAGAATGGTCGAATATGCTCCAAACCTTCTCCTCAAAGGTAGAGGCGGCCTTAGCCCAGCAGTGGGAAATTTACAGGCTGTTAATGTAATTTAAAAACGTAATACGATACACGTATCATAATAGTATGGAGATACGAAGTTCTATCTCGACTCACTTAATCTTACGAGGTTTTGAGGTAAATTCTTATAGAATCGCACTGCAGTTATATATTTTGTTTTGTTGATGTTATAAAATATATTGTTGTTTATATACAGTGATTTCTTATTAAATCTTTGAATTCTCACATATTGTTTAGATCCTTGATAAAACTCAGTAGTTACTACACAAATATAAAACGACGATCAATGCGATTTTTACGCGATACTTAGATAGTTTCCACCGAACATAATTAATTTATTAATTAATTTCTTAGTTTAATTAGCCATATAAACCTATTGTATATTTTTTGAAAGACAATGACATAATTGAAAGTAGAAAAAGTTTTAAGTATTGTTGAAATTATTGATGACAATGACGCAAACCATGATAGTAAACATTGACATTTATGTAAATACAAATAATATCCATATATATTATGTTTGTTTGTATATATAATATGATTGTATTTTAATTTTTATTTCAATTAAATTATATTTATATTTTGTCGTGATCTTGTACAGCCTTTAATATATTTGAATAATAAAAACCATATAAACATGCATGTGCGTTGTTCGGAGTGTCAATAGATGTGAAAACCCGATTGATCTTGATAATTTTAATTGAAACATTAGGAAATTTTCAATTTTATTACTAAAAGTTCTAAGTTTTCACTTCTATCGGCAGTCCCTATAAGTGGCAATTTTTTTTATGACAAAGATAGACGTACGGACAAATGGGCCACCTGATGGTAAGAGGTCACCACCGCCCATAGACATTGGTGCTGTAAGAAATATAAACTACTTTATACATACATCCCCAATGCGCCACCAACCTTGGGAACTAAGGTGGTTTTCGCTTGTGCCTGTAGAACACAACAGAACTGAGTACCACCTACCTACCACCATTTGCCACCAAGGATTGACATAAGAGGCGCTCTACCTACTTTAAATAGATCTTAATTTATCGTTATGTCAAAAAAAATAGGTATTTAAAATATCCTTGCATAACGTCCGGAAGTACAAACAAAAATATTGACATATTGAACACATTTTACTCATTTACGAATTATATTTAAATAATTTTTCAATTAAGTTTCACGTGCAGTTTTATTGAAAAGAGGGGCAAAAAAAAAGAAGGGTCAGACTCGTGACCAGATACTCAGGCGCGAAACGTTAGCGAAATAAAACATCTACGATTGTGCCTGCCAATATGATATGTTAATAACCATCATTTGACTCGGCATACCAAAAAATAACGTGAGCGTCTCGGGACGTCCGACAGAAGCGATAACTTAAACTAATCTAAGTTTAATTATTTAGTATTGAAATTGTTTAACTTGAGAAAATCTTAGGTTAATGAAAAAGTACTTAAATTTTATGTATAATTTAAAAAAAAACGAAATTCTTTCCTACCGCTGCCGTAACGCGTTACGTAACGAAGCAGTTTACCCTTCCATAAGAAGATATCACTTCAATAAAATATTTACCACATAAATATTTACTATAATACCCAATATATTCGTGTTCTTAGTAAGAACAAGCAAAATAGAAGAAGAACAGCAACATTTTATCATCATACTACCTCTTTTGTACTAACCTTATAATATAATACTAGCAACTCGCTCCGGCTTCGCACGGGTGTAATTTTTTAATAAAGAAAATGATATCATAAACATAATTTATACCCCATAGCACTCAGGAATAATATAGCATTCTACCAGTGAAAAGGTTTTAGAATTGGATCATTAGTTCCGGGGAACACCCCAACATGCAAACAAACAAATTTTACCTTTTTCATAATATAAGTAGCTATGCGGAAGCCGGCTATCATAGTATGGGCATGTTAAGCGGAGGAATGAGGACAATGTTGTGAGGAAGGTCTTGAGCATGGATGTGGATGGATATACAGGAAGGGGACGACCCAAGAAACGATAGATGGATTGTGTGAAAGACGATATGGTTAGAAAGAATGTTACTTGTGAGATGACGTCACACAGAGAAGTATGGAAGAAGAGGACATGCTGCGCCGACCCCAAGTAAAACTGGGATAAGGGCAGGAGGAGGATGATGATGGATTGTGTGAAAGACGATATGCTTGGAAAGAATGTTACTTGTGAGATGACGTCACACAGAGAAGTATGGAAGAAGACATGCTGCGCCGACCCCAAGTAAATTGAGATAAGGGCAGGAGGAGGATGATGATGGATTGTGTGAAAGACGATATGCTTGGAAAGAATGTTACTTGTGAGATGATGTCACACAGAGAAGCATGGACGAAGACATGCTGCGCCGACCCCAAATAAAATTTGGGATAAGGGCAGGCGGACGATGATAAAGATTGTATGAAAATGTAATGCATTATACAGCACAGTAGTAGTGACAATTATTATCAACAGTCATTTACTCTAACTAGTTTCTGTCCGTTCCTCTCGTTAGAATCTACATTCCGAATTGGTGGTAGTTTTGAATTTAATTTAATCTTGCAAAATGACATTTCAAAAGTGCTCTAAATAGCCTACTCGAATAAAGTATATATTTATTTGACTTGAAACGTTTTCGTAGAACATAATTAGTTTTTTTATTTATATAAACTAACTAACGGAATATAAACTGTTTTCTTTACGGAACCTTAAAACATCAGGCTTTAAACCCGAGCAAAACATTTAACTTAATAATAGCACCATTTTGTATCTTAGATACATTCTGACAGGTTTAAACGGATTCCGATGCTAACTTATAATCACGTCAAGTTAAGCAAATTAAAGTCCACAGTTTGATGCTCGGATGTAGCAATTTATAGACGCTGCATTTATTTAACAGAAATAAAATTATACTTTCAATCGAATCCAACGGCAACGTTCATTTTTTATGCGAATAATGTTTATTGATTTGTATGACTTTAGAGCGTAAACAAAATCACAATATATTTTACTAGTTTCCTAATCCTCGTTTCGTCCGAGTGTGAAAGAGAGGGCAAGTATTAGATAGGCTCTCCTTTTCTGTACTCCTGACAACGTGCATGCAATATTCCATAGTCGGTTAAGTAGTTAAGGCGTAAAAGCATAACAGATAAAGACACACACGCAATTATAATATTGAGAATTCAAGAGTTTTTTTAGTAATTTTATATCGTCACTTAAGATGATTGTAGTAACAGCTACAACAAGTTCGGATTACTTTTTTATAGTATAGGCAGGCTGACAGGCAAATGGGCTACCTGATGGTAAGTGGCCACCGCCCATAGACATTAGCGCTGTGAGAAATGGGAAACATTCCTTACATCGCCTATGCGCCACCAACCTTGGGATCTACAATGATATATTATACAACATACATATGTACATACATACATAAACAGCCTGTAAATTTCCCACTGCTGGGCTAAGGCCTCCTCTCCCTTTGAGAATTTAACATACGTATATTAAGTGAAGCTACCACCGGTTCGGAATGAAGATTCTACCGAGAAGAACCGGAAAGAAACTCAGTAGTTATTTAAATATTCCTATGTACGTAATACATCCTGCCTGGAAGTTAACAAATATTAGCTCCACGCTTTTTTATCATCTATATAATCTTGTATTGAATAATATGCCTTCTTTACCGATGTATTTTTTTAAATGATTTGAATTTTATTTAATAATATGTCTTATTTGTTAAAGATTTTGTAACGTAAGATTAAAATTATTTAGTAAAGTTAACCGGAAAAGCCAGCTGGCTTCAAGAAAAATAACCAGTTGCTTATTTTGCATAGAGAGTTAATTGCTTATGGGTTGAAAAGTTAGTTTATATACATAAATACTACATATAACTTTATCTATGTAAATTTATATTATATATGGGTCATATTCAAAAATTTTGTAAGTTACTGATATGAAACAGATAGGAAAATATTATTTTTGTAACCGAAACGTAACAGAAAGGAAATATTAGGGCAACTTTATTAAAACATTCTACATAACAACCCTAAATAAATAAAATTAGAACTTTAAATTTATATCAGTGGTCTGATAGTTAGTAATAGTTTTGTTGATATATATTTTACAGAATTACCACCAAGAATGTGGACATTGATTATTTGTATGAAAAAGGATTTATGCAATGCCTGTTTTGTCTTTTTTAATATAAATTATTCAACTTTATCAGATGTTTCTCATTTATTAGGCACAAATAAGCATATAATAGGTTAAAAATATAAAAAAAATGGCAGTTAAGTCTTAATATAATAAAAATCGCTGTTGGACATTACGACAGTACTAAAATTACCATTTTTTTAATATGACCCATATATTCGGTATATCGAGTCTCCTCAAGACTACGACTAAATTAAAAACAAGAAAAATTCAAGCAAGTTCTTGAACAAAATTGCTTCGATTTCATATATCCAAATCAATAGCTATTGCATAGAAACCTCACTCAAATAAAACGAAATAATACACAAATGTGATAAACTTAATTGTAATGAGGTGAAAATTACCCGAAGGCATGAAATAATAACAGTAATCGAACATCGGATGAACGAATTCCAATGAAATGTGCCTTATAAAAATACAATAGAAAAATACATGTTTGGTATCTTAAACCCATCGTTATGTAAATTATATTGTTTTTGTTTTTTAAAAATAACACCAATGTTTTTTTATTTTTATTTCGTGACACAAAAAATAAACGAAGGACATTTCGTTTGAAGTTTTGATAAAATATTTATATTGTTTAATATTAGAATAGAAAATATGACCCTGGATAATTACGTCATAGTTATTTTTACATATGGCAATAAAATACGGTACATCAATATTTCTTTGTATATTCATTATAAATAAATAATATTTTTTTTATCTTATCTGTGCTAATAAAGAACTAAAATGTTTATCTGTATGTGGGGGTATCCTCCAAATTAAAAAAAAAAAACGCTGGTCGAAAAGTACATAATTCCTGAAATATATTTAAGACGAGTAGTAGCAATTCTCCATTTTAAGTACTCATATTCCTATTCAAATTTGTTGTTAAAACCTAAAATTAACGAATAAACGAGATGAATCATAAACACAAATTAGGCACGTGAAAATTCAGGTTAAGATGTACGCATTCTAACCACTGGGCCATCTCGGCTCTTATCTATTTTTATATAATTGATACTTACTAACATTTGAAACCCTCGCTCCGTTATAAGATATTGAAGACATATTAAAGGACAACAAAATTAGACTGCGTTTCAGATTACCAATGACGTCGTTTATCTAACTCAAACAGTTAGTTAGGGGATAATAGTGATAGCGACTGAGGTGCCAACAATACTAATAGGACTGTCAGTTATAACTTTTTTTATTTTTCATCTAAAGTAACACTCTGTTTTTCTGCGGCTGATATCCTGTTAATTTTTCTATATTCTTTAATGAATAAATAGTTTTTATTCGATTTTTTTATAATAAATAATATATTATTATTATTATTTTAAAAATAGCCATTGTTATATTAAATTAATTAACAATCATCAATCCATAATCTACTTGCATTTTGTCATTTATAAACTTTTATTTTTTATCAAAAAAAAACAATCTTTAAAATATTTAACATTGTAAAATTTGAAATCCAGCCAAACTAAGTTACGAGAACTGGTCGTAATTACACTTTAAAAGCTGTGGATGACAACCCTGAGTTAGTTCGGAAATCAAAATGGCCGCTCCTGTCAATTACAGTACGCCGCGCGCCCAAAGGCCAAGAAAAGAAAAAAGAAGTAAGGGATAACGATGCTCCCGAGTGCATAGCACCAGTATCGGTAAATGTCAAAAGGCCATGCTATTAAAGCGAGATGAAATCGATTTGGACCTCAGATGAGAGATTGTGTTGGAAGTGACATTCGAAATAGTAACAGTTTTGCCGATAGCTGGACAAAATCCTATATATGTATAAGTTTCACCACAGCCCATAAACTTTTACTTGACTTGAAAGTTAATTGGAGGTTTAGGGAGCAAATTCATCGCGTAGTTTTCGTGTCACCCTATGTGCGGCCGTCATAACAATTCACTCTCATCTTTTTTTTCAAAACGAGCGAACAGAAGTATATTAAAAAAAAAACATTTGAAATTGATTTTTTTGATAACTTCAAAAAAATATCCATAACCATCATTGGTCAGAATTGGTCGATCTCGATCTGCGACTCCCTATTATAAGACAAACTAATCGATGTTAAAGTAATCGATGTTACATTTGTCGAAACAACTGATCGATGTTAGCCGAATACATCTTAATCATAGAACTGCAATATTATCAGCATAATACGTTACTAAATTAAAAATACAACTACACCCATTCTTTTGTCTGGTTTCATTTAAATATTTATATTTGTAGCATATTTCAAAAGAATTTACACACACATTGAAACGTTACTATTACAATAGCTAACGCTCCACATACGTCTATCAAACGTCAAAACTGTTAAAGCTTTTAACCTAATAGCATCAGAGACTTTTTATGCTCCATACAAAACAGGATATCCGCATTTTCAGCTAACGTTCTACAAATGAGATTAGTTTAAAGAACATAAAGCGATACGTGGTCTAATATGATAATGCTTGTATTTTAAAAAGTCATTTTTTGTTATTCTTCTCTTTGGAAAACACAACTGATACAATTAACGTTATATTTTTCAAGTATAATAAATTATAATTTCTGGACTGGCAAAAGGGTCACCTGTTGATTTGTAGTCACTACTACTTATACACATTTGCACGGTAAGAAATGTTAACCAATCCTCGTATCGCTCATGTGCCATCAACAGTGGAAACTAAGATGTTATAGATTGTGCCCATAAATACACTGGCTCACTCAACCTTCAAACCGGAACACTTTTAAAATATTTCGGTTTGGTAGGTAGAAAATCTGACGAGACGATGGTACCTACACAAATGGGCATACTACAATGTCTTAAAATGTCCCACTGACAGGCATAAGCCTTAAGAGGAGTTCTTAAGGAAAAGATTCGGAGTTTTGTCTACCACCGTCTCCAATACGGGTGAATGGGACACATAGATATTTTCTCGATTTTTTTCTTTAGTAATTATAATGAAACTGTACTGTGAGATTATTTTCATTATAAGCATCTTCTCGAGACGTCTTTGAAGCTGTTTATTAGAATATGACTAGTATTATCATTAGGAAACAATTCATCTTTAACAGCGTGTATTTGACTGTTAGTTTTATGTAAAAAAATAGATATATCGTGGGATTCCGCTATATATTAAGTATTTAATAAAACAATGGAATAAATTAACATAATAAAAAACATTTTTTTTTTAATGTTAGAGGTGGCAAACGAGCAGGAGGCTCACTTGATGGAAAGTGACTACCACCGCCCATGGACATCTGCAACACCGGGGGGCTTGCAGGTGCGTTGCAGGCCTTTCAGGAAAGAGTACGCTCTTTTCTTGAAGGTTCCCAAGTCGTATCGGTTCGGAAAAACCGCCGGCGAAAGCTGGTTCCACAGAGTGGTTGTGCGAGGCAGATAATGTCTTAAAAATCGCGCTGTTGTGGATTTTCGGACATCTAGGTGGTGTGGGTGATATTTTGAATTTTGGCGAGATGTCCGAAGGTGAAATTCAGCAGCCGGGATTAGTCCGAACAATTCATCGGAACATTCCCCGTGATAAATTCTGTAGAAGATGCAGAGCGATCCAACATCTCTACGCAAAGCCAAAGGATCAAGCAGATCGGAAAGGGCTTGATAATCGATAATTATTTATATATATATTTTTCTTATCTTATATATTAACTAGCGACCCGCCCCGGCTTCGCACGGGTGCAATGCTGCCACTAAATATACTGCTTATCTTACAACGTTCACAGTTTTTTAGTCGTTAGACAATACAAACCGCTATGTCTCTGCCTTTTAAATCTGTAATATCTTGAAAATGTTTATTTAAATTACATGATGTAAAGCGCAATCTTGATCCTAATTAACTTCAAAATTTATTTAAGGTACTTAATTGGATAATGATTAATGTTGTATTGCTTAAAATCGCTTCGAAAATAAGCCATTATTTCTCGTAAAAAGTAAAGGATAAAAAATGGTTGTTGTAGGTTATCAATAAGTGATAGACATATACCATCGCTGACTTTTTTGAAGACCTTTATAAGGTATACAATACTATAGTACATTATTTTGTTCTATCTCGTAGGGTTAAGCCACGATTTGCAATGTAAGCGCAATAAAGGATAAGAAATAGTTCTTATAGGTTATTCCTTAGAGATTAGATATATAACATTTATGAACTTTTTTGTAGACCTTTTTGAGGTGTACATTATTGTAGTACATTATTTTGATAAAAATCGTAGAGTCACAGCCAGTGTTTGTAATCTAAGCGCAAAAAATGTGTTTATTTACGACATCATTTCAGAAACCTCTAAAATTATCAGTGTTTCTCTACAATGTTGAGCATGTATTATATATATAAACCTTCCTCTTGAATTAATCTATTATTTAAAAAAAAAAAAACATCAAAATCCGTTTTGTAATTTTAAAGACCTAAGCATATATAGGGACAGACAGCGGTAAGCAACTTTGTTTTATACTATTTAATGATAGCATAAGTCGATTTTAGTCCCATTGATTATGTGACGATAGCTGCATATAAAAAAACGGTTATGAACTCATTTTGAAGAACTCCAGCCATAGATGTGCAGAGAAGTAAAGAGGTTTCTTGATTGCAATTTAATAAATTGTCACAATTTAAAAAAGAATTAATTTCAGAGAGCGGAAAAAAGTTAACGGGCGATTAGACAGTGGTACTGCGGCTGTATAAGAAAAAAATTAAATATGAACATTCTTACTGATTTGACATTAAAAAATTCATTTAAAAAAGTTTTCATCATTTTGGCGTCAAATGTAGATTAGTTACTAGTGACCGTTTACAACTAAATGAAATCAAAACAAAACCTGTCATAGGTTTCTAAATTCCTAAATAACATTTTGAATAAACGCGAAGTTTCACAAGCGACCCACAAGTCTATACAATTAACCATTTTCCTTATGTAACGAATTCTGCCAGTTTACTTCACTAGTAGCCGCGTAAAAGAACTTCGTTCCAGAAGTAACGATTTAAGGAAGCTGTTTAACCTGAAGTGTTTTGTTCCGGATGTTGAACTTACTGCCCTTTCATCTCGACTATGTGTCGTTTGGCCGCTCGCCAACAACGAGTAACACTTACAAGGAAACCGAATTAGTTTCTTCGTAGACTACGTTTGTTTAATTTAGGTTCTATTTGATTTTGCTTTGTTCCAGACCGTCTGGGTAGCTACCATTCACTAACCAGATATTCTAACGTTGAACGGAATTATTAAGTATTGTTCTGTTCTATTTTAAAGAAGGGTGAGTGAGCCAGTGTGACTTCTTTATTCGCAAGCTTTGTGGTGACCCATTTGTCAGTCTGCTTAATTATAAATAATTTAATTTTGAAAAAGTTCCGATATTTATATATATAATGTCCGGGAATATTTGATATTAATAACAAGGATTAATTGCGATTTATTTGTGTGCACATTTGTGACATAATAATCCTCCTTTGAGTAGATTTTGGAACTCATTCCACCACGCTGTTCAATACAGGCCGTTGTATACAAATGTTGCAGATTTTAATTTAATTTAGATACATACAAATTCCTCATGATAATTTCCTTCCCCGCTGAGCACGAAATGAATTATAAACACAAATTAAGCACATCGAAATCCAGTTGTGATTTCCTGCGTTTGAACCCACTGGTAACTGTGAGGGGGTTTAATTTATTTTCTTTCTATAATAATGACTACCTGTGTACCAAATCACAGTTGACGCTTAGGGCGAATTCAAATCACGCATCGGTCCAATTAAAAGTTATTCGTTCAGGAATTATCGGTAAAAATTCGGAGTTTGCAGATTGGCAATATTTCCATATTTCGGAAAGCACGTGAAATCTGATTTTTTGTCTGATTCTTTTCTAGATATTTTCGATTCCTTTTTAGATTCATATATATATATACTATACATATAAATGGTTTGTCGTACAAATTATTATCAACGCGCAATACAGCTTCTCAGTGCGCATCCGCTAAGTTAAGATTTATGGGGGGGGTCGTCTTTGTTTGGAAAATTGGTGTGAACTTTACTCGTGTTCGCTCAAGAAGGTCAGCTAGAAAAATATAATCATTCATACGACTAGTTCGTACTTAACAGATATATTATGCACATATTTATATAATATATTATATTATATATAGTATAAAACAAAGTCGCTTACCGTTGTCGGTCTGTCCCTATGTATGCTTAGATCTTTAAAATTACACAACTAATTTTGATCCAGTTTATTTAAATAGATGAAGTAATTCAAGAGGAAGGTTTATATGTATAATACATGCACAATATAGTAGAGAAACACTGATCATTTTAGAGGTTTCTAATGTGATGTCGTAAATAAACACATTTTTTGCGCTTAAATTACAAACGCTGGCTGTGACTCTACGATTTTTATCAAAATAATGTACCACAGTAATGTACACCTTAAAAAGGTCTACAAAAAAGTTCGTAAATGTTATATATCTAATCTCTCAGGAATAACCTATAAGAACTATTTCTTATCCTTCACTTTTTACGAGAAATGATGGCTTATTTACGAAGTGATTTTAAGCAATACAGCATTAATCTAAATTCAATTAAGTATCTTAAATACATTGTGCATTTAATATAAGGCTCTTTACAGTTTGTAATTTAAATGGATATTTTCGAATATATTACAGATTTAAAATTCAGGGACATAGCGGTTTGCATTGTCTACTGACAAAATAGCTGTGAACATTAGCAGCCTGTAAATTTCCCACTGCTGGGCTAAAGGCCTCCTCTCCCTTTGAGGAGAAGGTTTGGAGCATATTCCACCACGCTGTTCCAATGCGGGTTGGCGGAATACACATGTGGCTGAATTTCGTTGAAATTAGACACATGCAGGTTTCCTCACGATGTTTTCCTTCACTGCCGAGCACGAGATGAATTATAAACACAAATTAAGCACATGAAAATTCAGTGGTGCCTACCTGGGTTTGAACCCGAAATCATCGGTTAAGATGCACGCGTTCTAACCACTGGGCCATCTCGGCTCATAGCTGTGAACGTTGTATATAAATACAGCGACCGCCCTTGATCGCACGGGTGGGTCGCTAATATCCTATATTGAAAAAAAGGACTACAATATAAGCAATTCTGATATCATAATCGTCGTAAACTATTGAAGCGTTTTAATTAAAACTAGAATTTTAAATGTTAAGACTGGGATCATTTCTGTAATCTTCTTAGTACCGGCTAATCAAAGTTATATAATAGGGGTATGTTTAAGCCTACCCTGTTGGACTGATGGCTAGCTTTACGGTTACAGGATCCGAGGTCCCGGGGTCGAATTTCGAGTTCACTCAGTAAAGCTCCAGGTGCTTAATTTGTGTTTATAATTCATACCATCCTTGGCGGTAAAGGATAAGATCGTGAGGAAACCTGCATATGGCGTATGAACATCTGCCAATTATATCCACCTACCCGTATTAGAGTAGAGTGGATTCCAATCTTTTGTGTACGGACCCACTCATCAGATATTCTATCGCCAAACAGCAATACTTAATATTGCTGTGTTTAAAGGGTAAGTGAGCCAGTGTAACGACAGGCAAAAGGGCCATAACATCTTAGTACCCAAAGTTGTTTTCGCATTGATGTGATGTATGGAATGGTTATTATTTCGTACAGCGTGACTACATACGAAGTGACTTCTTTGTCCGTCCACCTATTATATCCTCGCACAGCCACTCTGTGGAACCACCTTTCACCAGCGGTTTTTCCGAACCGATACAACTTGGGAACCTTCAAGAAAAGAGCGTACACATTTCTTAAAGGCCGGCAAGGCACCTGCAAGCCCCCCGGCGTTGCAAATGTCCATGAGCAGTGGTAGTTACTTTCCATCAGGTGAGCCTCCTGCTCGTTTAATTTTAGCATAAAAGAAAAACAAAAGTACAATTGCTTTATAGATTAGCTTTAAATATTATTTATGTTGAAAGATGACTATGTACGGGTACTTGTACGAACTAGTGTGATAAAAATATGCACATTTTTATTTCGTTTCTGACGAATAAGTACTGAAGCTCCATATAGCCTACCCATACAATGACCGCATAAAATAATTTCTCAGTGTCTTATTTATATTAATAATTTCGTGCAGGTCTACAATACGATCAAACGTTAAAAAACTATATATTTTTTAATCGACAACATATATCCGCATAATTCGTATAATCGAGATATTTCTGTATTAAATTCATAAAATTCAATGACATGACAGTTCAACGGGCGGCCATGTTTGACGTTTACGGGTGCGTTCAGAAAGTGTGTTCTAAATAATAATTTCGGCCATTGGTAGCTAGTATATTTATATTTGTTTAGTTTCGTTTATTTTACCCGAGCTAAGCAGCGCGTTTTCATATAGTAAATAATAATCTCAGCATATCCCGTTGCTTCAAAGTAACGAAAATTATAACTTGTAGCATTTTTATTTTTTAAAAGAACTTTAGTGAGGTTAAGGAGCAAACTTCGCGAAATCGATGAAAACATCACTAAAGTTAGGTGTTTAAAGTTACTCAGGCAACTTAAGTAAGTTACCCGTCGAAACTAAGTTGTTTTTAGACTTGAATGAAACTAAGCACTTCGGACGTACAGCATTCAGTATATAAATTATAAATAATCAATTTAGACGAAACACTCGGTGCGATAGAATATTAAAATCGTAGGAAAAAGTAAAACTATAGTTTTATATGTATATATTATTATTTTTCCACTGCTGGGCATACGACTCCCCTCCCTATTGATGAGAATGTTGGCGCTGTTTCAGCGCAGATTGGTGGACACATGTGGAGACTCTCCAATCAATGCACAGGTTTGCGCAAAATGTTTTCCTTCAGCGTCGAGCACAAGATAAATTTCCGTGGTGTTTGCCCCGCGATTGGATACAGAATCATCGATCAGGATTGTAACCAGTTGATTACCCAATATACCACCATGGCGGTTAGTTATATTTAATGATATAGAATGGTACCATTTGGGTATCACCCCATTAGATACGTATTGTTAATGGATACATGATTCATTTTATGTATCAGGCACTTGCCCGGCTTTGAACCCGTGAGTAGGATAATAAATATTAATAATAAAGGTCTAAATTTAATACAATTGTAGCATATTTAGGTTTTATGCATATATTGAAACGTCAATAATTTTGTCCATGGTATGATTTTGACGTATGACGTACTTCCCTTCTCGTGTGGGCCGCAATAACGTGTGCATTGGAGTGCGCCGCGCTTCAAAATTAGCTAGTCTAACAGACTATTATCCTTCTCCTATAATATCACCCATCCCTTGGCTGTGTTCTTCGAGTGTGTGAAGACCAAGGGAGCGCTCCCAAGAAGAAAGTCTCTTCAAAAGTAAGAGCCCAGATTTCGAGGTAACAACTCCCCTGTTTACTCAACTAAATACAGTCCATTTATCTCTCGCGTGTACAAAAATATTGAAGCGTTACTTATTTTAAACAAATATCTATTACAGATCTAGAAGAACACCGAAGACGATGTGAACTCGTGAAAGAAATCCAGTGGATTATTTTTTATTTTTTTCTCGTAGTAATAATTATTAATTTTGTTTCAACATGACACTGTACAAAACTGGCCGCTTCGCCGCAAATTTTCAGTTTATGTCCGCACTGTGTCCGGATTCCGGAAGTCATACTGGCAGTTGACTTCCGGACAAACAGCGAAATCATTGTAATATCGACTTAATTGTTATATTTGTTAATTTGTTATTATTGTTTAATGCAGACAAATCGCAACTTAGATTAAAAATAAAAACAAAAACAGAAAGTATAAAAAGCTAGTAAAATAGTTACAATTTAATAATTTGACGTAAATTAATTTTAAATTCACTAGTTTTCGAGTTAAATCTATCTAATTCTTTACAATGTATGTTATAATGTTTGCATGCACGTAACAGGAACATATTCTTCGTAATATCACACTTACAAAATGGTACAAAAAATAAAGTTTGATTCCGCGAGTTAAGGCGAGGACAATTTAAAATACATTATTAAGGACACACATAGAACCTACAAAGTTATGGATAATTTTCTATAAAAATAATTGATCCCTTAAACTTCTACGCACGCTTAACGGGGTGATGATTAGTCTCTATAATTACTGAGGATCAACATATTTCGTATGATATTTTATTAGCTGGCTGTCCTACAAACTTAGTGTTTTATGGTCATAACTATTAATAAATTTCGATATACTAAGCATACTAGCATCTGCAAATTTTTCCTCCTCATGGATTTATTAAATTCAAAATTAGACCAGCTTGTATTCTATATTTAAAACGATTAATAGATTTCCGGTAATTTAAACCGCGTAATTACCACAGATCCATTATCTATGTAATTACCAATAGTGATGTACACTAACGACCGTTATCGTGTATCGATAAAATCAAGCGTGTGATGGGTGTTCCAGGTCACTCACTGTAATGATTTGGACCGATTGTTCTGTCAATAGCTAAAGAGAGCAGTGCCAATATTATCGTGATTGGAACTATACCGAACAGTGATATAGTCGAAATGGTCGATTGGATGGAACGTGCTCGTTAGATGTTGAGTTGTTCAAGCGTTTAATTTGCATTTCACCTCGTGATTCGCGACTGTTAAAGAAAATATTGCAAGAAAATCGAATTATATTGAAGAGAAAATTACATTGTACTTACTAATAGTGAAGTCCTCCCGCTATGCCTGAACACGATAAACTCAAAAACAACTAAATGGATTTTCATATAATTTGCACTCATTTATACGATAATTTGAAAACGGCATTAAAATCCGTTGCGTAGTTTAAAAGATCTAATCGTACTGACGTCGAAACGACTTTGTTTTATAGTATGTAGAGTTTCAAGTATGAATGGTCGTTTTACAGAATTGCAACAAATATTGTATAAAGATACCATTGGTTCGAAATGTAAATTTTACCCAGAAGAACCGGCAACTTAGTAGTTTCTTGTTTCCAAGATTTGAAACAGAAAGTTGTGTCATTTAAATTCAATTAAATATACCAAAAATTCTTCCTGAAAGCAGGGCCGGATCTACCATATGGCTTTTTGGGCTTCAGCCCAGGGCCCCGTGGATTCAAAGGGGCCCCAGTTAAGTCAAGTCAAAGTCAAATGTAAGTCAATAATGCGAAAGAATGCATAACTTTATTAAATTAAACAAATCGTACGGTTTGCAGTCCAGCGAGTCCTGCAATTAGTCAAACCCATTCAATTAATTTAATTTAAGTCTACGTTCAGATATGTCTGAGGTGGGCCCCTAAGTAGTGTTAGCCCAAGGCCCCCTAAACTTACGGTCCGGCCCTGCCTGAAAGTCAACAAGCATTAGCTCCATCTTTTTTATCACGTATATAATCTTGTTTGGAATCATATGATTTATTTACTAATGTTTTTTCTTAATAGACGATTTGATTTTATGAATTGACAAAGTTAAAATTACAGGAACATGTCTCAGTCCTGTTGTTCGGCAGCAAAGTAAATGGTGTAACGTTGTAACCCAGTGTCTGGTAGTGTGCCAATAAAAGTGTCATGAAGCTCAACAGTACATGACTGCTCGAAAATATTTTTCACGTTCGAAATATCCGAGTTACTAACATCGAGCGTTGGAGTTGAAACGCTATAAATTTTTCACCTCTAACGGTCTCTCGTTTACACTTAATATTTTTCGTGAAACAAAATATTTTGCTCGGAAAGCAATATGGCGGGACATAGTTCAGTTAGTGTGCCGTCGTTTTTAATTAATTACCGAAAACAGAATCGTGAAACGCGATATCTTTTTTATCAATATAATAATGCGGATAATATTGATTTTTTTTTTTATTGCATTCGTTGGCGGACGAGCTTATGGGCCACCTGATGGTAAGTGGTCACCACCGCCCATAGACAAAGGCGTTGTAACAAATATTAACCATTTCTTACATCACCTATGCGCCACCAACCTTGGGAACTAAGATGTTATGTCCCTTGTGCCTGTGATTACACTGGCTCACTCACCCTTCTAACCGAAACACAACAATACAGTGTGCTATTATTTGCACAAAGCCCTACCACCAAGTAAAATATTCAATTAATTTTATTAGGTACAGCATATTTTTCTTTACTCTGTACGGATGATCGAAAGTGCACTTAGGAGACGTTGATCTTCTAGATTTATTATTTATTTATTTATTTGAAATAACATCGACATATTCACAAAAACAAACGTATCAAAAATACAGAGACTAATGCAATGTAATAAATCAGGTATTTAAACTAGTCAATTAAAATAATGAAGTAATACACTCTTAAATTAATTGCCAGTTAAACTACCCATATGGCATAAAAATCTAAGTTTTCAATTTAGGTTGTAATATATGTAAAAATGTTGCCATAAAAAATACATGTGAATATGAATCAAATATGAATTGAAAATAGTTAATGTATAAATCTTGACCGCGTGGAATGGTGGCAAGAATGCTAGCATTTCCCCGTTGAATCGCAATTCCGATCCTCTGGGCCAAAAACGAACCAGCCCTCCTGTCACCAGTGGAGGCAATAAGGCGAGGTATTATACATTTAATGAAGCTTTTTGCCCTACTACTCCAAGGTACCGGTGGATTTATATTTAATTTAATCATGTATAATGTCAATAAATCCTTCTTGGGGCAAGGTATCCGTTTGTATAACAAAATTCCGCAGATATTTTTAACTTTGCCGTTTCATAAATTCAAATCATTTGTAAAAAATCCATTGGTAAAGAAGGCATATTATTCGATACAAGATTTTATAGATGATTAAATATCGTGGAGTTAATGCTTGTTGACTTCCAGGCAGGAGACATAACATACATATATAATTGTATTTAACTAACATGACTGTATTTTTAGATGTTGAAAAAGAGTAACTACTGAGTTACTTTCTTCTTGTTGTTCTTCTCGGTAGAATCTACATTCCGAACCGATGGTAGCTTTACTTTAAATAGTTTGTTAAATGACGATTCAAAAGTGCTTGTAAAAGCCTACTTGAATAAACTATATTTTGATTTTGAATGACTGAATGATTCAAAAGTACTCACAAGAGCCACCTTATTAAACTATATTTTGATTTTGCTTTGATTTGAAAGTGTACCTATCTACATACGTACCTACTAAAACTACATAATCCTGACAAGCATATTATCACAATGGCATCTAAATTGCTAATCAATTTCCGCTATCATAAACATCTTGAGAAGCCTTTGATGCTGTCAATGAATATACATACGTGTCAATAGTTTTTCATTATTCACGGAATTAGTTGCCTTATTAACAGACGCTTGAAATTTGTACTGCTAGTCTGATAAATCGTTGTATATTTATTAATATTACAATATATATATTTTTTTATGTTATAGGGAGCAAACGAGCAGGAGGCTCACCTGATGGAAAGTGATTACCACCACCCATGGTCATCTGCAACACCAGGGGGTTTGCAGGTGCGTTGCCGGCCTTTAAGGAATAAGTAAGTTTCTTGAAGGTTCCCAAGTCGTATCAGTTCGGAAAAACCGCCGGCGAAAGCTGGTTCCACAGAGTGGTTGTACGAGGCAGAAAATGTCTTGAAAATCGCGCCGTTGTGGATTAATTGTTTTATATTCACTAGCACAACAATAATTTACTTGGTGGTAGAGCTTTGTGCAAGCCCGTCCGAGTAGGCACCACCCATTCATCAGATATTCTACCGCCAAACAACAGTACTCAGTATTATTGTGTTCCGGTTTGAAATATGGGTGAACCAGTACTACAGGTATAAGGGACATAACATCATAGTTCAAAGGTTGGTGACGCCTTGGTGTGATGTGGAGTGGTTGATATTTCTTACAGCGCCAATGTCTAAGGGCAGTGCTGACCACTTAGTATCAGGTGGCCCATTTTCCAGTTAGCGATAAAAAAAGAAATATGAAATCAAACAGCAGGGTTACATTTTTTAGTACGTTCATCTGTCCCCTATTATCTTTGAAGATATATATATTTATACCAGTAACTACTTAGTAAATATATATACTAAGTATACTATTTAGAGTTAGAATATCGGATGAGTGAGTCGTACTCACCCAGGGCTTGCACAAAGCCCTACCAAGTTATATAACTATCTTACATAAATTTTTGTTCTTCTTTACATAAGATCTCTTTACCATTCTAAACGCTCAAGATGTTTTAAAACATGACACCGAAGTAACAGTTCTTGTAATGAGTCTTTAAACGTGACTAAGATCAAAGCGAAACTTACAATGACGACAAAAGGAGAAGAAATTGTTTGACATTGAAATATGAAAAATGAATATTGTAAATAAATACTACGTTAATTTTCTATATCAAAATTTATAAAGAAACGAAATTTTTATTTATATAAGTTAGGTAGGCGAACTAGATATAATTAATTTGATGATTTCTACTCCCTCATAAAAAAGACTCTTTAAGCATTTAAGCTCAGATTTTATTTGTAAAACGAAAGACGGATGGAGCGCATTAAGCATTATAGTGCAATAATAAAAGCGAATACAACCTCAAAAGCGAATAGAAATGTAGTATGTAACAATGCGTCTTCTTGTAAATACTTTTTTATGACATACGTAGGTGGACGAGAAAATGGGCCACCTGATGGTAGCCAGTCACTACCGCCAGCGCTGTAAGAAATATTAACCTTTCCTTACATCGCCAATGCGCCACCAATCTTGGGAACTAAAATTTTATGTCCCTTGTGCCTGTAGTTACACTGGCACACTCAGTCTTAAAACCGGAACCTTGTATGGGGGTAGGCTCTATCACCAAGGAGGCCTACATTAATGCTTATATCGTTTTATTATTGTACACCTTAAAAAGGTATTAAAAAAAGTGATGGTATCTGTCGCTTAGGGATAGCCCACGACAACAATTTTTTATCTTATTATTATTTATTTTTACGAGAAATAATGGCTTATTTACGAAGCGATTTTAAGCAATACAGCATTAATCCTTATCAAATTAAGTAACGCAGGGACATCGTTGTTTGTATTGTCTAACGACTGAAAAACTGTGAACGTTGTAAGACATTCTGTAGTATATTTAGTGGCAGAAGTACGGGTCTTAGTATTACGTAAAAAATACATACACCATACAAATATATTCTAATTATACAAGCAAAGGTACACGAACTTGATATGTAGGCGCGTAAAAAGTTTTACTTCCCCGGCTTAATTAAAAATAGTTTTTAATTATATACAAATAATTACAATAAAATAATCATTTTTATTATTGAGTAATGTAATTATTTCATTTTGCACCGCACTGTGACACTCACTTGCAAATTTAATCATTCACAATTTGAATTTGTGATAAAATATTGTTAAATAAGATGAGGTGTGAAGTTGTCTATTTCGAACGACTTGACACTTTATTAGCGGTTTATACTCTGTACAAGATAGCTTGATCTTTTTGACAGATGTAAATTTTTTGACAGATGTAACTTTGACAAATGACGAACATATTATTTTCTTAATTTAATGATTTTAAAAATATTTTAAAAAATACATATACTTAATACGAAAGTTCCTAAAGATTCAAGCGTTATCCGAAAATTTTAATACTTTTTATATTAAATATTATTGCTTCAAAGTAAAATTTAAATAGAAACAATGAAAATAATAGACGCTTGTACAATGTTACATCGGTCGGACGGTAGGGACGCGAATAACAGGCAGTAACTGCTACAAATATCGATTACGAAAATCCTTAGTGAAGATCATTGTTAAATTATTGTTACGAACGGAGGTCCTTTTGGTTGGGGTCTCTTTGGCTGGTATAACTGACTTTAAAAAAAAAAAAAATGAATTCTAATTTGAATTACGCATTCCATCGTTCCATCGACTGTTATATATGTTATATTTTCTGTTTCCCATCACTAGCACGTCTGTCATAAAGATCAAGCTAACTTGAACAGGGTATAGCGAGCAACTTCATAGTGTAGTTTTCGTGTCAACCTGTGCGTACGTCATTTTGTCGTACCGCGCCTAATGAAGTATAACTTCGAAAATACTTAATTGCACATAATTATTAATATTTAAACGACTATTGCCTCGTAATCAGAGATTAGTTTATCATCAAGGATTTTTGGGTTTGCTTATATTTCGAGTCATTTAAATGTTATCACGTACAAATTGCTCGTGATGAGTCTCGCTCTTAAAATGTACTGACGCTATCACGAGATCACTCGTTTCATTTTACAGCCTTAAGGGATTATTTGTTTTGCATCAGCAATGAATTGCAAATCGGAAATATTATTATGGTGTATCCGATTATAATAATGGCTCGAGGGTACTTGAAAAATAACATCTTAATCAAACGATTTGTGAAGATTTATTGGCTTTAAATAAATTGAGAATCGCTTGAAGCGCGGGTTTTATTTCGTCTTTTTCTAATGTTTTTCGTAATTCATCGCCTGAAGATCTTTTATTACTGGTGTTTGCTCAATCGAAATTCGATCATGATTGTATCGAAAATTTGAGAAATAGTAATTTGCGTCAAACATTTATTTTTACCTTGGCAATTAGCAACATTATATCCTCTTGGAAAATGGGCTTGTACCATTGGACGGTCTTTAGCACAGCGCTCGCCCATTGGTCAAATCAAAAAGCGCGCGATTTCCCAGTTTCATGTTGCAAACTTCCGTCCCTTTTCACGAAATCACTCCTACAGATTGCTGGCTTCGACTTTAAAAAAATTAAAAAGAAATTCTAAAAATGAATTTGTATTTAACGTCGCTTTATAACAGTAACAGCCTTTAAATTTCCCACTGTTGGGCTAGGGCCTCTCCGATTGAGGAGAAGGCTGGAGCATCTTCCACCAATGCTCCAATGCGGGTTGACGGATACACATGTGGCAGGATTTCGTTGAAGTTAGATACATGCAGGTATCTCTGCTCATTTTATCGGCTCGCTTTATATCGTAGTTTAATGAAGAAATATATTTATATTTAATTTAACCTAATGTGTGTTATACGGAGCTAGACATTTCTTAATATTAGACGAACATGGCGATTTGGTACACTATCGATCTCCAGTGCGTAATGGTCTCAGTAGCAATGAAGCAACAGCTGCGAGGAAAGTAATTACGCGGATTTCGGATAATGACATTTAATTAATTACGAAGTCGAATTAGGATTTATTTGTGTTAAAATTGTTTTCGATTGCTTTAATACTTTTTTTTTAATAAAAAAAATGAAAGAGTATTATTTAATTTAATTTAGTTTAATTAAACATTCTTAATGTAGGGCTTTATACATGTAATAAAATTGGAGTGTCTGTTTGTAATATTAAAATACCCGCTTTTTACTAAATACATATGTATGTATACACGGTACTTATACCAAAATAACATATTTTTAAATTTTTTACTGTGTCTCTGTCTGTCTGTTTATTTATTTCGGCTAAGCTCTGGAACGGCTGCACCGATTTTGACGGGACTTTCACTGGCAGTTAGCTGATGTAATAAGGAGTAACTTAGGCTACAACAAAACCTATTTTTTTATTCAAACGCGCACGATGTCGCTGGCACAAATTGTCTAGTCTAGAGTAAAATATGTTGACATATTCTACCGCCAAACATCAATACTAAGTATTTTCATGTTTCGGTTTGAAGAGTAAGTGAGCCAGTGTAATTCGTGTTTATTCGTGGTACCTCAATTTTGAACACTCGTCGCTTAAGGAGATTCTGATAATCAGCCGACTTTAAAACAGTTTGATGAACTTAGCAGCGGTTTTAAGTATAAATAGTTTTCGCACGCTTAGTAGATCGATTTCCTCAAACAGCTTTTGGGTTGCATATCTAAAAGGCTTCTTAAGCATCGTTTTGATCACTGATCTCTGGGCTCTTTCCAATTGAAGTAAAGATGTCTTAGGTGCACTTCCCCAGCTCGTAATACAGTAGGTGAGTAATGACTGAGTTAAAGGATAGTAAACAGACTTTAATATATCTCTCGTGGCTGAGACGCGAAGTAGGCGCATAATGCGCCTACTTCGCGTCTCGCGAATTTGCTGTTTTACGTATACGAGATGAAAGGGATTTTATCTGTGTTTTAAAGCTTAAATTGGTGTCAATAATTACGCCGAGGTACCTGACAGTATCAGTGGGTTTTATAGATTCACAGCTGCAGGTATCCACAGAATTGCACTGGTGTAATTTTATAAAGGGTCTGAAACGCGGCGACGAAGCCGATGTTTTATAAAAACATAGAAAATTTGTTTTTTTATAATTTAATGTCAGGAGATTTGACTGAAGCCAACACAATATCTGCTTCATTCCTTGCTCCGCAGTCCGTAACGCTTCATCCCACGACCCTTCTTCATATAAAATAGCTGTGTCGTCTGCGTAGCAAATTACTTCTGCATTTGTACAAGAGTGTATGTCATTCATATACATTATGAATAAAGTCGGGCCAAGAATGCTTCCTTGCGGTATACCAAAGCTAATGGGCTGTAAATCACTTGCATGCTTCCCAATTCTAACACTGTTTCCTATCAGTGAGATAGCTTTTGAACCATTCCAAGGGAAGACCCCTTATTCCAAATTGTTTTTCTAGTTTTCACAGAAGAATTGGAAATGATACAGTATCAAATGCCTTGGCCAAATCGAGGAAGATACCTATACTGCATTTATTACTATCAAGTTGTCTTGCAACAGTAGAGGTAAGCAAATTAACAGCATCCTCTGTCGATATTCCGGTTCTGAAGCCGAACTGTCTTTCCGAAATCAAATTGTTTATATCAATGAAGTTAACGAGTCTCTTATTAACTACTTTTTCTAAAAGCTTCGAGAAAGCGGACAGGAGTGAGATGGGCCGATAACTTTCAATGCTATGTTTGGGTCCACTTTTATATACTGGTGTAATAGAAGCAATCTTCCAATCATTTGGAAACACCCTATGTTAAACTTAAATTTAAGATTTTTGTAAGAGGTGATACTATTACTTTTCGGATTTCCTTTAATATGGCGTTGGAAATACCATCCATACCTGAAGATTTATTCGTTTTAAGCGAGAGAATATACGATTCTACTTCAGTCTCATCGACAGGCTGTAAAAAGAAAGAGTTTACAATATGTTGGCTATTTATGTTAGATGCTAATAGTTCTTAATTAGTGTGGAAGTTACTTAGGGTATTCTGAGCCAGTTTTTGTCCCACTGTGGAGAAGTATTCACAATATAAATTAAGAGAGTCATGAGGACTTTGGGTACCGCTAAGTGATAGTAATTCTTTTGGCTCTTTTCTCTTGCAGTTTAGATGACATATTGATTTTATTGTCTTCCATAGTTTCTTAAAATCTTTGGTGCTATTGGACAGTTCGTTTTTTTCGTACTCAGACTTTAGTTTATGCAGTAAATTGTTGCAGAGGTTTCTATAACGGGTATATGTAATGTGCAACTGTTGGTCATTTGGTGACTTCCGTGTTTTCATGTGCAGTCGATCTCTGTGTTTCATGCAACGCAGTAGCCCAGGAGTAATCCATGGCTTGATATTAAATTTTGAACGACTAACCATAACTTTTCGCGTGTGCTTATTAATTATTTCGTCAAGGCGGCTGTTGAAATCTTTCACTACTTGGTTTACATCAGTATTTTCAAGGACTGTTGTCCAGTTCACTTACGATATTTCATTTTTAATAGCTTCTAAATTTCTTTTGATAGTAAATCTCTCCCTTTTTGTTTGTTTGTTTAGGATAAGACCAAGCAGTATCATGTCGTGATCGGTTATATCTGTGTTACAGATTACACCTACTGCATTTGCAACTGAATTTACAAAAATATGGTCAAGGCATGCTTGTCCTCTTGTAGGTTTTGAAATTGCGGGGAAAAGACCATGTTCTGCTAATAGGAGAAGGTATTCCAGCTGTTGGTTATTTGGAGAAATTATGTTGATATTAATATCACCCACAAGTATAGTGGTTTTATTCTTACTAGAAATATTATTCAATATATTATCAAGGGAAAATAGGAATTTATTAATATTGCTGTACGATGGTGGGCGGTATACTCCCAATATAGTCGCAGTGTTGTTTAGTATCAGTTGCAAACAATTTGCATCAACAATAAAAGGCTCTGTGATGCAGACAGTTAAGTTATCCTTTACATACGCTACGACACCACTGTTTTGATTAATATTTTTTTGAGTGTTACAACTGGTGTAGTTTTCTATTAGAGGAATAATTGTAGAATCGTCAAGCCAACATTCTGTTAAAATTATAAAATCTATAGAAATACCCACTCTAGTAAGTACCGCCATAAAATAATCGAAGTTCTTATTCGAACTTCGAATATTCAGCGACAAAACTTTAAGGTTGTAAGACTGTGTAATTGCGTTACAACAATCTTCAGGCGCCTGTATTGTATGGCAGTTTATACAGACCGAGTCTAAATCATTGTCTGTATTATTGAACATTACAATACAAAATAATTATTGAGACCAAAAAGTTTAAACATTTGACTAAAATACCAATTGTACAGTACAGGCGCTACGTAAGATATAAATACATACACCGTTTCATACACAAAAATAAATGTAACAGTTTCTACAACAGTCTGGACGAAGTACATTATTTTCATTTGACAACTATAATATTCAATGATCCTTATTATTATAAGCTCTCTATTTAATTTAAAATTAATATATTTATAACGAAATAAGACAAGAAATGTAAAGATATAGTAGCCGTAGTAAATAAAAATAATTTGTTTGCGATTCAAAGTAGATATCTTTTCAGCCGAGATGGCCCAGTGGTTAGAACGCGTGCATCTTAACCGATGATTTCGGGTTCAAACCCAGGCAGGCACCACTGAATTTTCATGTGCTTAAATTGTGTTTATAATTCATCTCGTGCTCGGCGGTGAAGGAAAACATCGTGAGGAAACCTGCATGTGTCTAATTTCAACGAAATTCTGCCACATGTGTATTCCACCAACCCGCATTGGAGCAGCGTGGTGGAACATGCTCCATACCTTCTCCTCAACGGGAGAGGAGGCCTTAGCCCAGCAGTGGGAAATTTACAGGCTGATTATATCTTTTCATTCGGCACATTTAAATATACGCGAAAGTTCGACTGCGCACTGGCAGGGCTGGTCTATCCTCGCGTTGCTTGACAAATCTATTTCCATGGGTGCACCAGCAGTAGGTATAGCCATTTTCTTTACACTTCGATCGTGCTTCACGAAAAAGCTGCCTGTTTTCCTTTGTCAATCGTTCATTGTAGTAAGTTTTACTCGCTGGTCCTGTTATATCGAGATCGGCGCTACTGATATTTTTCCTTAATTTTGCTGCTTTGATTATTTCGTCTCGTTTATTTCTACGAAGAAGACGTACTACAATAGGTCGGGAGAATTTTTTATTATTTTCAGAAGACAGCGCAGCCAGAAGTGCCAAGTGATGGAGGTTTTCGCTGGCACTTTCGGGAACTCCAGCTAATTCTAATTCATTGCTCAGGTGTTGTTGCGCTTGCACGTTAAGCTCTTTTTGTAAATCGGACACCTTTCCTTCGAGAGTTTTAACCTCGGCGTCACGAGTTTATAGAAGTTTTATGCGATTTTCGTTGATTGCTATAGACGATTCAAGTCTTGTTTGGCAGCAGTTTAGTGATGCCGTGGCAGCCTCGAGTTTTGTTTTTAATGAAGAGATTTCTCTTGTAAGAAGCCGGACCTCATCTGCCAGTTCCTTTACCTCGGAGTTAACGTACATGTCGCAGTGAGAAGTATCCGTTTTTTTCCTCAAGGTAATGTTCTCTTCCGTACAGCGTAACGGAGTGGAGCTATTATCATCCCCCTTTCTTTGCCAAGCACAACAGTCTGGGCATTTCCATATATTTTTCATGTCGCCTGATAATGCAGTTGTATTAATGCACAACGTGCAGAAACTTTTTTCGCAGGCAGTATTTGAACATTTTATACAGTTCGCTTCTTTTGTGGTTTTCATACAGCCCGAACATTTCATTGTCTTATAATAAAATTAAAGAGAAAAATAAATAAATAAATAAAATTATATTGTTAAGTCGCGCTGATCAGTAGAGTATCCCGTAATACCGGGGTTTGATCCTGTGCCTTGGCAATGAACGTGAATAAAACAATCCAGCGGTATGCACAAATTGCTATGCAGTACTCGTGGTACTTCGAGAAAGTAAGTGTAGTGTTGTCCAATTTATTAACGACTGATGTGACGGGTTAATGAACTTTGTTTAGAGTTTATTGAACCGACAGAAACGACACTTTAAGTTACTTTGAATCGACTTGCAACAGTTTTTTCAATTGTTTTTGTTTTCTGTCTAACACTGATATATATATTATTATTTTTTATGCATTTACTTGTAACTCCAAGTTTACGTATTTAATGTAAATATCTACTCACTGATAGTAATTCGAATTCAAACACTTTTCCTGACACAAATTCAAAGCACAGCTTAACAACACGTCTACCTGCGATACCGACCGAGCGAATATCGTTTAAAAATACATTCCATAATAACTAGATATATAGATTTCTTAATCGCATTTTGAACGCTTTTGAAAGTAGAAACATATCGAAGCTATTTCCAATTATAAAGCATTAAATTAATCTGGCTAAACGCTTAGTATTTTTAGTCAAATATAATTATAATATAATTACACATAAATTATAATTAGTTGGATCCGCGTTACTCCAGCTAGGCGTAAAATTAATAGGAAGTTCTAGTCAAGAAGATAACCCAAGCGCTCACCACAGAATATCGACCGCCTCTCAGTATACGCATCACATGACTTTACATTTCCCAATTTGTCGTCGCTGGGGTCAGCAATTAAACTGACTCATTCAGCGTACATAACAGAATACAGGAATACAGGGTAAACAGTCAATATAGCCCGGTAGACGAATCGCCTTAGATTAGAGATATCTTAAGAAGTTCAAAGGTTTAAATAACTAGATATCACTGACTTTTCTAAGGAATTTGGGACTCACATATCGTGCTATAAGGTTGAAGAAAAAATTAGTAGAGCAATCCTGCGTTTGGTCGAAGGTTTTATAACAATCGTATATCCATTGCACTTTTGGAGGGTAAAAATGCTTAACAAAAGAGAAAGACTTATTTTAGTAGTACAGCCTTGTGGAAGATAAACTCAAAAACGAAATCTGCATGTATGAAATGGAATTCTGACCAATTTGACTAGAGCGATGGAAAAAATTAAAACACACTAGACAATACCAGTAGTAATATATCCAGCAATACGTAAAATAATGATGAAGAAGGCCGAGTGGTTAGAACACTTGAAATTTAAACTACGAAAGTTATCTGCAATTCTTAATTCCTGTTTATAATTTTCTACTCTGTGGCCGAGGAAACAAAAGTATAGAACTTCCTCCTCTAGAGGACGTAAAGGCCTCTGATCAGCAGTTGATTTATGGGCTGTTGTTAGGCAATATAATGTGCGTGTTGCAGTAAAAAAAAAATCATTGCATATACATATCTGTAAGATTTGGTCATATCAATATTTCATCGGCTTACGCGATTTGTTGGGGCGTGAAAATATTGTGTAAATGTAAAATTGTGAAACAAAATAAACAATAAATTTGAACGAAAATTGTAATCCTGTTTTACTTCTATTTGTGTTTATGCAAAACAGTTTTAAAACCCAAACAATGTTTCCAAATAAAGTTCGCATTTCGTGTTTAAATATGTTTCACAAACACCAAACTAAGTTTGAACTAAAATCTTGTTTCAAAAACTTGTAGGCTAATGAAAATAAGGTCGCATCGAGAGAGCTCCTTTTACAGACCGGAGAAATTACAAAAGACATAACAGATGTCTATATTCTGATGATGGACGATTTTATGCTTGAAGAGACAGCTTCTGGGATAAGCTACTTACAAAGACGGGTTTGCACA
The DNA here is from genome assembly GCF_037043105.1 of Vanessa tameamea. NCBI lineage: Eukaryota > Metazoa > Arthropoda > Insecta > Lepidoptera > Nymphalidae > Vanessa > Vanessa tameamea. The sequence goes on from NC_087335.1 coordinate 5,879,196, forward strand.
AAGCCCTACCACCAAGTAATGAATCGATTTTTTTATTTAACACTTACATAATAAAGGTGTATTTCGCTTAAACAAATACATTTTAGTATGATTTACGTTAGATAATCGCGTTTCTGGCATCACGTCACTGACATCAAAACTATTCATGCATGCGAATATATGTACATAAGAGGAAACTCCTTAAGTTGTTGAGTTTCACGGCATTCCAGCATTTAGTAGAACACTTGCAAACGTGATCATAACTTAGTTTTGTCTGCCTTCAAAATCTTAACTTAGACAGAATTGGATAGGTTGAAAAACATGGAACTATTTTACGTTAATTCTCTAGCTGGATATCGTCGAAACCCGTCGAAATTGTGGAAAACCTTTAAAAGCCTTAGTATGGTTTTTGTTCCTAGTTTGTATTAAAGGAATCCAATTTGTTCGCACCAAATTATCAGAAACCGTTGCGCTATTTTTGAGTTGTAATTTCAGTAATCGTAAAAATTCGATACTAATATGTCTGTCTGAAATATAACTAGGAACAAATACAAATAGGAATTACGTCCATTATGATGAAAGTAAAAGTTATTTTCTAATAGTATTTATTTATTAAAACTTTACCAGGCGATTTTTATCTTTTTAAATGACTAATATCGGTCTCTTGGTAGCCCTAATATTTTCTCCTTAATTACGTCATAAAAAACTTAAAGATAGTTTGGATTTTTTTGCATTATTGTGCATTGCATATTATTTCTAAATAAGACTTTAAGTATAGATACTGTACCAATAACGATGGAGTTGAAAAGTATAATAGTTATTTACTGAAATATTATTGAAAATTTACTGAAAAATTATTTACTGAAATGAAAACATAGGTAGACGGGTGTGTAAACGGTAGAGCTGATGGTTAGTACTCACCACCACCCATAGACATTGTAAAATCAAAATATACTTTATTCAAGTCGGCTTTTACAAACACTTTTGAATCGTCATTTAACAAACTATATGAGTATAAGTGAAGCCACCACCGGTTCGGAATGCAGATTCTACCGAGAAGAACCGGTAAGAAACTCAGCAGTTACTCTTTTTCAACGTTTAAAAATACAAAGTCATGTTAGTTAAATACAATTATACTTAAATGTATGTAATACATCCTACCTGGAAGTCAACAAGTATTAAAGTAAGTGTAAGAAAATATTTCTTGTTGCTGTTAACATACATAAGTCGTCACTAATTCACTACCAACTTTTAATATTTATTATTGTATAATGTAGTTTTGTATATCCTCCAAATTTAGTCGTTTATGTATATTGTTAAGATTATATTTATAACTCATTCCGATCTTAAAAAACAGAGTAGAAATACTTTAACTTCCGTTAAAATACTTCCTAAAAATATGAGATACTGGTTTACCATTCCAAATTCAAAAGATTAAATAAAGTATTTTAAGCGATGTTATTTTTTAACCAATGAGATATTAGCAATCACAAACCGATCTATTCGAACGTACTTTTCTACCAGTACTTGTATTTATTGTCACGTTTCGTTTATGTATTTCATAATATTTTTAAAACTACTTTTTCGACTTTCAAACTGTAGGGTTATCCTCTAAACTCGAAACTCGCCGACGTACATAAGCTTGAAATGTCAGAATATGATACGCGACGTTATAGAATACACGTATCAAAATGGCGTATAACCGTACGTCGGTTGTCAACATTTCACGAATGAGATTCTAAGTGTTATCTTATAGAATTTTACTGCTATAATATTCATATTTAAACTGAATAGGCATGTTATTCATTTTGTTGCCATTTTCCCCTAATTTACAAATAAAAATGGTTACTGAGAGTTTTTTATATAAAATAGCTGTGATATTTTTTTGTACACATTTTGATGACCCAGAGATCTTTTATATAAAGTTTTTTATGTTTCTGTTAAAGTTTCGGCGACTGCATTGACATTCTCAGAGCAAGGACGGCTTCGTTTTGGCAAAGACTGAGAATAAGTACTCATTATATTTTGACTATTCGTTGACAATATAATCCTTTCACAAAATTTTGCCTTCGTCGATGCCGGAACAATACTTTTATTAAAATTTTATTTTCTTTTTATAAATGTAATATTTTGATGACTGTCTATTTCTAACTATGGGTTTGATTTATCGATGTATAGATGTTAAATATCTATACATCGAATCGGCGAAGATCTGCTGATGTTCAGTAAAAATATAAAATAACGCCAAAATTTATAAAAATAAAATGTAAAAAAAGGCACGGGCAACTGTGAGCCCGTGGATGTTGTAAATTAATTAAAAAAAAAAAAAAACTATGGGTTTGATTATTTACCTGAAAAAAAAAAAGTTATTATTATTATAAAACGAGAGCAAGAACTAACTAAATACCAAAAGTGGATCTTTAGCAAATTTACGCATAAATATAGGTATGACTATTATATCAAATTTTATGAAAATAATACAGGCAAACTTTTTTCAGTACCAATTACGTCACGAGAGCAATTAAGTTTTGTGATCGTTCATCGTCAAACGTCGATTCTCTTCTGCTCCAGCTAAGCTGCCTTAATCGAATTGTTTCGAAAGGAACGTTATATACTGTTGGTTTTCGATCGTCATTGGTTCTACTAGCCGTCTCATCCCATTTACCTTTATATTAATTTTCATAAAATTTCACGAGATTGCCATCAAAATGTTGATACTTTGACATTATTTATGTTTACATTTTTAATTTAATTGTACTAAAAAAACATTTGATTGTCATGTAATAAATCTTAGAGATTTTATTTCATTATTATTATTTAGTCTATATCATATCTAATTCCAGCTCATATCCACAGTAACTTTATTAAGATTTGTTCACACAGCAGTTTGTCGGTGATATGGGCTTAAATTTTTGGCTAAAACTTTTGACATGTATAGACAACTGGTTTCTTCCATTAGATAGGTAAAACTGTCCATGAATTCAATGGTCTTTCTGTTTTCACCTTGTATCAACAGCAACTCAATCGATTTGCAAAAATTGATACTATTGTGATGATTTTTATTTATGTTATTCTGATTTAGAGATTGCATTGACACTTTTAACACTGTTGCATTGCGGTTGGCTGGTTGAAAAAGCAGCCAATCACGATCGAGCTCAGCTGACCTATTGGATGATCGCGCACGTCAAAGAAGTTGAAAAAAAAAGAAGGGAGACTGGTGTCAGACTGGGATCTCAACGGGGTCATCTTAAAATGAAGGGATTGATTGTACAACTTGGATAATTGTGCCGATTAAACCTATTCTGTTAAAATAAAAGTATTTACATTTAATTGAACTGAGTTTGGATTTACGAAACTATTATACTTACTTTGTATTTAATACACCTTGAGGTCCACTGCATTACGGTGAACGCCAGAGCGATGAAACTGATAGGGTTAAGATAATCAAGAGCGCCAAATAAATAACCAACATAGCATACTATTTGTTACATCTGACCGAAAATTGGTAGAATCACATGGTTGAATTACATTGCGTTTTAATAAAACATACCCCGTTTATAGCGTTAAGCCAAACCCGCAATGGACAATGAATGAAGCGATATTAATTTGCTTACCTAAGTTATATGACGGATTTGTAGTAGACCAGAGATAGATTAAAGATCATATGCTGATAATTTTATTAATGTTGCGACGAAGTGATTATTACCCATATGTCGGACGTTATTAGATTAAAGATAAAATTATTGAGATGTCCAATTTTCTTGTCAATAATCACCCTTAATATTTTTAAATCCGAAACGTAAACGCACAAAGGTTTTTCTGTTTCACCAAAATAGCTTTTCACGCAGTTTGTTTGCTTCGAAACTGCAGGTATTCCGAATCGAACTGAAAACCGAACCTGAACCGAAGCAGACGTGAATCGTTTTGCACATTTTTGCCTAAATTGGTAAAGCGTTTCATCGAATGTTTCCAACATTCTCGTTACTATTCCACACTATGAGCGAGCAAAATTTAATTTGCGTGTCTTAAAGTATTTAGTAAAATTAAGCTTCTTGTTGATAAATAAGGATTTTTTTACGATATTGTTAATTTTTAGATAATCAAAATCATATCATTAACGTTGATAGAAAAATCTCCTAAAATAAAACAAAGTTTTTTGTTCGACAACCTGAATGTAGCGGCGTCAGAAAAGTTTTTTTGCAAATGGGCCACCAGATGTTAAGTGGTCACCACCGCCCATAGACATTGGTGCTGTTAGAAATATTAACCAAGCCCTTACTTCGCCAATGCACCACAAACCTTGGGAACTAAGATGTTATGTCCCTTGTGCCTGTAGTTACACTAGCTCACTCACCCTTCGACCGGAACACAACAATACCATATATTTCTGCTTGGCCGCAGAATATCTGACGAGTGGGTGGTACCTACCCAGATGGGCTTGCACAAAACCCCTACCTCCAAATAAATGAATGGATACATTGAAATGCAAGGAAGTCAAAGAATTTGGTGATAGTGGCCATTTTCATCGGGTACCAGCCACCTTTGTTTTTATTAATAAAAAAAAAAAACAATTTTAGCAATTCCCAATTTTAAGGTATAACTTATATTCCTATTGACCCCTTGGTAAAAGTAGGGACGACAGTATCCCAATGATCGAACTTGCGACTTTTTACTTCGCTAGGCAGCTCTAGTGACCCTTTTGCGAGAAAAATAATATGTGCGCAAACAGAAATGTAATATCTATTCACTTTACTTCTTTGTCATAAACAATTGTAAATAAGTAATGTACCATATAAATTACTTTATCCTCAATATAAATTATAAATGTATTAATTGTTAAATAGTATATATACAAATACATACGACGTGCTAGTTAATCTATAATACTAGCCTTTGTGGAGAAATTAGTATTAGCAACGTCTGTTTAAGTTGGTAACAAGTCGGGACAAGTTCCACGAAGTTATATTGGTTAACGATGTTCCGAAATTAATTTAAGTGGACAGATACTATCTTAACTCTCCGCTGTACAATTCGTAGTAACCAGAGTTCTATCTTGTAACAAATCTGGACTAATGTTATGATTTAAATCAGATTTAGATGGACAATGTTTTTTTGTAGTGTGTACACCGGTTTTCTTGGGTACGCCACTCCGAGGTCCCGGGTTCGATTCCCGGCCGAGTCGATGTAGAAAAAGTTTATTCGTTTTCTATGTTGTCTTGGGTCTGGGCGTTTGTGATACCAACGTTACATCCGATTTTCCATAACACAAGTGCCTTAGCTACTTACATTGGGATCAGAGTAATGTATGTGATGTTGTCCAATATTTATTTATTAATTAATTAATTTTTTATTTTGGTAACGAAACTCTGTGTCAAAGATCATTTTTAATCTGTTGCGAGTCCCGTTACGGCTACATATTAACGGATTTTGATAATTATTTTTGCGTTGGGTTCAGGGTAATGACAAAGTGATCCCAGCTCAATCCTCATGGTCAATTTCATAGATATTGGACGTTGTTAAATTTTGATTTGACATCAGTAATTAATGTACATCCTATGCTAAATTAAAGTACTTTTTTTAAATTACTTTTTATATTATTTCTTGGGAAAAAAAGCATTTACGTTGTTTGAATAAAAATTTCAATTATAGAATAGAAGAATTAGGTTTCAGAGATTGTTCCGTCGAAACCGAATGGTCTGTCTACTTGTTAAGCATGAAATAACACGTTCAAATGTGGTCTGAAATTCTCCTGAAAATGGTTTATGAATTATGTCAATTTATGCCTTTTCAAATTATCTAGTGCTTGTAGACCGTACGTAGGTACGAGAAAATTCAAAGCGACGCTACTAAGAGGAATGGGCGTCTGTAATTGTGTTGATATTCTCTGTATAGGCGAATAGTCTGTATTAAAGTTCCTATTAGTTTTTGAGACTGGACATAATTGACTTTTGGTGGTAAAACTTTGATAGTGATAATGATCTTTTTTCTGATTTTCGAATAAGCCATTTTTAATTTGGATTGCAGGAATTATAATGGGCACATCGCAAAAACAGACGCGTTCTCTGTTCCCTTACTCTTAGCCAGAAGTTTAGCGACCAGACCAAGAAGGCAATAGTAAAACTTTGCTACAGTTCTTGTACATGAATTTATAAGGCGAACTAAAACGAAGCCAGACTAAATAAAAAGTAAGTTATACGGATATATTTAACAAAGCCCAAATAAAATCTTTTCACTACTTGATAGCTGATGATGAGGGCTCTAATGACTTTTTAGTTGACCTTGGGAATGAAATGATCGCCTCCAGGCTGTTTCAAATAACTAAAATATAATTATTATTGTACATGCAAAATGGAAAAAAAAAAAAAATATCCCGCTGAGTTTCTTTCGCCGGTTCTTCTCAGGTCCGAGGTGCTAAATTCCGAACCGGTGGTAGATTTTTGACAATCAATAAGCAAGTGTAAACACTTCTATATTGAATAAAGATTTTTGATTTGATTTTGATTTGATTTGATTTGATTTATGCAAGCCCGTCTTGGTAGGTACCACCCACTCATCAGCAATACTTAGCATTGTTGTGTTCCAGTTTGAAGGCTGAGTGAGTCAGTGTAAATGCAGGCAGTAGGGTGACGTAATATCTTAGCTTCAAGGTCAGTGGCACATTAGTGTTATGCAAGGAACGGTTAATATTTCGTACAGCACCGTTCTCTATTATTAAAATGATGTACATATTTTTTTATAATTTTAATCCATACATTTATTTCCAGAGAAAGATGTAAAAAAAACTCATAATCATTTTTCAAAAAATGTTCGGTTTAATTCTATCCAAAAGAACGAATTGAACAAAAGACTAGAGTATATATATTTTAGCAATTCCCAATTTTAATAGTTATTACTAATATTCCTATTGACCCTTTGCTAAATATATATTTACACAGCTCTTTGGAAAATCGAGTTTTCGAGTATTTAATTAATTTTTCATTCCTCTTTATTACTGAGACGCAATTGTTTTTCTTACACCCAAAAAAAAACATCTCCTGCATACAACAATTCTACGTAGCATAAATTGAACACTTTTATTTTACCTTTTCTCAACTCAAAGCGGACAAATGGAAATACAACGAAACAAAGAACGGATTTTATGTTTCCTTTGTGACAGTAAAATTGAGATTTAAGCGATAAACTCCCATTAGTCTATCTCTTTGATAACAAATACATAACCAAGGTCACAACTATTATATAAAAAATGCTAAATAACGCCGATTTGGCCAAGATGGCTCAGTGGTTAGAACGCGTGCATCTTAACCGATGATTTCGTGTTCAAGCCCAGGCGGGCACCACTGAATTTTCATGTGCTTAATTTGTGTTTATAATTCATCTCGTGCTCGGCGGTGAAGGAAAACATCGTGAGGAAACCTGCATGTGTCTAATTTCAACGAAATTCTGCCAACCCGCATTGGAGCAGCGTGGTGAATAAGCTCCAAACCTTCTCCTCAAAGGAAGAGGACGCCTTAGCCCAGCAGTGGGAAATTTACAGGCTGTTTATAACGCCGATTTATATAAAATTGTTTATCTATTGCTATTTTAATTCTGACAATTATATCTAAGTGCTTAAACGTACTTAAACGAGCAAACAAGATCTACCACCAAGCTTTTGCTTGTGCAAAACTATGTAAGTACCATCCGCTCTACACATCATTCTACCGTCAAATGCAACACTTAGTATTGATGCATTTATAATAAAAACATATATTTTATTTTATTATTTATAAAACCATGTCATCGCATCTGTCTGTCTATCTGTCCGAACGCGATAAACTCAAAACCTACCCAAAGGATTATCATAAAGTGATTCACGCGGAAGACTTAGGTGTAATTCATTAAGTTTGGGGGGAGGGTTAAGGGTTACAAATGGCTGAAATATGCCGATGATTGTTGAAGATGTCGAAAAAAATCAAGCGATTTGAGCGCTTTACAGAATTGTATATTAGACGTTGTATATTGAAATTATACGTTGCAAGCATATAATACATACCTTTATTTAACCGTGTTAAGCCGTGAACGAAATATATCAATGTTTCTATTTAAGCATCATGGTTACAAGTATTTCCAATTCATCGCAGATTTGAAACACCTTCTTGTGAATATTAAACAGACCGAACTCTGTTAAATGGATCGGTCCCGCAGGTGTTTGAATAAGCGATTAGTGTACGTGAAATATTGAGTTTCACGGTTCAGTTGCAGTTATTTCCAGAAATTCTGTTAATGTAATGTGCTGTCTAAGTTATCGTGAATTAAAACATCAATTTATGTCTCTAAGAAGCGAGCCGGTTGTGTGAATTACTCAATTCAGAAAATTAGGTCATCCAAATACCAAATACACTAATTTTATAACTAAACTGGTCTATTACCACAACACAAGTTTTAATAGATCCGACTTCATACGAATTTATTTCTAACCAGAAACTGCTATATAAAATGTTATGCTTATTAATTCCAGAATTCCGGACTATCTAAAAAAAGTTTCAACCCCTAATTTATAATTATATGTATATATTTAAAAGGTCATAGGTATTATATATGATTATATATACGGTAATCGTATATATAATCATATATCTTGATAATAAGCAACATTATATGTATCTCGTCGGAAATTGGGTTAATAAAATTTGACGTTCAACTTTAGTACCACGCGCACTCATTGGTCATATCGAACAGCCCGCGCTTCCTAGGTTTCACGTAACAAACTTACAACCCTTTTCATGAAATGAATGAAAAATGAACTCCCACGGATTGCGCGGAAGCCAAAGCAAAGATGCTAGACTTAAAAACTTAGTACTTGTTGTTTTTCAAACAGAATATATTATATAAATTTAATTCTAATGTTGAATAAGAGTAACTTTTGATTTTCGTGACGGACCTCGGTAGAATCTATATTCGGAACCAGTGGAAGATTTACATTTTATACAGTGCTATAAAATGACGGTTCAAAAATGCTTGTATAAACCTATCACGCAAGTAAGAAGTTTAGTCCCTTGTCAGAACTTAGATGAAGGTTAATCCGTAACTTTGTAGCGATATCTTTCCGATCGTGTCGGATTTCCATTCCTTTTGATTGTGTGTGTGTGTGAGCCCAGAGAGAGTGTAACTGTGTTTGTACACACTTTTGCCCTGCAATATCTCCTATTGGGATGGGTAACCATTAAAAAATGAAATTGAGATCCCCTATTTCAGGAAATGAGATGACCGTCTTGAGCGAATAAATTATAATATAATTTATTTATGTAAATCAAAAATTAAATTATTAAATGAAATGATGTATTATTGTAGAACGAAAATTGAGTGACGTGGCAAGGAAGTGACGTCACCTTTCAGACGTAGAAATAGAAGGACGCATCTATTTTGGGTTATCAGGGTGGTACAAAATTTGAACTGTCAGTGGCATTCTTGATGAATTTCATAATATTTTGTTGATATATAACTAAAACATAGTTAATCAGTGTCCGTCACTATTTATTTTAAATTTATTTGTAAATGGTCGATTATGTGTATTTTTTTGTATTTAAGGCTGGTAAATACCTGAGGTACCTCAAGTGTTACTTAGGTGTGAATATCACTGTCAATGGACATACGGCTGGTGATTAAGGTGAAGGTTCAGATGAGAAATATGGTCTTTATCCTGGTCGGAAGATGGAGCTTCTGGCAGCATTTTGTCTAACTAGCCGCTAGGAGTCTCATTAAAGACCAACATAGTACCCAATGAAAGAAGACCAGAAACACCGCGTTCCGGCGTTCAAAAGCTGGTATAGTGTACTAAATGCTTCTGTATGGTGCACCCATTTGGACACTGTCACCGCCCGTAACTGAGCTTTTCTGCGGAGAGCGCAGAGGACAAGCTTTGATTAATTGTAAAATTACTTGACATACCCAGGGTAACTCAGATTAAATTTTCTTTTAACCGTAGTTATCCTCGGGAACTGCATTTAGGAGCTCATAAGGATTTTTTTTTTAATTTATTTATTGTCATTTACTTTTTACTGTTAAAAAAAAGGATCAAATTTTTTCAGACAAATTCATAAGTTTTACCTCCCAATGCATTTGAAACCACACAAAGCCTTTGACGTTTGATATCACACTCGCAGTATCAGATATCCGTGCCATCAGATTATGTTAGTGAATATGGAAAAGGGCTCCCTTATACGGCTGATATTTGATATTAGTCTTCTCAGCAGAAAGATATAGATATGACAATATATCTGATGTATTTAATGTAAAACATTACTATTATAGTAATTTTATTTAAGACTAACGAACCGCCCCGGCGTCGCACGAGTGTAATTTATTAATAAATATAATTGATACCCCGTAACACTCAGGAATAATGTAGTTTACCAGTGAAAAAATAAATAGTATCTTTGTTCTGGTGATTCCTTACAAACAAATTTTACCTTTTTATAATATCATAGAAAATAATTTGCCGATTGTTGCCAATTCTTCTCGGCAGATTTAGAATTTTCCTCGCTGGGTTGCTTTTCATTCAATTTAAACTGTAACAACGATTTATAACGTACATATAAGAGCCTAAAGGCCGAGTGGTTAAAACGTGCGAATATCGTCTAATAAGTCAAACGACCACTGAATTTTTTTTTAAATTATTTTTATACTTCAGTGAAATTCGAAAGTCGAAACTCAAATTCCTTAATTCAATATACAAGCGATATTCTTACTTATTGATTGTCAAATTAAAGACTACCACAGACTATGAAAAGGAAATACTCCGACCAGAGAAGAACCGGCTTCTTCTCAGGTCAGGGTCTTCTTTTTTTTCGAACCGGTTGTGGTGTTTAATTTGACAATCAATAAATGTTTAATGTGTAATGGTTCTATATTGAATAAAGGAATTTGATTTGATTTGTATAAGCTACAAACCTTCTTTTTAGTAGAGTATAGCCCAGAAGTAGGACTTTTACAGACACTTATAAATAAAAGTATAAAATAGTACAAATTTTCTGGCAATCCCGCGATTATTCAGTTATAAATAAAATTAAAATCATAAACGAAAATACTAGTAAAACAAAATGATTTCACAAAGTTTTTTATTTATTTAACTTGATAGCAATCTCTTGGGATTGAATTGAAATGCCTTAGAAAATATATTTTGTAATTTTAAAATCTTAATTGTTCTTTTAACAGAATATAAAGACGCTGGTGCAACTAAAGCTAAGATTTCGATAGTATGTTAATTTCATAGTAGCGCATTGGTGGAAATTCGACCTTAAATCAGTTCTAATAAAATATTAGATGCGTTGATTCGAACGATAACATAACATAACATAATCAGCCTGTCAATTTCCCACTGCTGGGCTAAGGCCTCCTCTCCCGTTGAGGAGAAGGTATGGAGCATATTCCACCACGCTGCTCCAATGCGGGTTGGTGGAATACACATGTGGCAGAATTTCGTTGAAATTAGACACATGCAGGTTTCCTCACGATGTTTTCCTTCACCGCCGAGCACGAGATGAATTATAAACAAATTAAGCACATGTAAATTCAGTGATGCCTGCCTGGGTTTGAACCCGAAATCATCGGTTAAGATGCACGCGTTCTAACCACTGGGCCATCTCGGCTCGAACGATACGTAGGAAAAATGAGGCTCAACTGGACGATACCTCGTGTTAACACTTGTGGGTTTTATGAGTTTTAAATTAATAATGATAATTGGTGCACTTCAATTTACAATATTCGGACAGCGTAACGTTGTGCCAGGAATGATTAAAACAGCCGAATGTGCTCCTTTGGCGCGTCCTACCTTCTTTATACAAAAATAATCGGAAGTCAGTTTACGAACTATTAAGGTTAAATTAATGTTCACAGAGTAATTTATTACTATGATGATTAACGAAATTATTAATAATGAATTATAGAAATAAGGTATTACATTGGTAAATATGATTGAGTAGTTGTTATATGCCACAACAGCTGGGCGCCTATGTTCTACTTGTTAACAATTTTCACTACTACAATAAAAAAAATCAAATTAAAAAAAATGTGTTTGTATTTCAACTTTGACATGACGTGGATTTTCATTGGCAGTATGAACGTAAACTATGAATGTTTCGTAAACGTAAACGTATCGCAGTGTGTGGTAAGTTTATTTTATATTTTTTAAATATTTCTAATGCATATTTTATAAAAATATTAGCTTTCTGTATTCCTTCTCCACATAAATATAAATATTAAAATTGTTTTAAAATTCAAAAAGAGCATTATAGAGCTGTCCAGTCGGCTTACAATCTTGGAGCTCGAAACTCTCTTTGGGATGTTTTTACCTAAATTAGAATTCTTACAGTTGCAGAGTTAAGAGATCACCGGCGCCCAAAGACAACGGTGCTGTAAGAAATATTAACCATTCGTTAAATACTCAATGCGCCACCAACCTTGGGAACTAAGATGTTATGTCCATTGTACCTGTAGTTACATTGGCTCAGTCACCCTTCAAACTGGGACTCAATAATACTAAGTATTGCTGTTTTGCGGTAGAATATTTGATGAGTTGTTGGTACCCACCCAGACAGCCTTGCATAAAGCCTTACCGCTAAGTAGATTTCAGTTTTAAAATAATTCTCACTTGTAGACGAATGTTGAAAAGATGCAAAGACTTGCATAAATATATTTATTCAGAAAAAAATATGGTTAAGGGTAGGTTAGGGTATAATGTATATTTACAATAATATAGATTGGATTTTGATAGAGATGGTGTTTAAGCAATATGCAAACGAGAATTAAAGATAAACGAATCCAGGTTTCCGTCTTCGTAAAGTACCTGGGATATAGACTAGACTCATAACGAGTTCAAAATGATCTTTATAAAATGATCTATCAGAAACAAAAGAGTTCTTACTTTTAAAAATGTTTTCAAGTGATTAAAATTGTTTTTCTCGACTTTTAACGTTGCTACTGTTTTTTTTTTGCGACGATTTTCACTGTAAAAACGCTGGAACTATTTAAAAAAGTATCAGGAACTATAGAACTCAGCTGCATGTCCAAAGATATGCTATTTATTTTTGATCTACTGTGAAATGATCTACTACGGGAAAATGGCAGATCACTTCGTTAACTTTAAGGTAAAAACGCCAGAAGTGTTTCTAAAAACTATCAAAAACTATAGAACTCTTCTGCGTGTCAACAGATCTCATATTTAATTTTGATCTGATAAACAATGATCTGTTAAGTTCACACACATATTTTTTATTTAGGTGGTAGGTCGTGTTTTTTATATGGGTCATTGTAGGTTCTTGACGTAGCATAAACAATAAACGTGTCATGGTTGCCAGTTGACATTACATAAAGAGATTTTATCTCACGAAATATTGCGGACTAAAAAATCATTATTTCTTAACGATGCATAATTGTATATAGGTTTCTCTCGGGATGTATTTTGTTTCACTGTCTGTGTATTCAATTTGAGAAAAACGGAAACTCCTGAGTTTTTTTGCAACTTCTTCTCATAGACCACATTCCCAACCGGTGGTAGTTTTACTTTACATTCCTGTAACATGTCAATTCAATTGTGCTTATAAGAGATGACTACCTCTTTGGTCCAGTGGCTAGTTACAGTCTTAGGCTAGTAGGTCTTGGGCTCAATCCCCAGGTTCACGCGATAAAAAGTAATTGGGTTTTTCTATCCAAAAATTCTCATTAACAACCCGAAAGCCTGGAAGTTGGAAGTGATACACTCCCATGCCTCAGAACGCCTGTAAAGCCGTTCCAAGGAGGAGTACTTCCAAGGATAGTAAGAATTTGCCGGCCCATCGGCTTACGAGATTGAAGGAATAGAGAGTGCACCTGTGTTTTCGCACACACATGAGCACTATAGAATTGGAACAGTTCCTGCGTAGTTGGCTGGTCTCCCTTGGAATTCGCCGCCGTAGCCGACATCGGTCAGAATAACATCATCAACATCATCACAAGAGCTGTTATGATAAAATAATATTTTGCTTTTGGATTTATATTAAAGCTAATTAAATGAACCCTTAATTAAGTAGCTTGGGAAAATATTTACGTTCCTATTTGCAAAACTCGTCAATTTAAAGCGGCTTTAAAAATAGCTTCGATTAAATCCAATAATTTGAACTCGCTTTAAAGTGTATTTAAATATTATTAAGTACTATTATATCAGGATAATTATTAATTTATGATTGCGATAAGTTTATTAGTGAATCACAGGAATTCGCTAATTAGTTGGGAAAGAGAATCGAGACTTTAATTAGAACTGACCTAATACCGAATGAGAAATAAGGGTTGAAAGCGTTTAATCCGAATGGTTTTAACTGACAACTACTCAACTGTGGTTAAACTAAATGACCCACTTTGACAATTCATAATGAAAACGAACGTACATTTAATTTGATTTATTGACAATCGTGGGTTTTAGCACAATGTTACTAACTGTAGCATAAAGTTGACGACCTCCGTGGTCGAGTAGTGTGTACACCGGTTTTCATGGGTACGCCACTCAAAGGTTCCGGTTTCGATTCGATTCGATCGATTGTGTATCATATAAGGTACCGTCGTTACTTCTGATTTTCCATAACACAAGTGCTTTAGCTACTTACATTGGGATCAGAGTAATGTATGTGATGTTGTCCAACATTTATTTATTATTATTTAAAGTTGTTAATGGATTAAATAAATAAATAAACTACAAAAAATATATCAAAGAAATTAATCATTATTTTTGATTTTGAACAGGAATTGAATGTTCAATCTTTATTGAGCTAAAAATTAACTCATTGTTTGGAAATAGTAGAAAAGCCTCGATCATTACCGCCGTATTCACGAGTTTTATTAAAGAGTCTGTGAGCCAAATATTTATCAGTCATTTTAACAAAAAATACTGCACAGAAGTTTAGACTCTTATTAATAGAATTTATTGAAAAAAGCCTAAATAAACATTGTGCGTGATTTAACTACAAAAAAGAGCAGTTTGCTTACTGTAGAACGTATTGATAAAAAATATATATATTCCAATATTATTTTTGAAAAAAAAAAAAAACGACTATCAAGCTAAATTCACAATACCAAGTTCCAAACTTCATTTCTACAAAGCTACATCGTTGATGGATTCAATTATTATAAAGTTATTACTACATTTATACAGTTTACGTCTTAGGGAAAAATAATATTTATTTAAATTACTGAGATATAATATGGTTGTTTGTAACTTATCTAATACTAGCTGTGCCCGCGACTTCGAGCGCGTTTGAATTATCATTATTATTATTTAATTAACAAGAAAGTTATTGTTGTAGCCTAAGTTACTCCTTATCAGCGGCTATCTGCCAATGACAGACCCGTCAAAATCTGTCCAGCCGTTCCAGAGAGAGCCGGAACAAACAGACAGACAAAATTGTAAAAAAAATATACTTTGGTATATATACCGTCCGTGTATACATATATATGCATTACAAAACTGGTTATTTTAATATTACAAATAGACACTCCAATTTTATGATATGATATGATATCCTCTGCCATAAACCCATGTTGAAGGCTAGCTTTGCTCGCTAACAATAGCTACATTTAGTGTGCGAGATACCGAATGTCATTTTAATTTGAAACAGCTGCTATTTCGTTCGAATTACTTTAAAAACTGTTTTTGCGCCTTGGACTTCGGTAAACGCAGTTACTTCTTTTAAAATATATTCTCCCTTAGCGGTATACCGGAGTATTAAAAGAAGTGTACTTAAAAAACTTTTATTTACTGTATCTTTTTAACATTCAGTACAAAGAACTTTTAAAAACTATAGATGCATAAATATCGGAGCCTCCTTTATAATCAAATATAACTTTACTAGATGAACCCGCGGCTTTATCCGCGCAAAATATATAAAACTTTATAGCGCAATATCCTCCTATTTTACCCCCTCAGGGGATGAATTGTAAAAACTAGCCTATGATCTTTCTTGGAGCTTAAGCTTAATCCGTATTAAAGTTAATCCAAATCTGTTCAGGGGCTTACTCGAGAAAGCGTTACAGAAGAAAATGAGTTACTTTTTCGTTTTTAATATTAATAATGTAATAAGTAGTATATCTACTTAAAACTAATCTAAGTACAAATATCCTTAAAAAAATTAAAACATCTTCTAATAAACTTGATTGGTCTAATAGGCACAAACATTATTTAAGTAGAAAAAGTTCATTGGTTCTCTATGTTGTCTTGGGTCTGGGTGTTTGTGGTACCGTCGTTACTTCTGATTTTCCATAACACAAGTGCTTTAGCTACTCACATTGGGATCAGAGTAATGTATGTGATGTTGTCCAATATTTATTTTTATTATTATTATATATATCAGTTCAGCGGTTTTAGCGTAAATAGGTAACAGACGGATGTACTATCGATTTTATAATATTAGTATAGATTTATTTTAAAACTTTAATTATGAATAATATATGTATAAATATTATAAGCATATTAGTTTAATACATGAAAATGAATACGGAGAAAAAATGTGATTTAGTAAAAACTCTGTTTATTTATATCCGATGAATTTAGTTTATAATTGACTTAATAAATAATGTATATAACTGGATGGTTTCAATATTCGACCGCACTGGCCCGCTGCTGCTCGGGAAGTGTCGAGTGCGCCGGTCAGCCGTTGAATCATTCCTCTCCGACTCCGTCGAGCGCCAACGGTTGGCGCTAGCGTTCCATTGACGTTCCGATGACACGTTTCCGACATATATATGACGAAAATAAAGATTCCTTTATTAACTCAATTAATGTACCAATAAATTGATAAAATTATTGATCATAATAAAATCGCTAAGAAGATATATTATATTACTGTTTGCGTTTTCGTATCTTTAATTTTTACTATATATTTATTTCATTTAAGTGTATCTTATCAATAAACTAGGTAGGTATAATTTAATTAAACCAAATTAGCTTTTACTTGAAATCTTTCCCGTCTAAATCTGCCGCTATATGAAATCGATTATTCAGTTGCATATTTAAAAGATTCGTGACGGATGTCAATCATGAAACATTTTTTCAAAACTTGTATGAATTTTACAGGCAACTAGAATATAATAAACACGATGTTGCTCGAAATTTAATAAAAAAACACGTATTGAGCGTTGCGTGTCCGTCATCGGTGGCATACGAGCGCCCGTTCACATACGCCGTAAGGCGTTATCTAACTATTGTATACCCTGTTCAAGTTAGCTTGAACTTATTGACAGACGGGCTAGTGATGGGAAACAGAAAATATAACATATATAACAGTCGATGGAACGATGGAATGCGTAATTCAATTTTTTTTTTACCTTATTTTTCTAAAAAGAGTTTTACCAGCTGGAGACCCCAACCACTAGTCACAAATAACCCCAGCCAAAAGGAACACCGTTCATAACAATAACTTAACAACGATCTTTAATAATGATTTTCTGTTATCGATATTTGTAACAGTTATCGCCTGCCATTCATGTCCCTAGCTATTCAAATTTGCAATTTGAATAATAGAAAAAGTCTTAAAATTTTCGGATAACGCTTGAATCTTTAAGAACTTTCGTGTTATACGTATATTTTTTAAATATTTTTACAATTTTTAAAATAATTAAATTAAGAAAATAATATGTTCGTCATTGCGAAGTTATGTCGATCAGAAAAATTTACATCTGTCAAAAAGATGAAGCTATCTTGTACAGGGTATAGTACTAGTTGTCGTCCGCGGCCTTCGTTTTAGGGGTTCGTCATAAGACGTTAGGCATAAAACGTAGTCTGTTTCTCCTTGGGCTTCAAGCTTGCTTCTGTATTTCATCAAATTCGTTACTTGCATTTATGTTATTTGTATAGATTCATTGACGTTTACGTTATAAATAAATATCTGGCGTGTATCGTTTTTATATTTTCAAAGTAAGTATTATTTTAATCTAAATATTACATAATCTAAGGACGTAATTTATTTTAAGGGAGATTTTAACTTCTTTTCGATTTTAATCTTCACGAAGAGTAAATGAGTTGTACTTAATTCAAAATCACATTCATACATTCCTGACACAGTTCAAAACCAATAATAGAAGGCGTTACTTGTATTTTAATTTGATATAATAATAACAGATTCATTCTCTAAGAACTTGGTTTAAACTCAGAAATAAAATTATATTTATGCTGTTTTCTTGTATTATTTTATAAGAATTATAAACAATGAAAAATATATATCCGGGAGTCAATTTTCCCGCCATGACAAGTATCTGTCAATGTTCATGTTGACAGATTAAAAAGATAATATAATAATGATTAACTCGCACGTGACATTGGCGAAATAATCTGTGCCTTCTCGGCACAAGTAAAAGCCGATATTATAAAAAATATTAATAATAATGATTAATATAAAATCTGATAGATACTCCTGTATAATATACAGATAAATATAATTCGTATATTATTGAATATCAAGTATTACATTCTAATTGATTCTTAAAATTGATGAACGGCTATTTGGCTTTTATATTTTCTTACACAATATGATATAAATGTCTGGATTGCACGTATTGTGGAGTGTATCTACAGATGCACTCCAAAATACATGCAATAATGTTTTACATTATAGTAGCAGCCTGTAAATTTCCTTCTACTGGGCTAAGGCCTCCTCTCCCTTTGAGTATAAGGTTTGGAGCATATTCCACCACGCTGCTCCAATGCGGGTCAGTGGAATACACATATGGCAGAATTTCGTTGAAATTAGACAGATGCAGGTTTGACGATGTTTTCCTTTACCGCCGAGTACGAGATGAATTATAAACACAAATTAAGCACATGAAAATTCAGTAGTGCTTGCCTGGGTTAGAACCCGCAATCATCGATTAAGATGCACGCGTTCTAACCACTAGGCTATCTCGGCTTATTCCACTACGCTTATCAAATAGAATTTCTATTTATGTCATTAAACGCTGATGGTTTCATGAAAGTCTTCCTCGAAACTAACCTCTTCATTCAAAGTACGCCGCATAAACCGTTAAATATGTTTATAATAAACACATGTATGTTTGGTAAAACGTTATATAAGTAGTGTAAATACTACTCAGGAAAGCTCTGCATACAAATCAGTCTAGGAATATCTTAAGAGTGGCTTGTAACTTGTGACGAGGAGTCAAGAAGCGTCAAAACGTGACGACGGTGGTCCAAATGTGGACAGTTTTAAAAACCTTACGAAAATAATATAATCAGTGTACTCGGTGGTGAGGTTTTGTGCAAGTGCACTCATCATAAATTTTACCACAAACCAAAAATATTTAATATCGTTGTGCTCCAGTTTCATGAGTGGGAAGTGTAACTACAGGCACAAGGGACATATCATTTTAGCTACCAAGTTTGGCGCATTGGCCGTAAGATATGGCCAATACGTAATACCAAATATCTGTGGGTGGTGACCACTTACTATTAGGTGAGCGTCATTTTCCCGTTATTATATTTATATCATAAAAATATATGCATAGAAATAATGAGTTAAAAACTCGTGAAAAGGAAATCGCTGTGGTGAATTCATAAATCTTAATCCAGCCTAAATCCGGACAAACCATACTGAGTTTTTAGTTTAATGGTGTTTATAGCTCGTGACGGCAATGAACGGATAAAACAGGAACGTCAGGAAAACTACCAACACATGACAGTATAATGTGATCTTGTGATTCTGTCTGACTGACTCACCCTTCAAACCGGAACACAACAATACTGGGTACTGCTGTTTGGCGGTTGAATATCTGATGTGTAGGAGGTACCTATCCAGACAAAGCACAATGACATCAGATATTCTACCTCCAAACAGCAGAACGCTGTGTTATTGTGTTCCGTTTCGAAGGGTAATTGAACTACAGACTACTAATGTAACTACAGGCACAAGGGACATAACATCTTAATTCTCAAGTTTGGTGGCACATAGGCGATGTAAGGAATGGTTAGTGTTTCCTATAGTTTCCTATAGCACGATTTTCTATGGGCAGTGGTGACCACTTACCATCATGCGGCACATTTGCTCGTCCGCCTACCTATATCATATAAAAAAATAGAAGTCAACTCTATCGCTTCAGCTTATAAAACGCGTCGTGGAACACGTAGTACTTATATACCTAACATTTGCTTTCGAGTGTATAAAAGGCATTGTCTGCTCTATTGCAAGTTCTTTGCAAGGGTCATCGTTCGCTTGTAGCTTCATATTTAAGCGGATTGAGTCGTTTTCATCTTAATGCCTTGCTATCTTATGAATGATATGTTTTAATTATTATATTTTGTGATGTTTGTATAATTAGACGGATTATTATGGAAGTTAGCAAAGATTACGAGTAGTTTTCTTACAGATAAAATGTATATGGGCAGTTGTGACCACCTACCATCAGGTTACCATTTGCCAGTCCTATGACAAAAAAGCCTCTGCACATACTTATAATTCTTCCGCAGTTAGTAAGTCTCCATTGAGATTGATCACCACCTCCACCACCAATTTAACAGAAAACAATATATCATCAAAAGTCAAAGTCAAAAATCTTTATTCAATGTAGTGATTACACTTGCTTATTGATAGTCAAAAATCTACCACCTCATCAAATCTACGTCGTCATTTATAAAAATTATTTCGTGCAAACTCAAATTCGTTTATTGAATATAGAAGCATTACACTTACTTATTGATAGTCAAATTAAACACTACCACCGGTTCGGAAAAGAAGGTCTACGATAGAATCGATTTTTAGTTGACAACATATGTCCGCAAAATTCGTATATATATGTCGCATCCTCCGCACGTTCGGGCTCAGATCGCTCTTCCTCCATTACTCGGTGCTCAAATAAACCCATTAACGGACTTCTCAATATCTTATTTTACGGAATCAAATCGGTAATAACAAATGAATGAATGCCAGCTCCATCAAAAATGCAGTGTTGCCGTTTCGCAAAATCGATTCCATCCAATTGTCCACTTGACATTTCGATATCGAGAATTTGTTAACTAGCAACACCGAGGCATAGTTCTTGATCGTGTTAGCAAATGGCGTTGCTCGTTCCTCGACATATATTAATAATTTCGTGCAGGTGAATGATAGACCCGATCGAAACCTATCCACAAGTTTGAAACTTGTCCAAAATTATAGATCGTTGAAAAATAATGATTTTCGATAACATACATACGTATATCCATAAAATTCGGTAAACTCAATGCAAAATTATCAACAATCAATTATTAACAAATGATAAACGACATTTGTTTAGTTTTATTTAATTTACCCGAGGCAAGCCGGGTTTACATCTAGTATTTAAATAGTACAATGTTTGTCACAAAGGTTGTTTATAGGAAACTAGTTGTAGCTGGCAACTTCGCTCGTGGTTTAGGGGTTGGTCGTAAGGTCCTATGTCCTTTTTTACAGTTCAAGCTTGCTTCAAACCAAATTTCGACTAATTTAGCTTATTGGTTCCGAAAGAGCATCAAAATCAAAATATACTTTATTCAAGTAGGCTTTTACGAGCACTCTTGAATTTTAATTTTACAAACTATATTAAGTGAACCTTAAGCTTAAACACCGGTTCGGAATGTAGATTCTACCTAGAAGAACCTGCAAGAAACTCAGTACTTATACTTTTTCAACATTCAAAATACAACGTAATGTTAGTTAAATACAATTATACATGTATATAACATATGCTGCCGGAAAGTCAACAAGTAAACAAACAGACCGATAAACTGAGTTACTTTCGAATTTATAATAATGGCATCAAGTGTTTCCATTTATTCAATATACCATTCATGACGATTTAAGTGTTGTGTGTACAGTTTACAAGCAAGCACACTTGAATACATTTCGACTTCCTGCAATGAATAGAATTATTACATAAAACAAGACAACGTCGGTAAAGTTGAAGCGTAAAATTTCGAAATTTATTGTTTGGTTAGCTTGTAATTGGTCTGAAGTTACAACTTTTCATTGCACTCTCGTTCCTGAAGTCGTTAACAAAGCGTTCGGTTTGGGAAAGAACGCTCCGCCGCAATGATAAAATGGAACAATTTATTCCCCTTTCAAAGATAAATGGCTGAGAATTTTAAAATTGTTGAATTACCTGTTCTTTAACTTTGGAGGGTAGTTTCATACTTTAAATTTGTTATATTTATTTCGTAACATCATGTTGAATTATTAGTTTATTTTTCAGGTTAAAATATAGGATATTTTTACTTGGTGATATGGATCTGAACAAGCACGTCTGGGTACGTCCATATGTGGTACCTACTCATCCAAATCAGTTGCAAAGGGCATTGATTAGTGTGATGATTTTTGTTTTCCTGTTTGACGGGTGAGTGATTCAGTAAAACCAAATTATGATGTAAGTTCTTACTGTTACAATGTCTATGGGCGGTGGTGACCTCGAACCATAAGGTATCCTATATGCCGTGTCATTCAACAAACAACAGTGGAATAGTATTGACAAAATTTATCAAAAATAGTCACGTTACGCAAACTAGCTTGCGACTCTCTCAAATTTAAAAAAAGAAACACTATCTTAAAATAAATAGTGTGTAAGCATTTCTAGAATATTCCCCGCCTCCCCCATATCTCATTGCTTCCACTGGTGACTAGAAGACTGGTTCATTTGACACCCAGACTATCGGAATTGCGATTCAAGGGGGAAATGCTGTTAGCATTTTTACAAACATACAAGAACTCATTGTATTATATTATTTACCTTTATATACGTTGCTTGGCTTACGTGAATTTTCCAAAAAAATTGCATACTTTTACTTTTTGTTCTTACATATTTCGAGAATATTCCCGATACAAAATAATCGCTGAATATAAAAGTAAGGTCGGCGTCGGTGCTCACGAAAGCAAATTGATTAATTTGCCTTATGGTAGTGGATACGTCTCGTCTCTTCGATGTTTAAATTTCACCCGCTAATAATAGCAGGTGAAATTTATATTTGTATAAACGAAAACTCTGAACCTCAGCAAACTATTAAGCGTTCTTCAAAATCGTTAGTCTTTATACTTTGGTAATAAATCACATCTTATTTTCAATGACGTTTTTTAGGTTCCGTACCCCCATTACTAAGACTACGCTTTCCGTCCGTCCGTCTGTCTATCCGTCTAGAACCAGGCTGTATCTCAAGAACCGTGATAGTTAGACGGTTGAAATTTTCACAGATTTCTATTGCCGCTATAACAACAAATACTGAAAATAGAATAAAATAAATTATTAAGGAAGCTCCTATATACCAAACATTTTTATACATACGGAACCCTTCGTGCGCGAGTCCGACTCGCACTTGGCCGGTTTTGTTATTATTTAGCATGTAACGATATATAAAATCAATATTATTACGCCTGGAAATTATAAAACTGTTTATGTGTACAATATATGAGTTTTATGTCATTGAGCGTACTTTATTTTATTTTTTTATGGCTTTTTGCGTTCTTTTAATATTCGTATAAACTTGGATACACGAGACAATTTAACATCGATTGAGGAAACTTCAATTAATCCCAATCCGAAACCGAATACTCCGTTTATATTCCGTAGGTTAGCAAGACCGCGTGCTTTTACTGGCAACAGTATACGGAAATTTATATTCATAACGTACAGACAGCAGAAACATAACCTATCAAAAACGACTCAAATGATTCGAACACTTAAATTTATTTTATAAAATACGAACTATGTGCTACAATTTTTATTTTGTTTGTGGAATATGCTTTTGTGAACCCTATCTGCTATATTAGGGGGTAAGTAAGGCTTAGATGCTAAGAGACGGCCTTTAAATATAAATCACAGGTATTCTCTCACTGTCATTGTTGGACGTCTATTTCCCGCTAGACGTCATTGAAAAAACTCTTGCTCCCACTCACGTGCCACGGTCTTCTTTCTTTCGGATCTGATAACGCTTTGCAGACTGCAGTTGGGTTTTTCTACCTGCTCTAGGTTTAGGTCCATATTCGGTTAATTCCCTTTGAGTAGCAACGGTTACCTGGTAAATTTATTGACCTACAATGTCAAGGCCTCCTAGGCCTAAAGGTACCTCGTGATCACACCGCCACCAAAACCAGCGAGAGGTCTCCACCTCCAGGAAAAATGATGATAACAATATTGAAAATAATATTTTTATGCAAACAGTACATCGCATACAGGGCTTCCCGTAATATTCACGCGGATGTGGTTCTCCGTAAGATTCAAATCACCACACGGTCCGTATTGTTCTCAACCATGTGTTAACTATTATTCTCATTACGATTGGAACACCATGTATAAACTGTCAACAGACGATGACTGGACCAAATATGGTCCATGAACGTACTGGGTACGCTCATGTAGAGTAATCTGATAGTTATCATTATTTTTATTACCTGTATCACATGCTTCAGTTTCTAGGACATGTTAATCTGGTCTAAAAATTTAATTCAAACTCGAGTAAGCATAATTAGTGTTCATAATTGTTCTCGTGCTCGCTCGAAGAAAACATCAAGAGTATCTACAAGCGTATGATCCAAAACTTTCTTGGAGTTTCTTTTCCCCTGTATTAGGATAATCACTGGGTTTTACTGTCACTAAATTTTTATTTTCTGCCTCGCACAACCACTCTGTGGATACGACTTGGGAACCTTCAAGAAAAGAGCGTACTCCTTCCTTAAAGGCCGGCAACGCACCTGCAAGCCCCCCGGTGTTGCAGATCCATGGGCGGCGGTAGTCACTTTCCATCAGGTGAGCCTCCTGCTCGTTTGCCACCTATAACATAAAAAAAAAATTGTGATTTACACTTAAGCGCAATGGATCAGCGTGGAGTAAGTCCCTAATACTTATCCTTAACGTTAATTGTGGACAAAGCCAAGCAAAATTAATCACAATCACAGAATCTTGTTCAGAATTGTTCTATTCCTATAAAGATAACTGAACAAATTTCTTAAATTACGTAACCTTAAAAAATGCCTTAACTAAATTTACACTGACACTAAAAATAATTTGTTGGCAATATTATTTTAATAAATTTCATTGTTTATCTTTTTTAAAATGTATATATGTCGTGGATTCAAATGGATAGCCATAGAAATGATCACTATTATCGTCCGACATGTTGATTTTACTAAGTCAGTCAGTACGCACGTCTGGCGCTGGCGCTGTCCCAAGACCAAAAGACAAAGTGCCTCAATCGGCAAAGGCCACTACTGATAGATACACCATTAAATCTTTTTTTACATCAGTCGGCTGTGTAACAAAATAGGTATTATATTTTTACAATTGACGTCTGACTACAGACAACCTATAAAACGTTAAACGTCAAGTTGTGTGTTATAGTATTCTAATAAAAGAGGTCGTATACCCATGTAAATTGATCATCTCTAACATATATCTAAACACACTATTTTATCTCACTTCGATTTATCTTTTTTTTTTAAGTTATATAACTATCAGTATATAACTTTGAAAACTGTTCTTCTAAATTTTATTAAAAAAGTTTTTATATAAGTTTTTTCAGCCAGTTGTAAAAAAAGTTTAATTGTAAAAAAATTGACATTTAAGACAATAACAAAAATCGGATTAGATTTCAACTAGCGTAAATAAACTGCAGAAAGTAAAATAAATAAATATTAAAATATAGCTTTAAGAAAATAATCCTTAATAATATCAGAAGATGCACAGTCGAAAGAAGAAGATTAAACGACACGATGTGGTCTACGACAATACTGATAGAGATTCGATCCCCAAGAGGGGATATTATTCGGAACTGGTATCTAATATGACAAAAGAAGATGCCTCAAGGCAAGTCTTCGCTAAGAAACGTATGAAATTACTTCTCCAGGTAATCTAAGATACAAAATTAATTAATAACCCTTGAATCTGAACCTGAAATTGGGGCCACCGGGCAAGTACTAAAGTGTTCATGTGCCTATTTGTGTTTATAAATCATCTGGTGTCGATGGTGAAGGAAATCTGCCACATGTTTATCCATCGTGAAATGGAACAGCGTTTTGGAATAGTCTCCAAACTTCCAACGGAATGGAGGCCTTAAATCAGCCGTGGAACCTATACTATACCAAAAGCAAACCAACAACTAGACGAGTCTAGAAACTACTCATACAAAATACTACCAAGTTTACATCATAATTGAGGACAGTATTATTTACATTACGTAGCTGTTAAATATCTGCTGTATAGAAACTTACTGATTGAATAATTGTATTTGTTATGTTAACTAAATTTGTCCAGGCAAAGACGGATAAACTGGCACCTATGGTGATGTCGCTGCCGAAGCCGCAAAAACCAAAGATCCTGCTGCCCCCCGGACGCTGGACAACATATAACGAAGAAGACAGCATAGTAAGTTTTAACTGTTTATATATATTGAAGGAACTTTGTCTTGACTCAGAAACAAAACGATTTTTCTTAAGTGTTCTCATATAATTGTATAATGATTATAAATTGTTTTACTCGATGCCAAATAAATAAGACATCTGGATTTCAGTTTTCCGCCATAACGAGTATCTGTCAATGTTGCCAGATTAAAAATATAATATTATTAGAAATCAGAAGCGGTTTTAATTTTTTTAAAAGTACAACCTTATTACCTAAAACTAAATTTATAATTACTTCAATAATTATTTGGAATTAAATGAGACAAATTCTTTCAAAATCAAAACAAATAACAATTTATAAAATATGACAAAATTTAAATAAAACACATGTCTATCTCGCCCGACGGATGCCAACAAAATAGGGCGAGGCGCTTTTGTATCTGTAGTTATGTATTGCTGTTGGCCCTACTGGCCTTTACAGCGTCACCGAACGTTGGGGCGAGTGCTAAGACTCTGCCTTAAGGTGAACCCTTTTGGGCTCGAAAGTGACGTTCGTCCTGAGGGTGTCTCCTATGAGATCGCACCTCGGCTCAGAACGTAGTCGGGGGGCGAGGCGCTGGTATTCAGCCGATTATGTAGCAACCGTCATCATAACCCCACTCTTAACTTAAGAAATCTCCAACAATATTATAATGATTAAAATACAAAGTGACGTACTCCTATGTTGTATATAGATATTAAATATAATATTTAATCTCAAGTATTATATTCTAATTGAGTCTTACAATATACTCGTGAAATAAAAAAATGGCTATATAAAAGTATTTTTATGAATACAGTATTTTTTTATATTTTCTTGATTACAGTATTTTTTAGATATTTTTTTTTTGTTTGAGGTATTTTAATGTAAATATTTGAAAAATAAAACAGCTTATCAGAAAAAAAAAGCTTTTCTTTAAATTTTATTCATAAAAAACTTACCATGATATAAAAATATTATAGAACTATAAGTAAATCATAGGAAACAGTAAGAAAGTAATCATTTATAGGGTTATTTAAAACAATCTTCGGTGGGATACCTGCATTGGAGTAGGCTAGCGGAATAAGCTCCAAATTACAAAAGGAGAGTAGCCCTTAGCCCAGCAGTCGATTATTTACAAGCAGTTTAAGCAGCTATTTTCACATAAACTAATCGATCTTTTTTGGATAAAGACATTACGCGTTTCCCCACTTAAAATGGGGGTGGTATGTAAGACTTACCTGAGCGCAGGACCACTAGTACACCGGAATACCCACTAAAACACCAATGGTACCATATTTAATATTATTACTCCTTTTTAAAGTAAATGAATGTGTAATACATTCAAAAACCAAACTCGTCATAAAGTCATAAGTCATATTTAAGAACTAATAAGAAGTGGTCTGAGGGTTCTTAAAGAAGTTGTATTGTTCATGAAAATAACAATTCTAAAAATAAAAGTATCTTTATGTTGAAAAGTTACCGAACGAACTATTTATTTTTATTTCAGCAATTTCCATTTGAGACGTTCGTGCCAAAACTTCAATTTTTGAGCGTCGTACTGCCAAAGGAATTGCCAAGATTAGTCAAGATCGAAAGACTGCGTAGGAAATTCTTAGCGGCCAATATAAAGGTTTGTACGAAGGAACAATGAATTTAATATTCGCACAAGCACAGATTAAAACAAACTATTTAAGTTCTAGAAATGTTAAAATATATTTTCAAATTAATACAATTAACATCTTCTTGTACAATAACTAGAAGCCTGAATTGACCTTAGGGAATGCAATGCCCATGCAATCTTAATTAATTGTGACACATCATTACGATATTGTTGTCTTCGACGTCAAACAACAGTTCTGTTAACAAACATCGATCACGACGCATGAACTGATGTATGTACTAGCGCACATAACTTAGCCTTAAAATTGGTCACGATGACCAAAAATAAGGCAAAAAGATCAGAGAATGGATATTGAATGCGTAGGAATGAATCACATGTCTAAGAGTACCATAACATACATATATAATTGTATTTAACTAACATGACTGTATTTTTATATATTGAAAAAGAGTAACTACTGAGTTTCTTGCCGGTTCTTCTCAGTAAAATATACATTCCGAACCGATGGTAGCTTTACTTTAAATAGTTTGTTAAATGACGTTTCAAAAGTGCTTGTAAAAGCCTACTTGAATAAAGTATATTTTGATTGATTGATTGAATAATTAAAAATGTTTCTGGCTGTCTAGAGAAAGATTGAAAAAAAACGACTTCAAATTATACTATGGGAATTTAAATTATAAATAAAATTCGAGCCCATAGAAATTTCACCCTCTGTTTTGCTGCCACCCTTAGGGTGGTATTGTTCAAATTGAAATGGAACCAAACGGGAAGTATCCCAAATAAAAGTTAATTTACCAAATCGGTTCCCAAATGACGGATTTCTGAGGTAACAAATATGAAAAAATACAACCATCGAGAATATTCTTGCTTTTTTTTTTTGAAGTCACATAATAAGAAAAATAATTATGTGCGAGGGGTAACGTTGGTAATAATGGATTGATTGAAAATATGCCATAATACAGGAAAAAGTGGGGAGAGGCTCACAGGAAAAATTAAAATATTTCGTACCATATTCACTGTTTTCCAACAAATATTTATAAACCTTTTTTTAAAACGAATCAAATTATGTCTTATGAATTATTGCATGTAAGAAGTTGCATTCGTGATTAAAATTGGGATCAAGTTAATATTTTTCAGGTTAAAATTTGTTATTTCACTATTTAGGTACAATAAGGTAATGAGTGAGCCAGTGTAACTACATACATATATGCACAAGGGACGTAACATCTTCGCTCCCAAGATTGGTGGTACATTAGCGATGTAAGGAATGGTCAATAATTCTTGTTAATAAGTGTATGGGAATTGAAGGCCACTATAAGGTAGTATATTTGCCGGTTTGAAAAAAAGTTACATAAGTATTTTTACTAGTAGAGCTATTTAAATCGCCACAGATACAAAACTAACTTTGCCGTTTCATAGATTCAAGTCATTTGTAAAAAATACATTGGTAAAGAAGGCATATTATTCGATACAAGATTATATTGATGATAAAAAAGCGTGGAGTTAATGCTTGTTGACTTACAGGCAGGAGACATAACATACATATATAATTGTATTTAACTGACATGACTGTATTTTTAGACGTTGAAAAAGAGTAACTACTGAGTTTCTTGCCGGTTGTTCTCGGTAGAATCTACATTCCGAACCGGTGGTAGCTTTACTGTAAATAGTTTGTTAAATGACGATATAAAAGTGCTTGTAAAAGCCTACTTGAATAAAGTATATTTTGATTTTGATTTTGAAATCAATTTTAATTATATTAAGCGTATTAATTATAATCATATTTTAATTTGAAAGAAAATGCTTCGAGAACGCGACATACAACCCTACCTGATAATGCCTCCGTCTGAATATCCTCTAACGGACGAAGTATATTATGGACTGTACAGCCCTTTTCCGAAAATGGACTTGGAATTATTCGATAACATCGAATTTGACTGTAGGTAAGATGATTAAATTATATAAATCTTTTATATGGAACCTTCAAAAAAAGAGCGTACTTCTTCCTAAAAAACCGGCAACCCTGGTATTGCAGATGTCCATGGGCGGTGGTAAACACTTTCCATCAGGTGTCTCCAACTCGTTTGCCCCATATAACATTAAAAAAAAAACTTCTTATTATATATTTTTAAGGAAAAAAGTAAAATGAAAATTGAAATTTTGGTACTTGAATTTCGAAATAGCAAGGCATAAACCAGAAACCGCTAGTCACGAACATCGCACCGCTCGGTGATCTCGCCCTAATTGCTCCAACTCCTAATTGTCTATTGGTAAAATGCTTTATTCATTGCATGTGTACGGATTTAAGCTTAAGCTTTTGTGAAGTGAAATTATAATAAATGTTTTGAAAATTTTTTACTCTTGATATATTTTCGACACATTATCGTCGGACATATTCTTGGTGTGCTAGAGGAAATCTCTTTATCTTAAATGGGCATGCTACTTCTAGTACTCTTTTGACATTTTTATCATATTTTTCTAATATCTGGTACGTAATACATTTCAATTCTGTGAGATGATGATTGAACCTACTTGAATGAAATGAAATATAATTTAATTTTGTTTTTAAGACATTGGTATTGAAATAATATGTCAATTAAAATAATAATGCTTATTTAGTAGCTAGAAGGTTTTCTTTACCTATTTTAAAGTATATTCTAACGCCAAACAGTAGTACTCGGCCTTGACGTATTCCGGTTTGGAAGGTGAGTTAGCTAGTGTACAGGTACAAGGGACATAGGTAACATCTAAGTTCCGAAGGTTGGTCGTGTATTGGCGATGTAAAGAATGGTTAATATTTCTTACAGCGCCTTTGTCTATGGGTGGTGGTGACCACTTACCATCAGATGGCTCATTTGCTCGACCTATATATCTATATCGTAAAAGGATTGTATTGTTACTGTATACGTGTATCCAATAATGCTGACATATCTTGAAACCCGTAACACAGAAAACCAAAACGAAATACTGAATAGTGTATAGACTCTGATTAATTAATTTGTTAAAATTACATTTCGAATAATTTCTCTAATTACCGCGACTCGTTTGATCAATTTTATCTTTAAGATTTTATTTTTTTTACAGAATACCAGAAGAATGGTTAGGACTTGGTTATATAGAAGGGGAACAGTACCCTTGCCCGGGTCTAGCGTTTATACCCAAACAGGACAATAAACCAAACAAACCATCGACAGATACGATACAAATCCTTAATAATTTATATGAAGTAAGTTATTGTAAGTAAGTCACTTGCTGGTAGGACTTTGTGCAAACCCGTCTGGTTAGGTTCAACCCACTCATCAGATATTCTACCTCCAAACGGCAGTACTCAGTGTTATTGTGTTCCGGCTTGAAGGATGAGTGAGCCAGTGTAATCACAGGCATAAGGGAGATAACATCTTATTTCCCAAGGTTGGTGGTGCATGTAAAGAGTTTTTTTATAATTCTTAAAGCGCCAATGTCTATGGACCACTTACCATCGTGTGACCTATTTCGACAACCATAAAATAACACAACATATTAAAGTAATCATAATTATTATTACTTCTAACAGCTACATAAAATCTGTCAGAATCGCCATTTTAATTTTATTTTAAGCCGTCTTCTGAAAAGAAGAAGATTATCTATTCGGCATTTTTTATAGTTGTTGCATTTGTACCTAAGGAGTTCGTTACATTAACACTGATTTCAGCCACAGCGGCATTCTAGAAAGACACTAGCCTGCTATCTATATAGCTAGATTTGCACAGGACATAATATTATAAAGCGCAAGTATTTGCGTGAACACAAGTAGTGAACTCCCTTCCTTTTATGATTTCATGGGACTCTTATGATAAAACAATAAAAAGCGTTTTCTGTAATGTGTTGTTTTTCATTTCGCTAATCCCCCTAAGTTTTTATTTATTACTAATTAGTGGTATCATCATGCAATAGGTTGTCAGGTGTTTGGTATAAAAAAGTACGCCAATGTCCTTCATTGGGACTCATGCTTGCGTCATACAACATATAGACAGACAGATAGGCAGACAGATAGGCAGAGTTACTTTGTCGTTAGTATGAATGAATGTTATAATATTTTTATGATTTGTTTCAGTGGACGAATGTAGCCGCCTTCAGTTATGATCAAAATACTGATAAATGGGAAGTGATGGCTTTGGACGGATCGAAACGATATTTCACGTACGATGATTATTTATACTATACTTAATAGGAGGTAAAAAAAAACAAACTATGCCTTAAAAATACTTTATTTCTGTAATGGATTTCTACTACTCTTATAGTCATCCATCAGTATAGTCAGTAACTTTTTGTGGAGCAATGTACACGGTTCTACAACAGGATCTCCGAAAGCGAACAAAATGCCTCTGTTTAAAAAAAAAAAAAGAACGCTTGTGTGCGAAAGGTATATTACACAATTAGTGAGTCCATGGTTGATAGTAGACCTTGGGAAAGAAACGGGGAGGATTCCCCTGGCTATTTCTGTTGATATTGAATATTTGTAAATAATGGCCAATTTACAAAAATGACCCGCTGAGTTTCTTTTTGAGTCAGGGTATTTTCTTTTCCGAACTGGTGGTTGTGTTTAATTTGTCAATCAGTAAGTGTAATGCTTATATATCTAATAAAGGAATTTGATTTGATTTGATAGAATAGTAGCGTCATGCGTGGACAATCAACCAGCAATCATGCCTTCGAACTAATGATTGATTTTTTGAAGTGATAACTTCTTATTGGAGAGTAAATCGCTTCGTTACGTAACGCGTTACGGCGCCAGTCTATCTGGCTTCTCTTTCTCTTACGCATACGGCAGCGGAAGCAGGCAATAATGATACTAATAATTTACACACAAATTGCTAATATACATACATATTCAACAATTGTTACTGCGAATAAAATACATTAATAATCAATAAAAGATTTAATTGATAACCTTTCCTTATATTGTCCAATTAATATACATAAATTTTAAGTAAAAACCTAAGCTTTTACGCCTTTTAAACCTAAAATTCTCAAGTTAAACAATTTTAAGATAAAATAGTCCAGCTTACCATGATTTTTTTTTATAAATGTATGTTGTAAAATATATGTCTTACAAGCTGTCAACATTATCTACTATATAGTAAAAAATAATCCCGATTCAAACACTCGATTCGACACTAAAAACCCAATAATAATAATAAATGTTCCACATTTAAAAGCTATTCGATGTTTTTTTTTCCCGCCGGAACAAAATAAATTATACAGGCAAATTGAAAACAAGAAAACCCAAAAAGACGGCAAATGAAATATTTAATTTGAGAATTTATTTAGCTCTTTCTTTAAGTTTACAAAAATGGACTTAACTTTACAACACAGTAGGCCAATTATTTATAACTTCTATATATTTATTGGCTTTTCATCACAAAAATAAATTAATATTATTTCGTAATACGAATATACTAGACGAAAATATTTTATTGCCCCTGATATTATTAAATAGTAATTTCAATTGAAAACGGTGACTATATTATTTGAAAAGGCGCCACAATAAAGTCGCCTATTTTTTATTGTATTTGTAATTATGACTGTTGGGTTCCTAAGTTTTTTTTAGTTACTATTTACAATATATAATGATTATTATTACTGCGTCCTCCGCCATAGACAATACTGTAATGAAAGACAGTGAGATTTGGACGTCGACGACGACAAACTAATTAGTTTTACCAATAAGATATTCTTAACAGATTATTGCTTTGTTCAATTCACTGGTCTCTGTATTATTTATCATATTTGAACTTAAATTAATTTTAATAATATTATTTATATGTATTAAATAATATACATTATTTTTGTTTACAAGCGCTCTGATATATTTTAACCGCATAAATAACGATCTTAATATTTTTTTATGATATATTGTGGACAAGCAAATGGGCCACCTGATGGTAAGCGGTCACCACCGCCCATAGACAATCGAGAATGTTCCACCGACCTTAGAAACTTAGACGTTATGTCCCTTTGGTTTTGGTGGCGCATTTGAGTTGATTAAAATTTCTTACGACCACGCGGTGACCACTTATCAGGTGGCCCATTTTGTCGTTCGACTACCTATTACAAAAAAAATAATCGTTTGAAAATCCAAGAATTCATGCAATCGAAAACGGTATACGCTCCATCTCCGTGTAACGAATTCCAAAGTGTTCGGTTGTATCATGAAAGCGGGAAACACAAACTCCCCTTCATATAACATGTAAGGATTCCTTTAAATGATTTTCGATTTCAGCATTCCTCGTATAAGATTGATGTTCAAAGCTGATGATCCCGACACGTTCGCTGAAAGAGTGAAGTTTGCAGTGAATTTGCGGAAAGAAGTGGAGAATAATTTTAGGTGAAATAAAATGTTTTAGAATTTGTGATCCTTTTGTATTTAGCAGCTCACTTGTGATGAGACGTTTGGAATGAGACCGGTTTAATTTTTCATTATCCGATTTCCCAAGCAAGATGGAACCAATTTAAGCCACCTTCGTCGTAAGATAATATTTATAAACATTCATGTGTCGATAACGGATTCGACGCGTCCACTCCATAATGACAAAAGTCATTGTTTTTCCAAAAATTGTCAAGCAAATCTCGATAAACTCGAAAAAAATGTGATAAATATTAAAAATTGTTATTACGTATCCTTTTATATTAATAACTCGAAGACAGATCGTTGACAGGAATATATCGAAATTATATGTTGAAAAGATATTTTTTTTTTTATCTATTTTTAATCTGACTATATTTTTAGTAATGTAACTCAGAATTACAATATACCTGACTCTTGAACTACACTTAACGCTGTCGTAGAAGCCGGTGCTAAAATTAGTTATGGCATTATGACAATTAATAATTATTTCTATTCATAAAATATAAACAAAAACGAATTTAAAGACTGCAGTAATTTTCTGAACCATATTTTCTTAATAGTAATAAAGTTTAGATTATTACAAAATCCATATTTAGTACATTAAAATTCTCAAGATTACAAATTTGTATTACATTTTTTCATAATTTTTTTCAAGGAAAATAAATCATATGAATTCACTGACGTATTTTTCACAACCATATCTTAACTGCATACGGTATTGCCGATTCGTAGAATTCGAAAGAATTTAATTAATAATGTAAACATCGAATGACATACTTTTAGGTTTTATTTATACTTGGATTGTTTGATCCTGGATGGCTTACCGAGGATACCCTTAAACTATATGCCGAATATCATGAAGTTGGTTCTCATCCATCGCCAAGCGAAGGACGTTGATGAAGATCATCTTCAGGGTTTGAAACAAGAGGTAAGTATGTAAAGATTTTTATTTTTTTAAATATTTAAACAGAAATACAAATGGGCATATAGAAAATCTTTGATACGTTGTAAAACGTATGATTCCTTGTAGTAGATGTTGCTCGCAAACATTACTTATATTGGCGCTATAAGAAATATTAACCATTGCTTACATCTCCAATGCCGCCAACCTTGAGAACTAAGATGTTATGTCCCTTTACCTGTAATTACTGTAGACTCTAGACTAACTCATTCTATATACCGGAATACAAAAACACTAAGTATTGCTGTTTGGCAGAAGAATATGTAATGAATGGGGTGTTCCGACCCAGATGTTCTGGAGCAGCGCGGTGGAATATGCTTAAAGCCTTCTCGAGGGAAGATGAATCCTATGTCCAGAACTAGGACAATTACAGGCTGTTATTTACGTAGTTCAATAACGTATAAACGCATTAAAACAAAGTACTTATGTTTGCCAATATAATTGGTGAATGACCAGGACTTTTCCGAGCAGTCTTCGACCGACCACTAAAAGTACTAAAATAATGAATATCGGCAATTAATAGCAAGTGTTAATAATAACAGCACTCGAAAGGGTTAATCGAATACAAAAATATTTTATGGGCGAGATAAAAATAACCAATACAGACAAATAATAGCCAATAATGTGCCAATGTTGGGGATTTTCGCTTTTGAAATCAGAATTTGGCCCAATCGGGTTTGCTTACGAAGTGTCGCCGCATATATTTATTCTAAATTTTAGTCTGGGTTGATCCAATAATAGACTGACTAAAAAGTTTGATCACGTATGTTTTGTACATACGCTACTCAAAACATCAAAATATTTTTAGCAAATTGTAAGAATGGTTATATAACATACGTACATATTTATACTAAAGAAAATATTATTTTGTTGCAGGCTGAACTTTTATACAGGAAAATTGAAGGCAAAATGAAAATAATAAATACTATAAAAAAATATCCGAGGTTATACAACTTCATAGATCCGCCGAGCAAGGACTACGAGCCGCCGGTACCAGATTATGGTACAACAGATTTTTTGAAATTGATATTTATTTTTTAATCAAGAGTCTTTTATGCGTAAATTATGTAAAGACAAAGTCAGTTTTAGTAAATGAAATCTTTTTTTGTCTAGTCAAATTAAATTAGATCAAAATTTGAAAAAGTGGATTAGGATGGAAGAACTTTTAAATCATCAAGCGTTTTCCCGTACTACCTACGAACACATAATCGACGGCGTTATTTTTGCCAACTTCCTTTTTATTAAAGAAAATAACTTTAGATTTTACATATATATTATATTACATGTATATATGAGTTTCGTTCCATTTTAGGGCGCTACCCGTGTGAAATGATAGATTTTTCCGGAAGAGTGAAGTTCAATCAGTGGAACTCACTCTACGTTCTCACAGAATCCGTGTCCTGCATTCATTTAGTGGTAGACGAATGCCTTAAGGTTAGATATTATTCGAAAGAAGTTTCTTATTGCAAGATACTCTACATACACTTGGCGAATACGAGTTAGAACAAAAATTAAAATCAAATATGTCTCAATTGTTAATTTGTTTAATTATATACGTATTTTAATACATAATATATAGCAAGAGAAACTTTATTCCAATCG
Organism: Vanessa tameamea; assembly: GCF_037043105.1. Lineage (NCBI taxonomy): Eukaryota > Metazoa > Arthropoda > Insecta > Lepidoptera > Nymphalidae > Vanessa > Vanessa tameamea. The sequence goes on from NC_087335.1 coordinate 5,916,096, forward strand.
GATGTCTCACGACACCATTTTTTGTCTATGGTATTAATATAAAATGTATTTAACCTTTTCAGGTTAACGTCACTAGGATCAAATTTTGTTTGATATTGAAAATTTTGATCATAGTGACCTTTCAGTTTAAATTGATTCAAACTAGCATATGGTACTTCATATTTATGATATCAAGGGCAAGAAACTTAAATTGATTATGATAAGTTTTTAATCGATTGAAAGTGAATTAATCTTTCCTAATTTTATTCATTTTGTTCTTATATGTAATGAGGAATTCTTAGTAAAATCTTGTATTCATAAAATACTGCTGATATTATAATTAAATCACTCTTAGTTTCCTTGGAATAGATTAAAGATATGTACAATTTTTAATTTAAGGTTGAGTCGATGTTGTTCTTTACAACAAACTATGGCCGAAATGTAAGTCTCGCAGAATTTGATGCGGCGCAACAACACTGTACGTCTATGGTAAGATTATGTTTATTTACAACAATACAACTATCATCGCCTTAAGAATATATCAGAAAGGAATATCTGATTGTTGTCGATGCTTAACTCACATCTGAACTAATAATGTTTGAGGTAAAAATGGTTATAAATAAAAATTCAAGTAAAGTGACAGCCTGTAGATGATTCACTATCGGACTAAGGCGTCTTCTCTCTTTGAGAAACATTGCGACGAGATTTGCCTGCATCTTAACCGATGATTCCGGGTTCAAACTCAGGCCAACACCACTGAATTTTCATTTGCTTAGTTTGTATCTATCACCCCAATAAGTGTTCAACGATGAAGGAAAACAATGTAAGGAAATTCTATAAATATATGTAAATTCACACATACAAACAACGTGCACTGGAGATTCGTGGTGGAATCTATGAATAGATTTTTGAAAATTGAAAGGTATTTCAAAAGGTATTAAAACTGTCATAAATTACAACAACAATATCATTAAACAGGAAAAACAAAAATAGAAAAGGAAATTTGATGGCTTTATCAAAATTGTGTCGAAGTAATTTGTCCCTTTTGATTGCAGATGCTTAAATACCTTAACATAACCTGGTTGAATTCAACAGCACATGCGATTCGTATGTCTTACAGGGATGTCGGAAAAGGGTAAATAAAATCACAAATAATTTACACGAAATAATAAAATATTTCCGAAACTTCGCTATTAGATAAGTTTGGTTATGAGTTTTATCAATTTTGTTGTTTCCATTATATATTATTACATAATTTTTAAGTTGAGAATGTGATATTTGCATTAAATTCAGATGGTTTAATATTTACGAAAAGAGCTGGGAATTCTACGGTATCAGTAAGCTGTGCAGGTTCATGCAGCTCGTCAGATTCAGAATGCAGGTGATCTATATTTTAAATTGTTTCAAACAATATGATTACCATGTCTGTAACTCGATAATTAAACGAAATAGTTCAATTAATGTTTGATTTGGATATTATATCATTAATTATTTGCTAACTCGACGGTTTCAATGTTATGCAAATTATTTGACTGGTACTTCTTAGAATATTTATCGTAATTAGGTAATCAGAAATGCGTCGTTTAACATCGATGATAAAGTAAGCTAAGTAATTACAACGATAAGCTTATCTGTATTAGCCTCAGCTCGTCATCAGTCGAATCAAATCTTAGATGATTTGCCACCTGTAGGGCTAATCCGTATCAAGAAACTCGAATCTCACCGCAGAAAACAAGCGTGACATGGCGGAATGTTATGTATGATATTGACTATAATAATTATAAAATCTATAAGAAAACACGTATCAAAATGGCGTTTCACTGTAAGTTGATGATATTATCGAGTGAGATACGAAGTGAATTCTTACAGAATCGCAATGCTGGTGTTTGTGATGTTTTTAATTAAATGTGACAACAAATCAAAACTATAATTGAGACATATTATGAAATCAATGATACAATCCCTTTACGGTATTGAAGCTAATAAATTAAATTGATATTTTAGTATGCTTTACGCTTTTGCATCGAACAATCCATGGCGATGTTCGTCAATCTCTGCGAAACGCCATGTCTGTGTACGTACTGGTGTGAGGAGGACTATGAATGGGATTCGAGTGACCTCATCAATACTCCCTTCCGTTCGGCGGCTCCGACACTCTTCTACTTTCATCTCATGATGTCAGCTGAAGGTCCTTACTATACAACGCCACCGGATCAGTTTGAAGTAAAGTTCATATTATAAATTTTAAGATATACTGTATAGCTTATTCCAATTGAAGTAGAAAAAAGATAAACAAACTTCAGATTTACGCCTTACATGCGATTTGCTAATAACTCAGCAATGTTGTGCACTACTAAGAGTTTATGATTAATATATTTTTAGGAATTAGAAGCGGTTTTACTTAAAAAAATATATATTTCACAAAAAAACAACATACAAAAGATAGAAATTAAAATCACATTTTAAATAATAAACTTGATTAGTACTAAATATTACAAGATTTCAAAATTAACAATAAGCAAATCGTAATAAATGACAAAAAAATAACAAATCGGAATTTCAAAGTTATAACACGTTCGTTCAGCACAACGACCCAAAACAAAAGTGAACCTGAGTAGACCACGCTGCCTGTTTTTATAGGGTATCGGCAGTTTTTTTTTTTTTTGTTAATTAATGCAGTTGTCATCTAATAAAATCTTTATTTAAAATACAACACTATTGCACTTAATCAGTTATTTCCACTTTATTTTACTTCCAAATTTCCGATAACAGTTTCGTCGACGTGAATATTCAATGTGCAAATCCATAGTGAATATCATAGATTAATCAAGCTCTCGACCAATGATATCGCGTCAATTCGCTGTCAAATGTTGTTTGTTTGGCTTTTTTCCTGTTATGGTTGGAATAGAGTATATATATATAATTAGGGCCTGCTTTAATTCGTATTCAATTGAAAAAAAAAATTGCAAATTGTTACATGAAATTTAGGTGCACATTGCATGTTAGATGGACATAAGCTATTTCAAAAAACATATAATATTTAAATGTTCATCAGTATTCGTGTAGCTCCTCAGCTAATCATAGTTTGGTGAATTAGATTTCGTTTGCATCATTTAGCGTTTCATCAATACGGGTCGTACGTGTCAATCTATTTTGACTTAGAATATGAATCGCTTAAGCCAAACAACAAAAGTATCAACTTGGTCTATTTTTATAATTCGAATTATTTATTTGAAATTAATTATTCCATAGTTTTAAATTAAGTAATAAGTTAAATTTTATTGACTACATCTAGTTTAGCAAATTAATTTGCATATACTAAATATTACAGCCGAGATGGCCCAGTGGTTAGAACGCGTGCATCTTTACCGATGATTTCGGGTTCAAACCCAGGCGGGCACCACTAAGTTTTCATGTGCTTAATTTGTGTTTATAATTAATCTCGTGCTCGGCGGTGAAGGAAAACATCGTGAGGAAACCTGCATGTGTCTAATTTCAACGAACTTCTGCCACATGTGTATTCCACCAACCCGCATTGGAGCAGCGTGGTGGAATACGCTCCATACCTTCTCCTCAACGGGATAGGAGGCCTCAGCCCAGCAGTGGGAAATTTACAGGCTGATAATGTTATGTTTATGTTAAATATTACATAAATAAATATAAATGTTAAATAAATTTGTCAGCGTACTGACGGAAATAAATTGACGAGATGAGGGTTAGGGTTGGTCGAACATCGCAATATATTATTATCGTGGTCATTATCGGTGACTTTTGATGTCATATGAATGCCTTGTTTATTTTTAAAAGGTCGTTATTCAGCGTCTCTTCCGTGAGATGTTATATCGCTGCCATTTCATACCGCAAGTTCACCCGAAGATTATGACTGGCCTTGTATTCGATAAGGAATTGTTCCTAACTTCCATTGGTAAGTACTCGATGAAAATATTTATAAGTTCTTTTAATCAGTGAATAATGTGTCTTTGGTATTTGGTTCATACAGATAAGTAGATGGTTAGTAATATCTACCGGATAAAAAATGGTAAGCTTTCATTACACGGTCAATGTGTCACCAGCCTTAGTAACAATGTTGTTAAACCCCTTGTGCCTGTAATTACCCTGACCTACCATTCAAACTTATTTTTATTTGAATTATATACGAAACGTCAGTAGCGTAATATTTTAAGGGCCGTCTAGGGTCATTTTCATCCCATTCCTAACTCAAGGTTTAAGCTTAATTGGTGAGGTAAATAGCAATATTATTAAATCCTCATAATGGAGCATTGCTACTATTTAAAAAAAAAACTACAAGAATTATTGCTGTTTGGCGGTGAAATAAATAAAAGGGGTATGTATCTACATAGACAAACATAAATTACGAATAAAGGTCTATGATAGAGTCAATCGAAACCTATCCACAATTGTATACCGTTAAAAAGTAATGATTTTTAGTCGACAACATATATCCGCAAAATTTATATAATCGAGATATTTCGATATTAAATCAATGAAGTTCAATGACATGACAGTTCAACGGGCGGCCATGTTTGACGTTTACGGGTGCGTTCAGAAAGTTGTGTACAGAATGATTATTGTTAGTTTTGACCACCTAAATAGACGTTTGATAATCACGTTTATAAAAAATATATGTTAAAAGTAAATGATAAACCGTATTTGTTTAGTTTTATTTATTACACCCGAGCGAGTATAGAAATAATACCGAATCAATAGTTTTTAATAACAGGATTGATGGTGTTAATTGCAGGTCTTATGGAGCCAAATGTTGTGGAATACAGAGAACGGCTACTAAAGGCATACAGGAAGGCGATCATACCCTTACTGGCATACATGCGTCAATACGATTGCTATAAAGACATTTATATGTTGAATATTGAAGAATATGTCGAGTAACGTTTTACTATTTCTTTATCAGTCGAAATTAATATTACATTCATTGTATTTAATTTGATTTATTATTGATTTTTTTCGGTCGTTTGTACGTATTCGTCTATACTAATATTAGAAATGCGAAAGTTACTGTCTGTCTATCTGCTGCTCTTTTGCGGCAAACGCTGAACCGAATTTGATGAAATTTCATATGAAATAAGCTTGAACTCCAAGGTAGGACATAGGTTACTAGACTTACAATGCCTTACATCGAACAGACGAAAAAGTATAAAAACGCGAGCAGAACCGCAACCGACAACTAGTATTATATATTTTTATATGTGTAAAGATTGTCATTATTTTAATAAACTTAAGGCCTGTAAATACCCCACGGCTAAGGTCTCGTCTCCTTTTGAGAGGATGGTGAAAGGAGACTGTCACATTTTTAAGAGAGCTAAGAGAAGCTGAATTACGATTCAACGTTTATACGATATTGATTCTGAAAAGTTATAATTTGATATTTTTCCGTTTTTCAGAGAAAAATTTTGGAGATTTTATGTTCGCGCTACTCACTTCATTTTATTTATCACGCTCACTTCATTTTTTCACGCGAATACACATGTAGCACAGTGTCATGGAGCACATGCAAATTTCCTCACGATGTTCTATGATGATTTCCTTCAACGCTGATCAAGAATTATGAGATTTAATCACTTATAAAATTTAAAAAAAAATTCTTTGAAGGAATTTTCGACAAGAAAAACATGCTGCATCTGAAACAAAGGAAGAGGTTCAGGTGCACTACGATGCGAAGCAAGATTTGATCTGGCGACTCCCCCAGTATATTAATATAGGACCATTCGCAATAAACGTTGATACATTGAAGGTTAATTAAGTTTTATGAAAATATTTACAACTTAAAAGAAAGAAAGAAAGAAGAAGAAAGATGAGCCGAGATGGCCCAGTGGTTAGAACGCGTGCATCTTAACCGATGATTTCGGGTTCAAACCCAGGCAGGCACCACTGAATTTTCATGTGCTTAATTTGTGTTTATAATTCATCTCGTGCTCGGCGGTGAAGGAAAACATCGTGAGGAAACCTGCATGTGTCTAATTTCAACGAAATTCTGCCACATGTGTATTCCACCAACCCGCTTTGGAGCAGCGTGGTGGAATATGCTCCATACCTTCTCCTCAACGGGAGAAGAGGCCTTAGCCCAGCAGTGGGAAATTTACAGGCTGATTATGTTTATGTTTTTAAAAGAAAATAAAATAAAATTTGGTACATTAAAAAATAATGTCGATACTTTTTCAGCAAATGTTAGTAACAAAGCGATCCGATATAATTAAAGCGTTACTAACAATGTGGTCGGAAGAAGTACGTCTCGTAGTTGAAGATGTAATTCAAGCATACAAAAATATAATGAGAAAATTAGGTGAAAAACCCAATACTATAGAGCACGTATTCGAGATAAGAGAGTGGATGGAGTCTATACCGTTTGGGTTGAAAACTCAGGAAGATATAATGAAAAAAGTTCACACGGTAAGTCAGCAGGCACCTATTAAAAAACACAAACGAAATTTTTACTTATTGAAATAATTTTAAATGAAAATGAATAATCATAATTATTATGACAGGATTATGAAGTACTGGATGTGTTTTTTACTCCACTTGAAAATGAAGACTTTAAAGCACTATGGGAAGCTATTGGATGGCCATTGAATATTAATAAACAGGTAAGTAGTAGGTAGTTGATAATCTGCTATTTAAGCATACTGGATAAAAGGCCTCCTTTTCTTTTAAGGAGATGGTTTAGAATTTATTGCAAAACATATTTCGTTAGATTAGAATAATTTGTGAAATTATAAAATAAATAATTTTTATATAGGTGTTTTCAAAATTAACTTGTAGGTGGTTGCAACGACAGAGTTCTTGGAAGAAGAACAAGAGAAATTCTGGAAACTTCATCAACAAGATGAACAAACATTGTCTGATAAAATCGACATGTTTACAGCTCAATGTATGGCCCTTACGTTACAGAATGATTTCGGAAAGGTAAAAATTCTGACATACTTAAATATTTATTATCGTGCAAATAATAAGACATTTTGGCTCATCGGATACTGCACTGTCGCTTATAATTTTTTTTTTAAATATTCCCTGAAACAATACTCTTGGAGTCTAAAAATTTGAGCGTTATTGATTTTGGAAAGGTCTATTTACCTTTGATGATGATGATGATGATTCCTTTGAGATATTTCAAAATGGATTTCGGTAGATTTATGTATCAGATTTTGGAAATCTGAGACTAATGTTTTTTTAATAGGCAATGTAAATATACTCGAAACATTTAAGTTGAGAGCATCCTGTTTAAATTAACAGGTGCATGAAATAGCCAATGATATAAAAAAAGCTTGGAAAGGTATGAAAGAATCACAGGATTGGGGACGCGTGCTCAATCAGAGGCAGAAATTGTTTGGGCAACCAGTTGTTCCTTTCGCAGATCTCAATCGTTTAGTAAAAGAATTCGAACCATATAGAAACTTGTGGGTAACTGCGTCTGGTAAATAACATAACGTTTTTTTTTTATATAAGAGTTATTTTAAAAAAAACATAAATAAATTAAGTTAGGTTTTACTAGTTTCACAGTTTTTAATAGTCCGTTTCTGTTCTGTTACGCCCGAGAACGAAATGACTCGTAAATAAAAATGGAACACGTGACAATTTAGTTCAAATTTTGGTCGAAATAATTAATTTATTACGTCGTCTGAAACAGATTTCCTAAAGTCTCGTGAGGTGTGGTTCGACAACCCTCTCATTTATGTGGATGCGGATTCAATCGAACCAGCAATCAATGAATATTACAAGACAATTGTCAAATGCATACGCGTTTTTGCTGATCTACCCAAAGTACAACATGTTGCATTGACAATACGAGTAAGTGTGTACATATTACAGATGTATTTAAGATCATATAATTATGTCACTCTTAACCAAGGTCTTGTCTTGTTTCGGAGAATACACCTTGGAACTTATTCCACATGCTGCTTCAGATAGAGTTAAAATGTATACATGTGAAATGCAAATTCAGGTTTCCTTATGATACCATAAGGATATATAACCATTTTATGTACCACTAGGAAAGAGATGAGGTATAAACATATGAAAACTCATTTTTGCTACTCCAGTTATGAACTTGAAACCTTCATTTAAGATCTTTCACCTCGAGTCTAAGTCATACATTTTTCATGTTGATAATCCATATTATCATCTTTTTATCTATACTAATATAGGTGTGAAAAAATATCTATCTATCTTTTTGTTACGGCTAAACCACAGAATCGAATTTGATGAATTTTAGTATGAAGCAAGCTTGAACAGTTTTCACATATATTCTACACAGTAATACTTGAGTTTTTTTTTTTTCGACTTAAAGAATGAGTGAGCCAGTGCTACTACAGGTATAAGGGACATTTCATGTCTGTTCCCAAAGGTTGGTGCTACATTGCTAATAAAATAAAAAATTCTTACTGCGCTATTGTATATGGGCAGTGATAATGACATTCCATCGGATGGTCTATTTGCCAGTTCACCTATTTGTGATATAAAAGATCGATGAGAATTGTTTTAGGATGACATGGACGAGTTTAGACCATTGATTCCCGTTATCCAAGCTGTCCGAAATCCAGGAATGAAAGAACGCCACTGGAACGAATTTATGGAGAAAGCAGGTAAGACTTTCTTTATGTATTAGTGCATTAACATTTAAAAAAAAAAATTACTAAAATTAAAACAATGGAATACGTACCAAATATTAACGGTTTTAGCTGTACATGTTGTTTAGAGGATAACTAGGCACCCAATATTGTGTCTTTTTCTTTCGAATTCCAAATCGATTATGACGAAAAGAGAGAAAACAGTGTTTAACTAAACACACACTAAACAACACGAACGACGCCGAAGTTTCAGTAATTAATTTTGCAACGTTCAGGAGGTCAAAAAAAACCGAATAATTATCAATTATTTATTAATATTATATTAATACAATAACTGTCTTGTAACTAACGACGGGAATAAAAAGTGATTAAAATAATGTTGCAATTGATAAAATTAGAAATTAAAACGATGCGGCATTGAAAGGTTAATACGGGGAACTCGATCAATACGGGAAACTCGTGATGTGATCGCCTTCGAAGCTTCCATCAGCTTGGTACTTCAGCATATTCGTGGTATTAGGGTTCCGTAACAAAAAATCAGAATCACCATGAGTTTTACGAAAAATCCTTCCTACATAAACTAATACATTATAATTAAAACAGGGATAACAGTGACAATGAATGAGAAACAAACCTTTGCCATGTGTCTTAAACAAGGCGTGGCGCAACACGCTGAAATGATTGCTGAAATTGGTGAACTGGCAAGTAAAGAATACGTAATAGAACAATCCCTTGACAAGATGCTCGCGGATTGGGCAACTAGAGCTATGGAAATGACACCTTATAAGACAACTGGTAATTATAGTTTTCTAATATCATATTATTGTTTTTTTTTATAACATGTCCTGACTGACTGACTATCTAGCTAAGCGTAAGCTATTAAAGTTATGACCTTGAAATTTGGCGAGTAGGGTTGTTTTATTGAGTACACCCACTAAGAAAGGAATTTTGTAAATTTTACCCGTAATGGCGTGAAATAGAGATTGAAAGTTTGTATGGAAGTCCGTAATAAGTTAGAAATATGACAGTTTATTTTTGGGATGCTGATTAAAAATAAGTGAATTAAACACGTATTTAAGCGTTTATGGATATTCTACGCTAAGGGTGGAAGTCCGTAATTTTATAAGTTAGAAACATGACAGTTTATTTTTGGGATGCTGATTAAAAATGTGTAAGTACGTATTTAAGCGTTTCTGGAAATTTTACCCTAAGGGGTGGAATACACACCGATGTGGTATACAAAGAGTGGTATAAATATATTCAACTTTCACGCGAGCAAAACCGCGTGCAACGGCTAGTACATTATATATGTATTTATATAATTATACATTTAATGCTTGTATCAGAAATTAAAACCCCATTTTTGTGGACATTTGTACACCTCTTCGCCTCTTTGTTCAACTCGCAAGTCTTTAAGTAAAGGTTGTCTGGAAGCTTGTATTCGCGTGATAAAACCCCCTTTTTTAAAATAATTTTATAACATTTATCCCTTTTTATATGCCTTGAAATAAAATATTGACATATATTTACAAAAAATCCTTTGAAATACACCTAAAATTCAAAATAGGTACGTTCATAATGAAGATAGCAGATGAAACACTTCAGCTATTGGACGAGCATTTACTAGCGACGCAACAGCTTGGCTTCAGTCCGTTCAAAGCGGCATTCGAGCTTCGAATTCAAGAGTGGGATGATAAACTTCGATTAACGCAGAAAGTTGTGGATGAATGGATTGAATGTCAGAAGTAAGTGCATCATGCTTTGAAGTTTTTTTAAGATACCTTTTGGATTATAACAAATAATTTCTTGAAGTAATCTCAAGCTTAGTAACATGATTTTTCAATTTATCTTTTACGTTTATTTCTTAACATTAAAACAGTTATAATTTTATTTTTTTTAATGTCTAGAGAATGGATGTATTTAGAGCCAATTTTCACCTCTGAAGATATATCACGACAGTTACCTTTGGAAGCTAAAAAATATGGCACAATGGAGAGGATTTGGAGAAGAATCATGTCTGCAGCGGCAGCGTGCCCAAAGGTAGCATAAAAATCCAATAAACATTCTGCAACTCATTATGAAATTAAAGAATCATAAGTATTCAAAATAGTTCGTATAATCAATAAATCCCAGATTTTTTTTTTAATATCATAAATTATTCTCGGCACAGATCATGTTGATATGTCCAGATAGCCGTCTATTGGACAGTCTAGTGGAAGCTCGACACTTGCTCGCTGTCGTGTCTCGAGGACTTAATGAATACATGGAACTTAAGCGTCTAAGATTCCCTAGATTCTTCTTCCTCAGTGATGACGAACTCTTGGAAATATTATCCCAGTCACGTAATCCGAGAGCTGTTCAACCTCATCTAAGGAAATGCTTTGAGAATATTGCTAAGGTCAGTCGTCATAATATTTACAAGAACTGTCGAATATCTCACGAAAACACTTTATTTTGCCATATTTATTTATCAAACTTATTTTAGTTAAAACTGTGAAGTTGCAACATAGTTGACCTAAATAATAATATTAAATGTCATATGAAAGAGTTGTAATATACTCATAGTAATAAAAAAAAGCATGCATAATAAAAAAAACGAGTGAACGAGAGAAATCTAGTAATTTAATTTACAGGTAACCTTTGAACCGGACTTGAAAATAACTCATATGCACTCAAGTGAGGGTGAGATTGTCGAGCTTAAATACAAATTTTATCCCAGCACTAATGTCGAACAATGGCTACTCCTTTTAGAGGATACTATGAGACATTCGAGTAAGTAAATATCATTACGTCTTTATCAATCACATTCCTTGAATTAAAGTCTTGTCTGAATCGTCGATTATTATGACCAGATCATTGTTGGTTATATTGAACTAAATTTCGTAATTTTTAAGTATCCACTACACTTACTAATATTGCTGAGCATCTACTAATATACGTACCTGATTATTAGTAATATTTTCAGTTATATCTGAATAAAAAATTATTCTATAGCAGTTTTCTTACGCAGCTAAGACCTTGTGTTAGGGGGTCATAGTTTTTTGAAGTGTATGCTATGTCCTTTCTTAGGGTTTTAGTTTGCTTGATACCTAATTTAAACAAATTGATGCTTTAGCCGAAAACGTAACATATTAAAAATAGTTACTTCGACATTTATAATATTAGTATAGATATATTAAATGTTTTGTGTCTGACAAACCGACGGTTTACTTTCTATTGTTCTCAATATTTACCATTTTTTCCTTTCTAAATCTGTGATCTTGATTTAATTCCAAAGTTATCAAATATTAAATAAATAGACCGGAATCCATATACAAATATTATTATAAAAGTTTTCATATACTTAATTTAATTTAAAATGCCGACAGTACGATTAACGCTGGTAGCGTCTATGGAAGAAATATGGACTCTTCCACGAGCTGAGTGGGTACTACGTTGGCCTGGGCAAGTAGTGATTGCAGGTTCTCAAACAGCTTGGACGGCTGGAGTTGAAGAAGCAATTTCTGATTACCGTATGGATCTGTATTTTGAAGAAATGTTACGACAGGTAAGTTTCATCATCAGGAAATACATTATCGTGATTGAATCTTCATTCAAACAAAGAATTTCAAACGTATTAATCTGCAAGTTTAAGTTAAATATCTAGAATTTCCTTTTTTTTTCTTAGCTGGACAGCTTACGTGCACTAGTAAAGGGTGAATTGACATTCTTCCAACGAGAAGTTCTCTGTGCATTAATCGTAATCGAAGTGCATGCAAGAGACGTGACAAGAACATTAGTCGATGAAAACGTTAAAAATGTTACCGATTTTCAATGGATTTGCCAACTAAGGTAATAAAATAATCCTAACTAAAACAATAGTTTCTTTTAGTAGAGATATGATGGTGATAATTATGTCGTATTGACCATCAGTCGCAATCAAGAGAATAAGAAATAGTCCAGGAGTTTTTGTTAATGTAGGTTGTATTAAATTTGAAGAAGACAAGTTTTCGCAACACCAGTACGCCTTCATAATCCGGTTGAATGGCAATCCAACACGACTGAAGAGAGTTCAGGCGAAGGATTTAAACTCATTTATTTGCTTATGCAACTCATAAATTAGTATATTAGATTAGTCATAAATAGTTGAGGTATGTGGACTGTCAAATGGGCCACCTGATGGTAAGCGGCCACCACTGCATTGGTACTGTAAGAAATATTAATCATGCCTCATTGCACCACTAACCGTCGGAACTAAGATATAATGTCCTTTGTGACTGTAACCACTAGTCTAGGAACCCCCCGCTGTAGAATCTACCCAGACAGACTTGCAGAAAAAACTAAAATAACTGTTAAATTCATCATCACCATCAGATACTATCAAATAATAAAAGATATGAGACCTCTAGAAGAAGATGAGTCACCGGAAATATTTCAAACCGAAGAGCGTTTGGACACGTCAATGTACTACCGACAATTTAGCCAAAACTATTGTGACGTTCGGGCTTTGAACTCTATATTTACATATCAAAACGAATATCTAGGAAACAGGTTATTATATGCATAAATAATTAATTACATATATAAAAATTACTTTAACGAGTATTATGAAGAGATTCTACTAACATATCTGGATTTTGTGTCAAAATTAGCAAAAAAAAAAATTTCCGCTGACTGTTTTTCGACGGTTCTTTTCAGGTCATGGTATTTTCTTATCTAAACTATTAGTAGTTTTCAATTTAACAATAATTAAATAAGTATAATGCTTTATATTGAACAAAGGAAATTGATTTGATTTAAATAGAAGATTTAGTAAATTAATTTGATCTCTATCTTGTCTGGTACAACCTTTTTGTTTCGTTGTTATTGGAAAACAAAACATTTTTTTTATCCTCATTCTTTATTTAAATATTATACTAAAAGCTGTCGAAGGCTCGAATTTCTAGTTTAGGTTTCGTGTCATTATTAAAACGTACGTTATCAACTACTGAGAAGAGCTTACATATGACAAACATATAACATAGATCAATCACGTTATATCTTTCGGTACATAACTATTAACGCCACAGCAGCAAAAAAACCCTATATTGGTGCAAACGTAGAATTTTTTTTAATTCTTTATTTCTTATATCGTTCACTGACGTGTTCATTCACTATGTCATCATGAACGAAAAGTAACCCTCTAAGATATACTCGTACTAAATTTAAAATTACCGATCCTTATTCGTAAAATATAACAAAATTAACAAACAATATATTTGACAGTGGTCGTCTCGTGATCACTCCCTTGACCGATCGTTGCTATCTGACGTTGATGTGCGCAATGCATTTGAAATTCGGCGGTGCTCCCGCCGGACCAGCTGGAACCGGCAAAACTGAGACTACTAAGGTAGTAAAACAAAAATCGCCTCTAACCACTTGATAAATAAATAATATTAACCTTTGTGCTCTCTTGGGAAACGTATTTTTATTTTTTATGATATAGGTTGGCGGACGAACTAATGGGCCACCTGGTGGTAAGTGGTCACCACCCACCCATACACAATGGCGCTGTAAAGAAATATTAACCATTCCTTACATCGCCGATGCGCCACCAACCTTGGGAGCTAAGATATTATGTCTCTTGTGCCTGTAGTTACACTGGTTCGCTCACCCTTCAAACCGGAACACAACAATACTCAGTACTGTTATATGGCGGTAGAATATCTGATGAGTGGGTGGTACCTACCCAGACGGTCTTGGACAAAGCCTTACCACTATCTCCCTACTCTATCTCTAATTTCATAAACTTGTACATAGGCATTTTTAAATTTAATGATTTACTATGTAGTACGAATGTTCGTTAATCTCGTTTGTCTTTTGTATTATATATGTAAATAACTGTTTCTCGAGACAACATGTCCACTTTCAATTTATTTCTAAGTTAGATTCCGTATTTCTTCTTATCCTAGGAACTGGCTGCCGTTGCGTCCGATTTAATTTTGATCGGTACAGTGATTTTGTTTTGATATCTACTTTCGCATTTACAATGTTAGTGTGATATGTTTAGAGTAGGCTAGATAAAACAAGCTGTCCGAAAAAGCGCGCCCAAAGTTTCTGTTATGACTCCCTTCTGTTTTGTGATCGTGTAATTGTGACGTTATGAACTGTAAAAATACTTCTAGGTTAGTAAATGAATTGAGGTATTATCTACCATAGGTAAGGACTTTTGTGGCTCAATTATGTTAGCTGTAGTTTATTTTAAAATAATTTATTGTGATGTTTAATGTTGATGGGATGGTATGATGTCACGTCATAACCAAAAGGACGACGTACTCGATTTCATAGTATCTAATGAACGATCGTTATCCAGCCTAATCTAAATTTGTGAGTATGATCAATTAAATTACACACAATTTGTTTGACTGTGTGTTCGAAAATAAATATTAATCTACTGTATGAAAATCCGGCTTCGTTCGGGTAAAATAAATAAAAATAAACAAACATGTAATACTAACTACCGTATCATTGTACGAATTTATTATTTAGAACGCACTTTCTGAACGCACCCGTAAACGTCAAACATGGCCGCCAGTCTGATCTGTCATGTCATTGAATTTCATTGTTTTAATATCGAAATATCTCGATTGTGCGAATTTTGGGGATATATTATGTTATCGAGTAAAAAATATATATTTTTATAATGATCTATAATCGTGGATAGGTTTCGAAATGATTAATATAGGTATATTAACATTAAATTTGTTTTATTACTTTTAGGATTTAGCAAAAGCGTTAGCGGTACAATGTGTAGTATTCAACTGTTCCGATCAACTCGACTTCATGGCTATGGGAAAATTTTTCAAAGGACTCGCAGCGTAAGAGTTATTATTATTATTGAAATCTGTGTCTAGAAATAGTAAAAATATATCTCGAAATAAATATGGGTAGTTATTTGTCTATATTTACGCAGAACCGCTGACGTTGATCTCGTCATCGGCTCTGATGTAATTTTAACAATGGTACGTTTACAAGCTTATATGGTATTGCTAAAATGTAAGCAGAAGTGTAATTTTAATTAAAACACGCAAATCAGTTTAGAATAGTAAACTTTAGTTAACCTACACGGATTTTACTTACAATGTTTCCTCCTCGGATGTCGGTAACAAAGTGCGCTCTGCACTCAAATCAATCCTCTTTTATTAAACCGCCCGCCCAATGATACTTTATTTTATAACAGACGGATATCTTACAATCTTATGATCTTTTAATTCGTCATGCTGTTTTAAAATAAATAATAATTATTATATTGTATGTATATTTATATTTATAGTGTGTATTGTATATTATTTATACTGGTATTTTACTTATTTGCAATTTAAAATAATTGTAAGCTTTGTATGTATCAGAAAATCATATTATTCTACTGTAATTATTGTTAGTATAATTATTTGTAGGCATTAAAAATGTATATATAAGAATTATAAATGGTTTACTGTAACTCCGTGTGGAATGGTGATAAGAATGCTTGCAACATTTCCATGTTGCATCGCAGGTCGATCCTCGGGGAAAAAAATGAACCAGCCCTCCTGTCACCAGCGGATATAATAACGCGAGGTGTTATACTTTTAATGAATTGCTATATATAACGGTTCGTCAACTTGTACTGTTTACGAAAGCATATGTTACCGTTTTTGACAAATGAGTGATTCTATAATTCTAAGAAATATCCCATTTCATAATGCGGTGCGATGTCATTGGAGCAGCACCATTTTTTAATCTGTGAGATAATAATTAATAAGGAAATGGACATTCAATATTTTAATCATTGTTATCTATGATTCTATATTTAAAAATAAAGATAGACTTTGGATTATATTCACCAAAAATTTGGTCAAAAATCTTCAGATCAGGAGCTTGGGCGTGTTTCGACGAATTTAACAGAATAGACATCGAAGTGTTATCAGTTGTCGCTCAACAGGTAAATTGCTTAAGTTGTCATATGAATTAAATAATTAATTAAGATTTTTATTTCAGGCAATATTTATTTAGTTATACAAAACTGTATACATATCATTACAGGACATGGTTGTCCTAATTCGATATTACAGCACGTTTAACAATATTTAAAATAAGTCTACATTATATATGATATAGTCCAAGTGGCTATAGTTATGAGTGCACTCAGGCTGCAATAAAACAAATCTTACCCTGTCGGCTATGACGTTGAGGGTACGTAACGTGCGCGTCACGGTCGGTGTCTCCGCCACACATATCTATCTGGGGCTCACAGACTCAACTGTCTTAATACCCATAGCTATATATGCTATCCATAACTTTGCAATTTTTCCATTTCTCATCACTAATTTTATTTATCTAACTAAGAGGAATTACACATTAAAATACATAAGTGTTTTGTGTCTTGTGTAACCGATTACACACACAACGTCTTCAATCATTTTGAAACTTGAATAGACCTGTATAAAAAAGTCATTACGCGTAAATTCATTAGTGTTAGTATTTTTTGTAAGCCCCTCCGGGTAGGTAGCACCCACTGATCAGTTTAGTAATCAGCCAAACACAAATTATATTGCTGTGCATTTAAATGAGGAATAGTTAATATTTAGTAAATAGTTCACAGACATTGCCTATTGAATGGTAATGACCGCTTAAAGTGCTCTGAGTAAATAGGCCGCTATAAGACTATAAATATAATTCATCTTGTAATTCAAGAGACTACTTGAATAAAATTTATTTTTGAGTTTGACTTGATGTTGTTGAAATTTATAATATTACGAACCACTACAAATTCTACTAAAAACTTTATTAACAGTCTACTTAAAAGCAATTCTCCAAAATATTTTCACAAAAATAATACCTTGAAATTTATCGTTGTAGTCTTATATTTTACATTTAAGCGGCTTTACGTTTTATAAAGTCAATCTATTTTGCTTTATAAAATATAATTTTATATTTTATTACTTCCGGTTAGGTGGTCACGATACAAAAGGCTCAAGTCGCGCGCCAAGAAAAATTTATATTTGAAGGTTGCGAGTTACCCCTTAAGGCTTCTTGTTCGGTTTTTATTACCATGAATCCTGGATACGCAGGTAAAAAACAAAGATATTTAAAAATATCCTTCAAATATCTCTTTTAAATTCTAGACTATAGTCTATATATATTTAGTTTAGCTTTAATCTTGATATAGTGATATATCAAGATTAAAGCTAAACTAAATGATCGACGACCAGACAGACGAAGCTTACTCCCAAGTTGTAGGTTTCTTAGAGGTACATGTGGCAAATTTTATAAACGTATTCAGTTATGATCCCTCCTTCACAATATATAAGAGTCAACGAATCAATAGCCCAATTTTTGGGTACATTCTAGATTATTCTGTATATTATGAATATGTTTAAAATAATGGCAGGAAATTGCAAAGCGCCGCTTGAATAAAAACAGTAAATACTAACACTGCTCTGACACCTTCCGCATCTGGTATAAGTTTTTGTAAAAGTATGTCGAAACTATTTGAATGTTATCTAGGCCGAACCGAACTGCCCGATAATCTAAAGGCACTCTTCCGACCAATTGCAATGATGGTACCAGACTATGCACTAATAGCAGAGATATCATTGTTCTCGTATGGTTTCTTTGAAGCGAAGATTTTAGCTGGAAAGATTACGACAACGTTTAGACTTAGTTCTGAACAATTGTCATCACAGGTAAATTAATTTTAGGTCAGTTTTATTCAATGCATTATTTATATTTCCTCAAAATCGTATTCGAATTATAAATGTAAGTTGGCTGAAAGGCTGTTTAGTATCCCAAAATCAAGCAAGCAGTACGTTAACGACCTTTTTTGGTTGTATTTAAGACTGATATAATTTCTCAAATATACCCAAAAAATGCGAAAAATTTTGTGCACAATTATTTTAAGAATGCCAAACTTTGCGTTTACAAATTAAGCTAAGTTTTTATGTGTATTATATATAACTATAATTTAGCTCGTGCTCAGCGTTGACAAAAACGCTAGATTCTGTTTCTCCAAGGCCGAGAAAGTATTGAAGCCTACAATGAGAAATTTCCAATCATTTTGGCGATATCAATCATCAGAAAAAGTATACCAGTTTACAATAGTTTACTTGTTACCTAAAATATTTATGATTTGATACCTCAATAGGAACATTACGATTTTGGCATGAGAGCTGTGAAAACCGTGATCCTTGTAGCTGGTAATCTGATCCGTCAAATGCCCGACGGTGACGAACGACAAATTGTTCTACGAGCTTTGCGTGATGTTAATGTACCAAAATTTCTCGCTGATGATTTAGTTCTTTTCAATGGTAATTATGATCATACTATTTGATATATTACATCCACAATTACTCGTTGATCTTATGACTAATTTATAAGGACATAAGAATTCCGAGGTCCTGGGCTTAAACCTCGTACCACCAACATACTTATGGCGTTTTCTTGTCAAGATATAGTCAGTTGTGACTCAGCGCTTGAAAGTTGCCAGTGTTTATACGTCTACTTTAGATAATATTTTAAGGATATTTTTAGAAATTTTATTTATATTAACGCTTATTTAATAATAATAAAACTTAAATTCTTTATTTAAAAAATGATTTATCTTATTGATGAAGAAGAATAACTACTGGGATTTTTAACGGTTCTTCTCGTAAGAAGATTTTTTTTAAATTCCGTTTTTCGTAAAAAGTATATTTGAATAAATCGTAATATTCATATTTTTTTCTTTGATTTTGAACAAACCATTTAACATTGAGATAACATTTTGTTTTCAAAGTTTTCTTTTAACACATAACAATAATTCCAGGAATAATTTCTGATCTATTTCCGCGTGTGGAAATACCTGTAGTGGACTATGGTATCATGGAGCAGTCAATACGGAACATGTTGATCAAGAAAGGCTATGACGATCTTTATAGTATATATCTTAATGTATATATTTAATCACAATCTCCTAAGTACTAATATAAGTTTGTAGAAGCTTATTTGTTTGAACGCGCTTATCCGACGAGTCGTATACTACTTCTCATCCTGACTTCTCACTTTTACAATTAGTGATTTATATAGTCCATTATTTTTTCCAATATCTCCAATTATCTCCACATTGCAGTCAATTTATACAAAAACTTAATGATTTATACATCTAACCCTTCGTAATTAATCACTCTAGAGGGAGGACTTTGTCAAATAACATGTAGTGATAACACCATACATTGCCCCATGGGAGTTGTAAAGTTTAACGTGGGTCAAACCGCGCGAAAATGCAAGAAATCTTCATCTTCCTTATCTTCATTTTCCAAATGTTCCAAGCTTTGGTGTATTTTTGTAATTTGGATTTACGCTTTTTTAATGTGTCTTTGTGTATTTATAATATGCCAAGCAACATTTCCGACACATCAAATGCCATTAGAGCGCTGTGATAGATTTGCCTTAAAATAATATCGCCGATAAAAAACACTTAAAGTGAGTTCGGTAAAACTTCAATATTTGGAGTCCCCAGTGAGGAATGAAATGAATATTGTATAATTTTATTTACAGCATTTATATTTAAAATCATTCAATTATATGAGACGACAGTTGTTCGTCACGGTTTAATGTTGGTTGGACCTGCTGGTGCTGGAAAAACTAAGGTATGACTTTTGAAGATTTTTGTATATTTTGGAATTAATTTCCTGTAACGTTGTAAGTCTTAGCGTATGGGAGCTAGGCATATGTGTAAGATTTTTATCATCAGCAATACTTGTGCTATAGTATGTGTGTGCTATAGTATGTGTGTGCTATAGTATGTGTGTGCTATAGTATGTGTGTGCTATGGAATTTAGTAATAATAATTGGTCCTTGAATGTACCGATGATCACGTCGTTCTGTTTATTATTTTTTATGAATCGTCCTATGGTTTCGGTTAACAAAATACTATTATATCAATATATTTGAAGATATCTCATGTTTATTAAATAGCACGAAAAGCGTGTGTTTCATTTTTTCCGACGGTTGACGTCACGCGACACTAGTGCTGTGCACAAAGTTGACAGTATCATTTCTAAAAAAAAAAAAAAGACAAAATTTAAATTGCATTTGCGTAATATTATATTCCTTAATTTAATATTTCACAAATTAAATCAATTTATTTTATTTTGTGATTCGGATATTGGTTTGATTTTATCGTCAGATAAAATTAATTTACATTTTGAAATACATATCTTGTTTAATTTACTTACACGACAGAAATATTTGAGGACTTTGATTAATTAATTAAATCATTTAAAATATTATTTTAATTTAATAGTCTACAATGTACTATTTTACGAGACTGCAAAATGACGTTCTTATTACAAACGTAATGCCTTCGTGTAATACTTTAAACAACATTTAATAGAAGATTACAGGAAAACTCATAATAATTTCTGATGGTTAAGTAATCTTAAGCGCACCGATCAATCCTATCTCCTAAATAATCTTCCTTTCAGGGAAAAATAAATTTAAAATAAATTCTGTACTTAAATTAAACACTTATCGTTATCGATAAAATTTAATCGTTTCGATAGTTACATCATTAGTAGTAGACACCTGCGCAATATAATAACATATAAACTAGAAATAGATGCGCGGTATGTAATTGAGTTGCTTCACGTTTGGATGTTATAGCATTCGAAAATGGAATTGGAATAAAATTTAGTCACGTGGGCTTCCCCTCTTCTGAGTATATTCGCATTTTTTTTGTAACGTAATTATTTTAGGCTGCTTACAGAAAAAGCGTTATACCCCCTCCCCTCCAGGCGACCTCCTTCTATTTCTCTCTGTCTTTTTCTATTATATACGGTTTTATATAACATTATTGAAGTGATAACTTCTTATGGGAGGGTAAACCGCTTCGTTACGTAACGCGTTACGGCGCCAGTCTGTCTGGCTTCCCTTTCTATTACGCATACGGCAGCGGTAAGCAGGCTCCTTCTCTCTCACTCTAACCCACAGCGCTAGCAGTATTTCGGACAAACGGTTTTTTTTTTAAGATATTACTACTGTGGGGCGTCCGAGACACACGCTTATTTTTTTTTTAATGTTTTGTTTTTGTTTTAATTCCTTGGGATTTGTAATATCTATTTTAATTCCTATTTAATTATTCTCAAGCGTTGTTTATTTCTTTCATTGTGTCTGTTATTGCATGCATATTGTAATGTAGCAAAACCTACTTCATTCCAACCGGGTGCCCCACGATAAGTGTCCACTGACTTACGCCATTTCTTTAGTATGAATATTATCGATATCGTATCATACCGTTAGATTCTTATTAATAAAAATATTTATACATTATCAATACGTTGATTAATTTTTTAACTTTTGAACTGTGTTTTTTTTTTTTAATATTTAATTAAAAATGGGAAAGCAGAGTAACAAATGCCACCTCTAAGAAATATTGTCCTTAAGTCGCCCATGCGTCACCTAACTTGGGATTTAAGATGTTATGTCCCTTGTGCCTCTAGTTACACTGTTTAGCGATAGAATATTTTATGACTGTATAGTACCTACTTAGATGCGTTTGAAGAAAAACCCTACCACAAAGTAAATCTCAATTAATAAAATAAACGAGCCGAGAAGGCATAGTGGTTACAATGCCTGCACCTTAACTGATGATTACGGTTTTCAAGCCCAGGCAAGATTGGAAACCACTGAATTTTCATATGCTTAATTTGTGTTTATAATTCATCTCGTGCTCATAATTGGTGAGTAACCAGCATGTGTCTTAATTTCATTGAAATTCTGCCACATGTGTATCCACCAATACGCATTGGAGCAGAGTGATGGAATAATCTCCAAACCTTCTCCACAAAGGTAGAGGAGGCTTTAGCCCAGCAGTGGGATATTTATAAATTGTTACTTTAATGCACGTTATTGGTTTTATGTGTAACTGTTCATACCGCCAGTGATAATTACCATTAGTATGGTGGGTAGACTTTTTTTGGACGCTGACAATACTAGTACCGATACGAAATCATAAACATAATTCGGTATAATTATATACATCAATAAAACGTCTTTGTCTCGAAAATGAATAATATTTTATTCGTGTTTGATAAGTTTGATTAAAGTTCTAATAATACGATTGTCTTCTAGTGCTATGAATTCCTCCGAGACGCCTTAACGGCTATTAAAGGGAAATTAGCTCCGGACGGCTTCCCTTTCACTCCAGTACATACTTTCGTCGTTAATCCGAAATCCATCACAATGGGACAGCTTTATGGAGAATTTGATCTACAAACTCACGAATGGTATATATATATTATATTAAATAAACAGACAAATATACAACATCGAATCTATATAAATGGACGGAAGGAAGACAGATATAGAAAATATATAGCATACTACTTATACTTTTAAATTTAATAAAAGAACATCAACCGATTTCAATCGAAAGTCTTTCTACACTTTTAAAATAATAATGCGTAAAAGAGATGGCAATACGTATTAACTCTATGAAAGTACGACATTCAATATCTCTTTTTTATGATACATAATATGTATATATGTATATATTTTTTATTATTCATAATATGTATATTATAGCTTATTTATTTATTACTTACTTTACTTTACTTAAAACTCAAAATATACATATATTGAACAGAAGGCGGCCCGCTAATGCTAAAAATATTTTCTACTAGTCAACCTTAAGAAGTTCTGGGTTGTTCTGTTTGTTGTGTTGTTATCAATGTTGTGTTTATACAATAAAACGGACAATTATTAAAAAAAAAATTTCGATGTAAATACTCGTGTTTAGTTTTTTTTACAGAATTTAGAGAAAAGGTGGATCTTGAATTAACAAAAATTTTCTTTCCTATTCATTAAAAATTCAACCTCATTAAAGTGGTTTTTGTTTTCAGATTTCCATTTATTTGTAGTCAAGAGTATGTTTTCTTTAATTATAGTAGGAAGAGTGAATTTTCTACCGGAATAATTAAATTATAAATTAATTTTACTTAAATACCTTACTGCCAAATTATGATTATTCATGTTATCAACAACATTCGTCTATTGTCTGGCAATACTCTTATTTAAAACCTGTAATTCATACCGGTTGAGTTATAGAAATTTTAAATTAAAAAAAATCAACAAAATATTGGTCCTTCGAGTCGGATACAAATAAGCGACCTATGGATGTCCATATCAGATGTAGTATATTATTGCTATTACAAATAAAAGTTGTGTAGTAATTGCCCATGACCGAAATATATACATATGTAGTTACACAGTCATCCTTTTAACAATCTAATATATATGAATACTTGATAAATGTCCTCACAACATAATATCCAGTCAGATTAACCTACAAATAATTATAACAATATTTGAGGTAAAAATGTTATTATTCATAGGACGGACGGCATATTGTCGAGTTTAGTCCGTGCTGGTATAGCGGTCGAGGATACGGACAAAAGATGGTATGTGTTTGATGGTCCCGTTGATGCCGTGTGGATTGAAAATATGAACACAGTCAGTCTAATTCATTATACATGTCAATCTCAATTGTTTATATTTGAAATTATATTATACAAATGTGATATTACATGTGCACATCAAATAATAAAAGTGGATATACGAAAAAAAAAAAACATTAAATAGAATAGGATCAAATCTGTGCTTTAAAAAGGTTATTAATTTGAGGTTTAATAACCTCTTTAAACTTTATAACTCAGTTTTTTGCCAGTTAGTTTTTTCTGAGTAAAATTTCATTCCATATTTTAATGGCGCTTGAAGATTTATTCATATCTGAATTTGCCATTAAAATATGTAGATAATTATATTACTTTACGATGGTGTGTATTAGTATGAGTGAGTAACGCTCGTACTTATAAGATGTCTTTGTGTGCGTCAAACAAATATTTATTAAAAATAATTACTTGAACGAGAGGCGCGCCTGCGTTATAATTATTCGAAGCAGTTGCTGATTTGTTTTTATTTTATATTTATCAAAAAACAAAGACTTATGTTGTAACATCAAGGGATTTTTTTATTCAATATTATCAAAAACAAATCCTAGCAGCCTATTGCGTGCATATTTGAATTGTCAATTTATAGGATTACATTACCTTAATTTAAAGCTACTGGAATGTTTCGGAATGTAGATTCCATTAAGAAGAATTGGCAATAAATTCTCTCTATTTTAATTATAGTTACTCTATTTTGATAACCAGTTACATATATTTTATTAAATACAACTATTGAATTATCATCACAAATCTACGCTTTTTTATCATCTTTATAATCCTTGATAGATTAATACATCTTATTAATCAAAACTTTGTACACACCCGCCTGTGTACCACCGCCTGGGTACCACCACCCACTTATTAGATATCAAACAGCAATAGCTTGGCATTGTTGTGTTCCGATTTGAAGGATGAGTGGACCATTGTCAATACAGGCACAAGGGACATAGCATCTTAGTTCCCAAGGTTGGTGGCGCATTGGCAATGTAAGGTTCATTTCACTAACAGCTCTAATTTCTATGGGCTAAATTTTAAATTTACCAATTGGCAAAGCTTATTTTCTTCACTTAATGTTCTAGGTATTAGACGACAATAAAAAGTTATGTTTATCAAGCGGAGAAATAATGAAGCTAACGGATAGACAGAGAATGATATTCGAAGTAGCTGACTTGGCTGTAGCATCCCCAGCCACTGTATCACGCTGTGGTATGGTATACCTTGACACACAAGTTGTAGGTCTGCCACCTCTTATTAACGCTTGGATGAAGAGTAATTTACCGTCGGTTAGTCAATGTGAAATATTGATATTTTTATAGATGAGTTAATACCAGGCCTGTTATAAAATAATTCAGTTGATTGTCAATGACGTGATTTTTTTTAATTTATGCCATCACTGTGACTGCGGTTTTACTGAATATTATTAATTTATTTATTTTATTATAATAATAATAATAATTTATTGGTGCAAAAGTAAATATTACTTTTAGATAAGTACTCTATTTACACGTGGTTTGGCACTTTAAAAAGAGTAAAACTTATTATCCTTTATGGGTTATTTACATAACCTGTGTTAAGGATAATTATTTTATTTTACTTATAATCTTTAAGATTTGTTTTGTTGTGTAATAAATCTTTATTAATTTTTAATTTTTCTTTATTAAGATTATTAATATATTTGGAAAACGTGAAAGACGTTTTATTTGAATATCAGGTTGGTTTAAAAATAATAATAATGTTAAATGTCCAAGACGTGATCTAACAATACAGCAGGTTTAATTATTATTAGTTTTTTGTGTGATCGTGAGTATATCGTAAACTAGACACACTTTTTGTGAGCTGATAACCGACATAAATCTCCCATGAATTTGAATATTATGTAGCCAGAAGCCTTGACACATACGGTGAAAGCAAGAAATAGAATCGTATACTCAAAACAGCCCCGTCTAAGCACAACAAGCGTCTGTGCCCTAAGTGCCATAATAGATGCTAGGATGCAAGCAATGTTTTGGCGATCTGTATTCTTTGCGCAAAAAAAGATTTCATTCGTCCAATTTCGATAGTTCAAGACTTGACTATCATTAGCGGAGCCCCACGTAATACGCGGCGCCCATTTTTTTCGCTACCCCTGCAGTTATCATCCAACATCGATAACAATAAGATTCGAATTTCGAATTTATTTTATCGTTTCGACTAATACTTCCAATTTTCGTATTAATGGGTTGTTATAATCCGGTTATAAAATATATATGTGTTGATGTTTTATCCTTAATTACCCGAATACATATTTCAAAAATAAATACAAGCCAATCAAAAATTAGTTCGCTTTTTTTTCTCGGCTGTAGTTACAGGTTAAAAGATTGATTGGTATAAGATAATCAGTATTTTAAAAAACTTATATACAGAATAGAGGATTTTTAAAATGTCTTTTTTTTTAGATTGCTGATAATATTAGAAAAATCCTCCCGAATTTAATAACAACTTACTTGTATCCGGCTTTAAGTATAGTACGATCAAAATTAACCGAAATCGTAACATCGATAGATTCATCTTTAGTACTAAAATTCTTGGAACTCTTGGACTATAGATTGAGACCTCTCACCGGTAAAGATGATAGACCGCCTCCTGGAGCTCCCTTCTTGGCTATGATGCGTAAGTGTACAGCCGATAATTGATTATTTTTTATATTTTAATTAATTTTATTAATAAAACTTTCTTTACTATTTATTTTTAATTTCTGGTTTATTAATTATGCATGACCAACTTTTATCATCATACATTTTAATGTATTTTATTTATTTATGTCATCGGTCACCACGGCCACGGCCAATAGAGATTGGTACTGCAGGACATATTAATCATTCCCCATATGACCAATGTGCCGCCAACATTACCCAATGTTGGCGGCTAAGAAAACTAAGAAGTTATATACCTTATGCCTGTAGTACACTGGTTTACTCACCCTTCAAACTGGAAGACTGGAAGTTCTAAATGTTATTTTACAATATATTATGAGACTACCCAAACGGACTTGCACAAAGCCCTACCACCAAGTAAATAATCAGATAGCTAAATCAGATTGAAACGGGGGTGCCGTTTCAATATCATCGGTATTGGATCTGATTATGTCTTTATTTAAGATTCCATTTGAGCCCGTTTTTGAAGTTTGATTTTATTTTTTTAATAGAATTTTATTGACTCTACTAAAATCGTTTAACGTTACTTGATCATTTAAACATTTAGTTATTATATTCTTACTTTTTCTAAAGCGAAATTGGCTCCCTGTTGGGTGATATGGTCAGTGATATGGTCTGTGGGTGCAACTTGCGATCACAATGGACGAACAATCTTCTCTAATTTTATGAGAGAGCTCATGCAGGAAAACGGTACAAAGCCACTATTCCCCAAAGAAGGCAGAGTATATGATTACACGTAAGAAAAATTATTTTTTTTTTTAATAATTTTATAAAAATCATCGAAGTAAATTATTTTTATATATATTAGATACTTCATTTTATTTTTTCATACGAGAGTGGTGGGGGGGGGGGATATTATTCCGGGATAAAAAGTAACGTAATCTATCACTGTGCCAAACATTCAGATCCATTCGGCCGTGCTGGCGTGATTCAAAAACAATAAAAATATTCTCTATTTGAATTAAATGTTACTTAAGCTACCACCGAAAAGTTATATTGACTAACAAACTTCCGTCCATCCCAATTTTGGCATTTATAATTTTTTGGCATTTATGTGCCTGGGTTTAAACCCTAAACTGTCGTTTAAAATATACGTCTTCTAAACACTCGGCCATTACGAATCTTTTTTTTTTATTATTTACTATTTTGTGTTTTTTTTTTTTTGCCATTTCTGGTCATTGTTAGCCGCAACCGCATGTTACATACCAATTAAAAACTGTGTTGGGTTTAATATTAGATTTATGCTGAATGGTTTATTTTTAGTGATTTGGGACTTGCTACATTCTGAAATATTAGTACTATTTTCGTTTGAAATAAATTTGTTTACATTTATTTTAATGATATTTTTAATGACGCGCTTGCACATACACACACACACACATGCGTTCATTATATTAGAGTACATATAATAAAGAAAATTTCTTTACCAAATTAGTTCGATTTTTTTTTGTATTGTATACTTTTTTCCTCTTTCTTAGTACTCTCTCAATATATTTAAGCATAAATTTAAACTTAATAATAAGTTTAATAAATGTAAACACCGATTGGGAAGTCACTGGCCCCTAAGATACGGGTTCTAC
This sequence comes from Vanessa tameamea, assembly GCF_037043105.1. Classification (NCBI taxonomy): domain Eukaryota; kingdom Metazoa; phylum Arthropoda; class Insecta; order Lepidoptera; family Nymphalidae; genus Vanessa; species Vanessa tameamea. The sequence continues at coordinate 5,944,430 of NC_087335.1, forward strand.
TAGTTTAGGGGTACAGGGCCTCTTCGATGTATTAACAATAAATATATTTGATTTGATTTGTTTGATTGTTTTTTAATATTAGAATTTTAGTATTTATTTAGTATATAAAGGTCAATTACGTTATTTAATTCAGTTCATTTATTATATATTCAAGATAGTATTCGTTCGATCACTTGGCTGGCATCTTACGTATCGCACGCTTACGAATAACGGATAGTAGGATAAATTTATGAAGATGACAGATAACAGTTCCAGTGTTGAATATGTCAAAAGTATAAATTTAATAACAAAATTCTGCTATACGACTAGCGAGCGAAAATGAATTGGTTTTTTGATAGAGTAATTTTTCTGACTTTTATTTACTTGGTCGCAAAATGGGCTATTAATACCAAACTTTGTTTTCTTTTGACGTCATATCACAGCGACTTCAACGATTCATACGACCATTTTAACGGACTTTTGTAAAAAGGGATTGTATTTTTTTCCCATTTAATATGTAGGTGAACGAATATATTCGCCACCTAATGGTAAAAAGTCACTACCACTGATTGGTCATACACAATTCCTCACATCATCACTGCACCATCAACCTTGGGAGTTGAGATGTCATGGCTCTTGTGCCAGAAGTTACAGTTGTTCCGGTTTGAAGGGTGAGTGACCCTCCAAACCGGAATACAACATTACTAAGTATTGCTGTTTTGGGGGTGGAATATCAGATGAGTGGGTGGTACCTACCCAGACCGGCTTGCACAAAGCATCGCCAAGTAAATATTGTTTATTTAGTTTTTAATTTAAATTTAAAATCAAAACATATTTTTTAGTTTACACGATGGTGGTTTCACTGACCCAACTGATGATGGTGAACCCGCTAATCCATATTGGTATAACTGGATGGATAACCTTGAAGAGTATGAAGTTGATCCTGAGTGGCAGTATGCAGGTACGGCTTCTATCACCCTGGAATTGGAAATGGGGTTTTTCATTTGTTCATCTTCCATGTAGATCTTCAGCCATAATTATGGACATATAGACATGGACTAGACTGAAAAACTAAAGACACCTTACAGCTAATCTATAAAAGTCTTTTTCGTCCCACTGCTGGGAAAAAGCCTCCTCTCACTTTTGAGGAAAAGGTTGTATGGTTTTTTCAACGACGCTGCTCTAAAGTGAGTTGTTGGATACACGTGGTAGATTCTCATCCACAACGTGTTTCCTCACGATGTTTTCCTTCGCCGCATGAGATGAATTATAAATACAAATTAAGCATATGAATTCAGAAGTGCTTGCCCTAGGTTTGAACTCATCGATTAAGATTCATGGCTTGTAACCTTAGCCATCGCAGCTCTGGCAAATACATAATTTTGCTATAATTCTATTGTCACTTGGATTCGTATTTATTGGTAGTTAGTTAGTTTAATTTGACTATCAATAAGTAAGTGTAATGCTTTTATATTGAATAAAGGAATTTGAATTTGAGTTTGAAAAAATTGATTATAATATTAGAAGAACCATACGGATCGTTCTGTTCAGGAGCGGCTTGAAATCCTAGAAAAAATGTATTCTTTATTGTACTTAATTTTCAGCCTATTTTATTTATCGCAAATGTGTTTCAAGAAACGAATTATTAGCAATTTAATTATCATCAATACGAGTACATATTATAATGCTCTATTATAGTTCATTGGATTTCTTAATATATCAAAATAAAAGTCAACCATTGCTTATATCGTATTTATTTTTACATCTTAGATATCGAAGTTCCAACATTAGACAATGTCCGTTGCGCGGCTCTCCTAGGCTACAAGATCACCAACTACAATCACGTTATCTGCGTCGGTCCGACCGGAACTGGAAAGACTGTTACGATATCATCAAAACTATCACGAGGGTTACACAAGAAGTTCATTTGTGAATTTCTCGTATTTTCCGCTAGGACTTCCGCGAATCAGACACAGGTATTTATTTTTGTTCTATTTTTAAAATACTTTATCAGTATCATAGCTAATTTGCTGGTAAACGCTTGTAAGTCTTCCTTTAGAGCTACTTAAATATTTGCAGAAAGTCGTATGGAGAAACATTTTGTTTTTATTGTGTTAATCCGCAAATAATGCGTCACTTCTAAATTGATTGCTCGATAGTTCTAATGGTTATCTTAAAATGGTAATGGGGTAGAAACAACTAAAATTATTACGTACTAGCTAAACGCCCCTACTTCGTAGAGCTAAGAGGAGTAACAACACAAATATTTTTGACAGACAGTTGGACCTATAGTTTCAGAGATCTCGTGATGATTGACATTTCACTTATAAGTTTTCTCATAATATCCAATTTTTTTTTTGTAAGAAACTTCGTAGGTACGAAGTATTAGAAATGTTACAAAAAAAGATCGATAAAATCGTTCTCGCGGTGTGGCGTCACCAAGGGAAATTGGGATTAATTTATATATATGTACATATATAGAGGTTATTTACGTTAAATGTTCGTAACATTAGCGCTTATTTTCTATATTAAAATGAAATGAATTATTACTTATTTTCTATATTGAAATGAATGAAATAGCAATTTTAAATAATGATTTTTATGACTCGCCACAAGTTTGAATAATAATAATTCTAAATTTAAATTGTAATCAGGATGTAATAGACAGTAAACTAGAGAGACGAAGGCGTGGAGTATTTGGTCCACCGCCAACGAAGCGACAAGTCTTCTTCATAGATGACCTCAATATGCCTGCGTTGGAAGTTTACGGTGCTCAACCACCAATCGAACTTCTACGTCAATTTATGGATTTTTCTGGTAATTATATTGTTCTCCTCTGTTGAGTTAAAATTTCATTTTATTTAAATTTTTCCGTTTATACTTTTTTAAATATAAAGGCTGGTACGATCGCACCAACATTGGTGAATTCAAGACTCTAATAGATGTTGGCATGGTGGCTGCCATGGGTCCTCCCGGTGGAGGTCGTAATCCGGTTACAATGCGCTTGATGAGGCATTTCCATTATATAACCTTTACTGAAATGGAATATAGTAGCAAGGTAACTTAACGTTAACTTTTTATTATAAATATCATTGAGGAAGAAGAACTTTTGTACTTATTCGTTTAATCTTAGCTCATATTTGAAACTAAAATTAAGAGGTGTTTTGTAAATAGGTTTAGAAAATGGGTCACCTGATGATCAGTTGTCACTACTGCCCCTTGTCATTGATACTATAAAAAATCTTTATCATCCCTTGCATCGCCACAAACCTTGGCAAATTTGGCAAGTTATGTTCCTTTAGTTACACTGGCTCACTCACTTTGAACCGCAGCAAAACCATATATTGTATACACCCTTAGGGGGCTTGGAAGTCGGTTATTCCTCTTTGAATTTATTTTTTATTAGTAAGGTTATGTCATTTCTGGTATGAATAATAAATAGACTACTTCTTCTTCTCGAGTCATTTGGTATTTGGAACATGGTGACTCAACTTGGCTAATATATTTATATTAAATTAATTTAATAAATAATATTTTTTTGGTGATAGGGCTTTGTGCTAGCTAGTTTGGGTAGGTACCATCCACTCATCAGATATTCTACCTCCAAACAGCAGTACCCAGTATTATTGTGTTCCGTTTAGGGTGTAAGTGAGGTAGTGTAACAATTGGCACATAACATCTTATTATCCAAGGTTGGTGGCGCAATGGCGATGTAAAGAATGGTTAATATTTCTTACAGCGCAATTATCTATGGGCCAAGGTGACCACTTATCATCAGGTATCATAAACAAGTTAAATTTTTCCAGTATGGTATTTTTAATACAATTCTAAAATCATGGACGAGAAATTTCAAGGATGTCACTATAAATGAAAACTCATTCCTTAAAAGTTCCATTGAAGTTTTCAATTGTCTGGTAGAGGAACTCTTACCAACACCAACAAAATCTCATTATACTTTCAATCTCCGAGATCTCAGCAAAGTGTTCCAGGGTATTCTGATGGTTGATCCCCTAAATGTGAAGGTTAGTTTACAAAAACTAGTTGTCACCCGAGACTCCGCTCGCTTTAAGGGTTGGTCGGCAATTATTAGATATAAAAACTTGTCCTTTTTTGGAGTTCAAGCTTGCTTCATACTCATTTTCATCAAATCTGTTTTACCGACCGACAGAATTACTTTCTTTTATAATATTAGTATAGATTATTATTATTATTAAAGTGAATTTCCTGTCGAGACTTGCCAACGTATAGCGGATCTAACTTGAAATCAGAATAAACATAAGTTTTCTTCTATTTTTAATTTTTCACTATCTCAAGGCTATTTCAGATATTGGTATCCTATCAATAGTGAGAACTAAATTATCAACTCCATTTGATTAATTCATCTTAGTTTTAGCTGCTACATTTTTATTAGCTATATTTATTTCATCATTACGATCTACCGTAGGAAGAAAACGATGTGATACGGCTTTGGTATCATGAACATCAGCGCGTATATCAAGATCGACTTGTTAATAGTGAAGACCGGATTTGGTTCATTAAGTAAGTTTAACATTCAAATGAAAATGTTCTTTATTTATATATGCACTTAGAAGCACTTTTGAATGTGACGTGATAAAGTTAAAGCACTCTTCGCAATTGAGAAGATCCAGCCAGTGAACTTGTTTTTTTAGTATTTAATGAATTAACTTTAAATATAAATTATTTATAGTTTATATTCCCTGTAAGAAATATTGAGGCAAATGACTACCTGCTGGTAAATGGTCATCACAGTTAATTTACTAGTTCGTTCACGATTCAAACCGGAATACAATGATACTAAGTCACTGAGGGGGTGGTACCTACCTTTTTTATGTCATAAGTAGATGGACCGGCAATTGGTCACCTGATGTAAAGTGGTCATCACCGCCCATAGACATTGGCACTGTACATTTTTAAAAAGGGAATGTATATTTTTTTCCATTTAATATATAGGCGGACGGGTATATTCGCCATCTAATGGTAAATAGTCACTACCACTGACTTTGGGGTCCTTCAAATATTAACAATTCCTTACATCTTCACTGCGCCACCAACTTTGGGAACTAAGATGTTATGTCTCTTGTGCCTGTAGTGACACTGGCTCACTCACCTAAGCCAGAACATGACAATACCAAGTATTGCTGCTTAGCGTTAGAATAGCAGATGAGTAGGTGGTACCTACCAAGACGGACTTGCATAAAGGCCCTACCGAGTAAATAGTGCTGTTTACAGTTTAATGTTATTATTTTAATTTCTGCGAATTTACAGAGTATTTTAATTAACGAACGATACGATACGATACATAAATAATAAAATTCATTGAAAGTTCTGAGTATTCCAAAAAAGGGTATCAATTTAAAACATTTTGCCTTTGTTAAATTCCAGTTTGCTAAATAAAAAGATTCGTACCGAGTTTAATAAAAAACCAAATGATGTGATCGGTGGAAGATTGATGCTGTTCGGTGATTTCATGGACGTTGGAGCTGATGATAAGAAATATGTCGAGATTACGGATAAAGAAGAAGTAAATAATTATTTTATTGTATCGTAGTTACCTTGTTTAAGCTTTCTTATATATTAATAGCTTAAGCCAATTATTGTCCCAGTGATTATGGGATGATAGCTGCACATTAAGCCGAAGATGTGCAGAAAAATAAAGATGATTCTTAATTGCAATTTACTAAATTGTTATTTTACAAATAATCAATTTTAGAGAGTGTAAAAACGTTACTGACCAGCTAGAGAACAGTGCTACGGCTGCATGAGGAAATAAAGTGAAAAACGTAAACAAAATTAAAATAAATTCTTTCGACGAACTCCAATTTTATCTGAACTAATGTATAGTATCAGACATTTAAAGATTCATTAAATAATGTTTCATAATTTTCACGACAAATGTAGATAAGTTACTTGCAGTTTACAATTAAATGAAATCAAAACAAATCCTGTGACAAGTTTCGAAATTTCTAAAAACTCTTTTGAATAAACGCGAAGTTTCGCAGGACCCACTAGTAATATATAAGTAACGATTACTGATATTCAATAATCATCACTACGTATTACGTTTTACGGATTAAAATACTAAATGATTATGGTATTTAATTGAGATAATTCTGAATACGAGTAGATTGTACGTAATATTTTTATTTTTCATTATTCTATACTCATTCCGGATCCGGGTGGGAGGAGAAGGGATAGATGCCCTGTGTTCCTTTTTTGAATTTCTGACAACGTGTTAAGACGTGAAAGCGTAACAAACCAACAAATAAACAACTCACACTTGCATTGATAATACTAGTTAGCATTTAGATTTACCCTAATATATTGCGTAAGTACTAAGCATTTTTATTTATTTTTTTATAATCAAAAATGTAACTTTGTGTTCTTTATCAGCTGGATGAAGTCCTGGCTCATTATCTAAACGAATACAATCTGGCATCAACCGCACCATTGGATCTCGTTCTATTTGAAGATGCCGTGGGGCACCTTTGTCGCTTGGCACGTATCATGAGGCAGCCTATGGCTAATGCCCTTCTCTTGGGTATGGGAGGATCTGGTGAGTTGATCTCTCGTGCTAAATTTTATTACTATTAACGTAGTATGATATTTAGATCTGATGATTCTTGGTGTAGAGTAATATGTATGAAATATTCATTTTTACTAAATGAAACAAAAGTTTTGTAGTAACGCGTGGTGTATAATGTTGAATTGTTGGTAATGTTCTGAAGAAAAATATCTAACTAATTGTATCTAAGTACACTATTACAAAGACATTTTAAAGAATGAAATATATGTTGTCTGAAGATCGAATGACTGACTGAATGACTTGCATGAAATATTATGCCTTCTAAGCTGAGAGAAAATCTATCAAATATAAAAATATATTTTTAAATTATTAATAAATTGTACATAACATCATAAAAAACTTATTTACCTGCGTTACTTTGTTGAATAAATAAAATCTAAATTTGTAAAATAAATAAACAGTTTTGCTTAAAAATCTTATTGCTATACCACCCAAGCCACGCGTCCGAGTGTTTGCCATGATTTTTTTGAGATTGGATGCATCTATTCGGTTTTAAGCGACAATAAAGAGAAAATTGAATTGATCAGGTCGCCAGTCCTTATCCCGCCTCGCAGCCAGCATGGCGGAACTGCAATGCATGCAAATTGAAATAACCAAAGCTTACGGTCAGGTCGAATGGCGCGATGATCTGAAACATACCATGATGAAAGCCGGTGCTGATAATCGTGGAATTGTTTTCCTGTTCTCCGATGCTCAAGTATATCACTGAACTATTTTATATTAAATAGATAAAATATATTACATCGACTATGAACCTATAGAATTAGGTTATATGAAATTTCAGCTCAGTGGAAATTATTAGGTCGATAGAAAGCAACAAATTGATTTTTATACAGGTTAGGTTGGTTTATATTTTTGAAGGTCGATGTTGTTTGCATCTTTAAAGTCTGTATCACTTTGAATGTCACCTATATCAGTTATTAATTGTAAGTGTTTAGTGATAAATTGATGGTATAAATATTTCAATAAATAAACAAAGAAATAAACGTGAACATTTGTTTTGATTTGCAAAATGTTATTCTACATCGTTTATATTTTATAAGTATTTGTTTTGTATTATTTAACTGAACCACTAGTTCGTAACAAGTAAATTACGTTCAAAAAAGTATCTACAATGAATAAAAACAATACCATCAAAAAGATATCCCTTTTAAAAACTGAAGCTGAAACATTTTCGCAAAGGCCTTTAATTAGACAAAGAAACAAAAGTAAATTGTAAATACTTCTAAACTCCTAAGAGCTTCTCCTCGTGCAGATGAAAGAACGTATGTTACGACAAGTTCCTTCAAAGATTTAAACGAGACAGATAATCTCCTAATTAGTTTACATAATTATACAATATATTAGGAAATCTTTCATATTTATAAGGTTCGTCATATTAGTGGTGGGGTTTTTATCGTTGCTACCGGCAAACAAAAGCGAAAGACAACAATACTTAGAATTGTTGTGTTTCGATTTGAAGGGTGAGCTACTGTTTCAGCATAAGGGACATAGCATCTTAGTTCCCAAGGTTGGGGGCACAATGGTAATGTTCATGAGCAGCGGTGCGCCTCGGGCCGCCTTACATTTAATTTTTAAAAAAAAAACATCTCATTGTTTATTTATATCTTCGAAAGAAAAAACAGCTTTGTTTAATTATTCCTGTCTAAAAAATATTTATATTTAAATTCGTTTATTTTAAATGTTCTTTTTTAGATAAAATTGGAATCATTTCTCGAAGACCTGAACAATATACTGAGTTCAGGCGATGTTCCGAATATATATGAAGCTGAAGATTTGGACTCCATATATATGTCTGTTCGTCACGCAGTCATGGAAATGAATCTAGCAGCGACTAAAACTAATCTGTTCGCTTGCTATCAACGTAGAGTTCGGAGCAATTTACACATTGTTGTAGTCATGAGTCCTGTTGGCGAAGTAAGTTCATTGAATAACAACTTAACGATTATTAAGTACATTATATTTATTTACATAATAATTATCAATTAAAGCCTTAATTATATGAAAATATTAAAATAGTTACATTAAAATTTATTACCTTTGGTTTGGTTAAGTTGAATATTTTTGTATATTTTCAAAATTATATTATTATATGTACAATAAATAAAATTTACTATGGTTCATATATATAATTATAACAACATATTATATATAAAGAAAAAACTTTATAAGATAAGATTAGAATTGTCGATGGTTATTTTATGTATTTTAATACTAGTTCCCGTTTGTTGCTCATCCGCGTGCGAAGGCGCCAACGGGTGTGAGGTGCTCTATATCCTGTTTTATAACTTTACAACGTGTTAGCAAAATTTCATGTTTATCGGTTGAGTTTATATGTGAAAACGTTAAGAATAAACTGATTCTTACATTTATAATATAAATTTGAAAAATATTTAATAACTACAGACGACGGACAGACGACTAATATTATACTTTATTGTTTCTTAGGCATAACAGTAAATTAATTTTATACGTTTGTTACTAAATCAACTGTCAATTTAACTAATGCGGTAAATTCGTTTTTCAACTTCTTAAACAAATGCTTGCAAAAAAACAAAAGAAAAAAAATTGTAGTCGCAAATGATAGTTTAACGAAAGCGTTGTTATCTAACGATAATGTCGTTTAAAAACTAGTTGAACAACTTTTTTATCCATATCAGATCTTCAGAGCTCGTCTCCGCCAGTTTCCCTCCCTTGTGAATTGTTGCACTATCGACTGGTTCAGTGAGTGGCCGAAATCCGCCCTCCAATCCGTTGCAACACACTTTTTCAATAACATGTTGGAGCTTCAGACCACTGATGAAGTCATCGAATCTCTAGTTGTAAGTAATTATCTTATTAGTAATATATTATTTTGTTTTCTTTTAATTATACAGGCAGGCGGATACGCAAATGGACCACCTGATGATAAATAGTCACCACTGTCGATAAATTTTGGCGCTGTAAAAAATAATAACCACTCCTTATCGCTGACGCGCCAGCAACCTTGGGAGCTAAAATGTTGTGTCCCTAGTGCCTGTAGTTATATTTTCTTACATAAAGCCTTACCTATAAGTGTAATATAACAATAATATGTAATGTTGACAAGGAAGAGGAAAATTTAACATGATATAATTTGCTAAAATACCATAAGTATGCACTGAACCTGATTTTCACTAAAAATCTACAATTTTCAGTCTGTTTGCTGCTTCGCACACCAGAGTGTGGTGGATGCGAGTGCTAAATTCTTGGCTCAACTCAATCGCCTCAATTACGTGACTCCTATGTCTTACATGGAGATGTTAGCAGCTTATGCGGAAATGTTCAGAAAGAAACAGAAGGCTATACTCATGGAATCCAACGCTCTGAAAACAGGTAAAAATTTAAATTTATTGGCATAAAAGGCAGAGTTCAGACTGATATATACATTTCTAACATTTTTACTATAAATTCTGTCTTATTGATAATTGTAAGTACGATAAATATTCATGGTATGACATAAATTCTGAGCTAACACCAAAGAATTATTATTAGAGCTATTTTTTTTCTACGATCAAATTTAAAGGTCTAAACAAACTAAATCAAACTGAAGTTGAAGTGAAGCAGCTTCAAATTGAATTAGCTGAACTGAAGCCGTTGATGGAAAAAGCTGCTGATGAAACCAAAAAAGTGATTGACCAGATAGCAATAGATACAGTACGTAACAATTTTTATTCATAATAAATTATTATCTATATCTATTCACTCACGATGGCACGTCCCTCCGAGCTAATTATCGGCGTACGTGAGTGACGGTCTTGGTTATAAGATGTCTTATTGTGCGTGAGATAACTTCTGTCAGAATAAAGACAGCAAAAAAATATCAAATTTGATTATATTTGTTAATGCACGCCAATAATTAAATAAAAATAAAATGTTATTCCTTATGATTATGTTATTACCGATATTTACTTGATTGGTATTATTTATTTTATAGGAAATAGCTGAAGACGCTAGAATTAAAGTAGAAAAAGAGCAGGCAATCGCGGAACTGATGGCTAAGGAAACGACTGCTATGGCTGAAGATGCACAGAGAGATTTAGGTGATGTTGAATTTGCCTTAACATTAAACGTTCAATAGATAGTATTTATAATTTCTATGTTTATATTGTATTAAATATAATAAATATTAGATTAGAGTATATCAAAAGATACATTTTTCAAATGATATATATAATATGTAGCTTACCTGTTTGGGATATATTCCAAAACAATAGAAGCCGTAGTAGAATCAAAAGATTTTACCGATGGGAAGCTGTAAGTCAAATCAAGTAAATCGGATCAAAATCCTTTATTCATAAGAAGCAATACACTTGATTAAGTATCGAATTGAAAACTGGTTTGGTAAAATGATACCCTGAGCTGAGAAGAATCGATAGAACAAGATCAGCAGGTTCTTTTTTGGTCAATTTATGATTGTAAAATTAATGATTATATTCAATATAAAAAAGGAAAATTCAGGAGGCGATCGTTTCAGTCCCAAGATTCTCTGTTGCTCTTTTTTACAAATTCATTATAAAATATTCATGAATTTCTATTTAATTATGTATGACCTAAAATATAAATTATGTCCAACGTGTGCTTAATAATAATAATATATTTTTTAAATTATACGGTTTAAAAGGATAATATTTTAATTATAAATAAATTTAACGTGTCAAAATTACTAGACGAAGCAATGCCAGCACTAAGAGCAGCTGAAAAGGCCCTACAAGAGTTGAATCGTAATGACGTCGTTGAAGTTAAGGCAATGAAAAAACCACCAGCTGGTGTAGTTCTTGTGATAGAATCACTGTGTGTGGTATTCGATATCAAGCCTATTAAGGTACCTTTTTTTACTTTAAATTTAAGAACAGTCCTAGTTTTTAAATAGTACTGGACCAACAGTCGTAGAAGGCTGACCACTCGTATTTTAAAGTATATATAATCTTGACTATTAACTATTCGATATGCAGGAACCTGGAGCATCATTTGGTCAAAAAGTGCTGAATTACTGGAAGCCAGGGTCACAGATGTTAGCGGATCCAACTGCATTTCTGGACTCGTTAATGAAATATGACAAGGAATCCATTACAGAAGACATGATAAAGAAACTAAAGAAATACGTTAGCGACCCTAACTACGAGCCAGGCAAGATATCGAAGGTATGAACAAAAGCTGAAATTACTCAATAAGTTTTTTTTTAAATGTTCCTTTGGGCCGTCAGAATAGCAAGTGGTCACCACTACCAAAATAAATTGGCACTCTAGGTAATATTAACTTTGGGAACCAAGATCTTATGTCCCTTGTGTCAGAAGTTACACTGTATCACTCGCCCTTGAAATCGGAACATAACAATACTAAGTCATGTTCTGTGGTGGTAGAATTGTGATCAGTCTGTAATACATCAAGTATCCCATTTATTATGATAATACTTCTGGCTTAAGATATTAATATCTCAAATTATATACATACATGTATTTGATCCTAATATATATTTAAGATTTACCTTAAACGAATTTAAATTAATTTTAATGTTTCAACGTTAGGTGTCAAAGGCGTGCATGTCTCTGTGCATGTGGGTGCATGCTATGTATAAATTTTATCACGTTAATAAAGCTGTCGCTCCTAAAAAGGAAGCTCTTGAACGAGCTACTAAAGAACTAGCAGCAGTCGAAGGTACACAATATTCAGCTGTATTGCTTTCGACATATTAAAGTATTGACAATATTTTAAGAATAATATGATATAAAATTTTGACATATATTAAGAAATTGAATTCTTCCAAATACATATAGTTTTATTATTTTGTGTAGAGATAGAAAATTAGTCTTGCTTCTAAAAGAACCCTCAGTTTTTAACTGTTCATAATATTATACTTAAATATTAAATTTTTCACTTTATCATTCGGTAAATTACAAATCACGTCCATCTATAGAAATATAGGTAATTAAATGATGTAGAAAATCGAAGACTTCCCGATATATGTCGAATATTCCAAGAAATTAACATCGTACTAATAATAGAATTTAAAATTAATCAAATATTAATTACAATTAGTGGGTCTCCCGCGAATCTTTTTCAAAAGAATTTTTATGAAGTTCGAAACCTATGACAGGTTTTGTTTTTATTTTATTTCATTGTAAACTGCAATTCACTCATCTACATTTGGCACTAAAATAATGAAACCTGTTTTAAATGACTTTTTTAATATCAAGTGTACATTAGTTCAGTTAGAATTTTTCTTATACAGAATTATAGTACCGTAGTACCGCTCTTTAACCGGACATTAAATTATTCCGCTCTCTAAAATTAATTATTTGTTAATTCTTAACAATTTAGTAAATTTCAATCAAGAATCCTCTTTAATTTTCTGCACATCTACGGCTGGAACTCTTCAAAATGAGACCATAAACGATTTTTTATGTGCAGCTATCGTCCCATAACCACTGGGACAGAAATCGGCTTACGCTATTAATATATATGATTGTTTTCAAATTTCGAATAAAATTATCTTGTTAATAGCTGTATTGGCGAACGCAAGAGCAAAAATGCAAGCGCTTCTAGAAGGTATCGCGAAATTGAATGCGTATCTGCAAGAGAAGGAAGACGAGAAGCGTAAGATGGAAGAAGATATCAATCAATGTTTGGCAAGGATGGATCGAGCTAACAGGTTTTTGACTAAAAAAAAAGCTTTTGTTCACTCCATACGTGTATATCTAATATAATAAGATTGTACAGCTGATAACGAGTTTACGACAGAAAATCACAATATCCTTTGATTGGACATATTTGAGATTTAAACATAGGAACTCGTGATCAGGAGCAATGTGAGCTAACCACAATGCGTCTATTTTGGCGTTTCTTTTAGTTTTAAAGCAGTTTTGACGATAATTCAATTATGTATTTTATATTCGTGTAATATATTTCTTTTTTAGGTTATTGAACGGTTTGTCAAGTGAGCGAGTTCGCTGGATACGGACGATAAAAGAGCTGGATGCCGGTCAAGTGTATCTCATTGGAGATATCATGTTGAGCGCTTGTGAGATTGTTATTTTCTTATAAACTTACCGCACTAGTTAATGCCCCACAATTGGGTAAGGGCGAGGAGGAGAATTGCGGCCTATTTTATCCGAAAATAGATTTCGTTCAACCAAATTCAAATCCAGGCAAGAACTACTCAATTGACATGTGCTTGGTTTCTGTTTAAAATTAATGTCGTGCCAGTCTGTGAAATAAATTATCTAGGAAACTTCGGATGACAATCCGATACTTGTCTATCAGATGCAATAATATTACACCATGTTATATAATATGATGGGATAGGCTAAAGCTGAGAAAGTAATAATAAAAGCATCAGGATAAGCTCTTAACGCCAAGTTTTCCGACTCCGCAAAGTCAATATTTCCTTCTTGGGACAAGGCATCCGTTTCTACAATAATGAATAATAAAAAACATGTTATTCAATACAAGGTTATATAGATGCGATAAAAAAGCGTGGAGCTAATACTTGTTGATTTCGAAACTCAAATATATACTATGTTATTTACATATTATATACGTAACTACTGAGTTTCTTGCTGGTTCTTCTCGGTAGTACCGGTGGTAGCTTTACTTCATATAGTTTGTAAAATGACGATTCAAAGTGCTTGTGCCCACTTGAATAAAGTATTTTTTTAAACTATTTTTTTTTATTTAAGCTCCATTTCGAACATAGCATAAATTTTATATTTTCCTTTTATATCTGTTGGTCTTTTTATATAAAGGTGCTGTGGGCTACATCACACCTTTTACAGATGAATTTCGTCGAGAGCTACTTTCGCAGTGGATAAAACATATTGTGGTAGGTCAATCACATTAATGGCTTAATATTTTTAAAAGTAACAGCAACTTGTGAATCCCACTGCTGGGTTAAGCCTGTCGAGGAGAAGGTTTTGGAGCTCGTTGCCCCGTAATGCGTCATCGTTACGAGATAATAATGCTGGTTGTTGAGAATTGTGCTAATGGCCGTTTGCTGGTCACGTGACGAACTCGGCTTTTTTGTTATGTTTGATAATTATTATTATAAGTAATGGATCTTAGAAATATATTTACTATTACAAATGGAACGAATTTTAATTCGATATTCGCGTATAATTAATCGAATTTGAAAGAGTAATTTTTCATATTCTTATTTGAAGGAAAATATTGTGGCAATTTTCAATGGAATAGATATTAGATATTAATTATGTAGGCTATAAATTTACCATATATATATATGATTATTGATTGCCTCGTATGACTCTCCCCACCGACTACATTCTGAGCCGAGGTACGATTTCAGAGGAGACACCCTCAGAACGAACGTCACTCTCGAGCTCAAAAAGGCTCAACTTTAAAGCTGCGTCTAGTACTCGCCCCAACGTTCTGTAAAGGCCAGTAGGGCCAACAGCACTACTACATACACGATACAAAAAAAAATACCTCGTATGGCCATTAAAAAATATTTGGCTTTTATCGAAAAATTCTCAATACCAGCCGAGAGCCTAAATTGGCGAGAGTTAAATCCTTTCTCGCCTCGGAAAGCACTTAATGTCGATAGTTTGCAAAACTCTTTTTGAACGTGTTCGATTTACCATCCCATTTGATTGTGAGAGTTAGTGATCGATAGCGTTTGTGTTTGTGAACACCAAGTGTGCACTATAATACGTCCCGACTACCGCTAAAGATTGGCCGAGACCAAAATCGTTCAGCGTTCACCATCATCATCCTATATGATTATTTTTTAGGATGTGAAAGTACCTCATACGGAAGGAGCGACGCCCCTATCCATTCTTGGAGATGCTGTTATTATACGGTACGTACACTTATTAAACTTGACTACTTGCCTTTCGATTTTGAGAAAATGTAAATTGACGGCTAGTTTTAAGCCGTAGAAGGAAAACATTGTATATTTATAACTTCAACTAACTCAGTTTAAGTTTAAACTTGATAATAATATTCGGATTATCCTTAACTAGTACGCGAGTTTGTTAAAGTTAATATTTCCAACAGATAAAGCCGAAGATTAAGATGCGTAAGTTTTGTTTAAAGCTGTTTTTAAACTTGCTATAATAAAAACATTCTAAGAATATGCTGAATAAAACAAACAAAACGAGCAGAGCGAATACAGCACTTCTATAAGAAGTTAAATTAATTAATAATTACTTGGTGGTAGGGCTTTGTGCAAGATCTTCTGAGTGGGTACTACCCACTCATCAGATATTCCACCTAGCAGCAATACTTAGGATTGTTGTGTTCCGGGTTGAAAGATGAGTAAGCCAGTGTAACTAAAGGCACAAGGGACATAAGATCTAAGAACCCCTAGAAGTCGGTAGAGCATTGGCGATGGAAGGAATTGTTAGAATATCTTACGACTCCCATATCTATGGGCAGTGACGACCACTTTATTATTTGGCCTATTTGCCAGTCCACCTGATTATGATGTATATCTTATTGTATTTCGACTCATTTATTCAACAGAAATTGGCAAATGTATGGTTTACCCCGTGATCCACTTTCCGTGGAGTCCGCAGTGCTGATGTCCAACTCCAGAAGATGGCCTCTCATCATCGATCCTCAGACTCAAGCCAATAAGTGGATCCGTGCTATGGTAAAGTGGCATATTTGTATTGTTACCGCTGTTGATTTTCTTTTTACTGAAATGAGTAAATTGTTAAAGCATGCGTTACACATTGTTCATATTTAAATATAAATGCATTCTAAAAGCCATAATTGAAAAACAATATTCAAAATGTTGATTTTCCTAGTAAAAAGACACGTTAAATATATTTTATACTTCGGCAAAATAAACACGCTTTCTTGCCCTAAAATTAAATTAAATTTCAAACAATTTTTATTCCCGCAAAATCGCTGTCAGACGTTTTGATGACGTAATATTGGTAAAAACAACGATTCAACATTAACAGCTATAAATATTTGGTTTTTTGTGGGAAAATAATGAATTATATATAATTTAAGTAATTTTTATCAAATTTCATAATTTACTCGTATTTTACACTAACGAAAACACCCTATTACTGACTTACTTATTCGAACCCAAATCTAAGAAAAGTAATCAAGATGTCGTTCTACTTTTCGTTAAACTTTTCAGGGTAAAATCGAAGGGATTGTAGTATGTAAACCAAACGACAGAGATTTACTCAGAAATTTTGAGTCTGCGCTGAGGTTTGGCAAGCCAATACTTTTAGAGAACGTCGGTCAAGAACTGGATCCGGCACTGGATCCTGTGTTAAAGGTATTAATTAAACCTTTTAAGATTTCAACTTGATTTCACTTTGTAAATTAATTGTAATGTAGTTGTTTTTATTGTAGATTTAAAATAAACGTGTGTCTCCAATTTGTATTATCCAGCAATTCGAATGTTTGGAAGGATAAACTTCCAAGCAAGCTCGCAGTCACATTTATAGTATTACTAAAATATATTTTGAAATGATTCCGTTTTTCTAGACTAATATTACAAATAGGAAAGGAAAGCTGTCTGTCTATCTAATAATCTTTTACGGCTAAACTAATAACCGAATTAGATAATATTTGATAGTGAAAATGTTTTTTTTATACCAAAAAATATTACCAAAAGACAAGACGCGGCGGAAAAACGATTATTATATATAAAATAAGATGAAATTAATGTTTTTCAAGTCCAGTCCTTAATTTAAAGTGGACGAAACTGCGAAGCGCTATCAATTTTATAATAATAATATTTATTCGTTTATATTTTATTTTTATTACAACAAAAATTCAAGAGTTTTAATTATTGTTTGTTTTCAAAATATTACTAAGCTATAATATATTTACTTCTTCCAGCGACAATATTTCCGTCAAGCGGGTCAACTGGTTCTTAAATTGGGAGACTCGTTGATTCCGTATACCGCTGGTTTTCGTCTCTACATAACCACAAAACTGCCGAACCCTAAGTATACTCCTGAGGTGTCCGTCAAAGTACAGATTGTCAACTTTGCACTGGTACCAAGGTAAGTAGATATTTTTTTTTTTTTATGTCATAGGTGGCAAACGGGCAGGAGGCTCACCTGATGGAAAGTGACTACCACCGCCCATGGACATCTGCAACACCGGGGGGCTTGCAGGTGCGTTGCCGGCCTTTAAGGAAAGAGTACGCTCTTTTTCTTGAAGGTTCCCAAGTCGTATCGGTTCGGAAAAAACCGCCGGCGAAAGCTGGTTCCACAGAGTGGTTGTGCGAGGCAGAAAATGTCTTAAAGATCGCATATTGCGAGAACACAACTGACGATATTAAAAATGAATATTTGTGTTCATATATTAATCTTTCTATCGTTATTCGTAACCCTTGATCAGCAAGTCAGTAGCCAACGGTAGCTTTTGAATTACGTCATCTAAACGAAATTACTGTCCATAAGCAAAACGAATCATAGTCACTTAAATTACATGAAACGAAGTAAATTTTTAAGAGAACAAGTTTTTAAAAACTTGGATCTATATAGGCATTTGATTTAAAGTCACGTGTAATTATTGGGACTTTTATCTAATTCAACATTTGTCCTTGCTAGTGGTTTGGCAGAACAACTCCTATCAATCGTAGTAGCCCAAGAACGTCCAGACTTAGAAGAACTACGAGGACAGCTTATTGTATCGAGAGCACAATTATCAACCCAACTAGCTGAAATGCAATCTGATATTCTATACGGTCTGTCTAACAGCGAAGGTTCCCCAGTAGATGATCTGCCTCTAATTCTCACTCTGGAAGCTATTAAAATAAAGAGTGCTGAAATATTGGTAAGTAGTCTAATTTTCTTCTTTATATAACAAATAATTAGTTAAGTTCTAGATACATTACATTACATACATTAGCAGCCTGTAAATTTCCCACTGCTGAGCCAAGGCCTCCTCTCCTTTTGAGGAACATATTCCACCACGCTGCTCCAATTCGGGTTGGTGGAATAAACATGTGGCAGAATTTCGTTGAAATTAGACACATGCAGGTTTCCTCACGATGTTTTCCTTTACCTCCGAGCACGAGATGAATTAT
Source organism: Vanessa tameamea (assembly GCF_037043105.1). NCBI lineage: Eukaryota > Metazoa > Arthropoda > Insecta > Lepidoptera > Nymphalidae > Vanessa > Vanessa tameamea. The sequence goes on from NC_087335.1 coordinate 5,963,053, forward strand.
AAACACAAATTAATCACATGAAAATTCAGTGGTGCCTGCCTGGGTTTGAACCCGAAATCATCGGTTAAGATGCATGCGTTCTAACCACTGGGCCATCTCGGCTTCTAACCAGTGGGCCATCTCGGGTCAAGTTCTAGATAATCCACTCAAAAGTGAATTTGTTATTAATACTAAGGTTATTGAATATATTGCTAACATCTTAGCTGGTTAAATTTTTTGACCGCGTTAATGATTATAGACATCGGTGATCACTTAACTCAGGTTGTACATTTGCCAGGCAACATACATAAATAACCTACAAAAAAGCATATTTTTTAATATATATAATGGTGTAATCATAAAGATGATGTCCTCATGATTAATTGAGCTGAAAGCGGGTTATCTGTGGAAAGGCAGCGACCGGTGAGACTTCAGGCGCTGGACTTTTTCTTTAAGTGATTTTTGAGACACGAGAAAGAAAACATTGCCAATTTTTATATTTCTGGCAATTTTTACGATTTTCTCGACAACAAATATCAAGAACTTTTAATTGGCCCACCCCGAAACTCATTACCTGCACCCTTATAAGGGTGGCTTATAAGTCAACAACCTTGAGATGTAAAATGTAGAAAAAGAAAATTAAGAGAATACGTTCATTTCTCAACGTGGATCCGTATTCATTCAAAGACCAGTTTAAAGTGTAACACACAAATATATATGGCCAAAAGCATTTATTTAGGTTAGACAAAAATATCGCTCTAATCAAACTGATCAATTTTTTTAATTTTCCGCAGACGTTCCAATTGCGAATAATTTTATAGAATATAAAGACGTTACTTAAATTATGGTATGGATCATATTATGAATTATATTTAAACAAATCTTTTCCATTACAGATTAAAGTAGAAGATATAGAACGGACATCTGCTGAAATAGACGAAGCCCGACAAGGTTACGTGCCTGTAGCCAATCGTGGTCAAATTTTATTCTTCTGTTTATCTGGCATGGCCAACGTTGATCCAATGTACCAATACTCCTTGGAATGGTTTGTCAAACTGTTCATACGAAGCATGGCTGAAACGGAGCCGAATGGTGATTTTCTTTTTCGATATATTTATTAAAAGAAAATACATTAATAAATCTAGCTTATATTTGATAAAATTTTAAGTGATGTTCGTTAAAGATATCATTCATGGTACATACATTTATTTTATTTTTATAATTAGACTCATCACATAGGCCCATATAAATAGGAGTATGATACGAAATTTTATTTTCTAAAGTTGTGAATATTTCTATGATAATACGATATTTTTATATTCAAGTCCACTGTTAAACTTACTTGAATTTGAATTATTTCAACATTATCGTTATCTTTTCTGTCCTTATATTAGAATCGATACTAAGCAAGTAAATAAATTTTACGGCGTATAATTTTGTTCGAGCCGAGATGGCCCAGTGGTTAGAACGCGTGCATCTTAACCGATGATTTCGGGTTCAAACCCAGGCAGGCACCACTGAATTTACATGTGCTTAATTTGTTTATAATTCATCTCGTGCTCGGCGGTGAAGGAAAACATCGTGAGGAAACCTGCATGTGTCTAATTTCAACGAAATTCTGCCACATGTGTATTCCACCAACCCGCATTGGAGCAGCTTGGTGGAATATGCTCCAAACCTTCTCCTCAACGGGAGAGGAGGCCTTAGCCCAGCAGTGGGAAATTTACAGGCTGATTATGTTATGTATTTATGTTATAATTTTGTTAACGTAAATAATGTTTTTTTTTTTTAATTTCGAATACTTTATTCTTTTTTTCAGACGATATAATCGAACGTGTTGATATAATTATTGAGCACTTCACGTTTCTCCTATATCAGAATGTGTGCAGGAGTCTTTTCGAAAGACATAAACTTCTCTTTGCGTTCCTTCTTTGCGCTCGAATTTTACTCGACAAAGGAACCATTCGACACCAAGAGTTTAACTTCCTTTTGAACGGTGCTAAGATTGAAGAGGTAGATAGCGTTTCTGAAATATTTGAGAAACTTTGTGATATTTGATAGTGACATTATTTCTTTCTAGATATTATTTATTCTAGTCTCAAAAGTAGTAAGGTGGTTTGAAGGGTAAATGAAAATATATATAGGCAGAGTTGATTTCGGTGGTCAATTTGCCAGACTACCTAATTTTAATTTAATAAAATTGTATGTTTAATATTAATTAAGATAGATAAAATGATTCTGGTTTTTTCATGGATTTAACTCGTGTTTAATCATCATCTCGTGCTTGATTGTGAAACAGCGTTAGGAAACCTACACGTGTTGGACGAAAATCTGCAAAATTTGAGCCGCTTGGTAAAGTAAACTCAGTCTTCTAAAAAAAGGCGAGATCTTAGTTTACAGACTATTACATTTATGAAATTTTATTTAATAATCGGGAGAATTTGTTTTTTTTTTTACATTTTGGTGAGACGTAATACCTATAAGTTATTAACATCCTTAATTAACCTTTGTCAATAATAATCTTCACATAATCTATTTTATAACTATTCAAATAAAATAGTTCGTAACTAAGTGGCTTTATTTAAAGGAATTTGAAAATCCAGAACCAAAGTGGATATCCCCAAAAATGTGGCTAGATATGATGCAGCTTGCCTCTCTGCCCACCATGCATCAGTTTGTCATTGACTTCCCGCAACAGACGAAGTTCTTCAAATCCTATTACGACGCTTGGAACCCACATAAGTAAGTTTAAAGTTGTTAACAATTTTTCAGATTAATTTATTGCTTTAAGGAATTAATTTCATGACGATTTTATATATTACTCTTTTTTATAACATAGGTTTGGGATAATTGTTTGATATTGATACCGTACGTACAGGCCTTAGTAGTTTTAAAATTAAAAGGAAACAATTGATAACTCTTTTTTTTTAATTGGGTCACGAATATTTTTCGATTGCAAAATCTATATATACGAACTGATTCCAGTAAAACCTAAGATTTACCGATTTTGAATGGTAAATGTCCATAAAACTTTGGGATTCGAACTTTTACCATCATTCACTTGGTAAATCTAGGTACATGTTAGGTTAGGTTAGTTTGGAATGGTAAAAGTCCGAAAAAGTCGTCCCTTTATAATGAATACTTACATTTACCAACTCAGGTCGGTAGTTCGAGGTTTTACAGTAACATATACACCTAATAAAAAATAGACAAAGTAAACATTAGTTAATCGAAACAAATTATATAAAAAGCAATGACTGCAATTGTGTTCAAAATAGGTTTACCATTCAGATTCCAAGTTGGACCTCAAAACCCAACTCTGATTTTAAATAGCACTCTTTGTGGCTGTGATGTGACTTGTGTTATTTATAAATATTAATTACAATTAGCTGTTTTCGGTAAAGACGTTTTCATTGGTTTAGCTGTGGTTCCGTCGTTGAACAATAACACATTCCACGATTATTTTAACATTTTTTATTAAGTACTTAATACACTATAGATATTTATGTCGCCAACATTTGCTATTAATTTGAAGGCTATCAATTTTGCTTCGTAGCTGCATTACCTATATTTTAGATTTAAGGGCAGTTTTTAAATTAATGTATAGTTAGCATATTATTTGTATTTGAAAAACTAATTTATTTATATTTTCAATTTTTTAGATTACCATATCCGAAACCACTAGATTCACAATTGGACGCTTTTCAAAAATTGCTTGTGTTAAAATGTCTGCGACCGGATAAACTTGTACCTGGACTTCAAGTGAGAAGGAATTTTCGATGAAATTAGACCACTTACGTCCAGTTTCTATATTTAACGAATCGTTACAGTTCATCAGTAGTCGAACGATTTTCAGTTACGAAGAAAAAGCCTTTAAAACCTGTTATATACCACATACATCTTACTTCGAAATTTAGATAATGATTATTAAGTACACTTTTGAAAAACGCCTCGTAAAATAAAGTAACCGAACGTAAAGTGGTAACTATGTTATATTTATTGTAGTTGGTTTGTGATCCTTAACTTGGTAGCATAATATTTTTTAAATCATTTACTTTCCCAAGGTTTTAGGACAAAATTACTCGTCTTCACAGGCTTTTTCATTTCTTTGAATGCATTATACTATTATAGTATTTATTTGTAATTGATTGTTTAAATTTGAATCATTTCATTCTTTGAATAGTTTAATTATTTTATACAATAGCATATAACCTTTCAACACAAAGTTTTTGATTACGTAATCAAACACCTAGAAATATGTTGTGTTAATAGTAAAAAGGTATGTCTATCTAAACTTATCTAATGGAGTGTGAATATGTAATGAGGAGAATGCGATGCCATCCCGGCAGCCATCCTCCTGAGAATTGCCTGAAACAAGACACGCGAGGCTCTCACATCCACAGCCCTCACCTTAAATTTTAAGCTAGGGACTAGACAAACCATAATAATATATTTGTATACATTATAATCCAAATTTGTAGATCTATTGCGATGAAACAACTTACTTATTTTTTAAACTGTATTTAAACAGGATTACGTAGTGACAGGCCTAGGTGCAAGGTTCGTGGAACCGCAGCCGGCTGATCTCGCCGCCTTGTTTGCTGAATCTGATCCTCTAGCGCCTATTATATTCGTGCTATCAACAGGAACCGATCCTGCTGCTGGTAAGATTGTATTAGTATCACAAAGTTAATTATTTCTTAATTACGTTTTACCTGTATAAAAATTTTCCCATCTGGGTACCACCGACACATCAGAAGTTCAACCGTAAAACAGCAATACTTAGTATTATTGTTTATTAGTGTATTTATGTATAAGTGTTCCCGCTTGAAGGTTGAGTGAGCCATTATAACTCCAGCACAAAGGATATAATATCTCAGCGCCCAAGTTTGGTGGGACATTGGCGGTGTAAGAAGTGTTTAATATTTCTTACAGAACTAATGTCTGTGAGCGTTAGTCACTTATCATCAGGTGGCTTATTTGCTAAATAAAAAACCACAAAAGTTAAGGTTTGTCAAAATAAATATTCCGTTTTTATTTCATTTCTATCAGCTTTCACTGATCACACTTTGAGATATAATTTGACTTTGTTGCGATAAATTTTAGATCTTTTAAAATTCGCTGATAAAATGAAGATGGGAAAACGTTTCGAAAGTATCTCCTTGGGTCAAGGTCAAGGGCCGCTGGCCGAAGCAATGATGAAGGTCGGCTGTGATTTTGGTAACTGGGTATTTTTCCAGGTATGTAAAGTTCAGGAAAAGTTTTGATTGCTTATACTTTTTAATTAAATATAAACCAATTATCCTTTTTTGAATATAATTTAACGAGATAAATGAAACAAGGTTAGGATATTGAGGTAAAAATATAATATAAACAATTGAAATAATTTCTCGTGTAATAATTTTACTCATCAGATATTCTACTGCCAAACAGCAGTACTGGGCATTGTTGTGTTCCGGTTTGAAGGGTGATTGAGTCAGTGTAACTACAGGCACAAGACATAACATCTTAGTTCGTAATGTTTGTGGCGTATTGGTGATGTAAGTAATGGTTAATATTTCTTACAGCGTTGTCTATGGGAGGTGGTGACTAATTTGCCCGTCCGCCTAACTATATAAAAAAAAAAAAAATCTAATTGACTTCGTAAATAGTGCACTCTAATTGTGATGCTATTATTTTATTTATGTAACAATACAATGTATTGTTTATTTCCATGATATCTTAAATATAAAAACAAAAGCTGTCGTGGAACACCTGGTTGGAACGAAGTTGTTTTCGCTGTCTGCTATGTATTAATAATAATATATACAATGATATAAAATAAAAACGTTTGAGAGTAATTAAATAACGGGATATAAAATTATGAGTAATAATCCTGGTCCTATAACGTGACGATTTTTGACATTTTATTCTTGTGTAAGATGCGTAAAAAACTTCGTTACAAAAATAAATGTTTGTTGCTGTTTTATCACCGATTTTCATATATTTTGTTGTAAGAACTGCCATCTGTCGCCATCATGGATGCCGGTACTAGAACTGAACGTTGAGCAGATTGTACCGGAACAAGTTCATAAGGATTTCCGACTATGGCTCACGTCCACACCTTCGCCGTTCTTTCCAGTGGCATTGTTGCAGAATGGTAATATACGTATATAGATTTACGTATTCCAAACGATTTGCTAATAACACATCTTTATTGTGCCCTATTAACAGTTCTGGATTCATATATATTTATTTATAAGACAACACCATTCCACTTAACTGCTCATATCCGCTATAATTTTACTTCTAAAATTCCGGTAACAGATTCATCGACGTTCGAAACGAAAATCCATATTGAATATCATAGATCTTTTGACTTAGTTTATTTAACTTTTGTCCTCTTAGACCGACGATATACCAACACCGACAATATACATACGCATTATGAAACTAGTATTAAAGTTTTAACCTTTACTGAATATTTGAACATTGGAAAAGCTTTCGTGTTTTGTATCCAAAGTTTTAGTAAACTCACGTAACATGATGCCAGTCAAAACATTTAATTAACGTAACACACACATACAACCGTGATACTCATTTATCTATAGCTGAAATATTCAAAGTAATATTAGCATTCCAAACTTTTGCTGTCATATATTTGAAAAATTAAAACCTGCTCACATTACACAAAAACTGGTGATATTTTTACGAGATTTATTCAGCGTTTACATTAGTACTACACTTCACTAAAACATTTATTCTAAAAGCCTTACCTTTCAACTAATTTTGTGTCAAAAATTCCACAACATATAATACTACCTGCGAATATTAACACACATCACAATGATCTTTATTTTATTCAGTAACTTGCTTAAATTATGTTATCATAAACAGGAACAGCCTGTAAATTTCCTTCTGCTGGGCTAAGGCTTCCTCTCCCTTTGAGGAGAAAGTTTTGAGTATTCCACCACGCTGCTCAAATGCGAAATTAGACACATGCAGGTTTCCTCACGATGTTTTCCTTAACCGCCGAGCACGAGGTGAATTATAAACACAAATTAAGCACATGAAAAATCAGCGGCGCTTGCCTGTGTTTGAACCCGTAATCATCGGTTAAGATGCACGCGTTCTAACCACTGGGCCATCTCAGCTGAGCTCAACGATCACAACTAGAAAAATATTATAGATATATTTTTGCTTGACGTTAAATTTTATCAACGTCCAAGAAATTTTAGATCTAGACAATGTTATTGAGTGATTTATTCTTGTCATACATTTTTAGGCTACAAAATGACAGTCGAGCCTCCGAGAGGGATTAAAGCGAACTTATTGAAGGCTTATATGAATCAAGTTCCCGATTTTACAGACTATATTAATTCAAGTGATAGTAAAGTACCCAATTTTAAGGTTCGTATTAGATGATATACACGAATATTTTTAGGATGGTATTATTTTGAAGTTCATTTTATACTAGTTTGTTTGTAGGAAGTTAATTGGTGCAAGCCCGTATGGGTTTGTGCTATCCACTCATTAAATATTCTACCGTCAATGATATGATTAGTGGTTAAAATTTCTCACGGCATCAATTTCTATGGACAGTGGTGACCACTTATCAGGTGGCCCATCTGGTCGTCCACCAATCCCGTGCTATATACCTACATGATAGAATGAAAACATTTCATTTAGTTTCAAAAAAATATAATTTGACATTTTTTATAAATTCAACTTTAATACGTCGCATAGAAAAGCACTTTTGAATCGTCACGTTACAGTGTCGAATTATATTTAAAGCCACCATCGGTTCGACCTAGAAGAACCGGCGAGAAATACAGTAAATACTCTTTTCCACCATTTTATGTGCGGAGTATGACAGGAAACAATTATTTTTTTACTTTAATATAATCTTGTATTGAGTAATATGCATTACCTCTCAATGTTTTTTGATATGTGCTTTAAAATTTTTAATAGGTCAAAATTAAAAATAGCTGTGGAGTCTTATCATGGAAACGAATACTGTGATCGAGGAAGGCATGTATTAACTTTACGAAATTGGAAACTAGGTGTTATTAGTTTACCTTTTTTCCTCGTGTCCCTACAACGATTGTCAACGTTTCCTTAATAAAGATGTATATTATTGTAATTACATATTACTTCTTGATGATGATAATTTTGGTCATGGCGGCTTATTTTGTCTCAAAGGAGCCATATTAGAGTACACAAGAGTGCGCCTAAACACAGGTGCACTCTCTATTCGCTCACTATTATAATCCGATGGGACGGCAAAACTTCAAAATTCCAGACTTCGAGCTGTTTTTTGACAGAAAACCCCAAGACCTTTTAGTCGGACCGATCTGGGGTTTGAACTAAGAACCTCGGGATCTGTGGCCTTATATCTAGCCACTAGACTAACGAGGCAGTCTATCCCTCACATACTCAACATTCTCTCTTCATGTTTTAGTGGTTACTCTTCTCGTTGTGTCTCTTCCATGGTGTTGTTATCGAGCGTCGTAAGTTTGGACCTCTCGGCTTCAACATCCCTTATGAGTTCACTGATGGAGATCTCCGCATCTGCATCTCACAGCTTCACATGTTCTTAACCGAATATACTGAAGTACCTTTAAGGGTAAGTTTATACTAATTGAATCGAACGACGCTTGATTCATGTTTTTGTTTTATCAATAGGCGAACCGGCAAATGGGCCTTCTGTTGGTAAATGGACACCATTGCGAATAAACAATGGGCCCTTCAAGGAATATTAATCATTGCTCCACCAATCTTGTAAACTAAGATGTCATATCCCTAGTGCCTGTAGTTACGCTGGCTCACTCACCCAAACTGAAACATAACTATACTCAGTATTGCAGTTGCTTTGTAAATACCCCGATGGATTTGCTCCCCGCCATTTCTTTAAACAAATCTCTCAAGATTATTATGTTGTTGTTGCTTATTGAAAATAAATTGAAACGATTTTATTTTGCGGACGAGCATATGAGCTACCTGATTGTAAGTGGTCATCATCGCCCATAGTCAATGCCGCTGTAAGAAATATCATCCATTCCTTGCATCGCAAACCAACCTTGGGAACTAAGATCTGATAAGTGGGTGGTACCTACCTACCTGGCTTGCACAAAACCCTACCACCAAGTAAAGTTAGTTAATTTTAATGAGTGTTTATATCCCGTTCAATATAATTTGACTATAATACAAAATCTAAGTTGTTAAAGTATTTAGTTTAAACCTGATCTATCTATTTCAATCATCAATGATTTGGCATACGAACGAATACAATACTTTTTTGTCTAAACGACTGGCGTCTCAATTTATATGTGAATCTGTAAATTAGTAAATTTATTATAATAATACCTTGTTATAATTATAATGTTCAATTATGTAATTATGAATTTATTTTGTAATTAGTTAAATTCTTTAATTAACTCTTTCCATATGTTATTTTTAATTGTTTTTCCACATATTTTTGCGCCCGTACCTTTTTGAGTTGTCTCGATATGTTTTGATATTTTACGGCTCCGTTTAATTTCTTATTAATAATTTTATTAATATAAAATATTTCTATCTCCATGTCAGATGTTAACGTACACAGCCGGACATATTAATTACGGAGGACGAGTAACAGATGATTGGGATAGGAGGTGCCTCTTGTGTCTCCTGTCTGATTATTACACAACTGCCGTCTTAAATGATCGCTGTATTTTTGATGAGAGTGGCGCTTATAAACAGGTCTCATAAATTATTTTTTATAATTAGTGATTAATATGGTCGGAAAATATGAATTTGCAGTTCTCTGTGTAAAAAGTATATTTTTTTTTATGGCATTGGTTGGCGGACGAGCATATGGGCCACCTGATGGTAAGTGGTCACCACCGCCCATAGACAAAGGCGCTGTAAGAAATATTAACCATTCCTTACATCACCTATGCGCCACCAACCTTGGGAACTAAGATGTTATATCCCTTGTGCCTGTGATTACACTGGCTCACTCACCCTTCTAACCGGAACACAACAATACAGAGTACTGTTATTTGGCGGTAGAATATCTGATGAGCGGGTGGTACCTACCCAGACGGGCTTGCACAAAGCCCTACCACCAAGTAAAACGACAAAAATAAAATGAGGTTCGGTAAATATTGGTTGGGAAAGAAATCTTCGGAAATATAGAATATAGATATAATATTATATTTAATAATGTCATGACTGTCTCCTTGGTCTAGAAACAAGCTAATACAGATATCAAATAGATCTCACGGTCCTGTTTTTTGTTTATTAGTTTAAATTTTTTATTTTATGCGTGTCTATTTTTACTCGAGCGTCTCTAGTTCTTTCTTCTATTTAATTTATTATTTCTTTATTCGTTCCTTATTTGAATATACACATATTTTTAGCAAGCCTCTTGGTTTACAATTGATGATTATACGCGATACATCCGCACTCTTCCGCTAAACGACGACCCTTCCTTGTTCGGTCTTCACAGCAACGCCAATATCAGCTACGCGATGTCTGAAACTACAACTTGTATCAGTGAGTCTAGCCTTAGCTTTAATTTTATTAAAACTGTCTTTAATAACTCTTGGTATCAACTATGTGATTGTATTTGTTGTTTCCAATAGTTTATTGTAATTAATAAATTTAAAAAGTCTTCAATTTAATCAATACGATGTCAATGAAACTGTATATTTAAATCAATATAACACTTAAATATTCAAGTAGAAGTATTTGTAAGATGCTTCTAGGCTATTATCATAGTAAAGAAGCAGCATTTAAAAATTCCTTTCATCAATTAAAGCTATCTTCATGGTGCTCCAATGAGGATGGTTACATAAATAAGTGGCAGTTTTTTTATGGAAATTAGACACATGTATCATGCAGGTTTTGCCAAGATGTTTTCTTTCATCGCCGAGCACGAGACGAAGGATAAACATAAATTAACGCCCACAATAATAGGTTAAGATGCATGCGTTCTAACCAAATTCAATTATCTTTATTCAATATAGAAGTTAAATACTTTCTTTTTGATTCTCAAAATTCTACAACTGATTCGGAAAGAACACCTCAGAACTGAACCTAAGAAAGAAACTAAGCGGGATTTTTTTTTTGTTGTCAGATATTCTTGTTCACAATCATAAGTTATTTATTTTTTAAACGGACTGAAGGTGATCTTTTGATTCACAATCTTGTCGGCTCAATCTCGATATCAATCGACTGTTGTCATGTAATCAATTTATTTAATCTAAAGCTATGATAAATTCGGCTAGATACTTTGAGCAATTTACAACCGAAAGAAGTAAGCGGAGGAGGTGGTCTTACAGCTGAAGAAATGACGGAACGAGCTGCTAAAGAGATACTTAATGTATTGCCACCGATGCTGGATCAGAAATTCATCGCGACTACGTAAGATTTGATTTTGATTCATTACTGTTTTGATAATAGACAATTTGATAAAATTTAAAAATAGCTACTCAGACTGTGATAAGTACATTAAATATAAACATAATTACTCAAATCATGTATTTATTTATTTATTTATTTTATTTGCAGTTTCATGCTCACACATACAATTAAACTTTAGTTTACATGAAATAAACCCTGCTAGGGCGTAGCAAATGTTAGAGAGACGGACGTTTTATCACAATTTTATCTGTCAGATATTCCTCGAGTGTGTAATAGCATTTTTTTTTAAGAATTTCTTTTAACTTATTTGGGTAGCTTGGTTCATTTATATTTTGCTTAAATACGTCCGGCAATTTATTAAAAATTTAAGAAGAAGAAGAAGAAGATTATTAGGTATTTAAGGATAAGTTCTTTTTTGTCTGAGACGATCAAATATAATAGAATAATTTGGAACGAAACAAAACAAAAAACTGTTCTACTTGGTGGTAAAATTTTATGCGGCCATCAGTAATAGTATTGTTGTTGCATTTTGAGAGGTGAGTCAGTGTAAGTACGGGCACAATAGACATAACATCTTAGCTCCCAAAGTAGATGGTGCAGTGGTGATTTATGGTTTTGTTAATATTTCTTTCATTACCAATCCATATGGTTAATTTAGCAAAAAAATAAACTTATTATTAAAATGATCTATCAAATTGAATTTTCAGATATCCTGTATCTTACAAGGAATCCTTAAATACGGTGCTAATGCAAGAAGCAATACGATATAATAAACTGTTAACAGTCATTAACAGTTCGTTGAAGTAAGTGATGAAGTTTAAAATCATATAATTCAAATTTAACACTTATGACTTTCTTATTTTTATCTATTAACTGTGACACGTATAAGATATATGCATGTTTTTAATACAGAGACTTACAAAAGGCACTAAAAGGCTTGGTGGTTATGTCTGAGGCGTTGGAGAGTATGGCGGGTAGCTTGGCTCGTAACGGAGTACCAAATATGTGGAGCGCGAGGGCGTATCCATCTCTAAAACCACTTGGTGAGTTTATTGTTTCAAATAACTGTATTCAAAGTCTGCATCTAATTATTTTGAAGATTTCTTCTTCCGTTATTTTTTTTACAGCGGCATGGGTAAAGGACTTATGTCTCCGGGTGCAATTCATGCAGCAATGGGCCGAGGGTGGGATCCCGAAAGTGTTCTGGATATCCGGCTTCTACTTCCCTCAGGCTTTCCTCACGGGTGCTCTGCAAAACTACGCCAGGAAACACGTCATTGCTATCGATACGGTCGCTTATGCTTTTGAGGTATTCTTATATAATAATAATTATCTTTTAATCATTAATATTTTACACTTGGGCAATACATATCCCATAAGAATTATTAGGACTAGTGGATCTCCCGCGAAACTTCGCGGCATTTTGGTACGTATGGACAGGTTTTGTTTTGATTTCATTTCATTGTAAACTACAAGTCACACATTTACATTTGGCGCCAAAATGATGAAACCTTATTTAAATGAAAATTTTAATGTCAAATAGTACACATTAGTAGAGTTAGAATTAAAGTTAGTTGATGACAATTTACTGAAATAGAACTGCTCTCTAACCGCCCAGTTACTTTTTTCTGCTCTCTAAAATTAATTATTACTCCAATTATATCCGTGTACTACAACATGCTACGACTGAAGTTTAAGTAATATTATTTTTAGAGAATTGATTAGCAAGAACTCAATTGGTTTAACCACATAAATCATAACAGAAGACACTGTAATTTATGTGCGTAATTTGTTTTTATATTTATCATATCGTGCTCGACAGTGAAGAAAGACCATCATGTGGTAATCTATGTGGGTTGCCTGAAATTCTGGTATAGCTAATGGATCAGCGTGATTGCATCAGCACCCTGATTCTCCGTAGGAAGAGAAGAGCCTTTGACCAGTGCAGAATTTAGACATGCTTGTACATTTTCGTTCATGGTGCAATTGACTAAGTTCAATTGAATGCACAGTTGATTATGATTCAGTTTTGGTAATTTTATTAATTATAAAATTTATTTTTACAAGACTTTGCAAGGTCCTCCGCAAAAGAAACCGGACGACGGATGCTGCGTAAGCGGTTTGTTTTTGGAGGGTGCTCGATGGAATTCCGCTGATATGGCGCTGGAAGAAAGTCGAGCTAAGGAATTATACACTGGTTGGATAATACTCTATTTTTATTATTTAATAGAAATATCATCGGCATATTCATACGTCGAGTGTCGTGTCAATGTCGTCACAACTTTATATCGACGTGTTCTTAATAGATGACGCTGGTTTGTAAGTATGATGAAGGAAGAGTGAGTTCATCGTGAAGTAACATTTGAGTGTGCTCTGTGGCCTGTGTTCCATTTGATTGTTACCTATGTAACCACTTCTGAAGAATCGATATATATGGGTACCCGTTGAAGGGGACGGACACGAGAAAGATTGCTCGGTTGGACGCTGGACATAAGGCTTTGCCGTAGTGGGATGGAACGGCTAGGGACAATAATATTAACTTAATTACTTGGTGGTAGGGCTTAGGGTATATAACATATACTTATCACATATTCTAGTGCCAATCAGCAATACTTAGCATTGTTGTTTTCGGGTTTCAGTGTGCGTGAGCCAGAGTATGTATATACTGACGCAAGGCACATAACATCTTAGTTCCCAAGATTGGTGGCGCATTGGTGAAATGAGGGATGGTTAATATTTCTAACAGCACCAATGTCTATGGGCGGTGGTGACAACTTTACATCAGGTGGCACATTTGCCGATCCGCCTATAAAAAAAAAAAAATTATTATGGTGCATAGTACTAAGACTCTTATTTTACAGAAATGGCTATAATCTACATGAAGCCGGAACAAAATCACCGTCTTGCGTCTGGTCTGTACGAGTGTCCGACATACAAGACCCTGATCCGAGCTGGTACCCTATCTACTACAGGCCACTCAACTAACTACGTGATGACCATCGAATTGACCACTCACAAGCCTCAAGGTCATTGGATAAAACGAGGCGTTGCACTGTTTTGCGCTTTGGATTATTAATATTGTTAAAATACGATACGTATTTGTCTACGTAAATTTATTCAGAAATAAACTTTGTATGTAAATATTTATGTTTTTCTTATATAGTTAGTTTTTAACAATTGTGCACTTTTTAAACTCCAAATACTTCTCTGCTTATAAAATACAATATTCCTTGTCAGTCCAGTCGGATTTTCTGTCCAAATAGCATTAAGTACAAATATCAGCTTGTTCATTTCCCACTGCTGGGCTATGGCCTCCTCTTCCTATGAGGAGAAGGTTTGCCGCTTATTCAAGATTATATTGATGATAAAAAAGCGTGGAGTTAATGCTTGTTGACTTCCAGGCAGGAGACATAACATACATATATAATTGTATTTAACTAACATGACTGTATTTTTAGATGTTGAAAAAGAGGATCTAATGAGTTTCTTGCCGGTTCTTGTCGGTAGAATCTACATTCCGGACCGGTGGTAGCTTTACTTTAAATAGTTTGTTAAATGACGATTCAAAAGTGCTTGTAAAGTATATTTTGCCTACTTGAATAAAGTATGTTTTGATTTTTTAATTCCAACACGCTGCTCCAATGCAGGTTTATGGATAAACACGCGGCTGAATTTCATTGAAATTAAACACATGCAGCTTTGCTCGCGATGTTTTTCTTCACTGCCGAGATGAATTCACATGAAATATCAGTGTCGTCTGGGTTTGAACCCCCAATCATCGGTCAAAATACGTGATATTTCTTATAAATATTTTCATTGTATAACACCCAATCATTGATTAATACATTTTAACGGTTTTAATGGTTTGATTCATAATTTAGCTTTCATTGTTCAGTTTGATTGAGAATTGTTAAAAAATAATAATTGTACGTACAAATAATTACAATTTAAACGAACGATTTTCGTAACATTCTGCTAGGTACAAACTTTTTAAATGAAACTTCCAAAACTGGGATTACCAATTACGTTTCGAGCTAATTCAACTTACATTTAAAATACGTTTAAAATAGCATTGGCCGAATGTCATTCAGGGCGCGGATTAAATAACGTTGCTTTAAAAAGGCTAATTAAATTGCCTGCGACATATACACGTCGCAGCCAGCTGGTTAAATTAGGCATTTAATTAACAGCCTAGACACTTTACTAAACGGCGCCGTTTAACAAGCGCCCTCTAAGCTCTATCATTTTTTGCCTGCGGTGGCGTTAATACGTAACTACCAAGAATTATGAGGTCAAAATATTTTTTTTTAAAAACTGTCTTAATATAGGCGCGACATTATAAATATTTAGCATTTAATCAATATAAATGTTTTTATTTACACGAGATTCTATTCTGCGAATGAAAGATAAATTGGCTGAGTGTTATTCAGGCCGCTGGTTGAACTGCGCCGTTTGGTAAAGGGGCTAGGGGTTTCATTGGATGGCTAATTAAGGCAATTGCCTGCGACATACATATTATAGCCGTATAACATATAATAATCTTACAAGAGTGCATTGAATATATTTAAAATATCTTACGCTAGTTACGTACAAAAACTTGACGCATTTTTTTTTTAAATGGTGTCATTCGCGCACGACGACGCTCACCTGATGGTAGGTGACTACCACCGTATATAGACATCTGCAACACCTTCAAGTTGCGTTGACGGCCTTTAAGAATTACGATGAAACATATTGAATACTAACACACTTTATTTGTAAGAATTATTAATTATATTAATTAAATATTTCCCCAGGAAAAAAAACAAAATTTGTTTCGTGCGAAAATCACGTTGACCTATACATACATTTAAGGTAGTTATATAAAGAAAAAAAAAAAATGATACCAAAAGTAATATAAAAAAGCAATCTCTTGGAAACTTCATTTGTACGATTTCCAAATTTCATAATTAACCATTGCGGTACATTCTATATTATTTTTATTTATCATAAATATTTTATTCTCAAATAGAATTTATCGTTGCTGTTGATTTAATTAAACAGAAATCAATATCTACCTACCACAAACATATCACATATACACGTACAGGCCTTTAAACCTGTATGCAAATAATTAAAATTTAACTCCGATAGTAATAATATTACAAGGTAACGCAAACCACGAACGTCGAATAAACCATTTCAATCAAACGTCGATGTTGAAAATAATTTACCATTCAATATTAAACCCGCAACGGTAAATTCAAACATAAACACAAATATTCGCCTCTAATACCAAATGACATACGTACATATTTGTATGGTTTTCAGTAGAAAACTCTCGAAGCTTGAATTAGTTGTGAAAAAATGTTCTTATTGAGTCTGACTGACATAATTTTTAGCTCACACTTTTGGCGCAAACACAAAGTAAGGTAGGAATTTAGTTCATCTGGTTACGTACATAGTTTGAGGATGAGTAGCCTGTGTAATTAACGGTATAAGTTAACTCTTAGTTTCTATGATATGAAGCATTAGCGAATTGTGAATATTTTTTACAGCGCAAATTTCTATGAACAGCGAGAACCACTTATCATTAGATGGCCTTTTTGGATCTGTCCCATAAAATTTTAGTATAAATATTGGACAACATCACACACATTACTCTGACCCCAATGTAAGTAGCTAAAGCACCTATGTTATGGAAAATCAGAAGCAACGACGGTACCACAAACACCCAGACCCAAGACAACATAGAAAACTAATGAACTTTTTCTACATCGACTCGGCCGGATAAAAACCGGTGTACACACTACTCGACCACGGAGGTCGTCAAAAAATGGACTCATAGATCTTAAATTAAGATCATGGGCTAAAATCTGGACGAACAACACGTCCTTTTCATGTGCTTATTTGCAAAAGCACAGGAGGCCTATAGCTGGCATCAACCCATTTACAAACTCTTGCTTTTGTTCGTAAAAAAGATTTTACGTTTTTTTTATCTTAGATACGTATTCAATGTTTGAATCGTCCCTGGATTACAATAGGGCTTCGAATTTTTCAAAATTAAATACTTTCTTTTTTTTAACATTCCCCCTCTATTCTATCTAAAATACGTTCTAATTTCTTACACAAATTCACTTCCGTCATTTTATGTCTTCCAATGACATCATAAATGTCCATTCATAATAGCTTACATAAGCCCCAACTACACTCCTGAAAAGTCACAGGTTTGAAATACACACCATACACAGTTAAGATACACGTGTTTTACGAACTGGGCTATCACGTCCCAGCCCGCCCTCATCTCGCGCTTTTTGTATTAAACCAAGGAGTTGCGTTGTAAAGCAACAATCAGTATATCTAGTTGTAAATTAAAAATATAATTTGAATGCAAAATTATGGTAATTTACCGTGACCGTTAAATATATTGACACAATTTTTTTGACGACCCCGAAATGGTTTATTTTTCGGGACAAAAAGGATCTTTATGTAAACCCCGGATAGAACATGTTTCATTAAAATAAATCACGCGACAACGCTTTCTAAATTTACACTCATTATTTATATGAAGATATTTTATTTATAATTTTGAACAACGGCTGAAAAATTTCATATAATGTTTGTAGGACTTATGGCGGACATTAGACCTTTATATTAAATATAACCACTTTTATTGCGGCTCTATTTCGGAGATCTCGCCTTTAGTTTCCACAGCCAGCGATGTTTTATGGGCCTATCGTTAGCCCAAATTGATAATCTAGTAAATAAATTAAATGATAATTACGCAAAAGTTTATTTTTAAGTTATAGCAAATAATATATCAAAAATGCTACAAGTAGAGTAAAGTTCATGATTTCATTTGTTATGCTATGAAAACCTCTGAAATACTACTTGAAATCTTTTTCACACAGCATGAGTGACGAATAATTCCATTTCACGCAAATTGCATTCCAAAACAATCAATATGGAGATTGTTCTATTCGAAGAAGGAGTAGGTATGAACAAACCGTAGCTTTACATATTTCATGCGATTTGCTAATAGTTCTACTATATTATGCACCGCAAACATTTCTTGATTATTCTAGATATAATACAAAACAATTTCACTTAAATATTTATATCAACTTTAATTTTACTTCCAAACTACCGATACCGACTTCGCTGATATTCGAAACGCTATTTGTTCACGAAACCATAGATTATTCAAGATATCGACCAATGATATCAAATCTATTCAAGGTCGAAGTTTTTTTTGTCTTGATTTGTTTAAGTAGGTAAATACGAAACAGTTTAGTACCTATTTCTCTTCTGTTTTTGTCCAAAACATACATTTACTCTGGTTTCTTCATATTTTCAATAATGATTATAGTCGAATTTGGAGCACTGGACTGTTTTTTTTTTTTTTTTATTTACTTTATAACATCCACGGGCTCACAGTTGCCCGTGCCTTTTTTTACATTTTATTTTTATAAATTGTGGCGTTATTTTATATTTACTGAACATCAGCAGATCTTCGCTGGACTTCGACCTTGTCGTCTTCTTGGAAGACATGGCCCACACTGACATTTTTTTTTTCAATTTAAAATAATATATAAATAGTCCATAATAAATAATATATGATAATATATAAAAATACTGTATATGATGAGTTTTTATATATTTTTTTTAAATCTAGCGGGCCCTGCTCCGTGCTCGATCAGAGAGAGCACAGCCTCGGCGACTCTGATGTCGCGTTTATGTATAGATGTTTTAAGGCTGTGCTCTAGGATGGTCTTTTCTGAAACACCCGCCGCTCGGCCGTTGAATCTGCCGCTAGCGTTGCTACCATCGTCCGTGCAATAGACACAGGTGTTAGTGTGCACTGGACTGTTCAACTGAACACCTAACAATTGGTGTACATACTCGTACATATACGTAATCGGGTTCTGCTATATATTCGAAAACGTTTAACCCTGTCTTTTACTTCTTCACGTTTCAACCGCTGAACTAAATACGATGAAATTTCGTATGGAGATAGTTTGACTACCGGGGAATAACATAGGCTACTTTAGGCTATTTTTTAACAACGTTTTTATGCTATAGGTAATGTTTTAAAAGCCTCAGGTTCATCTAGTTTTAAGTAAAACATTGATTGTCATCTAGAAACAACTGGCAGGAGTTTGACGATAGTTCAGTCATCTTTAGTACCATACAAACAAATCTCCACAAAATACTATAAGCGGCTATATGCTAAAGATATATCTCGTAGTATTTACTTAAACTTTAGTTTTGTGTTCAGATTTATTCGCTTAAGTTGAACAATTGTCTAGGGAGCTATTTGGATAGCGTTCCCTTCCATCAATGTTGTTACAGTTCTACCCTCGGGACGAAGTTTCGTGATCGTTGGAATTTATTTAAATTGTTGAGCATCTATTTTTTAAGGCAGGCAAATTATTCAGTACATTTCCATATGTTTAAATACAGGTCAAATCTAAAATTACGTATGCCTACAAATAAATTTTGCGACTTTGAAAGGAGTCTTAAGGTAAATTTTAATGAAAATTATATTTACCATGAGGAAAAATATTTGTCAAAACATTAATATTAAATATCATAACAAACATTATATGTTAAAATTTGTTATGAGCCGAAATGTCCCACATGTGACACAAGAATTTTGTTGAATTATTTCAGGGTTAGAAACCCCAAAAAACTTAATGGCAGAGTTTTGTTAAATTTCTGGGTATGTACCACTCACTTATCATATATTCTACCGCCACACAGTAATACTTAGTATTGGTGTATTCCAGTGTAAAGAGTGAGTCAGCCAGGCACAATGTTCATAACATCTTAGTTCCCAGAGTCAATGGCGCAATGGATATGAGGAAAAATTAATATTTCTTACACTATCAATGTCTATAGGTTGTAGTGACCACTTACCATCATCTGGTGGCCTATTAGCCAGCCCATCTATCTATACGATATTTCAAAAATACATCTATAGGCAAGCACCACTGAATGCTTAATTTATGTGTTTTATAAAATAAATTATCTTAAGCTTGGCGCTGAAGACAAACTTCATGAGGAAACTATCATTTGTCCAATAAAAATGTGCCACATATACTCCGACTACCATCACTTGACTTCTATTTAAAAACCGTCATTTTAAGCTTCTGTTACGGAACATTCACTGGCTGTTACACTTTACTTCATTTGGTTCCAATAAAAATACTACTACTGAATTGTTCTGTGTGCGATACATCTCTGGTATAGATGATAAAAAAGTGTGTAGTTAATGCCTGTTAACCTCCAGGCAGGATATATTACATACATATATAATTGTATTTAACTCACATGACTGTATTTTTAGATGTCGAAAAAGAGTAACTACTGGGTTTCTTGCCGGTTCTTCTCGATAGAATCTACATTCCGGACCGGCGGTAGCTTTACTTTAAATAGTTTGTTAAATGACGATTCAAAAATACTTGTAAAAGTCTACTTGAATAAAGTATATTTTGATTTTGCAGTTTAATTGATTTTCTTTTCTCGATTGCGCAGATCAATCTCTTTAAAATAGTTATTTCTATATGTTTTATTGGTTAAATGGCTAGCTTATAAGATCCCGAGGTTTGATGATCGTGGATTCATACTCCGGGTCAGACTAAAATGTTCCTCAGTAGCAGCCCGAAGTTTGGAAACTGTCAGTACTAATAACAACGTACCTCGAACAGCACGTAAAGCTGTTGCTCCTACAAGAAGGTCGTTTATAAATAATTCCGTATAACCACCAAAATATTTATTTGTATTTGTTTGTGTCTTAAACTTTTTAATTTATTCGACAATTTAGTAAAGTTTCAATTTCGAGTGCACTGTAATATATTTTTGACTAGTTAAATCCGCGGCTTCGTCCGCTTTAACTTCAGTTTATGAAGAAGTGCTTTATACCAAATTTCATTAAAATTGATTCAGTAGTTAAGTCATGAAAACGTAATAGACAGGCAGATAGACTGAATAGCTTTCACACTAACAATACTACTACAGATAATCTACGAGGAGCCCCTTAAATTGAATTCCAATTAACTTGACATTAACTTAACTGACATTGACATCTTAATTCCCAATGTTAGCGATGGTGAGTCGATGTACGAAATTAATAATATTTCTAACAGCACTAATGTCTATTGGTTGTGGTAATGACAGCCTACTTTTTTCACTCCACTAAATTAAAAATGATGACTCCCAAATCCTTTGCCTACCTTAAAATGGCGGCACTCCTTTACTATTCCAATATCTGTTTCTAAAAAAAGATGAAATAAAGATAGATAGTACATCAAAAAATGTTAGACTCTAACGTAAAAACTTATAATATAATTCAGTGTAATCTGTCAAGCCCCACACAAGTTCTGATAGCGGAAAAGCCGTTTACGAAGTTCGTGTTTTTATAGAAAGTTTTCGAAACTTTTATATTTCCTAACTTCGAAATGAGGTTAGGACACTATATCTTATATTTATGAGTTTGTCGGCATTTGTAGTCTTTTTTTAACGTTAGTAGCCAACCTGGGTAGAATCTAAATATCTGAACTTCAGAGCTGATTTACACAACTCGCGAAGGTATTTTCCAACTCAATCAACATCACAAAAAAATTTTAATTAGACCTTGCTCGTAGATCAATGTCTTTTAGTGAAAACGGAATTAAAATCCAGGCAGTTTCTAAGATCAACGTAACCATATATTATATACCAACAGACAGCGAATTAAAACTAAGTTTACAGTATACATAGTTGCCTTGGTAGCCATTATTTTGTATGTACGTTGCAAGCAATCACTAAATTAATTGGCACTTCTAAAAATAATTATCGATACAATTATTTATTCGAAATCGAAATGTTGGATCAAAAGCAATACAAGGGACATTCTGGCCTTTAATAAAGCCCCTAAAAGGTTCAGCTTTGTTAGGGAAAATTATCACAATCTAATTTTGTCTGGGATCTAACACAGAGTGTATTTCTATCTTGTATTGGAGAGATTTTATTGAATTTTCTTTTCTCTTATTTCTCGAATGTACGACTATTGCTTATAATAAATACTTCAAATCCTTTACTTGGTCCAAATAGCAATACTTAGTGATCTTGTGATCCAATTTCAATTGAGATCACTCTTGTTTCTAAAGTTTCATTTCACAAGGGATACAACATTCCAAAGGCTCTCGGCGCATTGATTTAAGGAATACACATTCAATACCTTTGGGTGGTGGTAATCGCTTCAGGTGCTCACCCTATTTGCTTATCCACCTAGCTATATGATAAATTAAAAATAATAAAAAATAAACTATACTATTATTGGAACATGGTGGTTCCTCAAGGTTTATTTTTGAGCCATTGCTTTGTATTATTTTCGTAGATGATATCAGTGAGTGAAACCAGCACTGTGATTTTCAAATATATGAATATGGATTATAATACGAATTATTTTGGAATAGTTGATAATGATAAACGGAACTCTACAAAAACACCACAGATTAAATTCATAATATTATACAGCTCTGCTTTGTTGTATTAAAACGATTTCAGTGCCTGTAGCATTCTCTCAAAGTAAATCTACATGCAGAACATAATACTGTGAATTTCAGAGTAATGTCAGTTAGTTGTCTAACTTTTCGAACAGCATATCCGCAGCCCACAGCGTACGATGTTAGAAAAGTTTGTTTGCTACCGATGGAGGGAGGTACGATAAATTATGATACCGCTGAAGTTTGAATTAAAAAAAGTAATTCCTAAAAATAGTGTAGCATCACTTACTTTAAGATAACCTTCAGCAGGCCTAAGAAGGCCCTGTAAGCGTCGTCGTTCTAAAAGCAAAAATGGCGTCCTTGGTGCCCGATCCTGGCTGGAATCCATACTGACTGTGCACACCAAGAGAGCCTAATGATTTTCATGACTCGATCGATATGTCTTCAGGTCCCATCGCTTTTCGCTTCTTCATGAGGCGACAATCTCGAGTTTCATCGGATGTTATTGGAGCAACAAGTCCGAGGTTAGGAGGTGGTAGTAGTAGCAGAAGTAGCCTCTCCAATTCTCCTTCACAGAGGCATAGTTACAAAGCAGCGTGCCCTGAAAGTTCCTTGTTGTGTCTTATCCAGTTCGCCCTCCTCAGCAATTAAGCAAAACTAGCCAACTGCGCAGAAAATATAATAGTGTGCAAGTAAACGCAATAATATATAAAAATTTTAGGTTCCAGACCATCGCTTTACGTGATACAAGATTGTAAACATTGCTCCAGCTATAGTTGGGCTACTAGACCGACGAAGCAGTTCTGTATCAGTATCACTAAAGAACACAGATTGTATTTCTCAATAGGCTATTTGACTGGTTTTTAAAATCCATTTTATATTATTTAGTAGAGGTTAAGGAACCCAGTAAAAGTTTATTTTTTTAAATTGTAGTTCATTTTTGCTGAAAAAAATCAAATTAAAAATTCCATATTTAAATAGCGCGCGAAAACGCTACTTTGACAATATGGCGCTGCAATGGGGTCGGTGACGTCACTTGCCTGTTTTATAATCTGTGGCATAAATAATCCACATAGAGTGGGTAAACGAGGTTAACAAGCAAGTGACGTCATCATAAGCCCGATCAATCAGGAGCGTTTTGTGTCACGTGACAAACGTTCAAAAAAATGCATTTCTATTTATGGATGTTTGAATAAATTAACTATTATTTTCAACTCTCGTTACTAAATAACCATTTTTAAATTCATAATATATATTAATTACAATAATTGACACTTTATTTTTCGCATTGTCAAATAGATAATTACATATATTATTGGCAATCACTAATGTATTTTTATATATAACTTATCACGGGATGGCTGGCGGTGAGATGACTTGCATATTATATGAATGCGTGTTGCAATTTTTACTACTACGTTATTAATATTAATACAGAGCAACTCTAAGTATTTCTCTAAAACTTCTTTGTTTTTAACAAAATAAAATATCCTTTGGATTAATTATACTATTTACTTTGTTTTTTAAATTTCAGTTGACCTGGTCACTTGAACTAACGTCCGGTACTTTAAGTTCTTTTAGTAAAAATAAAAACATTCTCTAACATATGTAACCATTTGTTACGACTATACAAAGGAGTATCTACAGTACAGAACAAAATTTTAAATAAAAATAAGTGCTCATTTAAAACGTAACAAAAGTTTTCTGAACACTGAACGTACTGTCTAATTTATACCGCGATGGAGTTGGACAGACAGCCTGACGCGTCACCTTTTACCAGAAACTACGATAGCGTTAAACGTCACGTGCATTTTAGTGGTCTAAGTTGAAAAACAAATTTAACTTTCATAATAAATTTAATAGCGTAAACGGATAAGTTGAAAAGGTTGGAAGGAAATCTTGACGGAGGATTTGGTGTTCAAATCATAGAAAACTTATTATATTTTTTAAGTTTCACGGGTGACCACTAAGTATAGAATAAATCACGTGATTAAAAATGATATATAAACAGTTCGACGTCGAGATTTATTTATTTTATAAACCAAACTCAAATAATTTTCAATTGTAATCCGATAGACTCCATAAAATGCCAGACAAGGGACTACTTTGACAAACAAATTCAAAATATTTCCGCTAATTTAATTTTTATTATCAAATCTAATGGTCAGCTTATACATCTACTGATCATAAAGTTCTCCATCCAACTCCCGAATCGATCAAATTATCGGTAGCCATTGCTATACATTGGAAAGTATATAAAACCAATAGTCATGTGACTAATCTCTCTCGTTCCTTTGGTTTATGAGAAAAAGGATATAGGTAGTACGCTTAATTTCGATGTTACGTATGCCGGCCAACCGTGACGTAAATATTGGCAAAAACTCGAGATCTCAATGTTTTAAATTGTAACATGTTTATTAAATCGTTATTTCGTGTCTCTTACACCACACTTCAACACGACTATGGCAGTACTTAAAGGAAGGTTTTTAAAATATCTATTCAGTTCTATTTTGTTACATTCTCTAAATTAAATTGACGTCGATCGTTTTGAACCACCAAAAAAGAAGAGTTTGTATGTTCGATGCATATGTTTTTTTAAGCATATTTATCGGTCTCGTACAGTGTGCCACAGAGTAAGCTATGCTGAAATTAGATAATCAGAAGAAAAACCGGAGTTAGCGGTACAGTTTGCAAAATTAGCAGGCTAAAGTGGCAGTGGACTGGCAAAATAACGCTAGCCGTTGGAACATAAGGGCCCTCCAGCCAGATGGAGCGATGACCTGAAGTAGTGCAGGCCCCGACGACAACTAACCGCCTTATGAGGAAGGTGGAGAACCGGATGATGTAGATTGGCCGATGATTGATGCTTTTTTGAAAAGAGAGTATAGTTTCATCTTTTACGTACATAAAATCTGAATCGATTGCTAGATCTGTCATCAAATAATGCTTATCGAGACTTTTTTTTCTCAGATACTTGACAAAAAGTCAGAGAACTTGTCAGAAAATATAATTTGGTATTATTGTTATATACCATATTTGCTCTCACTATAGTTATTTCAATATAACTCCGCTGATACTGATACATTAGTAATTGGTGTATTATCCTAAAGAAAATTTATTGGTGGTGGTGGACTACCTCATCATCCCATTGTATCCCACTAATTCCTACCAATATTACAAATTAAACGTAAGTATGGACATTTCGTACTCAATTATACAAAAAGGGCTGGAGGTATTTGGATGAACTTTGGAATTACACTGTCACTTAACACAAAAGCTACCTAAACCCTTAACACACAGCGGGTGAAGCCACGAGCTGCACCTAGTTGAATAATATAACCAAAAACAGAAACATAATAGTCACTTCGTCGCTAGAAAACTAGAAATATTACATTTTTACGGCGTAACACTCCAATACTATTTTGGGAGATAAATGACATTTTTTTTTTATAGTATAGGTGGCAAACGAGCAGGAGGCTCACCTGATGGAAAGTGACTACCACCGCCCATGGACATCTGCAACACCGGGGGGCTTGCAGGTGCGTTGCCGGCCTTTCAGGAAAGAGTACGCTCTTTTCTTGAAGGTTCCCAAGTCATATCGGTTCGGAAAAACCGCCGGCGAAAGCTGGTTCCACAGAGTGGTTGTGCGAGGCAGAAAGTGTCTTAAAAATCGCAATATTTTACGATTTGGACTTGCATCAGATAAGGTCATTTACTAGTTGTAATCTAATTTCTTATATTGTTCAGATTTATAGTCAGTTATTTTGTAAGCAATATATAAATTATTTATTAACAAATGTACGAGTTTCATTTCTTTGCCATATTGATTAATATTCTTGTGACAACCTCTTTAGTCTGGTGGTTTACTTATGGGCCAATAGACCAGGAGTTCCTAGGTCTAAGCTGGCCGGATCAGGTCAATAAAATTAATTGAGTTCTATCAAAAAATTATAGTTACACACACATAGTTTACACTTCCGTTCCTCGAATAGCATGTAATCCCGTTGGTACGTCTGTACTCTTTTCGATCTTCTCAGATTTACTCAGTAAAGAGAGAACTTTTTTCTGCGCACTTGTGAAGTGATTGAAGTTTATTCCACCACGCTGCAACAAAGCGGCTTGGCGCATACACATATTGGCTGAAATAGCCCAGGAAGACATAATCAAAAATGAATTACTATTATTATTAATTAGTGTTCTTTATTTATAATTTTTGAAAATAAAAGATTATTTATAGTCGTCCTTTAAAAACTTTTTACAATAAAATAATACTATATACTAAAAATCTTTTTTAATATTATTTAAATGACAGATATTATCAAATTTGAAGTTTCTTCTATTCTAGAAGACTTCTTCTATACAGTATATATTTTAAACGAGAAATTATTTTCTTGTATTAAAATACACCAATATATTCGTCGTTGGCAGAATAATCTGCGATCAACTAGCGTAATATCACGCCAGCAAAAGAAAAAAAAATCACGACCCCAAACGTTGAGAAATGGCTCGAAAGGGACAAGTATCTATACAAGATAACGTTGAAACGAATGAAGAATTTGAAGATTATCTAAATGCGAATTTCGACAAGCTTATATGTAAGTTACACGTTTTAATTTAATAATTTCAAGTTTGTAAAACGCGTATCAATGTTTAAATAATCTTGTTTGAGTTTGATCTGAATTGTTATATATGGATGGCAGACATACGTCCGGCGAGTGCTTTTATCACTTGTAGCAAGACTTATGAGCACGATACATTTCACTATTAACTTTAAATAAATAAATATATTGGACAACATCACATACATTACTCTGATCCCAATGTAAGTAGCTAAAGCACTTGTGTTATGGAAAGTCAGAAGTAACGACGGTACCACAAACACCCAGACCCAAGACAACATAGAAAACTAATGAACTTTTCTACATCGACTCGGCCGGGAATCGAACCCGGGACCTCGGAGTGGCGTACCCAAGAAAACCGGTGTACACACTCGACCACGGAGGTCGTCATATTTGTCGTCACTTTACTTTAACCTTTTTTTATTGATTACTACGAATGCTACACTGGTGTTCCCCGGTGAAGTAAGATGTCGTGAGGAAACCTGCATTTGTCATAGAAAGCAATATACGATAAATCTTCTGAAGCAATATTTTACAGCTACCTTACGTAAAATATGTTAACGCCCTTCTGACCGTTTTCTTTGAGTGATCATTTTCAATGAAGAATGACTTCAAGCGACTTAGATTAACATATTCCATACGATTTGGTAATAGCTCTGCTATTTCACAGTATACACTACAATCTTGATTAATAGGTATTTATTTATGATAAACTATTGTGTCACTTGACTACTCATATCCACTATCATTTACTTCTAAACTTCTAACAACAACTTCACAAATGAAATCAAATCTAAACAAACCAAATCTTTAACAAACTATATTAAGTGAAGCTACCTCCGGTTCGGAATGTAGATTCTACCAAGAAGAAACTCAGTAGTTACTCTTTTTCAACGTCTAAATCTACAGACATGTTATTTAAATACAATTATATATGTATGTATGCAAGGCCGGGAAGTCAACAGACATTCAATACGAAATTTTTTCATGAATACCATTAATCGGTCGAGATCTCGACCAGAGATATCGCGTCAATCCTATTGGTTGAAAAAGTTATACCGTAAATATCGGAGACGTTAAAGTTTTAATATTTAAAGGTATGGAAGTGTATTCAGATTTTTGCGGTCACTGTTTGGCTACTGGTAATGCTATACGAAAAGGTAAACTTGAAATAGGACAAGATCGTATCAGTATGGTGAAGGTAAATAAAAATGAAAGCACAGTAGCAAATATCATGATAATCTAACAGAACAAGCTTAACTTATTGCGTGTAGTATTATTTAACAATTGTTTTAATATATATATTGGACAATCACTTGCATCATTTAAAACTATCTTGAAACAATACTATATTGCACTTTAATGTCGTATTTTGTTCGAGAGAATTTTAGTTTAATTTTATATATAATTTATATCTAATGAGATACATACATATATGTATGTTTGTTAGCTATCAGGTACTGTACATTATTTTATTTTTAATATATTATTATTTCACTGTAATGTATTCATATATTATATTTATATCTGCCTTGTACACCCCTACCTCTTTCTATATCTGTTTCTTTCCTCTACCCTAAGGTTGCCTGGAAGAGATCGCTGTTTAGCGATAAGGCCGCCTTTTGTGCATCTTTCTTAAATGTAATTCAACTTTATGTTTACTGGTGTACAATAAAGAGTATTTTGATTTGATTTGATTTGATATTGTCTCATGGTCGGTGTAAAATTATATCTATTTCTTAAGTTTGAATATCTACTAACTATCAGATATCAAGACCATTTTGTCTTATTTCTAAAAGAAACTAAAAAAAAACTGAAGAATATAGAATAATTCTAAACGTATTTGTTAGTAAAGAAATCTTTAAGAGTTTATTAAATCGATTTAGCTCACTACATATGATTATGCTTTAATACACTTTAAAGCATCCGATAGCGAGAAAATCTGGCTCCCTGCCTTCACTTGAACCCCAATTAGAGATAACGTTGTATCTCGAAATAATTATAACACTCTACCTTCAGGCGTTAGCGGACAATATCGATGCCTTATCAAGATTTAAGAATAAAAGTGAACCAACCTTCCTTTTTATTTTTGTAAGTAACTTAGAACTTATGAGTCAGCCACAAAAGCCTCAGCCTATAACTGCTCAGTAGTACAAAATTATACCCACTTCAAGTTAGCTTGATCTTTTTGACAGACGGGCTAGTGATGGGAAACAGAAAATATAACATATATAGCAGTCGATGGACCGATGGAATGCGTAATTCAAATTAGAATACATTTTTTTTAACATATTTTTCTAAAAAGAGTTATACCAACTAAAGAGACCCCAACCAAAAGGACTCCCGTTCGTAACAATATCTTAACAATGATCTTTAATAAGGATTTTTGTAATCGATATTTGTAGCAGTTACTGCCTTTTATTCGCGTCCCTACCGTCCGACCGATGTAACATTGTACAAGCGTCTATTATTTATAGTGTTTCTATTTAAATTTTACTTTGAATTTTGAAGCAATAATATATAATAGAAAAAGTTACGTTACATTAATTATAACATTTAAAAGATTAGAACCTTCAGTTAGTTTTCAATATTGAGTATCAGTGAGAAATCACGTGAGTTTTACAGAATAGCACTTCTGAAATGGTCAAGCGGACAAAATCTGGCTCACTGACTTTTATATGTAGTTACGGAAAACGGCAAGTAACACGCACGACTAGTCTAAATGCATTCCTTTGATAATTTTTTTAAATTATTAAATTATGTATTTTCAGAGAGGTAAATTAATACGTGCAATGTTCGGAGCGAATGGTGTGGAACTGTGTCGTATTACAGAAGAAGAAATAGGGCACATGCAGCGAGAAATAGACACGGGTATTGAACGACCGAAACAAGAAATAAGTGAATTATTACCGGAGGAAGCCGTAAGAAATCTAATTGAGTTATTTTAGTTTGTAAACGTCAGAATAAAACTATTGTCTAACAAAATAATAGTCAAAGTATTCCATCTATACTGATGGTAGTTAAAAAACACGAAATTATAGTTTTGACTTCGAAAAATAAATATCCAAATCGACATAAGTTCTACAGATACTTGTATGAAAAATAAAATTTCTGTTTCTAAACGAAACACGCCACGATTACGAAAAGATTTTCATTAAGCATTCATATCCATTATTACATCGTGATTCTTTTGTTAAAATTTTAACGAACTCGTTACTTGGAAACATGGATCACGGATAGTAATATAAATTATAAATAGATAAAAATAATGATAAGTTAAATATGACAGATCATTTATTCTTAAATATCAAGTGTATTAAAATACTTGTAACATATTAAACTACTGATTCAAAAATGTAGGTATAGTACGGAAGTCTACTTTAGTACACGGAATAGCCTTGGCGGTAACCATAGACAATGGCGCTGTAAGAAATATTAACCATTCCTTAGATCGCCAATGCGCCACCAACCTTGGGAACTAAGTTGCTATGTCCACTGGCTCACTCACCCTTCAAGCCGGAACACAACAATACTGAGTAGTGTTGTTTGGCGGTAGAATATCAAATGAGTGGGTGGTATCTACCGGACTCGCACAAAGCCCTACCACCAAGTGAATACCCTATATCGGAATAGATCTAGTCACTGACTGACGACGTTGTTATAGTTTGGAAGAAGTCGTCAAAACGGGATCGTATGCGATTAAAAGAGCGTAAAAGTCCTTGTCGAACATATTTGTGCACTTACTAACATCGCGGTTGTCTAGTTAATTTACATTAGCATACATTAGCAACCTGTAAATTTCCCACTGCTGAGCTAAGGCCTCCTCTCCCTTTGAGGAGAAGGTTTGGAGCATATTCCCCCACGCTGCTCCAATGCGGGTTGATGGAATATACATGTGGCAGAATTTCGTTGAAATTAGACACTGCATGTGTTTCGTCACGATGTTTTCCTTCACCGCCGAGCACGAGATGAATTATAAACGCAAATTAAGCACATGGAAATTCCGTGGTGCCTGCCTGGGTTTGAACCCGAAATCATCGGTTAAGGTGCACGCGTTCTAACCACATAAAAAAGCCGTGTCGTTGACCAACGAGTACTTAAATGTACATATATTATAATAAATTAGACACTGTGAAAATTATTAAGCAACTTCACCTTCGATAATACCGTTGTATTTTGATTGTTTAATAAATAGAGA
Organism: Vanessa tameamea; assembly: GCF_037043105.1. Lineage (NCBI taxonomy): Eukaryota > Metazoa > Arthropoda > Insecta > Lepidoptera > Nymphalidae > Vanessa > Vanessa tameamea. Next base: position 5,994,705 of record NC_087335.1, read on the forward strand.
TTATTTTGTTTAATTTATAGGCGAAAATAAAGGAAGACCTAAAACTTGAAGAAAGTTTCCGTGAAGCGGCTGAGAGACTTCGTGTATTGACGATCGCTGCAAGAAAGAAGCGAATTTGTGAACGTCTTGCCAGATACGTTAAGGATTTGAATTTCATCCTATACTGGCCTCATTGTCATAAAGCTCATTTAGACTTATACGAAAAGTGGGATTTAATCAGTAAGTTGTAAAAAAAGTGTATAAATGCTTGGAAAAAATTGGATAAATATTTTGTATATCTCACGCTTAGTGGTAAACGAGAATATCATGGGGGTAACCTTGATGTTAGAAGAAATTCTGTTACACGGGTTTTCAACGAACCATAGTGAAATAATACGATGAAAAAGTCCCAAGCTACATATCTAATCGTATTCGTGAATAATTGAAATTGAGAATCTAATCATTATTGCATAAAAATAACATCCTGCGAATCCAACTGGGCAGATTTTCATCCGAAACATTCAAGTTTCCTCACGCCGCTTTTGGCGAGATGAATCAAAAACACTTTGAAAACTCAGTAGTGCATAGCTGAGTTTCACCCGCGATTTCAAAGTAGTATTTTGTTTTTTTTCACTCCAGACATTCAAGTAGCCGCTAAAGATACTATACAGATGACCGAAGAAGGTGTTAAGGAGGCTCTATACATGAGCGACGTGGATCCAAACGAGGCCTGCGTCTATGCTCTCATGAAAGATGAGGCTTTAGTTGTATTGTTTAAGATGTTCGACAACGATGATCGTGATTTCGTCAGTTAGTTTATTTAATTACATCTTCGTATCTCCATGCCATTATGATACGTGTATCGTATTACATTTTTAAATTACATTAACATCCTGTAAATTTCCCACTGCTGGGCTAAGGCCTCCTCTCCCTTTGAGGAGATAGTTTGGAGCATATTCCACCACGCTGCTCCAGTGCGGGTTGGTGGAATACACATGTGGCAGAATTTCGTTGAAATTATACACATGCAGTTTTCCTTCACCGCCGAGCACGAGATGAATGATAAACACTCAATTTTCATGTGCTTAATTTGCACATGAAAATTGAGTGGTGCCTGCCTGGGTTTGGACCCAAAATAATCGGTTAAGATGCACGCGTTCTAACCATTGGGCCATTTCGGCTTATTTAAAACATTTTTTAAATTTGTGTGAAAAATTTACTTAATGGTAGGATATTTAGAAAACTAATTTAGATAGATACCCATTATATAATAGATCCTCATCATATATTCTACCGCCAAACAACAATTCTTAGCATTGTTGTGTTTCGGTTTGAAGAGTGAGGGAGCCAGGGTAACAATGGGCATAAGGACATAACATCCGTACCTTTCAAGGTTGGTGGCGCTTTGGCGATCTAAGGTATAGTTAATATTTTTTACAGCGTTAATGTTTATGGGAGGACCACTTACCATCTGATGGCCAATTTGCCTGTCTGCCAACCTATATCATGAAAAAAAAACCAAAGCCTATATCACTTTTAAAAATTTAAGTGACAAGTTACATTATCATCTGTGGTCATATATAATTTCCTACCTACTCTTTATACCTACCAATGTGTGTTTTATAGATAAATGTTAAGATGGGGTAAGCATAATCAAGTGGAGAAAATCTGGCTCATTAAAAAAACAGAATCTTCGAGTTAAATAAGACTTTATACTGATTTATATTATACTATATATTACTACAGAGTCCTTCGGCATTGACCATACTTGCATAGCTTTCTGCCGTACTGGATTTATTATATATCCTGAAACAAATCCAAAATGTATGCTTTACAAAATTGGCTGTCTGTAAAATCGGTGTACGGACGATAGTTTTACGTGATAATGTGCTCGGACGCATATGGGCCGATAGAGTGGAATTGAGATAGATACGTCAAAGCCGAACGCTAAGGTCTATGTTCCACGATCTCGCTCGCACGCTTGACTCAGAACAGAAGAGTTATCACATCAAAATCAAAGTAATTGCACAACACCGATAAGTCTCCCTTTATTTTCATATTTAATATTTAATAATAATAATCATCAGAGCTAATGCGACACACGTTGTACGAAGAGATCCCCGTACCCAAAGAGGACGTGCCTCCAGAAAAGCAAATACCGCCGATTCCGGCGTATGAACGTTATGCTAGCATTAGTAAAACAGCTAGAGAAGTCCGAAGGGAAAGGTATGAAGCCAAAATGCAGAAATTGGTACGTATCATACTACTGCAATGATCCTTTTGGAATTTCCTTGCTGTCTTGTTTAAAGAGCACATACATACACCGCGACATAATCCGATATGCGTATATATAACAATCGTGATGATGAGATGATGTTCATAGGGATCAAAATCAAAAAGAGGTTGATTCAACATAACGATCATATTAAAAAAAACTACCAGCCCATGAATGTCACTGTCGAACCAGTGCCTCGATTTTCCGTAAAATAAGAAATCACTATCAAGATATACCTTATTCAAGAATGCTTTTGAATCGTCATTTTGTAGAATTGTATTAATCGTTAAGCTGCCACTGGTTCGGAATGTGGATTCTACTGAGAACCGGCAGGAAACTTAATAGAATCCTCTCTGTATAAGAATTATAGTTGTAATTGTACGTCGTTTTATTGAATTATTGGTAAATAGGAATCTTAGTAATTCCTTAATTAATATGGGCCATTGGTACTACTCTTTAAAAAAAAAAAACAAATTAAATATGCTAGTCAAATGTAACGTATAAAAAAGTTTAAAAAACGAACACATTCTTTTTTTGTTAAAAAAGTTCCGAAGCGAAAACAGTTTCTCGTAAATATTATTCATTAGAGCTTTATGTTATGCTTTTTCTGTAAACTTAGATAACATTTCATACGTGTTTATTTTTTTGCAGCAAAACTTTGGTGCATTATATAGTACATTTACTGTAAGGTTGTTCAATTAATATTCGAATATTGTTTTTTTTTTTTAATTAAAAGATGGGTAGGCGTACTGGATATAGGTCAGCTGATGTTAAGTGGTCACCTCCGCCGCACTGTAAGAAATATTAACTATTTCTTACACTGCCAATGCGCCACCAACCTGCCTAAAATTACCGGCTCACTTATTCTTTAAACTGGAACAATACTATACTAAGGAAAGCTGTTTAGCTCTAGAGTAAATAATAAGTGGATGATACCTACCCAAACAGGTTATCACAGAGCTCTATCACCAAATATTTAAATGCAAAAATTGTAATAGTTTTAATGGGATAAAAACTAATTTAAGATATTTTTGAATTAAATAAATATTTTAAGCGTGAAGAAAAAGAAGAAAGAGAAAGACTGGCAGCTGAACAGGCCCGATTAGCTAGAGAAGCTGAAGAAGAAAGACAGAGAATAGAGAAACAAAGACAAGAAGAGGAGAGAATGGCTAGAATACAGGCTGGGGTAAACATTTACCAATTAATCAATCTTTTAACATATTCGGCTATTCAACAGAAGCTCTTTAGTTCTTTATTTTATTCTACTTTATATAATAAAGGAAGAACTTTTATATATATATTTTATAATATTACCAAATGTCATAACGATCGGTTGAACGATGGAGAAAGTGATATATATTTTGACGACCTCCATGGTCGATTAATGTGTACACCAGTTTTCATGGGTACGCCACTTCGAGGTCCCGGATTCGATTCCCGGCCGAGTCGATGTAGAAAAGTTAAGTCTTGGGTCTGGGTGTTTGTGGTACCGTCGTTACTTTTGATTTTCCATAACACAAGTGCTTTAGCTACTTACATTGGGACTAGAGTAATATATGTGATGTTGTCCAATATTTATTTATTTATTTACTTATTTGTATGCTGCATCGCCCTGTAGTGGCGATTTACAAAGAGATTGGAAAGTTAAAACCCCTTCTCTATAAAAATATTTACTTTCATCAATTTATATAAATAATAAGATGGCTTCGCTCGAGTTTCAGGGGTTCGTCATCAAATGTTAGGCATAAAAAGTAAGTTCTTCGTGGAGTCGAAGCTTGCCTCATACTAGGTCTCATCAAATTCGGTTCAGCGGTTAGGCCGTAACAGAGCAACAGACAGACATAGAGACATACAGAGACTTTTGCATTAAGATAACTTCCAACTTTCAATAATCTGATTAACATGGAAAATATATTATTGTACATAATGTAACATAGCTACCAGCAGAACCTGAACCGGTACCGGGAGAAGAGGCAGTTGAAGGCGAAGAAACGGAGGGAGCTGATACTGAAGTAACCGTAAGGGTTACTTATAAACCACTTATATCATTTAATAAAAATTACTCATTTGTTCAAATCGAGAATTTTTTTTATATCTGTAGCTCGCAGAATTAGTTACATTCTTATAGGGTAGTATATATATATAAATCGTTAAAGTAAAGACAATTTAAATATGTTATTCCTTGAAAATTCCTTATTCCAAAATTTACGAATAATTTAGAAGAAAAAATGGGTAAGCATCGTTGTAAATACTGCAAGTAAGGTCTTAAAATATGTTTTAGCCTGAGAATATAGAAGAATTGGTAGAGGTAGAAGAAGAGTTCCACTCAGACGTAGAAGTGGAAGATGAGGAGTACATACCACCAGGTGGACTCTTCGTACCAGGATTGTATTCACCTCCAAATGTATTAGCTAAAGCTAACGGATTATCCTACTTTTACCCAAAGGTACCAATATAAAAAGTATTATTTGCGTAAAATACTTGTTTTAATGGCACCCTTGTTTTGAGACAAAAATAGCTTCACCTTCGGATTATAAAAGAGAAACTAATAAAGCGCACGAGACATTATAGTGAAGCAAGAAAATTGCGTTCCCGTTTCCCTTTTTGTTAAAACGTCAAAAGTGCTGTCATTTTTTTTTTTTTTATGACGCGAACACAAAGCCCCCTCGTTAGCAATACTGGGAATTTTCAGGCGCTTTTGATTTTGTATTTACTTTTGCTGCTACTCTACAATGTTTTGCGCGCTCCCTCTACCTTTTCTTTATTATCTGAGTTAACTTTAATATGATTAAGTTGTTTTTTATGAAAGTGCTGATTTGTTAGTATTATTCATGTGTTTTTTTTTTGGTACATATTTAATTTTGTGTTTCATTTATTTCTTCCAATTAATGCTAGTTGAGTTTAGTGTCATTATAAACTACACACATGTAAATGGACAAATACAATTGTTTTCCTAATTTTTTAGGATTTCATGGATCATTTTATAACTCAAATGTTGTACCGCTTATGCAATTCCTTTAGAGCCTATAATTCTAACAACAGTTGAATGCTTATGTTTAATTAAAACAGATCGTTTCACAAATAACACCAATAGAATCAGAATATCTACCTCCTCACGTCCTAGTGATGTTCAGTATCGATAAACGTCATGAAGTCAAGGAAGTTATTGAGCAATTTCCTGGTGAAATACTTAATGTAAGTCCATAGATTATTCAATTTTGTGGAGCTTATTAGTAACCTGCCTGTACCTATTATTTTTATTTGGTAACTTAAGCAACTAAATTTTATATATGACATACCAACTTAATATGTTTTAAAATTACACTATCATCAAAAGTTAAGTTAATGAAATTGGAAACGATTAACTAATACCAAACAATAAAAAAATCCGAGAGACTCAATACTCGTGAGGGAATTGGGCCTGATCACATTACTTTTCACTTTCAAACATTTTCACTTTCAACGTTTACTGTAGATGTACTAAACGCTGAAAGTGACTGTATGTAATTGTCTTATAGCTGTGCTAAGGCCGCCTCTCCATTTGAGTACAGACCTTTGTAAATGGTATCCCAAGTTAAACCTATAATAAAGTTTAACGTTTACAACAAACTATCAATCAATCAATCAATCAACAATCAAAATATACTTTTTTCAAGTAGGCTTTTACAAGCAGTTTTGAATCGTCATTTAACAAACTATTTTAAGTAAAGCTACCACCGGCTCGGAATGTAGATTCTACCGAGGAGAACCGGCAAGAAACTCAGTAGTTACTCTTTTTCAACATCTAAAAATACAGTCAAGTTAGTTAAATACAATTATATACGTATGTTATGTCTCCTGCCTGGAATTCAACATGTCTTAGCTACATGGCAAAAATTGTAATATCACAAAAGCTTGCTAATATTCATTTTAAAAAACAAAGAGATTATAAAGAGCCGACAAAACATTCCTCTACTGGGCCACTTCGGTTTACTAACTATAAATGAACCAGCAAAGATAGTATTTTAAGCAGAAACCTACGGTATTTTGTAGGCGTAGATTTACCAATCAAACTGTATACAACTGACTTGGATATAACAATAGTAGGAGAATACAGGCCTTCACTTTCAAAACCATAGAAATCAGGAACATTGCTTGTATTTAATGCTACATGTGCAAACATAGCTTCATCGTTAGAATGAAGTAATAAGGCATAGCTCTAGCGGAAGCCCTTGGTCCGCAATAACTAGAAGACATATACTGAGATGTTGCTAAAATGTTACGTATCGACCAAAATACTGCTTTTGTCGAAATTTCTTAGTAATATTAATATATGTTACGAGTATTTTTGGCGTTTCACCAATAATGGCATTGACAGAACATTTTATAAGGATTTATTTACAATATTCCCGTATAGTCCCGTTACCAATTTTATTGGTATTGACTTTGAACGAGAGAAATATTTACCGAACGCTGAAAAATGATCGATTTAAAACATTTTACAAGCTTTTATTTATCTTTCCCTGTTTGTTTCGAGTTTGTCAAACATTGCAGTTGAATTTTAAAACAAATCCACTTAACTAGTTAATATAACATTTTTGGCGCCGATCACAATATACCTAGGATACCGAATTTAACACTTTTAGTACTTTTTTATTATATAGGTAGACGAAAGACCACATATGCCACCTGGTTAGTGGTCACAATCGCCCATAAAAAATGGCGCTGTAAGTAATCGCCAATGCACCACCAACCCTGGGAACTAAGATGTTATGTCTCCTATGCCTGTAATAACACTGGCTTTACATTTCAAACCGGAACACAACATAAACTGAGGACTGCTGTTTGACGATAGAATATTTGGTGAGTTGGTGGTACCTATCCAGATAGGCTTGCACAAAGCCCTACCACCAAGTAAATAAAATAAGCAGCTTATTATTTATTTAAAGGTTCTCCTAATTCGTTTTTATTTTATCAGTATGGCATCTTCATTGGTGACGACCCAAACACTGCTGAACACCTTGCTTTTACAATAAAACAATATGATAAGATAACAAGATTAAGAAAGCAGTAAGCGACTTCAATTAATATCTATTTTAATTAATGAGGAGACTTTTTCGTAATACGTATACTGAAAAAACTGAAGAAATGATCGAAGTGTATTATTACTAATAAGTAATTATATTTTATACAAACGCTGCATTCCCAATAATTTCGTTTGGCTTGTAATGGACGATATACGAACATTTAATGCCAAAGGTTCCAAGTTAAGCTTGTTATATGAGCTTTAAACGCATTTAAAAATATTTCGATTAAAATAAATTTTCACTAATTTTATTTAATGTCAGCAATAATATTAAAATATATATAAAATATATATTTACTATTTAGACATAAAATATTTATTAATATACAAATCTTACTTAAGGTTAAGTTCTCTTACCGGTAACCATTGGTGTGAACGCTTGTATCCTACCCAATATTTCCGGGTTCAAACACACGCAAGTACCACTGAATTTTCATGTGCTTAATTTGTGTTTATAGTTTATCTCATGCTGGGCGTGAACCTGCATAAGTGTAATTTAATGAATCCTGTCACATTTATATCCACCAACCCACATCGTAGTAGAGTAGTGGAATACCTCCAAATATGGTAACTCTAAACCTTATTTCTAAAGGCCTTGGCCTATCAGTGGAAGATTTACATTCTGTTACATTTTTTTTCACCATAATTTCCTGTAGTTCATTCAATTTTAAGATAAGATCAGGCATAAGTGTGATAAATGATAAGCCTATAATATATAAATAAATAAATAAATAAATAAATAAATAAATAAATAAATAAATAAATAAACATACCTAAAGGTAAATACATAAGGAGTGCATATCAGAGTTAGCACTGAAGCAGTTCTTTAAACATCTCAGTAAGGATCGTCTGGCCTTGATGGTGTCACGAAAACGAAGTCTTCCACTCCTGCAGCTCGCGGGATTGAATCCATGTTACATCAGCCACGACGTCGTATCAGGAGAGAGAGATTGTCTTACTCTCTTTCCAGTTGGTTACGGAGATGAGTATGAAGAAGAGGAGAGTGTTGCAGAAGAGGAGATCAAGGTTTATAATTTATTTAATTAATACTCAGAGCTTAAAGATTTTTTTTGTATGGAAAAGTATGTCTTAACAGAAAAACAGCAGAAGAGCACACAGAGCACACACACTAAAAGAAAATCTTGTAACGTATGTGTATCACACATACACATGTTTGTTGTTCATTTTCATGTGTGTTTTCATGTTCATAATCTTCTAAAATATTAAACTACGCGACGGATTTTAATTAGATTTTCATCAATAAACAGAGAGATTTAAAAGGTAGTTCATATCGTATGATACATGCATATTATAATAGACAAAAGCCAAGAATTTCAACTTTTCTAGCCCAAATAAACATTATGTAGTTGTCAATTTCGAGCGACTTGACATTGAATCAGCGGTTTAGCGAACTATTTAATCGTGTAGTTTTCGTGTGATTGAAGAACAAAAAATATTGTATATTTATATAATAGAATTCTTTATTCACTAAAGCACAAACAACTCCAATTATTTCAACATAATTAAGCGATGTTAACTAAGTCAGTAAATATTTTAATTGCAGGAAGTTGTATTGGCGCAAGAAGCGGAACCCGAGGTAGTACGTAATTTACGACATTTTCATATTCATGACATGATTGTGTTCATTCAGTATTACTTTATTATTTTCTTTTATTCGCTAATTTAATTGTACGAAATCTGTATTTTACAAGCCCTTTTCGATGTGTAGGGCAACACTCGCGTCTGAAATTTAATCTTGTTCCACTTATCCATTAAGACCATTGAAATATTCCCACCATTTCTGTGGTGAATGCTTATGCCATTTATTAACCAGTCACGGGGCTCTGAGATGACGAGATACCGGCGGGTGCCAATCACAGCGCTGAATTGCCGATGATAAGACAATCTATTATAAAAAACATCGTATATTTCCAAATTAAAGCAAAACTTTTCTTTTAATGTCTTGTGACATAAGCTGACGTTAACGTAAAAGTTGACAGGTATTTTTCATTTCTTTATTCAATATTAGTAATATATATATAATATGCTATATACATATAGTAAATAGACAAAAATCTACCAACGGTTCGATAATGAATACGTGGTACCTGAGAAAAATCGGCGAAAGAAATTCAGCGAGTTTTTTTGTTTTATAATTATAGTTTTATTTATGTTTCTAAATAGAATAATATATAACTTTTACAGGAGGCCGTCGTCGCTGAACAAGTTGATGAAGAGGAAGACGAGGAAGAGGATTGAACCAATAAATACATAACGCAAACTTGGAAGCCGTAGCTATGTTTAATTTAGTTTTACTTATGTTTAATTTAAATTATTAATATAACAAACAGTAAAGTTTGATTTTATTTGAATTTATTTCATCTACATTTAATTTTTGGTATAATATTATATAGCCCGGTCAATCTAGACATTCGAAGTTACATAAATTTACAACAAGCTGGAAATACTTTCACTTTTTTAAATCATAATTAAAAATAATATTCAGAAGTTCCGAATCACTCCGGTACCTTGATTTTTTTTATTTTTGGTCAAAGATCGAAAATCCCGATTTTTCGCGATTTTCTGGAAAACGGTAAGTTAGTATCGCAAAATTAGAAAATTATTCAGACAAAAATTGAAGTTTATAAAATTATCTATAAAAATGTATTTATACTTTTTTTTTTCTTAGAGCAACCCTTATTTAGATATAGCGCGTTAAAAAGTTGTAAGCGTCGTAATATGCACACGTTTCCACAACCACCTATGAGGTAGTGTACTTATCGCGTTTCTTTTAACGTGGTTTCCCCAGTAGGCCTATAACTTTATTCCTCTTTTTTGGTCTAATTTGACCGGACTAATACTTATCAAAACAAATCACATAGTAAGCGTTTAGTAAAAATTACCGTTTAAAGATTGAATTTGGACAAATATTTCGAAAATGTCGAGGAACTTTGTAGCTTGCTCTTGTATTAGGTAG